>NC_091258.1:31573224-32176974 GCF_042477335.2 Ovis canadensis
CACGTATGCACGCTAACTCCTCTTTGAAGGTGCTACATAGACATGTATATATTTAAAAGTTGGCACCCCTGTCAACCCCACCTCTAGGAATTTATTACCCTGGAAGACCAGCAAGAGTGCAAGACTGGAGAAAACATACAGACACACAAATGCACGTTCTTATAATGAAATACTGCACAACCACCAACAAGGTGACTGGGTCCACATTAATTCACATGCAGAGTAGCTCGTCAAGTGAATGACTAGATGAAGAAACAATAGCAAGCACTTGTTCTGTGCCAGGGGCTATTCTAAGCTCTTGACCCAGAGCTATTCATTTCACTTTTGGATTACAACTTTATGAGGTGGGCACTTTTACTGTTCCCATCTTGTAAATGAGGAAACGGAGGTGAGGAGAGCTAAAGTGACTCAGCAAGTTCACACCACTGATAAGTGGTGGAACCGGACTCAAATCCCAGGTAGTGTGGCCCCAGAGTTCCGTTTTTTCACTTGCTTCCCAATGTGAGTGACATGATGCCATCCACAGCAAAGCAGAAAGGAACTGTAAAGGATACTTAGCTATTCACACTGATTATGGGATTAAGTGCTAATTTTCTACATGAATGACACTAAATCTATCTATTCTTCTTTTGGTGTTTACAAAATACCTACTGTCTTTGGTTGACTCAAGAATTCTATTTCTCAGAATTTATCCTCAGGAAATTATAAAAAAGATGCCAACAAAGATGCATCAATAAAGATGTTTATCACAAGAAAATTATAACAACAGAAAATTAAAACCAAGGTAAATGTCCAACAAGGGATTGGTTAAATAAAATGCTCTACCTACATATGGTAAAGCAATAAATACGGACCTGGTGAGATGTTTCTGCTCTACTGAGAAATGAAAGAATCAGTAAGCCACATTTGTAAAATAAAGCCATGAAAGTGCGGAAGGAAAGTGTGGAAGGGAACATAAGAAAGAGGCGCCGGCAACCACCTCAGGGCTTGAAATCATGCCTTTTTTATTTGTGATCTTTCTGAATCTTCCAGCTTCCCTGCCTTGAGTGTGTTTCACTCCTATACTAGTAAGAAATGTTATTTTTATAAAATGGTTGTCACTCTCACCCTGCTCAAATATCAGATCTGAGACAACAGAATCCCCCGGGGGTTACAGTACCCTGCATTGTAATTCTCAGGAGAGATGGTGCAGGGTTCCACTAGTAAAAACTCCCATGAAATGAATCTCTACCTAACAGCCAGCCTCTGCCAGAGGAGTATTAGGGAACAGTCAAGATGCAGAGAGCCGCTAAATGCCTTCTTAAGGGAGCAGCTCCTCGTCTCTCCTGCCGCCGGCATGCCAGCCAGGCAGCCCCCTCTTAGTCGGACAGACAGTGCGGGGAGTGTAAAAGGTCAATCAAATAAGGACGTGCAATTCAAACATTTACTTTTCAAACATCTTCAGAAAGTTTATCATACACAAACAAGCACAGGAGAGAGAAGAGGGTTCAAGTTCAAGACAATTCATTTGCCTAGCGACCCCAGGGAACACGAGCATCATAGAGTGAGTGGGCCACAGAGGCAGCGGGGGCGGTTCTCTTTGGCAGCCAAATAGCATGGCTGGCAGGACAGACTCCAAGGCTTTGGGGGCTTGGCTATGAAAAGTACTGTGGAGCAATGTCCCTGGTGGCGCAGTGGATAAGAATCTGCCTGCCAATGCAGGAGACATGGGTTCGATCTCTGCTCAGGGAACATCCTGGATGCCGGGGAGCAATTAGACTCCAGCCCACCTAGCACCTGTGTTCTGCAACAAGAGAAGCTACCACAATGAGAAGACTGCGCCCCACTCCCCGCAACTAGAGAAAGTCCTCGCAAAAGCAAAGAAGGCCCAGCAGGGCCAAAAGCTGAAAACAAAAAAAGTACTGTGAATCAGAGTAACCAGAGACCACACAGGAAAGGTTACGATGCCAAGTGAGCACAAGAGTAGCCTACACTGAGAAAATAATTCATGAAAAATTTCAGAACAGTCTGTAAGCAACTTATTCAGTGCACTTCAACAACCACCCTGATGCTATAGCCAAGTGAGGCAGATTTTAAGGAAAACGGCAACATAGCATGCCTGCAACGCTTCTTGGGAATCTTAATGGACAGTTTTGATTTTTTTGTTTTTCATAAAACATTTACCCAGAAGGGAAGAAAACTACCCTCGATCTGAGTCTTGAGCAGAGAAATAAGGAAATGTTAGTTGAGCATCTAGTATACATGTGACAGGACGCCAGACAATCACTCAGAGCAGCAAGTCTCCCGGCTCCTTAGGAGGCATGATGAAAGATATTGCAAAAGAGAGCTCAAAGGCTCCTGGGCTTAAGTAAAATCCTGTGACAAGTGTGGATTAGGCACCTGTTGGGTTCCAGGCACAAAAAGGCAGAGGGCACAGTCCTGTCAGCTGGGGGCTCATAGTCAGTGTGCCGGGGAGGCTGACAGGTAGACCCTGGGCAGCATCGATGAATAAATGTCGTCATTGAGGGACAGAAACCAGAGGAAAGGTCACCTCAGGCAAAGTCTGAGAAGGCTTCCAGGAGGATAGGAAATTGAGCGGAGTCTGAGTGGGTACCCTAAGGACGGGGGCCAGGGAGGAAGCCGTAGCACAGGACTCACACGGGCAGAGGCGAGACCTGAGGCTCGAGAGATGAGCATGAGCCTGACACCGGAGGCCCCCGGAAGCTGGATGTAGGAGGACGTGCCCAGTCCGTGGCCCAGTGCTGCTCAAAGCAGCAAACTCTCTCTCTGTCACACACAGGGTATGAGAGACACACTGCAAGCACAGTTAAAACCCTATCACTTTGGGTGTTCTGTCACCAAAGGAGACTAACCAGAAATGCAGGCCCTGGAATCATCCAACAGGATCAGTTAAAGGCAGTGATTCGATAATCCAGTGTAAGCTTACATTTTAAATGTCTTGAAGGTTATCACTAAAACTGAAACACAAGATCAAAATATCCTTGTAGAATTTACCATCACCTTGATACAATTTTGAAGACTCCCAGGGGCCTGTGTCCCTAATCTGAAAACACTCCTGTAGGCAAAGCAAGGTTTTAAGTATGTATTTGGGGTGCGGGAGAGCACAAGGGTGACTGAATTAGATTTGCACAGTCTCCATGGTCTCAGTGTTACAGAAAATGATGCTAAGTGTTATATAAGATGTTAAGTGTTCTAGAAAATGGTGCTGACAGAAGTCAGGAGGGTCTGGCCTGAGGGCACCAGTGAAGGGATAGCTGCAGGGGTCAGGCGAACAGTGATGCAGGCCTGAGAGGCAGTAAGGACGAGAAAGAGAAGATGCCCTTCCTGGACATCCTCTACACTCAAGGTTAGGAGCTCCATGCTTTAGAGACCCTCAGGAGACTGGGTCCCTACCCTTCTAGAACTTGGAGCCTAGTTGGAGACTCAAGAGATGAGTCTTACCAAACAATAGATTTAATATTGATAAATCATTCAAAAAACAACCTAAATGGTCATCAGTGGGCAAATGGATAAAGAAAATGTAGTAGGCACACACACAGGGCTTCCCTGGTGGCTCAGAGGGTAAAGAATCTGCCCGCAATGTGGGAGATCCAGGTTCAGTCCCTGGGTTGGGAAGATCCCCTGGAGAAGGGAATGGCTTCCCACTTCAGTATTTCTGCCTGGAGAATTCCATGGACATAGGAGCCTGGTGAGCTACAGTCCACACATACACGAAGAAAACGTGTGTATAATATATATATACACACACACGCACACACACATATATATATATATACACACACATTTATTTCCCTTTGAAAAGCAGAAAATCTTGGCATTTGCTACCACATGCGTGAACTTGCTAAGTAACATAAGTCAAATACATAAGAATATACTTATATGGGAAATCTAAAACAGTCATATTTGTGGAAGTAGAAAGCAGAACGGTGGTTACCAGGGGCTATGGGATGTAGGGGATCAGGGAGACAGATGTTGGTCAAAAGGTACATCATTTCATTTATGCAGGGTGAAGAATTCCTGAAGATCTCCTGCACAGCATAGTGCCTATACCTAATACCGTATTGTATGCTTACTTTAAAAAGTTTAAGAGGCTAGATCTTATGTTTCATGCTCATATCAAAAGGGGAAATGAGGGAAGGAGGAAACTTCTAGAGTTAATGAATAAGATCAGAGTATTATGTATGGTGATGGTTTCATGGGTGTATACTTATCTTCAAACTCATTAAAACATACACATTATTTTTTTTTCTTTTGCATATTTTTTTCATCAGAACCCATTATAAAATATACACATCTCTCCAAAGGCTACTTTTGCCTTCCAGCTGGACTTTTTCCTTATTTTCATTTTGCTCAATATTTTTTCACTGAATTACAATAAAAATAATATTTACCTCTAATTTAAAAAATAAATCAGGAAAGAGCAAGGAGATATTAGGCGTACTCTTTATTTCTCTTTGGTTTCTTAACACAAAACAGCTTATTTTTCTATAAGTCAATCATACCTCAATACGCACATGCACAAATGAAGAAATCAATAAAAATATGGAATTCCCTGGCATTTCAGTGGTTGAAACGCCACACTTTCACTGCGGGGGGCCCGGGTTCAATCCCTGGTCAGGGAACAAAGACCCCACATACTATGGCCAAATAAATAAATAAATATGAACAAAACTTTAAAAGTCCATCAGAAAAAGTAGGATTCTATTAAGGGCAGATGTAGTCCAGGTGACTAACCCCCACAGGAAAGACTTCAAGGGAAGATGGAACTTAAGGCTTTAAAGCAAGAGGGGCAAACAGGAACATACCATCCATGGGATGTGGTGGAAATCAAAGGGATGAGTCCTGCCTGGCGCGGCAAGGGGCTGCCGGTGGTGGGAACAGAGCCCCCCCCTGGGGCTGGCACGACCACCGCCAGCTCACTAACCCAGGGCCTGAGCAGGGCTACCGGCTTCCCTGCTCTCTTCCTCCACCAGGGTCCAAGAGATGGCAACATCGTGGACCCTGTGCAAATCTTCCAAATCTCAGTCACTGATATACTACTGTCACCAATTTTGTCAGTTCCTTGTATCTCTTGTACCGTTATTTACTTCCCATTTTTCTTTAAATTGCCTCCCTTGTTAATTTTAAATAAATTTATTTTAAAGGGAAACTTTACATGACCACCAGTGGAAAACCAGTGTCACTCACTAGAAAAGGAAAGTACCTGGAAAACTAAGTATAGACTGAAGGATTTTCTACAAAACAAGAGACCTATACTCTTTAAAAGGAAAGGAAACCAAAGAGACATGATAGGCGAGTGCATTGCGTGACCCTGAATCAGAGTGGGGGAAAGTTGTCTAAGGATGATACTGGGACAAGTGTACATATGTATACACAGGTAACAGCATGGTATCCGTATCAAGTTTCCTAATTTTGACAATTTCACTCTGGTTAACAGAATAAAATCCTTATTCCTTTTAAAAAAAAACAACTCTTAATTTTTGGTTACGCTGTGTCTTTGTTGCTGTGCAGGCTTTTTCTCTAGCTGTGGAGAGTGAGGACTACTCATCACTGCCGTAGCTTCTCTTGCTACAGAGCATGGGCTTCAGTTGTTGCAGCACGTGGGCTCAATAGCTGCGGTTCCGGGGCTCTAGAGCGCAGGCTCAGTAGTTGCAGTGCGTGGGCTTAGCTGCTCCACAGCATGTGGGATCTTCCTGGACCAGGGGTCAAACCCATGCTCCTGCATTGGCAGGTGGATTCTTTACCACTGAGACACCAGGGAAGCTGTAAAATCCTCATCCTCAGGTGGTGAGTGCTGGATATCTAGGTGTGAAGGGCACTCACTGCAGCTTACTTTCAAATGCCTAGACTTTTTTAAACAAATGAATTCAGACATATACAGATGTATATATTAATTATACACAGAGTGAGAGAGACATAAAGCAAATGAGGCGGAATGTCAGTGATGGATGAACGTGCATGAAAGTTATATGGGAATTTACTATGATCTTATTCTTCTGTAGTTTGCAATTTTTCAAACAAGAGCTGTTATAAAAGATATACCAAGAACATCACTGCGTGTGGAGATGCAACCCTGGCAAGCTTGGGGGAGTTGCTCAGTAAATGTCTTCGGCCAGATGAACTATTATAAATGTCCATCAGTGGCGGAATGGATAAAAATGTGGTATACACACGCACACACACGCAAAATGGAATAGTACTTGGCCATAAAGTAGAATGAAATAATGCCATTTGCAGCAACACGGATGGACCTAGAGACTGTCATACTGAGTGATGTAAGTCAGAGAGAGATAAATAGCTCATGATATCGCTTACATGTGGAATCTCAAAAAAGGGTACAAATGAACTTATCTACAAAACAGAAAGAGTTACAGATATAGAAAACAAACTTATGGCTACCACCACAGGGTGAGGGGGGAGAGTGGGATTGACAAAGACATACTACTATATGTAAAATAGAGAACTATTCATAATAAGGACCTACGCATAGCACAGGGAACTCTACCCAATACTCTGTAATAGCCTATATGGGAAAACAATACAGAAAAGATTGGATACATGTATATGTGCAGCTGGTTCACTTTGATGTACACCTGAAACTATCACAACATTGCAAATCAACTATACTCCAATACAAAATCTTTGTGTGTGTGGCTTTAGAAAGCGTTCTGATTTCATTCTTTTATACAAAGTTGTCCAGTTGCCCCAGCACCACTTATTGAAGAGGCTGTGGTTGCCCCATTGTATATTCTTGCCTTCTTTGTTGAAGAGAAGGTGCTAGCAGATATGTGGGCTTATCTCTGGGCCTTCGATCTTGTTCCATTGGTCTATATTTCTGCTTTTGTGCCAGTACTAAACTATATTGATGACTGTAGCTTTGTAGTATGGTCTGAAGTCAGGAAGGTTGATTCCTCCAGCTCCATTCTTCTTTCTCAAGATTGCGTTGGCTATTCAAGGTCTTTCATGTTTCCATATGCAAATTTTTTTTTAAAAAAAGCAAATTCTAAAAGAACATTAAAAAAATGTGTCCACATGCCCCTCAAACAACAATGGTGCACACGCCATGCTGGGGAAACCAGTGTCGAAGGACAGAGTGAGCCACGAAGAATGACTCCCAGTGACAAGCCACAGGGGAGTGTGAACCGATCACAGGCCAAAGGGCTTTCGATGTCCATACCTTCCATCAAAGAAAAAGACAGAAGTACAGCCCACAGGGGCTCCTGCCCCAGGTGACTGCAGAGGGGAGAGAGCTGTAAGAAACGAGTTGCGCAGAAGGCTCGCTGTTCACAGCGTGGCCAGGGGTGTGGAGAAAGGATGCTGCTGCTCTTTTTACTAACGCCAACATTCCAACCCGAGTCATGGCCAAAGACAGTATGAAGCTAAGTGACCACAGCTTTGGCAGACAGAAACTGCTGCTCTGGGTGAGGGGGGGGGGGAGGATGAACAGACTCTCACAGCAAGAAAAGAGGGATGCGAACACCCAGTCAGGAGGGCTGGACAAGATGTGGAGAGATGCGGGCTTCATTCCCACCTCTTCTCGCTCCAAAGGAGAATCTTTGCAGAGATCCAAGTTTCTCCTGTCAATTCCTGACCTGTAATTCACAGTAATTCACTGTTCTAATAATGACCACCACCATGGTTTGTGAGACTGATCAGTATTTATTATAACATGAAATAAAACGCTAATTATTGCAGTGAGATGCCTTCTGTTACACACGTCATGACTTCAGAGAGACTAGTGAGAAAGAATACACATCTTTGACATGTTGGATGGGACTTCCCTGGTGGTCCAATGGTTAAGACCTTGACTTCCAATGCAGGGGGTATAGGTTTGCTCACTGGTTGGAGAGCTAAGATCCTGCATACTTTGTGGCCAAAAAGCCAGAACATAAACACAGAAGCAATAATACAACAACTTAAATAAAGACTTTAAAAGGGTCCACATCAAAAAAATCTTTTAAAAAATTAATTTAAAAAGTGATGGAATACAATCCTGTGTTAAGTGTCCAAAGTTCCTTCTCATGCCGTATCAACTCCTCCTAACCACACAGGAACACCGTGGGGTTAAGCTGATTTGCAAGAAGAGGATATTGAACTGAGAGCTGATGCAACTTGCTCAGGATCACTCTGGAAACACTCAAGTGGTCCTGATTCCACGGTGGGCTTATTCCACCTCCTGAGCTGCCCAGTGGACTGACTGATGGATCAATCTAAGGGTTTCCTATGACAGAAGCCAGAGCTTTCCCATCTCTTCAGAGAAGGGAGCAGACTCGGAAGTCTGCACATGGAGAATGGCTGTACGTTAACAAGGCAGAAGGAAGCCAGTCTCCCCTCCTGTCTCCCAGCATTCACAAAGCGGCACAGTGCGTTCTACTGGGCGCCCCGCTGCAAAACCTTCAGAGACCCACGGAAGTCACAGTTCACCTTGGTCTGTCATCAGCCCTCCCCTGGGATTTTGGCCACCTGATTCGAAGAGCCAACTCATTGGAAAAGACCCTGATGCTGGGAAAGATTGAAGGCAGGAGGAGAAAGGGACAACAGAGGGCGAGATGGTTGGATGGCATAACTGACTCAATGGACACAAGTCTGAGCAAACTCAGGGAGATAGTAAAAGGCATGGAGGCCTGGCGTGCTGCAGTCCATGGGGTTGCAAAGACTCAGACACGACTGAGCAACTGAACAACTCCCCTGGGACAGGGTTCTAAGTAGGAGAAGCCATCCCTCCTCTGAATGCAGAAATCAGGGTGAGGTTTGGGGTGATGACACTCCAATGATGGTTCTAACATACACACTTTTTTCAGTACAGAAAAGCTACCTCTTCAACTACTTTGGAAGGTTTATTACTTTCCTCTGGCTAGATCCTGAATGATAAATACTTCCTGTCTAAGAGGTATTTGTTTAAAAGGAAAGAGCATGACATTTTAGGGTTGAAGGAGAGAAACAGAAAACCCTGTGAATAGGAGAGACCCCTTCTGAAAAATCAATGTTTTTGAATGACATGGAAGCAACTGGCTACTAAGGTGGAGACAGGCAGAACTGCCCACTTGCCCACTGTAATTTAAGAGGTGTCTCACATAAAAACATAGATTAATTATTGCCTAACTACTACTTCTTCACAGAGAAAAAATTTATAACTATTCTAGCTCAGGTCCCCTGTGACAGCAGTGCTCATAACCACCCACTGAGGTAGGTAGGAATCTAAGATGACCACCAAGATTCCTGCCCTCTGGTGCACACGCTTTCCATAATCACCTCTCTTTGAATGAGGGTGAGACCAATTAATATTAAAGGGAAGGTCTTCCCTGGTGATCCAGTTGTTAAGGCTCCATGCTCCCAATGCAGGAGGCTCAGGTCCCATCCCTGCTCAAAGAACCAGATCCTGCATGCCTCAGCAAAGCTCCTGCATGCTGCAACTAAGACCTGGCACAGCCAGATTTTGAAAAAAAAAAAAAAGTGTTAGCTTAAAAAATATTAAAGGGAGATCACTTTAAATTCATTAAAAGGGAAATTATCCTAGACAGGCAGGCCTGACCTAACCAATTCAGTTTAGTCGCTCAGTCATGTCCATTTCTTTGCAACCCTACGGACTGCAGCAGGCCAGGCCTCCCTATCCATCACCAACTCCCAGAGCTTACTCAAACTCATGTCCATCATGTCGGTGATGCCATCCAACCATCTCATCCTCTGTCATCCCTTTCTCCTCCCATGTTCAATCTTTCCCAGCATCAGGGTCTTTTCAAATGAGTCAGTTCTTTGCATCAGGTGGCCAAAGTATTGGAGTTGTAGCTTCAGCATCAGTCCTTCCAATGAATATTCAGGACTGATCTCCTTGAGGATGGACTGGTTGGATCTCCTTGCAGTGCAAGGGGCTCTCAAGAGTCTTCTCCAACACCACAGTCCAAAAGCATTAATTCTTCAGCACTCAGCTTTCTTTAGAGTCCAGTTTTCACATCCATACATGACTACTGGAAAGACCATAGCTTTGACTAGATCTAACCAGGAAAGCCTTTAAAAGACAAAGCATCAGGCTCTCGCAGCCTGGAAGAAAAAAGACACTCACATTACAAGAAGAGCGGGTCTGCATGACAAGGACATGAGGATGGCCCCCAGGAGCTGAGAGGCGTCTCCAACTGGTAGCTAGTGTGCAATGGGGCCTCAGTCACAGAACCACACAGGAATTAATTAACCAACAGCCAGTGAGCTAGAAAGAGCAATCTGAGCCTCAAATGAAACCCCAGTCCCTGTCCACACGTTGCTTTTCAAGTTAGTGACACTGAGGATCCAGCTAAACTGTACCCAGACTCCTGAAACCACAGACACTGTGACAAAATAAATGTGTTTTATCTATTTATTTATTTATTTATAAGCTGGTTGTTCCCAGCTGCTAAGTTTGTGGCCATTTGTTACACAGCAACAGGAAACAAATATACCCTCATAATGATGGATCCTGAATGCTCTAGACGCAGACTCCAGCCAGCTTCTTGTCTAGGCTCACATAGCAGCTCAGACAGATCAGCTTTGTACCCAAGGGGTGTGGAAAAAAAAATCACAGGCTAACCTGGAAAATAAAAATATATTTAGCAAACTACAGAAAAAAAAAGTATTAGAAAGTTTAATCTAGCAAACTTCTTCTTTATCTAAAATCCATGTAGTATAAATCAGTGCCTATTTTAAGATATTAAATGTCCTACTACATGCCAGAAAGCATACCTGATTGAACCTCCTTTCCAAATGCTAGCCTATCATGCTAATTTATGATCTAAAGACCAACATGAGTGTGTAAAATACTTCCATTTGTAAAGTTTGCAATGTAAGTTTTCTTTACATTCCTGATAGCAAAAACACACTTTTGTTATTTCTTATTTTGGGTGGGGTGGGGGGGTGAGGGGTTTGGAGGGAGGTTTGGTGGCGCCACTTGGCATATGGGACCTTGGTTCCTTGACCAGTGGTCCAGCCTGTGCCCCCTGCATGGGGAGTACAGAGCCTCACCACTGACCTGCCAGGGAAGTCCTTGTTATTTCTTATTAAGTAACAAGTAGCAATATTTGAAATTAGCTTCTAAAATGAGTTACTCTATACCATAAGAGCAAACCAACTTACATCAAAATAAATTCTATTTTGCTTAAGCAGCAAAAGATTAGAAATGACTTAAAATGTCTATCAATAAGATCTGATGAAATAAATTAATACACATCTATTCTTGCCTGGAGAATCCCAGGGACAGGGGAGCCTGGTGGGCTGCTATCTATGGGGTCACATAGAGTCAGACACGACTGAAGCAACTTAGCAGCAGCAGCAGCAGCAGCATACTCCAGGATGGGCTTCCCAGGTGACTCAGTGGTATAAAGAATCCTCCTACCAAAGCAGGACAAAAGAGATTCAGGTTCGATCCTGGGGAAGAAAGATCCCCTGTAGAAGGAAATGGCAACCCACTCTAGTATTCTTGCCTGGGAAATCCCATGGACAGAGGAGTCTGGCGGGCTGTAGTCCATGGGCTCGCAAGAGTCAAATATGACTAAACAGTAAGACTCCAGAATAATCTACAATTGTTAAAAACAGGTAGTAATATACCCAATCAAGATACAATCATTTCTAAGACATAATGGAAAAAATATTAGAGAACTAGAATAGCATTTACAGCATGTTACCACTTGTATGTAAATTTATATACACTTGCCTATGAATAAAGAAACGAGAAACTGTTAAACTAAGAAATAGAAAAGGGAGAACTACTTTTTATTGTTTACCTTTTCTCTTGAATTTTGTACCATGTGTATCTATCGTCTGCTTTTAAAAAGACTAATTTTTTAAAAAGAGGAAATAAGCCAATACCAGAAAAATCCATGCTTTTAAAAAATATACAAACTGTCTTCAAAACCTTAACACAAGTTACTGTTCTAATCTTCTTCTACTAAATTATTTAGATAACTATAAGAAAATAAAAAGTCTTTCCCCTGTAGATGCTAGTGATTCATTCAACAACCCCGAGCGTCTCGAGAAAGTTTATGTATATTTATGTGCAGGGGAGGCTCCAGCGCCCTCGGGGAGTCTCTCTAAGGCAGAAGAAGGGCTCAGTGACTAATGTTCAGCCAACACCAGCACCTGAGCAGGATGGATGCCAGGGCTCCACACGGATGAGTGTCTCAACCTCCCAGCCCTCGGCAACCTGGCATGTCGCCTACCTCACTTCGTGTATCCGTTTGGTAGGACGGGACACTACACGGTAATAGAGAAACCGAAGAGCTCGCTGTCAGATGTCAGGCTTCAAAGCATGCAGGAAAAGACCTACCAGGTCATCCAGTCTAGGGAGATGCAGACATGCATGGGTGCTCACACACATGCCCAGTAGTGTCCAACTCTGTGCGACCCCACGGACTGCAGCCCGCCAGGCTCCTCTGTCCATGGGATTCTCCTGGCAAGAGTACTGGAGTGAGTTGCCATTTCCTTCTCCAGGGGATCTTCCTGACTCAGGGATAGAACCCGTGCCTCCTGCATTGGCATATGGAGTCTTTCTCACTGAGTCACCTGGGAAGCCCCAGTCTTGGGAGATACCTTGAGACAAAGGGAAACAGGGTTGTTTTTTTTTTAAGTTTCAGAAGGATACACATACAGGTTGATAGATGTCATGAAGACAAAAGGGAAAGAATGTCATGTGATGACGGAGGCAGAGACGGGAATGATGGAGCCCCAAGGGTGCTGGCAAAGGCCAGAAGCCAGAAGAACCAAGGAAGGACTCTCTCCTCCACGTTTCAGAGGAAGCACAGCCCTGTGAAGCCTGATATCAGACTTCTGGCCTCCCAGATTGTGTGATGACTTCTTTTGTTTTAAGTCACCCAATTTGTGCTGCTTTTTTATGGCAAGCCTAGGAAACTAACTGGAGAAGGCGATGGCACCTCACTCCAGTGCTCTTGCCTGGAAAATCCCATGGATGGAGGAGCCTGGTGGGCTGCAGTCCGTGGGGTCATGAAGAGTCGGACATGACTGAACGTCTTCACTTTCACGCATTGGAGAAGGAAATGGCAACCCACTCCAGTGTTCTTGCTGGAGAATCCCAGGGACAGGGAAGCCTCGTGCGCTGCCGTCTACGGGGTCACACAGAGTCGGACCGACTGAAGCAACTTAGCACGAAACTAACACACTGACAAAAAAGTCTTTGACATTGACAAAAAAGTCTTTGTAGTTTTCACTAATACATTCCCTAGACAGATAAACAATGAATGTACCTTCTGATATATTGCAATATGAAACCCCACCGCCTATGAAACATCCTTTCCAAAATTGCAGAACCTGAATCTAATCAAGCCTCTAGACTGAACTTCTAGCATACAGAAAATATAGGGAACAGAAGGACAGGTAAGTGACACCATGAGAAAACAGACAAATCTACAATGTAGGATGGTCTATGAGACAGCTGTCTTAGACTCAAATTTAGTATCACTAGAGGAGGGAAAAAAAGGAGGTTAAAAAGACTGCTTTAGATGAAAAGAAACTAAAGATGCATAAAAACCAAATGCAATGGATAAACCTTAATTAAATCCTGATTTTTTTTTTAAGGGCCATAAAAGGATCCCTGGGACAAAAAAAGTTGGAGTAATTATATTCATATCACACAAAATAAACTTTAAAATAAAGATTATAATAAAAGACAAAGAAGAACATTGCATAATGATAATGGGATCAATTCAGAAAGAAGGAAAACATTTATAAACATAAATGAGCCCAACATAGGAGCCACAAGAAATACAAAGCAAAAGCATTCTTGGGACAACTGGAAATTCAAATATGACAACCAGATATTATAGATTGTAGAATTGGTGCTAATCTTTAAGGTGTGATACAGTATCATAATTAGACAAGAGAATGTCTGTGTTCTTAGGAGATGCATGTTGAAGTATTTAAAGATAGGATATCATGAACTCGACATCTTATTAATATTTTTATGGTTGAGGAAAAGTTTTATTTATAGAGTATATATATAAGTTTTTAAAATGGAAGAATGTTAACAATTACTGAATCTAGTTATAGAATACATGGGTGTCCATTATACTATTCATTCACAATTTTATGCATAATAAAATATTTCATAATAAAAAATTGGAGCATAATAAAATTAAAAGGGGCCTCAATGCAATGAGGCAGCCATAACAAGTTCCTGAAACAAAAAAATACATTAGTAGAAAAACTGGTTAAATATGAATAAAATCTGTAATATAGTTAATATTATTGTACTAATGGCAATTTCCTAGTAAATGTGCATGGTTCTATAAGACGTTAAGGGGAAGTTGGATAAAGGGAACTACCTGTAATACCTTTGGAAATTTTCAATAAATTTAAAATTACTCCAAAATAAAAATATTTTTTTGTTTGTTTTTTGAAAAGGGGGTTGGGACTTAGTGGTAAAGAGTCCGTCTGCCAGTGAAGGAGACACAGAAGACACAGGTTCTATTCCTGAGTCAGGAAGATCCCCTGGAGGAGGAAATGGCAACCCACTCCAGTATTCTTGCCTGGGAAATCCCATGGACAGAGGAGCCTGGTGGGCTACATGGGGTTGCAGAGTCAGACACGACTGAGCACACACACACACACACACACACTCCACCTGACCAGAGTCCTGGAGTCACACCCACCTTTGCAGGACAGATCGGATTAACCAAGCTGCAACATCAGCAGACGTCTGTGCAGTTCCTAACAGCCTAAAACATTTTCAGTCATATTATCTCATTGAATCCTGGTGACAGCCCTCATTTTGTAAAGGAGGACCAGTAAACACCTAGCCCACCTCACTGAATCATGAACACTTTTCACCTGAAGGTCCCTCTCTAACAGGAGATTCCCACCCACCTTGGCCCGGGCACCCAGGTATTTGATTTCCTCCAAGGTCAGCCTTTCCATTGGGCCCCTGGGGCTTCACCTGAGACCCACATTAATGGTAGTACCTAGCAGAAATTTAGTGACACTGTTTTGTGTTCTTTTTCATTGTGATTTGTTGTTGTTGTTCAGTTGCTCAGTCATGTCCAACTCTTTGTGAACCCATAGACTGCAGCACACCAGGCTTCCCTGTCCTTTACCAGCTCCTGGAGTTTGCCCAAGTTCATGTCCATTGAGTCAGTGACGCCATCCAACCATCTTGTCCTCTGTCATCCCCTTCCCCTCTTGCCTTCAATCTTTCCCAGCATCAGGGTCTTTTCCAGTGAGTCAGCTCTTTGCATCAGGTGGCCAAAGTATTAGAGCTTCAGCTTCAGCCTCATCAGGCCTTCCAATGAATATTCATGGTTGATTTCCTTTAGGATTGACTGGTTTGAACTCCCTTGCTGTTCAGGGACTCTCAAGAGTCTTCTCTGGCACCACAGTTCAAAAGCATCAATTCTTTATGGTCCAACTCTCACATCCGTACACAACTACTGGAAAAACCATAGCTTTGACTGTATGGAACTTTATAGGTAAAGTAATGTCTCTGCTTTTTAATATGCTGTCTAGATTGGTCATAGCTTTTCTTCCAAGGAGCAAGTGTCTTTTAATTTCATGGCTGCAGTCACCATCTGCAGTGATTTTGGAGACCAAGAAAATAAAGTCTGTCACTGTTTCCATTCATTCTCCATCTATTTGCCATGAAGTGATAGGACCAGATGTTATAATCTTTGTTTTCTGAATGTTGAGTTTTAAGCCAGCTTTTTCACTCTCCTCTTTCACCTTCATCAAGAGGCTCTTTAGTTCCTCTTCACTTTCTGCCATAAGGGTGGTGTCATCTGCATATCTGAGGTTATTAATATTTCTCCCAGCAATTTTGAATCCACCTTGTGCTTCATCAGCCCAGCATTTTACATGATGAGCTCTGGATATAAGTTAAGTAAGCAGGGTGACAATATACAGCCCTGATGCGCTCCTTTCCCAATTTTGAACCAGTCTGTTGTTGTTACATGTAACAACAACATGTAACATGTTGTTACATGTCTGGTTCTAACTGCTACTTCCTGATCTGCATACAGATTTCTCTGGAGGCAAGTGAGGTGGTCTGGTATTCCCATCTCTTTAAGAATCATTATGATTACCTTCTATTTTATAGCAATTGACTATGATATCCATTCATGGTATAGATATAGTATTTCCCCTTTTAAGTACATTTGCAGCTTTTTAAAAGGGGAGGAAGAAAAAGATTAAGAAATAATAGATTTTTCTTGGTAAAAAGACAACACACTCTCTTACCTATTTCTATATCTTCTTGGTACCTCTGACAGCCCAGAACTGTGCTGACCATTACACAGTAGCAATCAGCCACATATGACTATCATGCAATTACTATAGTATGGTCATTTAAATTAATTAAAATTAAATAAGATTAAAAATTCAGAAGGTCAGTCACACTGTCCCCATTTCAAGTGCTCAACAGTCGCATGTGGCAATGGCTACTGTGTTGGACAATGCAGCTGCAGAACACTCCTCCCATCACAGAAAGTTCTACTGGTCAGCATGGGCCTGGAACGCCACTCACGGCTCACCTGGCTACTCGCCTGGCAGTGGTGCTAAAAGGCATGGTTTCTCCTCAGGTAATGATCACTTGCCAGATTGGGGAGGGGGGCATCCCAAAGGAGGAGGCCTCTTGGAGGGGCTGCCAGAATTGGGGGAGGGGAAACAGAACTTTTGTGCTCAGTCGCTCAGTTGTGTCTGACTCTTTGAGACCCCATGGACTGTAGCCTGTCAGGCTCCTCTGTCCATGGGATTCTCCAGGAATGAAGAATGGAATAGGTTGCCATTTCCTCCTCCAGAGGATCATCCCAACCCAGGGATTGAACCCACATCTCCTGCGTCTCCTGCGTTGGCAGGTAGATTCTTTACCTGCTGAGCCTTGGGGTTGACCAATCCTGCAGAGAACAAAACCCAAAACATAAAGGGGAAGATGCCTGATGAACCCACTCCAACTGTGGCTACAAACCTTGGCCAAAGATCTTCTCTAAAAGTCTTACCTGTATTAAAGTTTGTATTAAAACTTAAGGCAACTCACTCAAGAGAAATAGCACCCAGTGAGCTATAAAGTGTCTCTCGTGGTCTTCTGAAGATGTAATATTCATTAAAACTATGACAGCAAACACTGCAATTCCTCTAAGCTGCCCTACTTCCTCAGGAAAATTCTCAGGAAAGCAAGAAAGCTACCGCTCCACTGAAGCCCTGCAGGGAAGCACTGACCTGCAGCAGAAGGAGACCTCCCACCCTCTCACCTATCAAAGGGGACTTGGCAGCGACCAGGTCGGGAGGGCCTGGGAACCATCTCTTTCCATGGGTCGGAAGGAGTGGAGGCAGATGGCCCATGATGGGGGTATGAGGAAATGAGGAATTATTTGCCTTGAAATGAGGGATGATCACTGCCAGCCAAAGGATTTGGCATCTCAAAGCCTGGAAAAATGGAAACAAATGGAGGGCAGACACCTGCAGCAGAGGCCAGCAAGCTGCACAGGGAACAGCTCAGGCAACTCTAGGAAGACCTTCACATCTTCGGACTTCAAAGTTTCTACGATCAAAATGCAAGATGTTAGCTGGACTTGCTGAGATGAGCACCACACAATACGCACAACTATTGAATCATCACATTGTTCAGCTGAAACTAATAAATGTTAAGGGTCAGATCTCAAGTAAAATAAAGACAAATTGGTCAGAAAGAAACAAAACTGTTACCTTTTAAGCTTATGAGTTCCCTCCCCATCCTGAGAAAGCAAGTTCAATAAAACACATTCTTCATTTAAAATATGAATAAAATAATAATACAATATATTCTTTAAATATAAATAATGAAAATATGAATAAAATATGAAAATATGAATAAAATAAAAATAACAATTTGTTTAAGGCTTTTTTTAACACAGTCCTGTAACTTCAGCTTTTTCCCTACAAGGGACAAGTGAGTATTATTTTCTTCTCACCTACTTAACTCAAAACAAGCAATCTGAAAAGTCACTGCTTCAAGGACTCGGCTTATAGCTGAAGTGCTTTTAAAATCGATGAGGAACTGCTACTTCACATTCACCATACACTTTAAGGCACTCTTCAAAATGTCTCAATTAACAAACTTAGAATCAGAAAAATAAACAGATAGAGAATTGGAATTATTTCCTATGTGCCCATCTATATAAAGAGGCCATTCCATTTATGTATTAAACTCTGGTTCAAAAGAAAATGTAGCTTCAGAAGAAGCATTTTAGCCTATCAAGGTTAAACATTAAACCAGTGTATTCCCAGCTGGAACACATTTGAATCAGATATCGTTGTATTACAGAGGTATATTCTCTTAATTGAATGAAAAATTCTTACTTTTCTTTCATACATAGATTAGTAGAAAAGAAATTTGTGGGGAGACTCACAGACTTAGAAAATGAACTTAGGGTTGCCAGGGAGAAGGGACAGTTAAGGAGTTTGGGGTGGTCATGCACACACTGCTATATTTAAAATGGATAACCAACAAGGATCTATTGTGTAGCACACGGAACTCTGTTCAATGTTATGTGCCAGCCTAGATGGAAGGGAGGTTTTGGGGAGAATGGATACATGTGGATGTATGGCTGAGTCCCTTCACTGTTCACCTGAAACTACAACATTGTTAATCAGCTATACCCTAATATAAAACAAAAAGTTCAAAAAATAAACTAATTAATTAAATAGAGAAGAAAAGGGACAGGGCCAAATACCTTCCACTTGTCCTTTCCTAGTCTCCAGGTAGTCGATGAGTAGGTCCAGCTCATTCCTGTACAGATATTTGCCCTCATTCAACAGGAAGAGAAGATGCTGAATGCCCGAAGGGACAGTGTAGCTGGTAAGGCACTCCTGGGCCATAATGTCGTTTACCAGATCTCCAGCCCTCAGAGAAATGCCACTGTGTTCCTGCTGCTCCCATTTAGTGAAAAATCTCCCGTATTCTTCAGCCATCAGCACCAGGGCATTCTCCAAAGGCATATGACGATGTACCAGGGACAAGAAGAGCCTGCATGAGCCTGTGTGCTGAAGTCACTTCAGTCGTGTCCAACTCTTTGCGACCCCATGGACTGTAGCCTGCCAGGCTCCTTTGTCCATGGAATTTTCCAGGCAAGAACACTGGAGTGGGTTGCCATGCCCTTCTCCAGGGGATCTTCCTGACCCAGGGATCAAACTCGTGTCTCTTATTTCTCCTGCATTGGCAGGAGGTTCTTTACCACTAGCACCACCAAAAAGAGCCTGTTTTACATCAAATGGGTGCCCTGGTTTCTTTTAAAACACATTCACACATTTAAAACACATTTAAAAGACAAGGGGAAAAGCAATCAGAAAAGAACATAGTTAACCTAATGATATGCTGCTGAAACTTTCAGCTTTCAGTACAGATGTGCCTATCTACTGATTCAAGAGACTGGGACCCTCAGCAGCAGATGCGCTGCTGGATTTCAAAATCAAACAGTACATTCTGTTACAAAGACAGAATGCGACAGCTCGGTTTACGGTTTGAATGCAAACCCTTACTTCATAATTGGGTAGTTTCATGCTAAGCTAATGAGAGAGAGACAGAGACAAAGAGTGAGAGCAAGGAAGGGAGAGATAGAAAGAGGGTGGGGGACAGAGGGAGAGAGAAAGAAAGAGAGTGAGAGATGGGAGAGGGAGGAAGGGAGGAACAGGTGGCCTGCAAGTCAACGGGAACTCCTATGGTTAAACAAACCTAGCCTAAAGTTAAGACAGGATGCAACTGAAACCATCACTGGCCACTTGAAAAGCTAAGAAACAAAACCACCACAACAAAATCCCTAAAGGTGAAGGTTTGCATTTGGTTTCAGCAATCAAGGTATATGACTTGAGTGTGATTCACAAGAATCAACCAGGCCCTGAGAATGGCAGCCTTTATAGACAGTGGAGTAGGGTGGGGAAAAAAACAGTGAGGCAGGGGCTGCTGTTTTTCATTATGAGCCTTTTAGTGTCTGTCTTTTAACTTTGTAAAAGCAATAGAGAAAAGGCAGGCAGACAGACACACTGTGCAGGGCTTCCAGGCTCTGTCACTGTAAGATGAGGAGTACCTGGCTCCAGTCTTTAGCTCAGGTCTATTTGGAAAAGGCAATGGCAGCCCACTCCAGTACTCTTGCCTGGAAAATCCCAT
Source organism: Ovis canadensis (assembly GCF_042477335.2). Taxonomy (NCBI): domain Eukaryota; kingdom Metazoa; phylum Chordata; class Mammalia; order Artiodactyla; family Bovidae; genus Ovis; species Ovis canadensis. Next base: position 31,593,329 of record NC_091258.1, read on the forward strand.
GGATGGAGGAGCCTGGAAGGCTGCAGTCCATGGGGTCGCTAAGAGTCGGACACGACTGAGTGACTTCACTTTCACTTTTCACTTTCATGCATTGGAGAAGGAAATGGCAACCCACTCCAGTGTTCTTGCCTGGAGAATCCCAGGGATGGGAGAGCCTGGTGGGCTTCCGTCTATGGGTTCACACAGAGTCAGACACGACTGAAGCAACTTAGCAGCAGCAGCAGCATGAGATCTTAGACAGTACTGAAAGCCCTTCCAGGTCAGATCAGCAGAGCTCCAACTACTACATAAAAAATGAATTCTAGACACCAAGCATAGCTTTCATATAACTTCCTGGCTCTAGTTAATGCAAGATATCTTCTGATCTCTCCCAAGCTGATCTACAGAGGGTAAGACTGAATAAAAGTTTAATTTTAAGTGGGAGGCCCCTACCCTATCTTGCCATATATCACTGGCTTCTGAACAAATTTAGGACCCAAGGGACACCACAGAGCTAAAGTGGAGATTATGGTACTTGGCTAAATCTTAAACTGTGTTTATTAAGAATACCTTTAGGAAACAATATGAACATATATTTCTCTTCAGGTGTTGAAGGTTCATTGTTTGACTATTTTAAATATTTGTCTGGGTGCAAAAGCAGCTCCACACACTTTTGAATACTGGCTGCAGGCAAGGTAGGAAGCAAGCTGCTGGCTATAAAAGCATGGTTAGAGAGAGCCCAGCCAAGACAAATCTTGCTAAAATAGATGGAGCTTATAGGAGGAAACAACGTGCTCTGTTTATCTATGATCTGAGTTCAGGAATTAAATTCATGGATAAGAAATGAAACACTTTTCTCTTCATACTATTCTGGACATGAAAAAGAAACTATCTTCTGAATTTCTTACATGTTAAAAAATAGACTATACTTTTTTTGAAGGAGTGCTGAGTTTTTTTTTAAGTATTTTAGTATTCAACAAATTATTCAATCTACTTGAGTGATAATCTTCTAAACGATCTTGCAGGAACATAACATGCAAATAACCACATATGATTAGACTTTTGCACAACCTGTTCAAGTTACACCATTCTCCACCCTAGCCCAGGAGATTGGGATTTGTGATTTTTGAAAATATGCATTTTCGGGACTTCCCTGATGGTCCAGTGGTTAAGACTTCACCTTCTAATGCAGGACATGTTTGTTCGATCCCTGGTCAGGAAGCTCAGATCTGATATGCCTCACGACCCACTGAAAAACCAGAACATAAAAACAACAGAAGCAAAATTGTAACAAATCAAATAAAGACTTTAAAAATGGTCCACACCAAAATTTTTTTCTAAAAACTTACTAAAACTTGAATCTTCTTTTACATTTTCAGAACTTATATATGACATAAATATGGTTTAGTCTTACTGTTTCTTTGAAATAAATTAGACATTTCCTATGATTAGAAAAGGGGCTTCCCAGGTGGTGCTACTGGTAAAAAATAGAAACCACCTGCCAGTGCAGGAGACATAAGAGATGTGGTTTCCATCCCTGGGTTGGGAAGATCCCCTGGAGGAGGGCACGGCAACCCACTCCAGTATTCTTGCCTGGAGAACCCCAGGGACAGAGGAGCCTGGAGGGCTATAGTCCATGCGGTCACAGAGTCCGACACGACTAAGTGACTTAGCACACATGCACACAGGCTTAGAAAAACTGCAGTTTCATACTCTTGAGTAAGAACTGGCTAGGGGGGTGTGCGTGGCTACAAAGAGGCCAAGCAAATGGAATGGTCAGAATAAAAGATATGCTGGCCTCCCCCCAAAGACAGGAAGCAAGTGTTCTTCACGACCGTCTTTTCACACCCAATATTATGGCTGGATTATAGACCATCAGTCCTACACGGGCCTCTCTGCAGGCTCCAGGAGCTATAAGCAGTATATAAATTTAGCTACTAGCGTTCCACAAGGTCTCTGTCCAAAGCAAATTTCTCCCGACTCAGCAAGGAAAACCCTATACTGCTAAGGAGACTTGAGCTGGGACTGATGATCCAGGGCCTACAGGAGAAGTGGGCCTGTGTTGCTCACCTGGTGCAGGGTTGGCCTGACATCCTATAGACCTCCTGGCGCAGGAGGAACTCAACACATCAGGACTGAACAGAAAATTTCCAAGAGCCTCTGCAAAGAAGAGAGGACCAGAAAACCCATGCTTCTCTGGGGTATGGCTCTAGGCAAGCTACTAAGGACCTTCACAAGCCGGCCCCCTCCTCTCTTTTTAAAAATTTGTTTATTTATATGTATTGTTAAAAGTCTTCCATGGCTATGCTGTTTTTTAATTTATTTATTTTTGGTTGCCATGGGTCTTGGCTGCTGCACACAAGTTTCCTCTAGTTTCAGAAAGCAGAGGCTGCTCTTTGCGGCAGTGCGCAGGCTTCTCATTGCAGTGGCTTCTCTCGCTGCGGGGCACAGGCCCCAGGCAGGTGAGCTTCCGTAGTTGTGGCACACAGGCACTACTTGCAGCTCACGGGCTCCTGAGAGCGGGCTCACTAGTTGTGGCTAATGGGTTCAGTTGCTCTGCATCATGTGGAATCCTCCCGGACCAGGGATCGAACCCATGTCTCCTGCGTTGGCAGGCAGGTTCCTATGCACTTTGCCACCGGGGAAGTCACTCCTCCTCTCTTGAGGTAGCAGTTCTGACCAGGAGGGAGAGGCTGAGGGTAGTTCAAGATGTGCGCATCTGCTGAGGTCTGGGTATTTTAAGGGGAAAGAGTTCATTTCTGTGAACCTAAGAATAGTTAAATGTTTAAGATGTCCTATAGTGCCTTCCCTGGTAGCTCAGACAGTAAAGCGTCTGCCTACAATGTGGGAGACCCGGGTTCAATCCCTGGGTCGGGAAGATCCCCTGGAGAAGGAAATGGCAACCCACTCCAGTACTCTTGCCTGGAAAATCCCATGGATGGAGGAGCCTGGTAGGCTACAGTCCATGGGGTTGCAAAAAGTCGGACACGACTGAACGACTTCACTGTCACTTTTCACTTTCAGAGAAAGCAAAGTTGGCAAGAAAGGTAGTGTAAGAGAATGAAGGAGGTCTTATTATCACCAACTGTAGAAAAGGTGGTGGCTGGACTGATCAAAAGTTCTATAAGAGAACTGAATGGGTTACATAATATTTTGGATGAATATTTTTGATTCTTACATAATAAGCAGTAAAGACGATTTAAGTTTCAATTGCCTCTAGTCACCAAAGAGTACTCTGTGATAACCGTCCAAGTCACTTCTTCCAAACTGGGCTCAAGTTTAGTCACTGACAAATGTGAGCCTTCAAAGTGAACCAGCATACAAAGAAAAAATATCACATTTTAAAAGCAGGATCTATTTTAAGCAATTGTTCTATATTGAGCTAGACTTACTTTTGACAGACTCATGAAGCATAATGACGGTGCAAGGGAAAAGTTTTATATTAGACCGTTTGACAAGAATACAAAATGGGGATCCATCGTCTTTAACTTCTGGAGTGCCCGAGTGAGGCCTGACTCAAAGGCAAGGTGAATCATTTCCACCATGAGGCCATGATCCTATAACCAATGACCCATGACTCTTGCATATTCCCTTAAAAAGAATTCATACACACACAGACACACATACCCATAAACGCAAGAAAAATGTGAGTTACTTTCAATCAAACAACTGAAAAAAATCTGTGTCACAAAGCAATTGTTCCCTAGATACTTTGATGCACCACAGATTTAACTAAGTGAGGGGACAGATACTATATTTTTATTGTATTTAGGTAAGTGAAGCGGAAGATGCTGTATTTTTCCAAAAATCATGCATGCCATACAACTTGTTTTCATTCTCACGCACATTGAAAACATTCTAGGGTGTGTTATTCATCTGATAGAATCAGTTAAGAGGACTGGAGGTAACCCCAACCAAAAGAAATCTCTCTCTTTTTTTAATATAGTGCCCTCATTTGGTTGGTTATGTACACAATTTTATAAAGAAAGCAGAATATGTTAAAACCTTATTTTTGTGGGGGAAGCACCATGAACATGGGAGGCATTTTTCAAAATGGAATCATTCACGTGTTATTTGATGTCCGGTTGCTCAGCAGTGTTCGACTCTTTGTGACCGCATGGACTGCAGCACGCCAGGCTTCCCTGTCTTTCACTATCTCCCAGAGTTTGCTCAAATTCATGTCCATTAAGTCAGTGATACCATCCAACCATCTCATCCTCTGTCGACCCCTTCTCCTCCTGCCTTCAATCTTTCCCAGCATCAGGGTCTTTCCCAATGAGTTGGCTCTTCCCATCAGGTGGCCACAGTATTCATTAAAATTATTTAAATTGAAATTTAAAGACCATGAGAGAAATTGTTTAACTATTTTGAAGAATAGATAAGACTTTTATCTTCAGAAAAATGAGAGACTGCTCATTCACAGTTAGTTCCTAGAAAAGACCAGTACTTGTTGAGGTTATTACCACTTGGACAATTCCTCGCTAAAGAATAAATGGATGCTACTGCAGTTAACCATCTCATCCAACATCAGCTATCATCCCAGAACTAGCCTTGGATCAAAACCCAGCCATTGGAGCTTCCCTGGTGGTCTAGTGGTTAAGAGTTCACCTGCCCATACAGGAGACGCAGGTCCGACCCCACCTACCACGCATGGAGCAGCTAAGCCAATGTGCCACAACTACTGAGCCCCTGAGCCGCAGCTCCAGAACCCTGCTGGCCCAGAGCCAATGCTGCACAACGAGAGAAGCCCCCACAGTGGGAAGCCTGCCCACCACACCAAAGAACAGCCTGGCTCCACGCAGCGCACTTGGAGGAAAGCCCATGCAGCCACGAAGACCCAGCACAGCCCCAGATCAATCCGTCTTAAAAAACACAAAACCCAGCATCATCTCATCACCCACCTCCTTAGCCTTGGTCCTCAGGTCCTGAAGAATCTGTCCTAGATCTCTCCCTTGGGTTTCTGCTTCCATTCCTGCCCAAAACTCTCTGAGAACCTGCATTGGCCTCTTACCACATCCTCTGGCTCTGATTCTGTTTCCCACTCCAATCCATCCTACACGTCAATCTGAGTATTACTTTCAAAAATGCCACAGCAACTGTTCAGCATCTTAAACTTCTCACATTTGCTTCCCAAGTCCTGGCAAGAGGGGGCTCCATCCTATCATAAGAGGTCTTGTAACCCACTGAGCTTCAAACATCTTGTTTCTCTTTCCAAACTGAAAGTCTTGTGATCTCAGGACAATCAACTCCTCTCACATTTTGTCTAGCTGTGCCTTCCTTGCCATTCTGTTTGCTAAACTCTTAGCAGTCCTCACCTCAAAGGCCCAGCTCAAATTATTCCCTGGAATCTTGATTCAACTCATTGGCCCCATAAAGGTAATACTCTTTCTGTATGTATATTCTGCTTAGAGTATAGTCTATCTTCTGCTTGTTATTTATACAGGTACTATCTTATTAGACTACATGTGGTCCAAATAGGGATTGTTATTTAATTATCTTTAGGTTTCTCTCTATGCCCAGCACAGAGCTTTACACAGAACAGCACATAAAATGTGCATTTTGTAAGTGAAAAAGTAACACGATGGCAGAAAAATGCTTTTCTGGCAATTTGGGAGAGTATGGATGATTTCCAGTTTCCCTGGTGGCCCAGATGGTAAAGAGTCTGCCCACATAATGCAGGAGTCCCGAATTCAATCCCTGGGTCTAGAAGACCCCCTGGAAAAGGAAATGGCAACCCACTTCAGTATTCTTGCCTGGAAAATCAACGGACGGAGAAGCCTGGTGGGCTACAGTCCATAGGATCCCAAAGAGATAGACATCACTGAGTGGCTACACTTTCTTTTTTTCCATGGATGATTTCAGAAAATAAATTCAAGAGGAAAGCAAGGAAAACATAGTTCATATTCACAGGGTGACAGCCCACGAGTCAAAATTATCACACACAAAACACTATCACAAAAATAATTTACATTGAGATGACACGATTTGAAAATTAATTACTGCTTTGGAATATAAAGGAATGAATGAGCCAACTAATTGATCACTACACATCTTCCTGACACTGAAGAGACGAGCAGGCCGGCTGAACGGCCTAGTTCACAAGTTCCCTGGGAGAGGCAGACCCCTCAGGGCAAGAGCTCCTCAACTGCATCTACCAGGGTCCAACTCCACAGCTAGGTGCCAGGCCTGCAGAATGCCAGGCAGAGGAGTGACCTCCACTCCAGATGGAACGGGGAGAAGAGCACTCTCCAGGACTCCCCCCTCAAATTAATACTGGAGATGGGAAGGTGGCAAGAATACCAGGGTGGGGAATGTCACACAGCAGCTGGAGTTACTCGCGATTCTAAAAGAAGCACAAGATGCTACAAGACTGGTGTGATTCTTGCTACAAGTTTTGAGAAAGCTGAATGCAGTCCAAGATTAATGTAGTTTCCCTGGCTGATGCAGAGTATGGTAGTAAAGTTGCCAAATGCTGAGGGAAAACAAAGCTACGAGGCATGCTGAGTCTTTACTGCCTCTGGGTTCAAAATCAGTTTAAATTACTACATGATCAAATTAATCCAGGGCATGCCTTGTCGTCTTTCAATTATTAAAGGGAAATTCCATAATTTTTCTAATGTAAAGGGAACTGGCCTCTCCCACCCTCTGCACGCTATGACTGACCTCATTTCTTCCACTGCGCTGTCTCCTAAGGTCCAACCCGAATAACCCTCCAAATGAAACGATTTTGCTTTCACAAACTCAGAGAAAAGATGCTACCGACAAACAGATATCTGTAGAGGAGATATCACAGAATAAAAATTCTGAGGCAAGTCTAAATTGCATGTTTTCTTTCTTTTTTTATTTAATTCTTTCTTTCTTCTAGCACCAGGGCTGCATTTTTGCTTGTTTGCGTTTTTAATATTTATTTATTTACCTATTTATTTGGCTGCATCACTTCTTAGTTGCAACACATGGGATCACTGTTGTATCGGGGGGATTCTCTAGGTGTGGCGCCTGTGCTTCTGAGCGCCTGGGCTCTGGAAGTTGCAGCGCACTGGCTCAGCTGCTTCTCGGCACATGGGATCCAAGTTTCCCAACCAAACCCACGTCCCCTGCATTACAAGGCAGATTCTCAACCACTAGACCACCAGGGAAGTCCCATAAATTGCATATTTAAAAAAGTAAGAAAACCAATGCTGCCTGAATTGATGGGTTATGTTTTCTGTATGCCTGGGCTCCTGTTCAGGAATTATCAGTTCTCATCATGCCTGGATCTTCCCTCTCAGTACCTACCTAACCTGGAGTAACCGTACACACCTCCAGCCAACCACTGGTCTACGAGCCAGACTCTCTGCCAAGCACCATGAAACCCAACATAATCCAGAGACACAGTTATCATCGCATATTAAGCCTCCATCTGCCCTCAAGTGCCAGCCAATGGTGTGCAGGATCAGGGCCCCGCAGGAGCCCAGAGTACAAGCTGGACACTGACCAGGCTGCAGCTGTGCTTAAGCAGCCCTTGTGAGGCAGGCGGAGAAGACGGAACAGCATCTCATGTTGAAACCAAAACAGCACAAAGGCTAAGAGGAATTCAACATGCAGTTAAGAAATGAGAGGACCCACACCTCCCTGGTGGTACAGTGGATAAGACTCCGCCTGCCAATGCAGGGGACACAGGTTCAATCCCCGGTCCGGGAAGATTCCACAGTGGCAGAGCAACTAATCCTGCACACTACAACTACTGAGCCAGGGCACCTAGACCCTGTGCTCCATGACAAGAGGGGTATGGCAGTGAGAAGCCTGTGCACCTCCATGAAGGGTAGTCCCCGCTCATGCAACTAGAGAAAGCCCGCACACAGCAAGGAAGACCCAGTGCAGCCAAAAATAAATAAGCAATTTTTAAAAAGAAAAAGAAACAAGAGAACCCTTCTCTAAAATCAGTGAAAGCAATTTTTTTAGCACACTACACTAGACAGTCAGTGCCCGGGGCAGGGGTTTGTCTGTTATATTCATCCAAATATCCTCAGAGCCTAGATCTGTGCCTAGCACATGGGCCCCAACCTTAAAAATAGCTTTGTTTTTTTTCTGATTATAAAACTAACAGATGCTTACTGTAGAAAACTCAGGCAATACAGAAAAACTGAATAAGACCGTCATCTTCAGAAACCTCCCCATCTACTGAATGCCTCTACCACCAGCTCAGTAAACCCAATAGCATAATTCTCATAATTCCTAACTCAGGGTTCTAGCAAAGCATTTTGAGAATTTCAACGCTCAGCAACTTATGTACGTAAGGCTGAAGACTTCGTTGTTTGGTTTTACACAATCTCATTTGACACGCTAAAAAGAAATAAATTTACCTCTGCTCTTTGTCAACAGAAACAATAATTAGCAACCCGAAGACCTCTCTCGGTCATGTTCTTTCTGAATCACTTGATAACAGAGCTAGAAAAACCACCCTTTCCGAGCATTCCTGCCACTGGCATCATCTGGAATATATTGATATATTCATGCTTTTTTGCAAGGCCAAAAGCAATGCACAGGTGAAAATAAACTCTCCAAAAGAAAGGTCTTCAGGGTTTCTTACCAAAGTGTAAATGAAAGACAGCATGTCTACCAAGAATAGACAAGGAAAACAGAAGATTCTCAACAAGGCTCTTACCTAATATTGCACATGGCTATCTTCATTCCCTTTGGAATAATCAGCCACCTTGTATCATTATTCTTCAATGCTGTTGGATGCATGAAAATATAATACTTTGTGCAAACATAGTCTCCCTCTATGTGTCCCCAAAAGCCAAAAAGTAAATACCAGATCACCAAGCAAAATATTTGTTGCTCTTTAGCCCTAAGTTGTTTCTGACTCCTTTGTGACCCCGTGGACTGTAGCCCACCAGGCTCCTCTCTCCTTGGGATTCTCCAGCCAGAATACTGGAGCGGTTGCCATTTCCTTCTCCAAGGGATATTACCAAACCAGGGACTGAGTCTCCTGAGTCTCCTGCATTGGCAGGCAGGTTCTTTACCACTGAGCAACCTGGGAAATCCAAGCAGAACAGACAGGCACCTAAATAAAGACGGTGTCAACTCAGACGTAAAACAACACTCAATAATCTGTTCTCATTTTAGAATTCCATTAATATTAGTTTCTAGGATTTTCTGCCCTTTTCATTTCTTCTCATCTGTTACAACAAAAAGTACTAAATGGAGCCATTGATCTTTGTCACAGAAGACTCAGATATAGGCTGACAGTGCGAGTCACACTTTAAGGTGTTTATTCTAAAGGATATGAGACCATTTTATCTGAAGCGTTCATCTCTTGAAGAAAGGGCAGCTATCTCTGAAGGCGCTCATTGGATATGGGTGCACAATGAATCAGCGAGATCTGCTCACATTACTCCTGAACACTCTACAGCTCCTGTGAGCAAGCTGTGTTCCCTTGCTAAAGGCATGCAAGAGCGCACAGATGCTGGATAATCCATCACACATCTAAAGTGGTCCCCTTTGCTGTGATTTTATAAGAAAGGGGGCGTTCGATGCACGATGCCCCCTAAATCAGGCATTTTTACTGCAGCTCCCCAGCATCCAGGTGCCGATGTTTCTGTCCACAAGGAATGTCCTGCCAGGGAGAGAACCACCTGGGCAGGCAGCAATTAGCTCTTTTCTCACCAGAGGCCTCGGGCTGCGTGGCAGAGCAGCACAGAACCCCTCAGTCAGACCATGACTACTCAGCAAGCTGCCAACCAGCGTCGATCCCTTTGCTCTCCCCTTGGACGATTTTCATTCAGGTTCTTGTCCACATCCAACCTCCTGACAGAGCAGAGTTCCGGCTCCAGATTTTCAGATGCAAGGCTTTGCCTGAATGCATGCCTCCCCTACTGCCCCAAGAATCCTGAGCTACACCAGCGCGCTTCCCACCCCGCAGCAGGCTCCATCTTTGTCTGCTGTCTCTGACAATAGCTGCCTCTGATTCCACAGGCCATTCCTTAGGCTGTCTGCTCTCTCCAGTCTTTGCTACACTGGCTTTCTCTCAAACTTCATATACTTACTTTCGTTTAATGAAGTGGCATGTAAACACCCTCCCCACTCCCCTGAGTGATTAGAGGGGATTTGGAGGTGATCCAGAAGCGGGCTCATGCAGGAAAGGCAGTGTATTGGTGAAATTGTAACTGCCTGGATTTGAATCTCAGCCCCTTCACTCACTAACCAGGGAAGCCTGAACACAATGTTAATACTTAATGTCGTTACACCTCAGTTTCCTCACCTGTGAAATGGGGATATTTGGAGACCCTGCCCCTAAGTATTGCTGTGAGGATTACATGAGTTAATACAGGTATTTCCCATTCAATAGTGCCTGACTGCAGAGTAGGCTCTCGATAGATGTAAGCCCTTATTATCCACCTCTGCCTTGAGGTTTCTGTCAGGCCCAAGGCTAAGAAAATCTCTCCTTCAGAAGAGCATGCAACAGTGTAAGCATTCTAAGTCTCCTTTTCAGGAAATGCTACCTGAGAGAAACTAACCTCCATTAATAGTCACTCCTGAATTCTATGCTTCCAAGTGCTTCTGCAGTTGAGGAAAGCATTTTTCAATTTTGAATTATTAATCTAATCTGACACAAATCTCATCTTTAATGCAGGCAAGAGAGAAGCCCTGTCAAGGTTCATACATTCAAAAATCAATGCAAATACAGTTCAAGGAAATCTGCTTTTACCAAAACTACGGAGGTAGATCCAGGCCGAGAGTCCTGAACTGCCATGTTGATTCACCCATTTCGTTTCTTAGAAGAACTCCACTGTTCAGTGCAGCAAGACAGAGGAAACTAAATAAGGCAAGCTTCAGAACTGGTTGACTTACTTTGGGATACTACACAGTGGTCAAAAACAATGAGGATGAATAATCCTCCATGACATGGTGTTAAGTGAAGGAAGTTCCAGAACAATATACTAGTGTGAGCCATTTAAGCTACAAGCAAGCAGAAAACAATTGGGAGAGTTCTGAAAAGGGATTTTCACTTTTTATTACCAGACACTTTTACATCTATTTATCCATTTCTTGGGTTAAAAAAAAAATTAAAGTGACTTTTAGTTCTATACCAGGCTCTGGAGTATTGATCTGTCTCATAATAGAACAAGCTGGCATTTTTTGAGCACATACCTAGGACTGGATGGTAGCAGAGAGACTGTGTGGAGGCGTGTGAGGGGAAAGTCTTAGAAGAGATGTAGGGCCTCTCTACTGATAACCCACCAGGTGGGTCGCCCACATGGAACTGACAGACCCACCCACAATGAAAAGGCCTAGGGGCTGAGTCCCCTCAGGCTATACATCTGTTTTAGCTCCTAGGGCCCAAAGGTCTATGAAAAGGTAAAAGTTAATGCAGAATGGCTTAATATGATCAAGTTGACCTGAGGGACTTCCCCAAAAGCAAATATTAATAACATCAATTTGAACAAACACATAAGTCTGCACAGTAAGACCACATCTAAATTATTACTAAAGCTTTTAGCAAATTGAGCCACAACAATAAAATTTTACCTTAGCATGTCTTCACCCTCCTTTAAGTAGCCCTCTTGGGGAGAATAAGAAGTCGGCAGAAAAGGTTTATACATTTTACTGCTAAAAAACCAACAAAGACAAAATTACACTTAAGAAGAAATTATTTCCCATCGTCCTCACATTGGTTTCCACAGTTCTGGTACACTCAAAGGTGATTAAGTCTTCAGTTCAGCTGGGTTTTAAAAACTCAAACAATGGTTTTTCTCCAGATTTTTTTTTTTTCAGAACCCCTACTTTATTTTGTAATGCCTTTTTCTATTTTTGTCTAGTTTGTTTGCAGAATTGACAACTGAAGGCTGGGTTCTGTCACAAGAAAAGACCATTTGAAACTCACTGACAGCAAGGAACCAACACAATGAATCTGATTTGCCCCACTGAGCCGGACTAAACCTCCAAGTATGTATGCAGTGCTGGTGGTGTTTGGCAATTATGAAAAATAACGATAAATCACGGTTGTGTTTTTTTAAAGCTTTTCTATGCCAGATGCTCCATCAATAGCACTGTAAATTTTCGTGGCTTATCTGCCACCTTTAATGTATCTGACACTAACTCCACAATGGAGCTTATGAAAGAAAATTCCTAAATGATTCATGCGTATCAATTGCAAGTATTAAACATCCTCAATTAAGACTTCTCTTATAAATATTTACACTCCAAACACATTTTGGCATACAGTGACACCTCCCTCCTCATTCGAGGTTGTGTGGTTCACGAATAACATAGGTCCAAAACTGAGACAAAACAAAAGGCAAAACCTAAGAAGAAAGTGCCTGCTGCAAATCATTTAGCTGGAAGCACCAAGGGGCGAAACAAGATTAACGGTTATCCATTCGGACGGAGAGGGTTAAAGAGTTACTAGGAAGATTTCTGCTTCCAGAAAGGATAAGGAGCGCAGATGCTCCGCTCGACCCTTTCCCCGACGATTCTAGCCAAGTCTGAAGGCCATGAGAAGGAATAAGCAGATGGTTCAATGTGAGTAAGTCAAAAGGAAGTTGCATTTGCCTTATTCGGCTTCCTAGCAACTAGACTGAATGATGCCAAGAAAGCCAGCCGGCTCTGAGGAGAAACACTGCAGGATACTTGGAACCCAGCGGTCGGGCAGGGGAGAGAAGGCCTCCAGATACCCCCACCTGGCAAAACGGATTCCGTGCCTGCCGACACCCACACCTCCCACCTCCCCGGGTCCTCTCACTCCCCTCGAGGCTCCCGCTCTGGCCTACCTGGCCCGGCTCATGTCCACCACCCAACCACACAGAGCTCCTCTCAGGACCACCTTTCAAACTCCAGTAACCTCAGATGAGCAGTTTGGCCCAGCCATCAAAGAGCAACTTCCACTTCTCCACGGGAGGGAAGGCTTCACGCTCCCCTCATGCAACTTGGCCAGCTGGACAAAGGATTTCACAGGCCAAAAGGCCGGGGCTCAAACACTGCAGGCCAAGCACTGAGAAAGGAGGGCACACACATCGGCGAGGATCCCGGAGGCCTGAGAAACATCCCTCCTTCCGCGCAGATATACACTCGGGCAGGAATTGCCTTTGTGGGCGTACATAAATATGCGCATGAAGTACATCCCCTTTATAACTCAAATGGCCAAAGGAAGGCTTGCACGTTAAGTGTGGGAAGGTCACCCTGAGCCATGGCAACGCCACTGTGTTTTGCCACGTTCTCCGTGGCCTCTAACTGGTGGCACCCATTAAATCTTAGGTCCTCTCCTTCTCACTTCATGAGTAGCAAATTAACCACTATCAAGTAGAAAATGGAACTTAAAAATACATCCAAGGAAGTGAATACAGTTTCCCAGATATTCCCAGAAAATGTTTTCAATGCATGGTATCTAAGCCTTACCACCACCATACAATCTGGGTAATATCAACCTTTCCACACGCACTTTTAAAAAACAGATGAGGAAGGAAGTCCCTGGCTATCCAGTGGTTAGTAATGGGTGCTCTCACTGCCAGGGGGCTGGGTTTAAAAAAAACCATATGAGGAAACTGAAGCTCCGGTCATACGACTTGCTGCAGAGCTGAGCTAAGCCTCAAAGCCCAAATCGAAATCCATGTGTGTCTGACTCAAAAGCCATGTTCCTTTTAATATCTCACAGTCGAGAAACTTGAAGGTTAACCCAGAAAGTCTGCAAGTAAAAAAGTTAGGAAAAGTAATGAAAGAAGGATGAGTAAAAGGAATAAAGATATCATTAATGTCTTCCTATATCTTTATGGAAACTAAATTCACATACACAGAAAAGTTTCTCATTCAAGAACATAAGGAGTAGGAGGGAGAAGGCTGCACAGTGCTGGGGATGCCCCTCCTGGCCGCGTTACAGCAGGTGAAGAGTCTTCCTCCACACCTCTGGGTGGACCACCTAAGCAAGAGCAATTCAGACTTCAAACCTCAAGACTGATGTGGAGAAATGAGAACGCTCATATGTTGCTGGTGGGAAAGTAAAATGGTATAATCACCTGCGAAAACAATTTGGCAGTTTCTTAAAAAGTAAAACCACACCAGGCCAGTCCACACCTAAATTTTTAACCAATAAAAATGAAAGCAAATGTCCACGCAAAGACGTATACACAACTGTTCTCAGCAGCTGTATTTGTAATAGTCAAAACCTGGAAATATCCATCAAATATCCATGTGAATGAAAAAAACAAACTGTAGTATATCCATATGTCTTAGCCTGCTCAGGCTGCCATAACAAAATACCATAATCTGGGTGGCTGAAACAACAGAAACTTATTTTATCAAAGTTCTGGAAGTTCAAAGTCTGGGGTCAGGATGTCAGCACGGTTGAGTTCTGGTGAGCCTCTCTTCCTGTTGCAGATGGTCACCTTCTTGCTGCGTCTTCACATGGCCTTCCTGGGTGCATGCACATGGAGGGGAATATCTCTCTCTGTTCCTCTTCTTATAAGGCCACCAGTCCTATTGGACTAGGACCCCATCCTTGTGATCTCATTTAGCCTTTAATCACATCCTAAAAGCCCTGTCTGTCTCACAATACAGTCACGCTGGGGGTTATAAGACTTCAACATATGAATTATAGGGGATACTATTCAGGCCACAGCACCATAAAATAGAGAACTACCTAGCAATAAAGAAACAAAGTACTACCACACACTGCAACTAGAGAGCCCACGTGCTGCAACAATTGAGCCTGTTTACTCCAGAGACCATGTGCCACAACTGGGAAGTCCACACACTACAACGAAAAATCCCGCATGATGCAACTAAGGCCCAATGCAGATGAATAAATAAATGCGTTTTAAAAAGAGAAAGTACTGATCTACCCGACATGGAAGAATCTCAAAATAATTGTGCTGAATGAAGTCAGAAACTTCTGCTCCAAAAAAATACACAGAAGTCTGCTCTTATCTACAGGGGATACATTCCAAGACCCCCTGTGGATGCCTGATAACTCAGATAGCACCAACCCCTATATATACCATGTTTTTCCTATATATGCATATCTATGTTTAATTTATAAATTAGACACAGAGATTACAATAGTAATAATACAGATTAATTATAACACACTGCAATGAAAACTATGTGAGTGTGACCTTTTTCTTGAAATACCTTATTGTACTGTACTCCCCTTCTTGTGATGCTGTGAGATGATAAAATGTCTGCATGATGAGATAAAGTGAGGTGGATGATGTAGGCCTTGTAACATAGCATCAGGCTACTCCTGACTTTCTGATAAATAAAAATGAGAATAGTCTGCTTCTGTTGATTCTGGCCAATGGAGGTGCGAGATATTGATGGTTGGGGATCCCAGGGAACACAGAGTGTGACAGTGAGAGATTTCATCACGTTACTAAGAATGGCACATAATTTAAAATTTATGCATGGTTTATTTCTGGAATTTTCCAGAAATATTTCCATTTAATATATTTGAACTGTGATTGACTATAGGTAGCTGAAGCCACAGAAAGGAAAACTGCAGATAAGGGGGAACTACTACATTCTGTACAATTCCATTTAAATAATTGACATAAATTATATATAATAATATATAAATTTATATAAAATCCAAACTAATCTATAATAATACAAGTGATAGATCAGTTGGTGCATGGAGAAGGGGGAATACAAGGAGGAATGAGGCAATTTTGGAAAGTAATAGGTGTATTCATTATCTTTATCACGCTGGTCTGACATCCATATGTCAAAACTCAAATTGTACATTTTAAATATGTGTAGTACACGTGTTCCCAATCAGTATTATACAACAATATTATACATCAATAATTATACATCAATAAAGCAGGAAAATCCAAGCCTCTTTATTGCTTCATTTTTTTCCTTCTTTAACATCAATAGGTTTCAATGTGCTTCAGGTCTTAGTGCCAGTCAGAAATCATGTCGATTCTGAAGTCTTTACACAGAGAGCACCTTATGCATCTATGAAGACAGAGTCTGTCAAAACACCCCTCCCAATTTAAAATTAAAAGTACATGTCACTCCCAAGGCCTCTAGAAATGCTAGTACAATTATTTTTAACTTTTTACTGTTGTATCTCAATTACTCAACTTATTAGACAGCCGATCTATTAAGTTCTCAGCATAGGACCCACTGGGAATAAATTTTAAAATTAAAAAGATTTTTAAGAATCTACTCTTGGAAGTTCCATCATAATTTCAAATTTCACTGAAAACAATTTGAATTTTAACACTCCTCTAGAGAAATTTCAATCAAGCTGCTAGAAATAGAAGAGAGTACCCAGGAACATGGCACTGTTAAAAGGACCAACAAGTCATTGGTTCCTTCCACGACACTCTAAAAAGCAGGGTCAGTGTACAGCTAAACCGTGTTATCATGCAAGTTAGCAATCACACCCAACTAATTTGAAAATATATGTCCACGTAAAAACATCCACACAAATGTTTATAGCAGCTTTATTCATAACTGCCCCAAAACTGGATGCGACCAAGAGGCCCTTCAATAGGTGAATAAACAAACTGTGGTTTGTTCATACAAACATTTTTGCTGCTGCTGCTGCTAAGTCGCTTCAGTTGTAGAGAAATTAGCTATCAAGCCACAAAAAGACTTGGAGGAATCTTAAATGCATATTGCTAAGTCAAAGCAGCCAATCTAAACAGGCTCCATACTGTACAATTCCAATTATTAAGACATTCTGGAAAAGGCAAAACTGTAGAGATGGGGAAAGGATCGGAGGTTGCCAGGGGCTTGACAGGAAGGAAAGGAGTTGAGTAGGTGAAGCACAGAGTTATTCCAGGCAGTGAAATTATTCTGCGAGATACATGATGCTTAATGCATTTGTCAAAACCCACAAATGAATACAGCATAAAGAGTGAACCTTAACATATGCAAATTTTGCGTTTAGGAAGTCAAGAGGATCCGGGATAGAGTACAGAATGTGACAAAACACTTATAAACTGTACTTCGAATGTATGAATCAACTTTGCTGATGGGAGAGAGGGAAAAGATATGGGCTTACTCCGTAGAATTTTGTACAAAAAACGGTGGGAGAAGATTTGGCCCTAAAGCTGTAGTTTTCCAACCCCTACTCGAAAGCCTAACGATGCCCTCAAGTGGTAGCTTTCAAAGCCTGTGAAAGGCAGGCCACTGTGATGTGGGATCTCTGCCACGGGGAAGAAGGCCAGGTCCACGGCTCTGCCTGCATCTGGCCCAGAGTTGATGCCAAAGTCCTGACCAGGACTTAGATGGCTCCTGAGGCCCAGCCCCCTCCCCAACTTGTGCCCACCACCTGTCTGACCTGTCCTCCACAGGCTCCCCCAGTGGCAGCCAGCGTGCCTCCTACTTGTTCCCTCGTGCAGGGCCTTGCCCCTTGCTGTTTCCCTGTCTTGAACACACATCCCCGAAACCCATGCAGGCAGCTCCCTCGCTCCCATCCAGAGCTCTGTCCACTGGCTTCTTCTCTGCAGGGCCCTCCTTCACCTTCCCCATTATCTGTACTCCCTGCCCCTCTGACTTGGTTTTATTTTTCTTCTAGTCACTCATCAACATCTGCTATCACACATACACACACCTTTTAAAAATAAACTTCATATTTTTAGAACAGTTGTAGATTTTCAGAAAAACTGTAAAGAAGGTACCTATATAAGACAGCTCCTATATAACGCATACCTAGTTTCTCCTATTACCAACATCTGACACTTGTATGGTACATCTGTCATAATGAGTGAAGCATTATTATGAAATAAGGGCGTCCTCAGTGGAAAAGAATCTGCCTGCCAATGCAGGAGACACAAGATGTGTGGGTTCGATCCCTGGGTCAGGAAGATCCTCTGGAAAAGGAAATGGCAACTCACTTCAGTATTCTTGCCTGGAGAATGCCATGGACAGAGGAGCCTGGCGGGCTACAGTCCATGGGGTCGCAAAGGACTGAACGTGACTGAGCGACGGAACAACAAAAATGCCACATAAAACCACAACATATCCTATTCCCTCAGCTGCTGCCTAGTTATCAGCATCTAAAAAAGTGAAAGTGAAGTCGCTCAGTCTTGTCCAACTCTGTGACCTAATGGACTATTGCCTACCAGTCTCCTCCGTCCATGGGATTTTCCGCACAAGAGTACTGGAGTGGATTGCTATTTCCTTCTCCAGGAGTTATCAGCATATGATCAGGGGAAATCTGACTAACAAAACTGCCAGCAAGATGAGAAGCATTGCTAAGCAACTCCACAGAAATGCTGGGGCTTAATGGTCACCAAGCAATCCCATGTCTGTCTGTTTTCAGTTGCTCAGTCGTGCCCGACTCCCTGGGATCCCATGGACTGTAGCCCGCCAGGCTCCTCTGTCCATGGAATCACCGAGGCAAGAATACTGAAGGGGGTTGCCATTTCCCCCTCCAGGGGATCTTCCTGACACAGGGATTGAACCTGTGTCTCTAGGATTGGCAGTCAGATTCTTTCCCACTGCACCAACTGGGAAGCCCCTCAATCAATTCCATAACAATTTATACCTTTCACCTCCCCAAGGGCTAGGTAATTAATATATTCTATTGAAATGATGAAGGAAAATATATAACCAAAGAACAAAATACAAGATATTAAAGCAAACACACTCTAGATACACAGAAGTATTCTCTGACAAACCTATATTCTGAGATAATTCAGAAACTTCAAGCAAATCAAGCTGATAGACGTAAGGAAATTTTTACTTATGCGTTTTTATTCTATCTGGTTCCAAACCATCAGGGATTCCACCTAGGAAAGGTGATTCCCATATGGTAGCATTTCATTATCCAGTATTATTGGGGTACATGATGGTTCACACACATACACACACACTGCCAAAATTTTTCATTTTAAGCTTTTCCTAGTGGGCCTCTCTAAAACATACCAGACCCATCCCATCTTTCTTAACAGCTGAAATGTACGTGCTAAGTTGCTTTAGTTATGCCCTACTCTTTGCGACCCTATGAACTGTAAGCCCACCAGGCTCCTCTGTCCATGAGGTTCTCCAGGCAAGAATATTGGAGTGGGTTGCCATGCCCTCCTCCAGGGGATCTTCCCTACCCAAGGATCAAACCCGCGTTTCTAATGCCTCCTGTATTGGCAAGCAGGCTGGTTCTTTATCACTAGCGTCACCTGGGAACCTGAACAGCTGAAATAGTCTTTGATTATTTATCTGTCTTATTGACTATTTAAGGCCAATTATCACCATCAGCTACTTTTTTTTTTTTCAAATGTAAGACTTACAATTTTCCTTTTTAAAAAATTTTATTTATTTTTGGCTGCACTGGGTCTTCGTTGCTACATGTGGGCTTTCTCCAATTGCAGTGAGTGGGGGCTACTCTTCATTGTGTGAGCGGGCTTTTCATTGCAGTGGCTTCTCTTATTGTGGAGCACGTGTTCTAGGTACACAGGCTCAGTAGCTGTAGCTCCCCGGCTCTAGAGTGTGGGCTCAGTAGTTGCAGTGCACAGCTTAGTTGCTTCATGGCATGTGGGATCTTCCTGGACCAGGGATCAAACTCATGTCCCCTGGATTGGTAGGTGGATTCTTAACCACTGGGCCACCAGGAAAGTCCCCAATTTTTCTTTTTTATATCTGGAATTAAGGATCTTTCTTACAACTAATATGTAAATTTAATGTTGTATATTTTCATCTTAAAAGCTACTACTAAGATAAATGATTTTTCTCTCCAATTGGAACTGTATCTCAGAATAAACAAACAGTTTTTAAGGGGTATTACAGAATTAGTACAGTTAATAAATGAGAGAATAATAGAATTGGTTATCAACATCTTATAACAGCCAATGAATTAATGCACCCAGACAAAGATAAATAGTTGCTAACAATAGAAAGACCACTAGGTATTGAGTACTTCTCAAAAGTGAACATCACCTGTGGAATTATATTCCCAAAAAAGAACCCAAATCATGCCACACCTCTAGACTTGCATGCAACAAACAGGAAATACAAGAGGCATAAAGACAGGCTAAATGACACCACAGGATGCAACTGGCACAATCTAGGCTGTAGGAAACTCTAGAGGACAGAGGATCTGTTTCAACAATAACAAAATCCTTTTTTAAAAGTTGAAGGAACTTATAGATTTAAGAAGGCTTAAGAGAAAGCACCACTACAGAAAATTCCACCCAGCAGGAGCAGAACACACATTTTTCAAGAGGGCAAGGGCAGGATGATTTGGGAGAATGGCATTGAAACATGTATAATATCATATATGAAACGAATAGCCAGTCCAAGTTCGATACAGGATGCTTGGGGCTGGTGCACTGGGAGGACCCGGAAGGATGGTACAGGAAGGGAGGAGGGAGGGGGGTTCAGGATGGGGAACACGTGTACGCCCGTGGCGGATTCATGTTGATGTGTGGCAGAACCAATATAATATTGTAAAGTAAGTAGCCTCCAATTAAAATAAATAAATTTAAATTTTAAAAAAAAGAACAACCTGTGACCAGATGGCTTCACTGGTGAATTCCACCAAATTTCTCCTCATTGATTCTATAAGACCAGCATTACCCTAATACCAAAGTCAGATAAAGACACTACAAGAAAAAAAAAAAAAAAAACTACAGACCAATGTCCTTTATGAATATTGATGCAAAACTCCTCAACAAAATATGAACAAACAGAATTCAGCAGCACATTAAAAGAATTACACACCATACCCAAGTGGGATTCATTCCTTCAATATAAGGGTGGTCAACAGAGGAAAATATTACACCACAGTAACAGAATAAAGGAAAAATCCACATGATCATCTCAACGGATACAAAAAGCATTTGACAAAATTCAACACACTTTCATGATAAAAAAAATAAAAAAAAAAACACAAAATGGAAATTGAAGAAAACTACCTCAATCTTTGCTGAAATGGTCCATATAGCTAAAGCTATGGTTTTTCCAGTAGTCATGTACAGATGTGAGAGGTGGACCATAAAGATGGCTAAGCACCAAAGAAATAATGCTTTTGAACTGTGGTGCTGGAAAACACTCTTGAGAGTCCCTTGAACAGCAAAAGAAATCACACCAGTCAATCCTAAAAGAAATCAACCCTGAATATCCATTGGAAGGACTGATGCTGAAGCTGAAGCTCCAATACTTTGGCCACCTGAGGCAAAGAGCCGACTCACTGGAAAAGACCATGATACTGCGAAAGACTGAGGGCAAGAGAAGGGGGTGATAGAGGATGAGATGGTTTGATGGCATGATTGACTCAATGGACATGAGTTTGAGAAAACTCAGGGAGATAGTGAAGGACAGGGAAGCCTGGTGTCCTGCTGTTCATGGAGTCACAAAGAATCAGACACGACTTAGCAACCGAACAACATCAACAACCTAAACAAAACAAAAGCTATAAATGAAAGTCCCACAGCTAACATCACGTTCAGTCATAAGACTGTAAACTTTTCCTCTAAGATCAGGAACAAGACAAATATGCCCATTTTCATTACTTCTATTGAACACAGTCCAAGAAGTCCTAGCCACAGCAATTGGACAATAAAAAGAAAAGAAAGCAACAAATTTGACAAGAAGTAAAATTATCTGTTGATGGCATCATCTTAAACACAGAAAACCTCATAAGTATTGAACAACAACAACAAAAAAAACCTGTTAGAATTAATAAACAAATTCAGCTAAGTTTCAGGGTATAAAATCAACTTGCAAAAGAAAAAAAAAGTTGCACTTCTATATACTAACAATGAACAATGTGAAAAGAAAAGAATACAATCCCATTGAAAAGAACATCAAAAAGAATAAAACACTAAGGAGTAAATTTAAAGAGGTAAAAACTCGTAACACTGAAAATGACACCTCCCCCTAGAAGTTACTGGTATGTACTCAAAAGTAAGCGCAGGGGATTCCATCATTCTCAACACTGAGGGCAGTATTTGAAAGCCAACACTGAACTGTGGGTGGCCTCACGTCTCATTTCTCCATCACAAAAGAGCTATAGCAGGAGGCAATTATCTTGCAAAACAACTGATCTTGGCCTCTACTTTCCTGGGACTGGGAAAAAACTGAAATACAAAGATGACCCAAAAGAGTAAACGCCAATATGGGGCTTTCAAGATCCAGTTCCTACATGAGTAATATTGACCTGAACTGATTTTCCCCAGGCACTGAGCTCCCAAACAAGGCTCGACCCTGCTATCTTTGTTCAAATGCCTCTTTCAGACCTAGGGCAGAACTGTCTTGACTGTTCTTCTGGCCTAGCCAGCGCTGGCTTCAGACTCCATGCAGATATCAACCTAGATCGAGGGATACAAGGTGAACAAAGATAAGAGCACTGTCCTGGGAAAAATTTATTAACAAACATTAAGCAGTGAAAAGTAATTAAATCACAGAAGCAAAATCACAACTGTGAGGTAATGAACAAGGAAGCAGAGGCATTAGGCTAGGGGTGAAACAGGAGGCCATCTCCTGAAAACTCTATCCATATTAACTTCTTTAAATATCGAAAAACCCTACAGGTAAGTTATGTTACTATTCTATTTTAGGTATGAAAAAATAGAGGCATAGAGAGGTAAAGGAACTCAATTAGGGTCACACAGGTCAAGTGATCCACCCAAGCTCATAACTGGCCTGACCCCAGAAACCTGGTGTCCTCGCCAAATTTGCTGCCTCAAGTGTGGGAAGAGGGAATGAATGGAGACAGCCACAACAGGTTAGTAGGAGTAATTCTGCTAAAGAGGTAAAGAGGCAGCAGGCCGAGGAAAGGCTGATTCAGACAGCACCAGCCTGCACCAGGTAACGGCTCGCCAAGGCAAGAAGTCAAGAGGACCAGTCAGGAGTGTAAAAGGAGGCGCTGCTGGAGCTTCCAAGTTCGCTCCGAGGCAACGTGTCGCGCCCATCTACCCACTTCCCAGATGAGGAAACTGAGGCCACCAAGGAGCGGAAAACCGAGGTTCTGAGGCACTAGCCCTGCTTGGGCCTCCCTGAGCTTCTATCCTCAAGGTCACTGGGGGCTGGGCTGCAGTGTGGCCGGGCCAGACCTGCCTGCCTCGGAGGCCGCGGACCTGGCCATAGTGTGCTTCAAGGTTCCCTCAACCTGCCTCCGCGCTCCCCCTCCGTCCAGCTTCTCTGCTCCCACCTGGCCCCGCCCACCTGCGGCCCTGCCCACCGGAACCTCCCTGGGGCTGCAAAGCGGCCAACAGCGCCCCTGCCGGCCGGGAGGCCCAGGCCGCGCACGGCTTTGTCCACAGTTTTTTCCACATCCTGTGACTTTTCCTCTTTCTTCTTGTTGCTTTTTCCTTTCCCTGTCTTCTGTCACTCCTTTCCCCTCCCTCCTTTTCTTTTGTTTCCTTCGTCTTTCATTTTTTTCAACCAGATAGTTGTTCTTCCATTCATTCTTTCGTTCAGCCAGTGTCTGTGTGCCAGAAACTCCTCAAAACATTGGGGGATAAGGCAGAGAAGAACATTTATTCTAGTAGAAGAAGACTGCTTTCAATCATTTTTACCACCACCTACAGTTGCAATACATTTTACATCACTTTCCAGTAAACACAGACACATACTTATGCACATACATGAAGCTGAAACTCGTTTCACAAAACGGTACTTACCTTGCAGACTGTCAGCATCTCCAAAGATGACCAGGAAACCTGCTATCAAGCAGAGCTAACTTTGCTAGACTTGTGGTGGTGGTGGAGAACATAATCTTGACAATCTGAGTAGGGGGTAGTGAGAAAAGGAAACTTAAAGCGTTGGGGTCTATACTTAGGTAGTTCAAAGCAGGTCTTTCAAGAAAGGAATCAATTGAGATCGGCCAAATATCATGACATAGTATGACACCATTTTAGGGCTGGTGAACACAACAAAGCAAAGGTCTGAAAGCAAGTTTCAATAAGTAAAACTGCTGTTCAATAGGCAAGCTGTTTTCCCAGACGACCAACCCTGATGGAGGTCCTGATGGGAGAGCCCATCCAGCAAACGGTCCAGATAAATAGGCTTGGATGAAATCCCTAAAGTTATTTATTGGTTTACAGCCTTATCTTGCTGAGCACGGATTCATTTTTGCTGTATTCTGAGGTGAAAGCAATAGCAGAGAGAACCCAGATGCAAGAGAATGGGATGCAGACTGACCTCTTGATGTAAGGAATGTCAAAGATTTTGTGACCATCTTAAATCCCCCATACTTGGGTTATTTGGAAAAGAAGGAGTTCTTTTCTTCTGAGCTGAAGAAAAAAAGAGGGATCGGGCAGGCCGCAGGGATTGCCTGGGCATTGCAGTTAAACTTTCCTTCTGGCATAGACACCTAAAGGTGACTTTTGGTGCACGTTCTACCCTGAACATTTTTTCCCTTTCTGTGAATCACATCACACAGTGAATCAGACCTGTATAGCTCAGGTCTATGGTTACACTGACTTTCAAAGAAGTCATTAGGTCTTTTATTTAAAAACTGTTGTTCTTGTCTCTGAAAGGGATGCATACTTGTTTTGGCTATGGAATGGGGAATAATGGGGAGTGACCAGCCAACAAAGCAACATGAAAATACACTGAGATGCTTTTTTGGGGGGAGAGAGGTATTGGCTATTGAGCAAGCTACTTGTAACTAATATCATATCCAGAAATTACCACACACACACAAACACATAAACCTAGCGGGGGAAAAGGTTAATATAAAAGCAATTCTTTGGAGCTTCCCTGGTGGCTCAGTGGTAAAGAAACCACCTGCAATGCAAGAAACATGAGTTTGACCCCTGGTCCGAGAAGACCCCACATGCCATGGAGCAACTAAGTCTGTGTGCCGCAACTGTTGAGCCCGTGCTCTAGAGCCTGGGAACCACAGCTACTGAGCCCACGTGCTGCAACGACTGAAGCCCCTGTGCTCCAGAGTCTGTGCTCTGCAAGAAGAGAAGTCACTGCAAAGGGACACCCCTGCATTACAACAAAGGGTAACCCCCGATCACCACAGCTAGAGAAAGTCCACAGGCAGCAATAAAGAGCCACCACAGCCAAGTGACAGTCACTCAGTCGTGCCCGACTCTGCAACCCCAGGGACTATAGCCCGCCAGGCTCCTCAGTCCATGGAATTTTCCAGGCAAGAATACTGGAGTGGGTTTCCATTTCCTGCTCCAGGCCAATAAATAAATAAATAACTTTTAAAAAGTAATAATTTCCATCTTTGCATTCCTGAACAGTATGTGGGCAGAGAATGAAAGCAGAATGACAAGAATAAGCCAGAGATTTAAAGAGCAAAAGAAGGAAGACAAGGCGAGGTTCTGACCCACATTTTGTGTGGAAGCTACCTTTCCTCCATTTCCTCCACTTGCTCTGAGGGTCACAGGGTAGCTATGTTTCTTCCCATATTGTTTGTCTTTAGAGAAATCTGAAGGTTGTCTTTAGAGAAATCTCAGATGGTTGTCTAGTTAACGAATGGTAATGAATGGATCAACAAAATGGGGTATATACATACAGTGGAATATTATTCACTCTTAAAAAGGAAGGAGATTCTGATGTATGCTACAAAATAAATGAACCTTGAGTTTGTTATGCTGAGTGAAATGAATCAGTAGCAAAAGGACCAATACTCTGAGTCCATTCATACGAGGAGCCTAGGGTCAAAACCATAGCAGTAGAAGGTAAAATGGTGGTTGCTAGGAACTGGGGGAGAGTGAGTTACTATTTAATAGGTACAGAGTTTCAGTTTGGCAAGATGAGATGTGTTCTGGAGAGGGATGGTGGTGATGTTTACACAACAATGAGAATGTCCTTAAATGGGCCAGAACTACACAGCTAAAGATGGTCCAAATAGTAAATTTGATGTATAGTTTAATACAATTTAAAATCCATTAAAAAAAAAACAACAACAAATAGAGTGTTAAAGAATCTATCCCTGATATCTTCAATGGTTTCACCTCTTAACTTACTTATGTGTCAGGATATGACTCCAATCAACTATCACAAGATATTGGCTCCAGAACTTGTCAAACATCTGCAGCTTTACAAAACCCCTCTGAATCCCTGCACAACAAAGGATTTGTTAGGCTACCCTCTGAGCCTTTCCATTGTAACTTTTCTACCCAATTTTTTGCAGCCCAGCTTCTGACTAATGAATGAATCAATTGGTATAGATTGTGGACTCTATCTTCCTAGAACTATTCTAAATTCGTCTGTAAGATCTTTTTCCTTTTTAAAACTTAAACCTTTTATTCCTTCAGCACTCCAAATACAAGAGAATCTACATGCTTTCAGTGAGAGCTTTTTTTAATTTTTGGTAAAATATGCATAAATTTACCACCTCAATCAGCTTAGAGGTATTAAAAGTACATTCAAAAAATAAAAAGTAAATGAAGAAAAAATAATTAAAAATTTTAAAAAACAAAAAAGATTAAAAAGTACATTTATATTATTATGCAACCATTGCTATCATTCATCACCATAACTCTTTCTACTTTCTACCTCTATGATTTTGACTCCTCTAGGTATTTCAAACAACTGGAATCATACAATGCTTATCCTTTTGTGACTGGCATATTTGACTTAGTATAATATTCTCAAAGCTCATCCATGTTTTAGCATGTGTCATAATTCCCTTCCTTTTTAAGGCTGAATAATACTCCACTGTGTTATAGGCTGAACATTCATGTCTCTCACAAATTCATATATTGAATTCACTTATTGAAGCCCTGACCCCAATTGTGGGTGTATTTGGAGGAAGCTCTTTTAAGGAGGTAACTGAGTTTAAACTAGATTATAAGGATGGGGCCCTGTTCCTACAGGATTAGTGTCCTTATGAGAAGAGAGATCAGAAGGTCCTCCGTCCCTCCCTCTTTCTCTCTCTCTCTCTCTCTTCTACCCACCCATCTTCCCGCTAGTACCTCCCTGTGCAAACGAACACCTGTGTGCATACACGCACACACACACACACCCAGGAACAGCCATAGGAGGACGCACTGAGAAGGCAGCTGTCTGCAATCCAAGCAGAGAGCCCTCATCAGGAACTGAATCAGCTGGAGCCTTGAGCAGCCCTGTAGGCCAGTGTATAAGAGCAGAGTAATCAGACAGATATCCATCCTCTTTCCTTGGAACTTCCTCTTATTGACTTGCAGTAAAAAGTGATGAGAACAGACCATAGTAATGCAATAACATTGTTAGTAACAAGGAAGGTTTCTGCCAAGGAGAAAGGTTTCACACAAGAACTAGTAAGTGATGGTTCTATTCATGATTTTAAAAAAGAAAAGTCTACATGTGTATAGATGTGTTAAGATATTTGCCAAACTAGCAATAAATAGTCGTTACCCTTGAGATGAGAAGTAAGTTTGAAGATGGGATGGTAAAAGGAAACTTAAATTTCTTATATTTCTGTATCATTTGAATCTTCAACCACTAGAATGCATTCTACATTATATTAATGATGTAATTTTTAAAAGTTGTAACCAAAAAGGCCCATTCCTACCTTTTTAAAATCTGGCCCTTTTTTACTCCTAATGCCCTTTATTGCTTCCTTCCTATCTATGGGATGGAAGTTCTTCCCTCCCTTCCTCTCTTCGTCCCTTTCTTCCTTTAACAAGCATTTATTGAGTATCTATTATGTGCTAAACAATACAACAGATGCCTTTGTGAACCAGAGCCACGGTCCCTCAGGGAAGTTGAAGGCTGTTAGGGGAACCAGACATTAGACAAGCACAGACATAAACAAACTAAGCAACTGTCAAAGGTGATAAAGAGTTGGATGGGAAAAGAACAGGGCACTCTCTCTGCCTGCAAAAGGGTATATAGGATTTTCAAAAAAAAAGTCTCTTTGCAAGAGAGAGATCTGAGCTGAATGATAGATACGCAGAGGGTGGGACCTTTAGGTAGGAAGGCTTCGTAGCAGAGGGTAAACACTGATGGTGATTGCAACTTCCCTAAGGTAATAAATAAGAGGGACTGACCAGAAGCCCATGAGACTGCCCAGTTCTGAGTGAGGGTGCCAGTTTTGTAACAAAATTGAAGTAGTCAGGGCCAGGTTGTGCATATGCAGGTGAGGAATTCAGGCTTTCTTTTAAGGGCAGGGGAAAGGTCATTATCAAGTTATAAGCAGAGAAGGGAGGAGACCTAATATACATTTTAAAAAAACTCTCTCTTAAAACTTCAGCATGGAAAAAAGACAAATCATTAAAGAAGTTCCAGAAATAAACCTGCACATGTACAGTCAATTAATTTATGACAGAGAAGCCAAGAGTATACAATGGGGAAAGAATAGTACATGAAAAGGTGGTCAACGTCACTCATCATCAGGGAAATGCAAATCAAAACTACAATGAGATATCACCTCATGCCTGTTAGAATGCCTGCTATTGAAAAGATGGAGGTAAGTATTGACCACCATGTGGAGAAAAGGAAACCCGAGTGCGCTGTTGCTAGAATGTACATTGATGCAGCCACTTTGGAAAATGGTATGCAGGTTCCTCAAAAAATTAAAAACAGAACCATCTATGATCCAGCAATTCCATTTCTGGGTGCTTATGCAAAGAAAATGAAATCATTCAGAAAAGATACCTGCATCCTCACGTTCAATGCAGCATTATTTACAATAGCCAAGACATGGAAACAAACTAACTGTCCACTGATGGATGAATAGATAAAGACAATATGAATGATACACATATATAATACAATATTATTCAGCCACAAAAAAGTAGGAAATCCTGCCATTTGTGAGAATATGGATGGACTTTGAGGTCACTATGTTAAGTGAAATGTCAAATGCAAGAAGACAGATACTGAATGATCTTTTTTAAAAACACTTTTTATTTTATACTGGAGTATAGTTGATTAGGAGAAGGCAATGGCACCCCACTCCAGTACTCTTGCCTGGAAAATCCCATGGATGGAGGAGCCTGGTAGGCTGCAGTCCATAGGATCGCCAAGAGTCGGACATGACTGAGCGATTTCACTTTCACTTTTCACTTTCATGCATTGGAGAAGGAAATGGCGACCCACTCCAGTATTCTTGCCTGGAGAATCCCAGGGACAGGGGAGCCTGGTGGGCTGCTGTCTATGGGGTCGCACAGAGTTGGACACGACTGAAGTGACTTAGCAGCAGCAGCATAGTTGATTAACAATGTTGTGTTAGTTTCAGGTATACAGTAGAGTTGATTCAGTTATACACGTACATGTGTCTATTCTTTTTCAAATTCCTATCTATATATTATTACTGAGCAGAGTTCCCTGTGCTATACAGTACAGACTGAATGAACGGTTCTATGAAGACCTGCAAGACCTTTTAGAACTAACACCCAAAAAAAGATGTCCTTTTCATTATAGGGGACTGGAATGTAAAAGTAGGAAGTCAAGAAACACCTGGAGTAACAGGTAAATTTGGCCTTGGAGTACGGAATGAAGCAGGGCAAAGGCTAATAGAGTTTTGCCAAGAGAACGCACTAGTCATAGCAAACACCCTCTTCCAACAACACAAGAGAAGACTCTACACATGGACATCGCCAGATGGTCAATACCAAAATCAGATTGATTATATTCTTTGCAGCCAAAGATGGAGAAACTCTATATAGTCAGCAAAAACAAGACTGGGAGCTGACTGTGACTCAGATCATGAACTCCTTATTGCCAAATTCAAACTTAAACTGGAGAAAGCAGGGAAAACCACTAGACCATTCAGGTATGACCTAAATCAAATCCCTTATGATTATACAGTGGAAGTGAGAAATAGATTTAAGGGGCTAGATCTGATAGACAGAGTGCCTGATGAACTATGGATGGAGGTTCATGACATTGTACAGGAGACAGGGATCAAGACCATCCCCATGGAAAAGAAGTGCAAAAAAGCAAAATGGCTGTCTGAGGAGCGCTTACAAATAGCTGTGAAAAGAAGAGAAGTGAAAAGCAGAGGAGAAGAGGAAAGATATAAACATTCGAATGCAGAGTTCCAAAGAATAGCAAGGAGAGATAAGAAAGCCTTCCTCAGTGATCAGTGCAAAGAAATAGAGGAAAACAACAGAATGGGAAAGACTAGAGATCTCGTCAAGAAAATTAGAGATAGGGAACATTTCATGCAAAGATGGGCACAATAAAGGACAGAAATGGTATGGACCTAACAGAAGCAGAAGAGATTAAGAAGAGGTGGCAAGAATACACAGAAGAATTATACAAAAAAGATCTTCACAACCCAGATAATCACGATAGTGTGATCGCTTACCTAGAGCCAGACATCCTGGAATGTGAAGTCAAGTGGGCCTTAGAAAGCATCACTATGAACAAAGCTAGTGGAGGTGATGGAATTCCAGTTGAGCTATTTCAAATCCTAAAAGATGATGCTGTGAAAGTGTTGCACTCAATATGCCAGCAAATTTGGAAAACTCAGCAGTGGCTACAGGACTGGAAAAGGTCAGTTTTCATTCCAATCCCAAAGAAAGGCAATGCTAAAGAATGCTCACACTACTGCACAATTGCTTTCATCTCACACTCTAGTAAAGTAATGCTCAAAATTCTCCAAGCCAGGCTTCAGCAATACATGAACCGTGAACTTCCAGATGTTCAAGCTGGTTTTAGAAAAGGCAGAGGAACCCAAGATCAAATTGCCAACATTCGCTGGATCATTGAGAAAGCAAGAGAGTTCCAGAAAAACATCTATTTCTGCCTTATTGACTATGCCAAAGCCTTGACTGTGTGGATCACAACAAACTGTGGAAAATTCTGAAAGAGATGGGAATACCAGATCACCTGACCTGCCTCTTGAGAAACCTATATGCAGGTCAGGAAGCAACAGTTAGAATTGGACATGGAACAATGGACTGGTTCCAAAAGGAAAAGGAGTCCATCAAGGCTGTATATTGTCACCCTGCTTATTTAACTTAAATGCAGAGAACATCATGAGAAACGCTGGACTGGAAGAAGCACAAGCTGGAATCAAGATTGCCAGATGAAATATCAATAACCTCACATATGCAGATGACAACACCCTTATGGCAGAAAGTGAAGAGGAACTAAAAAGCCTCTTGATGAAAGTGAAAGTGTAGAGTGAAAAAGTTGGCTTAAAGCTCAACATTCAGAAAACTAAGATCATGGCATCTAGTCCCATCACTTCATGGGAAATAGATGGGGAAACAGTGGAAACAGTGTCAGACTTTATTTTTGGGGGCTCCAAAATCACTGCAGATGGTGATTGCAGCCATGAAATTAAAAGATGCTTACTCCTTGGAAGGAAAGTTATGACCAACCTAGATAGCATATTGAAAAGCAGAGACATTACTTTGCCAACAAAGATCCATCTAGTCAAGGCTATGGTTTTTCCAGTGGTCATGCATGGATGTGAGAGTTGGACTGTGAAGAAAGCTGAGTGCTGAAGAATTGATGCTTTTGAACTGTGGTGTTGGAGAAGACTCTTGAGAGTTCCTTGGACTGCAAGGAGATCCAACCAGTCCATCCTAAAGGAGATCAGTCCTGGGTATTCATTGGAAGGACTGATGTTGAAGCTGAAACTCCAATACTTTGGCCACCTGATACAAAGAGCTGACTCATTGGAAAAGACCCTGATGCTGAGAAAGATTGAGGGCAGGAGGAGAAGGGGATGACGGAGAATGAGATGGTTGGATGGCATCATTGACTCGATGGACATGAGTTTGAGTGAACTCTGGGAGTTGGTGATGGACAGGGAGGCCTTGCGTGCTGTGGTTCATGGGCTCGTAAAGAGTTGCACACGACTGAGTGGCTGAACTGAACTGTACTGAACTGAACTTCTGAAGTTCCGACTACCTTGTTTTTGTGGCAAAAATGCTTATATATACTGGCAGTCATTCAGAAGTATCTGAAAGGCAGTTTTCTGGGCTGAAGTCCTCAGAAAAATCTGCCAAATGAAACATAATTCTCAACCCTTAGTTTGCGTATTTTTTTAAGGTGACATTGTATATTTGAAAGTTGCTAAGAGAGTAAATCTTAAAATGCTTTCATCACAAGAAAAGGAGTTTTGTAACTATACATGGTGATGGATGCTAACTAAACTTACTGTGGTAATCACTTAACAATACATACATATATCAAATTTTTATACTGTACTCCTAAAACTAATACACTGTTATGTGTCAATTATATCTCATTTCTTTAAAGGATAATTGTATGTTGCTACTGATGGGATAGTCAATATCATCAAGATGTCAACTCTCCTCAAAACAATTTCTAATGGAAACAGAATCTAAAAGAGAGTAAATGGGCTCACAAGGTTGTTTTGTGACCATGGTTCATAACCTTCACACATGGTCCTTTATATTTTTGTATGAATCAAATATTTTGTCATTTTAAAAGGGGAATGGGTCTCTTGAGCTGCAGTAAAAAGAATGGCTAAGGGTGGGAGGCTGCAGAGTGGAAGTGGGGAGGAGGAGCAGATGGGAGCCATCGCAAGTGTCCAGCTAGGAAATGATGGCATAAGTAGAAAAGGTGGATTCAAGAGGTGTTTTAGCTGTGGGATGGACTTGCTGATGGGTTACACATAAGGGATGAGGAGGAAGGAAATCAGTAATGCCTGGCCAATGGAACAGAGTCCAGAAACAGACCTTCACGGTCATAGAAACTTGATGAATGACAGTGCTGCCCAAGTAGATCAACAGGGAAATAATAAGCTATTCAGTAAATGGCGCTAGTAGTCCATACGGAAATGGCGAGAAATTCACTATATCTTTGAACAGGCTAAAGACTTCAGTGTAAAAGGCAAAACTTGAGAATGTTAAGAAGAAAAAGTGAATGGATTTAAGATACGTTTTGAAGAACGGAAATGGAGGGGAGGGGAGAAAGGGCATGAATAGTTATTTGTAGCTAAAACAACAGGATGGATTTAAAAAATAAGATTAATAATAGCTTCCCTGGTGGCTCAGACAGTAAAGAATTTGACTGCAAGGCAGGAAACCTGAGTTCGATCCCTGGGTTGGGAAGATCTTCTGGAGAAGGGAATGGCAACCCACTTCAGTATTCTTGCCTGGAGAATTCCATGGACAGAGGAGCTTGGTGGCTACAGTCTATGGGGTCACAAAGAATTGGGCACAACTGAGTAACTAACACACATTTGTATAGCACTTACTATGTAGAAGTGAGCACTCTTCTAAGCATTTTCCATACTTTATCCCACCCAATCCTCACACCAATTCTGAAAGAGAGCTTCTCTGACTGTCGACATTTATTGGGAAGCACAGGAAGTTCAGGCAACTTACTTGAGACACAGTATTGATTAGCTGTGGAGACTCTGTCCTTGGAAGAGTGATGAGCCCAGTGTGTCCAGGTTGCACCCCTGAAGTACTATGTGAAGAAGGTAGAATTCTTAGGCATTTCAACCTCTGCACAGGTCTCCTGGGATTCCCAGGCCCCACCTCCATTAACCTCCCCAGAGAAGGTGTGCATGCCAATGAAAGATAGTGAAAAGGTGAGTGTCCTGTATTAAGCTCCAGAAAGCTGCCATCCAAGGCTCCCCACCCTCCAAGTGAATAACCACTCCTTGGAGGCTGGAACTTGGCTTCATTCATTCTTTTATTTTTTTTGGTAACTAAGTATCAAGTATTATGTCACATAATACATATGACATCAGCATGCATTTTACTGTGGAACATGCTAAGTCACTTCAGTCAGGTCCAATTCATTGCGACCCTATGTACTGTAGCCCTCCAGGTGCCTCTGTCCATGGGATTCTCCAGCAAGAATACTGGAGTGGGTTGCCATGTCTTCCTCCAGAGGATCTTCCCAACCCAGGGATCAGCCCATGTCTCTTATGTCTCCTGCACTGGCAGGAGATAAAATAAACATATTTATTAGAAAGATTGATTCTGAAGCTGAAGCTCTAATACTTTGGCCACCATGACTCATTAGAAGACCCTGATGCTGGGAAAGATTGAGGGCAGGATAAGAAGGGGGCAGCAGAGAATGAAAAGGTTGGATGGCATCACCAACTCAGTGGACATGAGTTTGAGCAAACTCCAGGAGACAGGGAAGGACAGGGAAGCCTGGCACACTGCAGTCCATTCTGTCGCAAAGAGTCAGATACAACTGAGCGACTGAACAACAACAAAAATAAACATAACACAAATATCACCCTTTGCCATTTTTAAGTGTACAATTCAGTGGCATTAGACACATTAACGTAGTTGGCAACCATGAAGCTTCATTCATGCTCAACACACATCTTGAGCTCTTGACATGCGCCAGGCACTGTTCTAGGCACTTAAGGAGGTAAAATGGATCTTCGCCTCTTTTTTTTCTGCCATGCTGGCATCTAGGATCTTAGTTCCTTGACCCAGGATGGAACCCAAGACACCTGCATTGGAATTGTGGAGTCGTAACCACTGGACCACTGTTGAAGGAAAGGGGACCCCTTCCAGGACCCGAAAGAGGGGGTCTTGTCTAACACTCAGAAATGTCTCTAAGGAGACACATGTGTTGACAAAGCAAGAGACTTTACTGGGAAGGGGCACCCGGGCGGAGAGGAGCCAGGTGAGGGAACCCAGGAGGACTGCTCTGCCACGTGGCCAGCTGTCTCGGGTTTTATGGTGATGGGATTAGTTTCCAGGTTGTCTTTGGCCAGTCATTCTGACTCAGGGTCCTTCCTGGTGGCCCCCGCATTGCTCAGCCAAGATGGATGCCAGCGAGAGGATTCTGGGAGGGGGTAGGACACATGGTGTCTCCTTTTGACCTTTCCTGAACTCTTCCGGTTGGTGGTGGCTTATTAATTCCATGTTCCTTACTAGGATCTCCTGTGGAAAAATAACTCATGCAGACATTTACTATGTTGCCTGGCCAGGGTGGATAGTTTCAGTCCATGTGTTTCCCCTAACACCAAGGAAGTCCCTGGGATATATTTTGGAAGTAAGGTGGCAGAACTTGATTGGTGGGATAAAGGGTGTGGGGAGTGGAAAGGACTCCAGGATGATCCCCAGGTTCTTGGCTGAGCAACTGGTGGCCGCTGAGTCACTGACTGCAGTGGTGAAGAGGGGTAAACAGCAGGTTAGGCACTGAGTCTGCGTAAGTGCACATCCTCCGAGTGGTCCCCACCTCCTGGACTGACAAAATGAGGGAGGGAGGCTCTAGAGAACAAGGATGCCCAGTTCCCTCTCCCTTGGGCCTTCCTTCTCCTCCCCTCTCTCACGGTTGCTCTAAAGCCCTAAAGCCCACTTTACAAAGGAGAGGCCCACTCCCCACCCTCCAGAATTACAATGGGGCCTGGCCCTGGCACTGGCAAGCCTGGGGTGTGGGTGGCAGGAACAGTCAGGGTGTCTTATTT
Organism: Ovis canadensis; assembly: GCF_042477335.2. Lineage (NCBI taxonomy): Eukaryota > Metazoa > Chordata > Mammalia > Artiodactyla > Bovidae > Ovis > Ovis canadensis. The sequence goes on from NC_091258.1 coordinate 31,628,493, forward strand.
GAAACAGAACACCTTTGAAGCCTCTTAAACCAAGGCACGTTAAATCCATCCTATGCCCTTGGCTTTCTCGTCTAGTTCAGATTTCTGTTAAGAGTAAGACACTGTTTGGACACAAGCAATTTGGGCTCCTGTTGATTTTTCTCAGGGGTTTACAGCTGAAGAGGGTAGGAAAGTTTCTGACAGAAATGAAGTGTGATTTCGCTGATTGTTTTGACAATAAGGACTGATTTGGCCAATTACAGTAAATGGTGAAGAGTGTCTAGAAATTAAATGAGCTCAATCAGCATCTTCCAGCTTTTCATGAAAATATATTTATCATAGAAGATAAAAGTCTTTTTATTTTTCAAGAAAAATATTAGCAAAGCTGTGTTTAAATTACCAACACTGCCATTTTCCCAATTGTTTCTGAGCATATTGGGTTATACAAGTTGTCTCCAAGTGAAGGAGAACCAGGAAAAATTAGTTCCCATTTGATAAGTTTTGGTAAAGCCTTTTTGATATATATTCCAGGAACTGAGGAGGTGACAGGGTCTAAGGACAGAGTAAGAAATCCTTTTACAAAAGAGGAAAATCCCACAGAACTGAGGACCTAATCCAGTGAGAGAATAAGAAAAATACTTTTTGATAATAATCTATTATATGATTAAAAAAAAAACTTGGTAAAACATACATGTGGTTACCATCCTAGCCATTTTTAAGGCTGTAGTTTGGTGGTATTAAGTACATTCATATTGCTGTACTTCCATCACCACTATCCATCTCCAGAACTTTCTTCACCCTGTAAAACTGAAAATTTGTGTGCATTAAGCACTCACTCCCCAGTCCACTCTCCCAGCCCCTGACAACCACTATTCTGCTTTCTGTCTCCGTGATCTTGAGTACTCTAGTTGCTTCACGTTAAGTGAAATCATACAGTATTAGTCCTTTGCTGCTGCTAAGTCGCTTCAGTCATGTCTGACTTTGTGCAACCCCACAGATGGCAGCCCATCAGGCTCCGCCGTCCCTGGGATTCTCCAGGCAAGAACACTGGAGTGGGTTGTCATTTCCTTCTCCAATGCATGAAAGTGAAAAGTGAAAGTGAAGTTGTTCGACTCTTAGCTACCCAATGGACTGCAGCCTACCAGGCTCCCCTGTCTATGGGATTTTCCAGGCAAGAGTACTAGAGTGGATTGCCATTGCCTTCTCCGAGTCCTTTAGTGGCTGGCTTATTTCGCTCAGCATAACGTCCTCAACATTGATCCATGTTATAGCATGTGTCAGAATTTCCTTACTTTTTAAAGCTGAATAACATTCCATGTATATACAAATACCATATTTTGCTTACCCCTTCATTCGTCAGTGGAAATTTAGGTTACTTCTTCCTTTCCCGCTGTTGTGAATAACGCTGCTATGGAACGTGGGTGCACAAATATCTCTCTGAGACCCTGCTTTCAATACTTTTGGGTATGTATCCAGAAATGGAAGTACTGGGTCACATGGTTTTACAGTTCAATTTTTAATTTCATGAGAAATTACTATGCTGTTTTTCACAGTAGTTGCATTTTATACTTTATTTCCAACCAACACAAGTGTTCCAATTTCTCCACATCCTCACCAACATTTTTTAACATTAACCATCCTAGTTGCGTTTTTACATGATCTTGGTAGATAAGTCAAAAGGACTTTAAAGAACTGAGGAACACTGATTCTACAAAATTCCTTCCATGCCCATCTACTTCTTTCTGTGAGAAAGATTTTTCAGTGCTTCAGGTCAGTTCAATTCAGTTGTTTAGTTGTGTCTAACTCTTTGCAGGCCCGTGGACCGCAGCATGCCAGGCTTCCCTGTCCTTCACCAACTCCCGGAGCTTGCTCAAACTCATGCCCATAGAGTCTGTGATGCCATCCAACCATCTCATCCTCTGTCATCCCCTTCTCCTCCTGCCCTCAATCTTTCCCAGCAGCAGGGTCTTTTCCAATGAGTCAGTTCTTTAGGTCAAGTGGCCAGAGTATTCGAGTTTTAGGGCCAGCATCAGTCCTTCCAATGAATATTCAGAACTTATTTCCTTTACGATTGACAGGTTGGATCTCCTTGCAGTCCAAGGGACTCTCAAGAGTCTTCTCCAACACCACAGTTCAAAAGCATCAATCCTTTGGCACTTGGCTTTCTTTGTAGTCCAACTCTCACATCCATACATGACTACTGGAAAAACCATAGCCTTGACTAGACGGACCTTTGTTGGCTATCTCTGCTTTTGAATATGCTGCCTAGGTTGGTCATAAATTTTCTTCCAAGGAGCAAGTGTCTTTTAATTTCATGGCTGCAATCACCATCTGCAGTGATTTTAGAGGTAAAAAAAAAAATACAGTCTGTCACGGTTTCTATTGTTTCCCCATCTATTTCCCATGAAGTGATGGGACCAGATGCCATGATCTTTGTTTTCTGAATGTTGAGCTTTAAGCCAACTTTTTCACTCTCCTCTTTCACTTTCATCAAGAGGTTGTTTAGTTCTTCTTTGTTTTCTGCCATAATGGTGGTGTCATCTGCATATCTGAGGTTATTGATATTTCTCCCAGCAATCTTGATTCCAGTTTGTATTTCATCCAGCCTGGCATTTCGCATGATGTACTCTGCATAGAAGTTAAATAAGCAGGGTGACAATATACAGCCTTGACGTACTCCTTTCCCAATTTGAAACCAGTCTGCGGTTCCATGTCCAGTTCTAACTGTTGCTTCTTGACCTGCATACAGATTTCTCAGGAGGCAGGTCAGGTGGTCTGGTATTCCCATCTCTTGAAGAATTTTTCACAGTTTGTTGTGATCCACACAGTCAAAGGCTTTGACATAGTCAATGCAGCAGAAGTAGATGCTTTTCTGCAACTCCCTTGCTTTTTCAATGATCCAACAGATGTTGGCAATTTGATCTCTGGTTCCTCTGCCTCTTCTAAATCCAGCTTGAACATCTGGAAGTTCATGGTTCATGTACTGTTGAAGCCTGAGTTGGAGAATTTTGAGCACTACTTTGCTAGTGCGTGAGATGAGTGCAATTGCGCAGTAGTCTGAACATTCTTTGGCACTGCCTTTCTTTGGGATTGGAATGAAAACTGACCTTTTCCAGTCCTGTGTCCACTGCTGAGTTTTCCAAATTTGCTGGCATAATGAATGCAACACTTTCACAGCATCATCTTTTAGGATTTGAAATAGCTCAACTGGAATTCCATCACATCCACTAGTTTTGTTCATAGTGATGCTTCCTAAAGGCCCACTTGACTTTACATGCCAGGAATTCTGTCTCTAGGTGGGTGATCACACCATCATGGTTAGCTGGGTCATGAAGATCTTTTTTGTATAATTCTTCTGTATATTCTTGCCACCTCTTCTTAGTATCTTCTACTTCTCCAGGGGATCTTTCCAACCCAGGGATCTAATCCAGGTCTCCCACATTGCAGGTAGATTCTTTACCAGCTGAACCACAAGGGAAGCCCCAGAATACCGAAGTGGGTAGCCTATCCCTTCTCCAGTGGATCTTCCCGACCCGGGGATCGAACCATGGTCTCCTGCTTTACAGGCAGATTCTTTACCAACTGAGCTATGAGGGAAGCTCTTTTCAGTGCTTAGATGTATAATAATGAAAAAATAAGAATAAAATTGCTATTGGTACAGCCATTTTATAAAATAGTATAGAGATTTAATTGTTAAAATTTATATTAGGGAATTCCCGGATGCTCCTGTGGTTAGGGCTCTGTGCGTTTGCTGCTGTGGCCTGGGTTCAATCCCTGGTCAGGGAACCAAGATCCCACCAGCTGAGCAGCATTGCCAAATAAAGTAAAATAAAATAAAACTACCATTTGATCTAGAAAGAAACCCCACTTCTAGGCATATATCTGAAGGAAATGAAATCAGTATTTCAAAGAGCTATCTGCACCCCCAAGTTCATCATAGCATTATTCACAATAGCCAACATGTGGAAACAATCCACCTGAGTGTCTGTTGGTGGTTGAATGGATAAAGAAAACGTGAGATACATGTACATACACACACACAGAGGAATACTATTCGACTATATAAAAGCTTGAAATCTTGCCATTTGTGACAGCATACAGAGCCTTGAGGATATAATTCTAAATGAGATAGACATGGAAAATACGGTGTTATCTTATTTAAATGTAGGATCTAAAGAAGTCGAATTCATAGACACAGAAAGTAGAATGGTGGTTGTCAGGGGCTGAGGGATTGGAGAAATGGGCGAATGTTGATGAAAAGGTGTAAATTTTTAGTTATAAGATGAATAGTTTGGGAGGGGGGGTCATGTTTGGGAACGCATGTAAGAATTAAAGATTTTAAAATTAAAAAAAAAAAAAGATGAATAGTTATAGAAATGTACAGCACAGTGACGGCAGTTGATAATATACTGTAACTAAAGAGCCTCTTGATGAAAGTGAAAGAGGAGAGTGAAAAAGTAGGCTTAAAGCTCAACATTCAGAAAACGAAGATCATGGCATCTGGTCCCATCACTTCATGGGAAATAGATGGGGAAACAGTGGGAACAGTGTCAGACTTTATTTTTCTGGGCTCCAAAATCACTGCAGATGGTGACTGCAGCCATGAAATTAAAAGACGCTTACTCCTTGGAAGAAAAGTTATGACCAACCTAGATAGTATATTCAAAAGCAGAGACATTACTTTGCTGACTAACGTCCGTCTAGTCAAAGCTATGGTTTTTCCAGTAGTCGTGTATGGATGTGAAAGTTGGACTGTGAAGAAAGCTGAGCATTGAAGAATTGATACTTTTGAACTGTGGTGTTGGAGAAGACTCTTGAGAGTCCCTTGGACTGCAAGGAGATCCAACAAGTCCACACTAAAGGAGATCAGTCCTGGGTTTTCGTTGGAAGAACTGATGCTAAAGCTGAAACTCCAGTACTTTGGCCACCTCATGCGAAGAGTTGACTCACTGGAAAAGACCCTGATGCTGGGAGGGATTGGGGGCAGGAGGAGAAAGAGACGACAGAGGATGAGATGGCTGGATGGCATCACTGACTCTATGGAGATGAGTTTGAGTAAACTCCGGTAGCTGGTGATGGACTGGGAGGCCTGGTGTCCTGCAGTCCATGGGGTCGCAAAGAGTCGGACACAACTGAGGGACTGAAATGAACTGAACTGAACTGATACACTTGAGAGTTCTGAGTGTAGATCTTGAGTGCTCTCATCACACACAGACAAAAAGTGTTAATTAGCTTGATTGTGGTAATCCTTTCACAATGCACAGATAAAATAAATCATCATATTGTACACTTCATATACAATTTTTATTTGTCAGTTATACACCAATAAAGTTGAAAAAAAAATGGAATTGCAATTGGATGCTAGCACTAAGTAATGCTCATGACCTAACTTTTAGACAATGGCACCCCACTCCAGTACTCTTGCCTGGAAAATCCCATGGATGGAGGAGCCTGGTAGACTGTAGTCCATGGGGTCACGCAGAGTCGGACACGACTGAGCAACTTCACTTTCAATTTTCACTTTCATGCATTGGAGAAGGAAATGGCACCCCACTCCAGTGTTCTTGCCTGGAGAATCCCAGGGACAGGGGAGACTGGTGTGCTGCCGTCTATGGGGTCGCACAGAGTCAGACACGACTGAAGTGACTTAGCAGCAGCAGCAGCATACTTATCTCATTAAGAGATACATTTCCAATCAAATTTTATCCTGTTTGTTGTTATTTATTATAATATATTTATATTGCCTTGATCAAGAAAGTGAAGTCACTCAGTCGTGTCTGACTCTTTGCAACCCCATGGACTGTAGCCTACCAGGCTTCTCTGTCCATGGGATTTTCCAGGCCAGAGTATTGGAGTGGATTGCCATTTCCTTCTCCAGGGGATCTTCCTGACCCAAGGATCGAACCTGGGTCTCCTGCATTTCAGGCAGACGCTTTACTGTCTGAGCCACCTTGCCTTGATCAATTGCTTACCAAATATAATTTATTACTCAACACAATCCAGAATGCTTTTTTTGGGGGAGGGGTGGGTGGAGCGATGCTGGGTCTTCCTTGCTTTACACAGGCTTTCATTGTGGTGCGAGGGCTTCTCACTGCTGTGGACTCTCTTGTTGCAGAGCATGGGCTCTAGGGCTCACAGGCCCAGTCATCGCAGCTATGGGCTCTAGAGTCCAGGCTCTGTGGTTGTGACACATGGACTTAGTTGCCCTGCAGCACATGGAATCTTCCCAGACCAGGGATCAAACCCATGTCCCCTGCAATGGCAGGAGGATTCCGATCCACTGTACCACCAGGCAAGTCCAGAATACTATTCTTAATAGACCCCTTGGACACAAGAAATTTTAAATTTAAAAAATTTAATTTAAATGCACAGTTTTATTACAGAGAAATAAGATACTCAATTCCAATTTTTTTTTCAAGCATAACATATGCTGTTGCTGCTGCTGCTAAGTCACTTCAGTGGTGTCCGACTCTGTGCGATCCCATAGATGGCAGCCCACCAGGCTCCCCCGTCCCTGGGATTCTCCCAGCAAGAACACTGGAGTGGGGTGCCATTTCCTTCTCCAATGCGTGAAAGTAAAAAGTGAAAATGAAGTCGGTCAGTCATGTCCGACTTTCACAACCCCATGGACTGCAACCTACCAGGCTCCTCCATCCATGAGATTTTCCAGGCAAGAGTACTGGAGTGGGGTGCCATTGCCTTCTCCGCATAAAATATAGTTTGTTAGAAAACAACTCCATGAGAAAATGGAAAGGAAGTAATAGTCCAGAGAAGGAAAGAACAATGCCAAAACTTTTGCTTAAACAAAGAGCTTATTTGTTTAGTGTGTAACAGCTTTATTGAGATGTGATTCACTTGTCATGGGTTTCCGCTATAGCTCAGTGGTTAAGAATCCACCTGCAACATAGGAGACATGGGTTTGACCCCTGGATTGGGAAGATTCCCCTAGAGGAGGAAATGACAACCCACTCCAGTATCAGTACTCTTGCCTGAAAAATCCCACAGATGGAGGGGCCTGGTGGGCTTCAGTCCAAAGGGTTGCAAAGAGTCAGACATGACCGAGCACGTGAGCAATTCACATCCCATACGATTTACCGATTTAAAGCACACTGTTCAGTGGGTTTTAGTTTATTCACAGAGTTGTGTCATCATCACCAAAATCATTGTTATAACATTTTCATTGCCCCAGAGAGAAACCCCCTATGCATTAGCAGACACTCCTCATTTTTCCCCAACTTCCCTCTGAGAAACGATAGTCTACTTTACATCTCTACAGATTTGCCAAGTCTGACATATCATACAAATGGAATCATATTATACAATATGAGTTCTTTCTGGCTGGTTTATTTCACTTAGCTAAATGTTTTCAAGGTTCATCTGTGTTGTACCCTATGCTAGTGGCAAAAAGATAGGGCACTGAAAGATGAGCTCCCAAGGTTGGTAGGTGCCCAATATGCTACTGGAAATCAGTGGAGAACTAACTCCAGAAAGAATGACGAGACAGAGCCAAAGCAAATACAACACCCAGTGGTGGATGTGACTGGTGATGGAAGTAAAGTCCGACTCTGTAAAGAGCAATATTGCATAGAAACCTGGAATGTTAGGTCCGTGAATCAAAGCAAATTGGAAGTGGTCAAACAGGAGATGGCAAGAGTGAACATCGACATTTTAGGAATCAGCGGACTAAAATGGACTGGAATGGGTGAATTTAACTCAGATGACCACAGATCTACTACTGTGGGCAAGAATCCCTTTGAAGAAATGGAGTAGCCATCATGGTCAACAAAAAAGTCTGAAATGTTGTACTTGGATGCAGTCTCAAAAATGACAGAATGATCTCTGTTTCCAAGGCAAATCACTCAGTATCACAGTAATCCAAGTCTATGCCCTGACCAGTAACGCTGAAGAAGCTGAAGTTGATCGGTTCTATGAAGACCTACAAGATCTTCTAGAACTAACACCCCAAAAAGATGCCCTTTTCTTTATAGGGGACTGGAATGGAAAAGTAGGAGGTCAAGAAATACTTGGAGTAACAGGCAAATTTGGCCTTGGAGTACAGAATGAAGCAGGGCAAAGGCTAACAGAGTTTTGCCAAGAAAACCCACTGGTCATAGCAAATACCCTCTTCCAACAACGCAAGAGAAGACTCTACACATGGACATCACCAGATGGTCAATACCAAAATCAGATTGATTATATTCTTTGCAGCCAAAGATGGAGAAGCTCTACACAGCCAGCAAAAACAAGACTGGGAGCTGACTGTGGCTCAGATCATGAACTCCTTATTGCCAAATTCAGACTTAAATTGAAGAAAGTAGGGAAAACCACTAGACCATTCAGGTATGACCTAAATCAAATCCCTTACGATTATACAGTGGGAGTGACAAATAGATTCAAGGGATTAGATCTGATAGACAGAGCGCCTGAAGAACTATGGATGGAAATTTGTGACATTGTACAGGAGGCAGTGATCAAGACCATCCCCAAGAAAAAGAAATGCAAAAAGGCAAAATGGTTGTCTGAAGAGGTCTTACCCATAGCTACGAGAAGAAGAGAAGCAAAAGGCAAAGGAGAAAAGGAAAGATATACCCATTTGAATGCAAAGTTTCAAAGAACAACAAGGAGAGATAAGAAAGCTTTCCTCAGTGATCAGTGCAAAGAAATAGAGGAAAACAATAGATTGGGAAAGACTAGAGATCTCTTCAAGAAAATTAGAGATACCAAGGGAACTTTTCATGCAAAGATGGGCACAATAAAGGACAGAAATGGTATGGACCTAACAGAAGCAAAAGATATTAAGAAGAGGTGGCAAGAATACACAGAAGAACTATACAAAAAAATCTTCACTACCCAGATAATCACGATGGTGTGATCACCCACCTAGAGCCAGAATTCCTGGCATGTAAAGTCAAGTGGGCTTTAGGAAGCATTACTACGAATAAAGCTAGTGGGGTGATGGAATTCCAGTTGAGCTATTTCAAATCCTGAAAGATGATGCTGTGAAAGTGCTGCACTCAATATGCCAGCAAATTTGGAAAACTCAGCAGTGGACACAGGACTGGAAAAGGTCAGTTTTCATTCCAATCCCAAAGAAAGGCAATGCCAAAGAATGTTCAGACTACTGCGCAATTGCACTCATCTCACGCACTAGCAAAGTAGTGCTCAAAATTCTCCAACTCAGGCTTCAACAGTACATGAACCATGAACTTCCAGATGTTCAAGCTGGATTTAGAAGAGGCAGAGGAACCAGAGATCAAATTGCCAACATCTGTTGGATCATTGAAAAAGCAAGGGAGTTGCAGAAAAGCATCTACTTCTGCTGCATTGACTATGTCAAAGCCTTTGACTGTGTGGATCACAACAAACTGTGAAAAATTCTTCAAGAGATGGGAATACCAGACCACCTGACCTGCCTCCTGAGAAATCTGTATGCAGGTCAAGAAGCAACAGTTAGAACTGGACATGGAACTGCAGACTGGTTCCAAATTGGGAAAGGAGTACATCAAGGCTGTATATTGTCACCCTGTTTATTTAACTTCTATGCAGAGTACATCATGCAAAATGCCAGGCTGAATGAAGCACAAACTGGAATCAAGATTGCTGGGAGAAATATCAATAACCTCAGATATGCAAATGACACCACCCTTATGGCAGAAAGTGAAGAACTGAAGAGCCTCTTGATGAAAGTGAAAGAGGAGAGTGAAAAAGTTGGCTTAAAACTTAACATTCAGAAATCTAAGATCATGGCATCTGGTCCCATCACTTCATGGCAAGTAGATGGGGAAACAGTGGGAATAGTAAGAGACTGTATTTCGGGGGGGCTCCAGAATCACAGCAGATGGTGACTGCAGCCATGAAATAAAAGACACTTGCTCCTTGGAAGGAAAGTTATGACCAACCTAGATAGCATATTCAAAAGCAGAGACATTACTTTGCCGACTAAGGTCCGTCTAGTCAATGGTTTTCCAGTAGTCACGTATGGATGTGAGAGTTGGACTATAAAGAAAGCTGAGTGCCGAAGAATTGATGCTTTTGAACTGTGGTGTTGGAGAAGACTCTTGCAGTCTCAGGACTGCAAGAACATCCAACCAGTCCATCCTAAAGGAGATCAGTCCTGGGTGTTCATTGGGAAGACTGATGTTGAAGCTGAAACTCCAATACTTTGGCCACCTGAGGCAAAGAACTGACTCATTGGAAAAGACCCTGCTGCTGGGAAAGATTGAAGACAGGAGGAGAAGGGGACGACAGAGGATGAGATGGTTGGATGGCATCACCGACTCAATGGAAATGGGTTTAGGTGAACTCCGAGAGTTGGTGATGGACAGGAAGGCCTGCCGTGCTTCCTGGGGTCACAGAGAGTCAGACACGACTGAAAGACTGAATTGAACTGATGTTCTCATTTTTCATAAGTAAATAGAAGTGGAATTGCTAAGCCATATGGGAGTTTTCATTTAATTTTTTTTAATGCCAAACTGTTCTTGAATGTGGCTATATAACTTTACATTCCCACAAGCAAGTGTTCTAATTTCTCTATATCTTCAATAACAGTTATCATCTATATATTTTTTCAAATTTATTTATTTTTTAATTGAAGGATAATTGCTTTTCAGAATTTGGCTATTTTCTGTCACACATCAAATGAATCAGCCACAGGTGTACATATGTCCCCTCCCTCTATATTTTTTATTCTAACCACCTCCATAGATGTGAAGTAGATTTTCATCGTGGTTTTGATTTGCATTTTCCCTATGGCCAATGAAACTGTGCATCATTCACACACTTATTGACCACTGCTATTTTTCTTTTTGGACAAATATCTATTAAAATCCTTTATTCATTTTTTATTGTTGGATTATAAGAGTTTTTAATATATTCTGTGTATGAATCCCTTATCAGATACATGATTTACAAATACTTTCCAGCAGTCTATGAGTTGTCTCTCTTTTCACTTTCTCAGTGGTATCCTTTGAAGTGCAAAGTTTTTATTTATTTTTTGGCCATACCACAATGCATGTAGGATCTTAGTTCCCCAACCAGGGATTGAACTCTCACCCCCTGTAGTGCGTGTGCAGCAAAGATTTATTCCTGGGACTTCCCAACTACTGAGCTACACAACCTGCACAGCCATAGCTAGAGAGAAGCCTGTGAGCCACCACTAAGACTCTGTGCAGCCAAATTAATTAATTTAAAAAATATTTATTCCTATTTTCTCCAAAGAGATTTATAGTTTTGGCCCTTACATGATCCATTTTGCTTATGGTGAAGACAGAGATACAACTTCATTATTTTGCATGTGCATATACATTTATTAAGAAGACTATTCTTTCCCTGTTGAATTGTTTTGGTACCCTTGTCAGAAATCAGTTAACTATACAGGCAGGTTTTGTCTCTGAATTTTCAGTTCTGTTTCACTGATCTATATGTCTGTTACAGGTCAGTACCGCACTTTCTGTGCAGAAAGTTTGGAAATGTGAAAGTGTAAGTTCTCTGACTTTATTTCTTTTTCAAATTTGTTTTGGCTGTTGGGATCCCTTGCATTTCCACAAGAATTCTAGGATCAACTTGTCAATTTCTGCAGGAAAAAAAAAAACTGTTGGGATTTTAATGGTTGTTGCATTGACTCTGTAGATTATTTGGGGGTATGTTGCCATCTAAGCAATATTATCTTCTAATCCATGAACGTAAGACGTCTTTCCAATGTTTTAGGTCTTCATTAATTTCTTTCAATAATGTTTTATAGTTTTTAGGATAAAGATTTGCCCTTCTTTTGTTAAATGTATCTTAAATATTTTTGATGCTATGTGTTTCCTTTATTCCGTTTTTGGACTGTTCATTACAAGTGCAGAAAAATGCTGTTGTTCAGTCACTAACTTGTGTCTGACTCTTTGCAACCCCATGGACTGCAACACTCCAGGCTTCTCTGTCCTTCACTATCTCCCAGAGTTTGCTCAAACTCATATCTATTGAGTCAGTGATGTTATCTAACCATCTCATGCAGAGAAATACACTTTATTTTTATACTGATCTTATACCGTGCAACCTTGCTGAACCCATTTGTTGGTTCTAACAACTTATTGGCGAATTCCTTAGGATTTTCTATATGTAAGATCGGATCACATCTTCTACTTTTTCATTTCCCGTCTGGATTCCTTTGATCATGTTTTACTCCGTAATTGCCTGATAGAAACTCCATTACAATTTTGGACATAAGTAGCAAGCATGGACATTTTTGTCTACTTCTTGATTTTAGGAACAGAACATTCACTTTTCTTTTTGGCTGGGCTGGGTCTTTGTTGCTGTGCGTGGGCCTTCTCTGGTTGCAGCAAGGGGCTCTCCTTAGTTGCAATGCTCATTGTGTGGCTTCTCTTGCTGGAGAGCATAGGCTCCAGGTGAGGGATTCCTTAACTGTGGCACGCGGGCTTAACTGCTCTTCAGGATGTGAGATCTTCCAGGACAGAGGGTCAGACCCATGTCCCCTGCATTTGCAGGCAGGTTTTAACCACGGAACCATTAGAGCAGTCCTGGAAACTTTCACTTTTAAATATGAAGTTAGCTTTGGGCTCTGTAGACATTCTTTATCAACACTGAGGAAGTTTCCTTTTATTCTTGGTTTGTTGTGTGTTTTATCATGAAAGGGTGTGAGATTTTGCTAAATACTTCTTTTGCAACAATTGAGATGGTTATGGGGGGTTTTCCCATGCTTCTACAATTGAGATATAATTTGCATAGCATAAAATTCACATTTAAAGTGGCTTTTAGTGTACTTACAAAGTTAGGCAATCATCACTATCTAATTCCAAAACATTTTCATCACCCGCCCCTCAAAATCTCATACTTTCCACTTTTGCTTTTCCTAAGGCAACCACTATCTACTTCCTGTCTCTATGGATGTAGCATTTATCAGTACTTCATTTCTTTTTATTGTTAAATAATATTCTACTGTATAGAAATATCACATTTTGCTTACCTATTCTTTAGCTGGTGGGCATTTGATTGTTTCCACTCTTTGACTATTATGATTAATGCTACCATGCACATTCATGTGCAAGGTGTTTTGTGAACATAAGTTTTCAATTCTCTCAGATGTTAAGAGTAGAATTGCTGGTTCATATAGTAGCTATATGCTTAACTTTTTGAGGAACTGCCAGACTGTTTTCCAAAGTAGCCGCACCATTTTACATTCCTGCTAACCATATATGGCTTTCCCAGGTGGCGCTAGTGGTAAAGAACCTGCCTGCCAATGCAGGAGCTTCAGAGACGCAGACATCCCTGGGGTGGGAAGATCCCCTGGAGAAAGAAATGGCAACTCACTCCAGTATTCTTGCCTGGGAAATCCCATGGAGAGAGGAGCCTGACAGGCTATAGTCCGTGGGGTCACAAAGAGTCAGACAAGACTAAAGTGACGCAGCACACACATCCTACCATATATGAATGCTCCTGGGCTCCAGTTTTTCTACATCCTCATTAAGTCACTTGGTTTTTGTTATTTATTCTGTTTATATACTGTTTATATGAGTACTCATTTTATATGAGTACTGGGTCATACTCATTTTCTTTTTTTCTGAATTTTAACTATTTTATATTGGAGTACAATTGATTGACAACGCTGTGATAGTTTCAGGGGCACAGCAAAGTGATTCGTATATACATATACATGCATCTATTCTTTTTCTGACTTCCCTGGTGGCTTAGAGGGTAAAGCATCTGCCTGCAATGCAGGAGACCTGGGTTCGATCCCTGGGTTGGGAATATCCCCTGGAGGAAGAAATAGCAACCCACTCCAGTATTCTTGGCTGGAAAATCCCATGGACAGAGGAGCCTGGTAGGCTATACAGTCCATGGGGCCGCAAAGACTCGGACACGACTGAGCAACTTCATTCATTCTTTTTCTAATTCTTTTCACATTTAGGTTATTGAACTTGACTGAGCAGAGTTCCCTGTGCTATGGATTCCCGGATGGAGCAGTGGTATATGGCACTCTGTACTATACAGTAGGTCCTTGTCAGTTATCCATTTTAAATATAGCAATGTGTTTTCTCAATCCCAAACTCCCTAACTATCCCTCCCTCTAACCCTTCTCCCTTGTAAACCATAAATTCATTCTCTAAGTCTCACGTCAAACCGACACTTCACCTTGTTGTATACTCTTTTTTATATGTTGCTGGACCTGATTCGCTAATTCTTTAAAGGATTTTATGTCCATATTCATAACAGATATTCATCTGTTTTAAAAGGGATGATGGTGGACGTCAAATTGCCATGGTATTTTGATTCCATCGAATACCTTTAAAAGAGTCACATAAGAGTTTACTTCCAAATGTCAGTATTTACAATACTAGAAAATACATCTTTTACAAGGATTCAAGTCCATGATGAAAATCTCAGATGTAGTTTCTGAAACATGTGAGGAGGCATACAATGTGTCAAAATTATTTTAGAAGGTGTCGCCATGGAGATAGCAGGAAAATCCCTGTTGTAGTCACTCCAAGGGGCCATTGGAAGTTTCTGAGGACAACGTGTGATCTTTTAGTATTTTACAAATCACCATTTGGCAAAAGGGTGGGAACAGGAGGCTGGTGAGAGGCCACAGCTGTAAATCCAGGCTATACGGTGGCTTGGATTAGAGTGGGAGCTGCAGAGGTGGTGAGAAGTGATTAAATTTTAAATCGATGTGGATGGTAGAGCCAAGAGGATTTGCTACGGAATCTGATCTACCATGTGGAGAGCGAGAGGGAGAGAGAATCAAGGGTAATTCCAGCGACAGCGTTTGGAGCTGATCAACTCATCTACCTATTTCTAAACTCAACCCTAAATGGATTTGATAACACCTTTGGTTCATATTGCTGCTGTGGGGTTTAAAAGAGGTTTACATACTCCTGAACTATAAAAGACGTAGCACCAGACCTCCAGGAAAATAGAACAAATTTTAGTTATTGTATTGGCTATCCCTCTTTGAAGCAGATCTTCATCTTATTACTGATGTTTTCAGGGTCTTCAGTGTTCTTTTGTTTTTTCACTAAGCACTTTCTATTACACAGGGCAGGAGACCCTAGAGGGAGACCTTTGCACTCTTGGCTTATATCCCAGTGTCTGAAACATGTATTCCTTAAATATTTGTCAACTATCTTCTTGACAAATCTCATTGATACAATGTTTCTACAAATCTATATCCTTCGGTCTCCCCATTACTTCAGGTTCAAAATTTTTTAGCCTGACTACGAGCCCGTGTTTTCCTCTCTTCCCCCATCACTGTTCCCCAGGTCCCCATGATCCATACATACAGGTGCCAATAACAGGATAAAAATGTACACCCTTTCAAAGGCATGGCCAATGTTTTTTGTGTGTGTGCACAGATGAAAATGAATCTGTGACATGAGTGTGTGACTGACACACACACTTCTGGGCAAGTTTGTTTTATTTTTCTCATTGTAAATGAGCCTATTAATACCTACACTGGTGGCTTTCAAACTTTTTTTTATTGGAACGCTTAGTTACATATATGTTTTACATAATGATCGGAACATAGCACATATGCGATACACACACACACACAAAATCACGAAATGACACATTCTTCTAGTGATGCGAACATTCTAAGTTTTACTTTAGTTCATATTTACAAAATAACAATTACGGCTCAGTGCATGTCTTTCATGATCTTCTCAGGGATTTTGACCCACAGTTTAAAAAAAGATCGTGTTCCAGCGCTAAATGAGATAAATGTATGTAAAGGGTTTGTCCCAGAGGAAGGCTCTGGAAGTGTTAGGGTAAAGGAACCTACAAAGTGAAATAATGGGCAAGAATGTGCCAATTCCAATGACAAGTGGGGAAAAGGAAAACTGAAGGTTGAGTGAATAAAATACCAACAGTTAAAAAAATCCCAGTGCCACTTGGAGCTTCTTAGCGCCCATCTTTGCATGGCCAGATGCTTCCTGGGGCTCTCAAATCAAACGCCCCGCCCTATGTGTTGAATAGCTCTTCCCTAGAACTAGTTCCCATTACCCATCACCGCCCGCCCCACCACCCACCTCCCGCTCTTATCTCATTGTATCCTATTACCCTGTTACTTCCTCCACAGAACCAAGCTCATCTGAAATTAATGACCTATATGCGTGTTTACTGTCTGCTGTAACACTTTCATTTCGAGGATGGGAACCTCGTCTATCTTGCTAAACTGCATCCCTCATAAATACAGTGCCTACCAAACATGCAATAGTTCTTGAATGAATGAGTGACCACAAGGAAAGGAGCAAGAAAGCGTTTTAATCAAATATAAATGTAGTCAATGCCTTACAGATTTTTTTTTTTTATAAGTTCCAGAACACTTTGCTCATTTTATGATTTATGAAAATTGGATGACATGAGAAAAAATAACCAAGGGAGAAATGTGTACTTAAAGGGTTCGTCGACGTTCAGTCGCTCAGTCGTATCCGACTCTTGGCGACCCCATGGACTGCGGCACGCCAGGCTTATTTAAGTAATGAAAGAACCAAGCAGGAAACTAGGAATTGTACACACACTAATGAATGAACTTTACGGGACAGGCTGCAGTTCCTCCCCAGGGCAGGAGGCGGCGCTAGGGTCACGCCAACTCAGCAGCCGACAACTCTTGGTCCCTCTGGCTGACCGTCCAACGCCAGTGCCCGAGGACCGTGGGGAACTAGCCAGTAGAAAACCGTCTTAGTTACAGGGTCTGGCGGAAACGTCCAATGAGCGTAGCGGGTCTAGTCAAGGGGAGGTGCCAAGAAGAGGGGCGGAGGGAAGCGGTTAGAGGTGGGAGTTGGCGCTGCGAGCCGGGCAGGGACCGCGGAGCTGAGATGCGGACGGGGCCGCGCCGGTGACCGGAGCTGCCGCCCGACATGAACTCGCTGGAGCAGGCGGAAGGTAGGGTACGCTTCCTGGGCCCTTCCTTAATTCCTCCCGGAAGCTCGCGGGGCTCTAGAGGCGCCGGAATCGTGGAAACCTGGTCGGGAGAGGAGGCCGCGAAGGATGGACTGACGGGGCCCGAAGCTGGGGGCGCGGGGGCCGGCCCAGGGGCCAAGGGGCGGCCGGACACGGCCAGGCGCTGCTTCCGGCGCGCCTGGCCTCCGCCGGCGCTGGAGAGGCGCTGCGTCAGCTCCCCCCCATTCCCCGTGCGTGGACCAGGGAGCTTCTCGCCCGGTTACTTCTTTCTTATTCGTTAGCAAACCGTTGTACTTGTGCCTTGTAGGGTGCTAACTCACTTTATTTTTTTCTAATAGTCGATAAGAGTTGTATCCCTAATTCCTGCCTTGGTTTTTGGTAACTGCCGGGGTAAGGGAGTGCTTCTTGGTCTCCTTTTTAAAGTTTGAAAAGCGCAACTGAAAATGATACCTTACCTTGCTCATTCAGAGGGAACACCTTGAACGCCTGTGTCTTGTAGAACCAGGCGTCGGCGCTCCAGAAATGCCACATAGATCATCTGTAAGCTCTTGGGAGGCTGGAAAGGAGAGAGTCTTTCCATTACCCATCCGTTAGCTGTATCAGAAGTCCAGTAAGAGCAGACTGAAAGCGTAACTTAATTAAACATAAGGGCATCGAGACTTTGGTCCTAGGTAAGACATTATCCTAATACGGAGTTCTTGATTCCAGCAAAGTTAAAACTCTACTTGATTTTGATTCTTTATTTGCAACCCCAAATTTCTAGCTTTTGGCGCCGACTGAGGCTGCTGCTGATTTTCCACATACCATTTTATGTGAAATTGGAACTAAAGAAACCTAGTGTTTCTGTCAAGTGCGTAAAGCTATCATAGTAAAGAAGTAAACAGTGCAGATTAAAAAAAAAGTAAACATGTAAGTCAGTATGCAAGACCTGAAGCAGTTAGAGTATCTAAAATTCATTGTAATAAATTGAGACTAGTAAGAGTGGCTAATTTCAAAATTGAAATCTTTTTACCTAGATCTCAAGGCTTTCGAGAGGAGACTTACTGAATATATTCATTGCTTGCAACCTGCCACTGGCCGTTGGAGAAGTAAGTGCTTGGACTTTTTTTTAAGGGAAAATAAGCTGACAGTTCATACTTTTATTTTGCTTAGCAGTGATTTGCTTTCACCTAAAACTTTTGATTAACAAATGCTTGCTTAAAAACAAACAACCATATGCTTGCTTTATTAAACCATAATTTCCCTTTTGTTTTGACAGTTCTAGATCTATTTAATATTGTAAATAACGGCATTTTAAAGAAATTTTAAGGAAAAAAAACCGACAACCCTAAAAGGATAGTCTTATTTTGTGTGGTTGACTTTTTATGTTTATATTAAAATACATATATTTTGTTATGCATATATGGCAAATCTGGTTACCAGAACACGTAATAAAAATTTCAGTAGTCTGTTTAGCAGTTTTACAATTTTGCCTATAAACTATTGAAGTAAAGTTTGTTAAAGGAAGTGATATTCAACAATACTGTAAAATGTGACTTGAAAGAATTGTAGTTACTGCCCCATGGAAATACATAGGAAATAGGAAATGTAGACAAATATATAAGTGATAAGATCAGTAAACAAAATACTTTGTTAACTTATGTTGGGAGAGTCTTAATTTCTTGGCTGTTCATTGCTGAAGTTTAATTTTTTCCAAGAAGAGTGAAAAGTGAAAATCGCTCAGTTGTGTCCCACTCTTTGGGACCCCATGGTCTCTGTTATAGTCGATGGACTTCTCCAGGCCAGAATACTAGAGTGGATGGCCTTTCCCTTCTCCCGGGGATCTTCCCAACCCAGGGATCGCACGCAGGTCTCCCACATTGCAGGCAGACTCTTCAGATGAGCCACAAGGGAAGCCCGAGAAGGACATACTTTATTTTGAAGTACGATTCAGTTGTTAGGACTGAACTGAAGAGAACTGCTGAAGTCAGGGGTCTTTCCCTATGTCAGGATTTTTTGTGTAATTTTTATTAAATCTGTTTGCAAAGTGCTAATCATACATTACAGGAATTCTGATTGGTCAGAATTCACGAGTAGTAATGATTTTTCTCAAGCTCTCCCGTTTACCTAGGAATTATCCCAAAAACCTTATTTCACTGTTACTTGGGAATCTTTTTAAATGTATAGGATTATCAAATGTAATATAATGAGTACACTTTTTCTCTGGTTCACCGTCTCAGTGCTTCCATATAAATGACATCAGCTTGTTTAGTATACCCATGTGTATGAGGTCCTGTCTGGTGGGTTTAATTATGATTTTGCTTCAAGAAAAGAAAAATCTGTATACTTTAGTATATTTCTTATTGGAAATATAGAAATGTAAGAAACTGAATTTAATCTGTTCTGAGCTGAGAGCATAAATTTGAAATTTTGAGTATTATTAAATAACTCAAATGAGATTGTTTTTCTATGATTTGCCTCTTCTAAAAGTGCATCACCAGAGGTTGTAGATAATTAAGGTTTTGCATTATTTCTGTTGCTCTTTGAAGCTTGATCTGTAAATTTTAAAAATGTTTGCATCCCAATTGAAAGAAAGTAACTGTCTTGGTCTCTAGAACATTAACTAGGTCTTGGTGCCCCTGTATTATTTTTAATAGTATAGTAGTATTTTAGTAATATTATTTATTCTCAAGTTTTACTTATGCTCTATCTAGAATTTCTAAAATAATTCTACCTTAATGAGGAGAAAGAATCTTTCTAACTTGTACTGTCAGTAATTCTACCCCAACTTTCCTTAAGTCCCTTAAAGAAAATCTGGTACTGATTGGTGTGCTCCACACTCCTAACACTGACCTTTGTTTAATTCAACAACAGGCGGTTGTCTGCAAGGCAAAATTCTTTAGGCCAAGTTCTCAGTGCATTCATAAAAGAGTCTTTGTTTGGTTTGTTTACATTACCAATGTGGGGAGTGTTTTTTGTTTTGAATCTGCAGAAAGCGTAAAGCACATAACAGAAATTTACATTAAAGTTTTACCACCTTGGTTCTTACTGCTTTTAATTTCATAAATCTATAGAAACACTGACTAAAGAATCAGGGGGACAGTATCGGCCTCAGTTACTAAGGTTTGCATTGTTTTGGAGAATTCCCCAAGGTCTTGTGGCAAGTCTCCCTACTTCCTGAGCAGAGCACATTTTCTGTTTAATGCAGTGCTGCACCCTCTGGCTGTTGTTTAAGAACTGGTAGTAATATCATAGTAATGGCTTGTTTCCTTACTAATTTCGTGTTTATCTTTCATCAGTGCTTCTTATAGTGGTATCTGTCTGTACAGCTACTGGTGCCTGGAACTGGTTAATAGATCCCGAGACACAAAAGGTAGAAGTTTTGATTTAAAATCTTTCGTAGATTAAGTGAGACAATGGCTATAGCAGTGCTTTGTTTTTTGTAAAGTATTAATCAAATGCTACCTATTAGTACTAGTAGTGATATTAATCATGTTAAAAATATGCCTTATATTAATTTGCTTGAAAAAAACTTTGGCTGGCTATTGCGGGTCAAGTATCTTTGCAGAGAAAAAGGTCTAAGAAATACTATTATATTACTTTTCATTTTTGAACTTGTATGCAGTTGTTATGTATCTCACTATTACATATTTCAGTGTAAACACTTTTATTTTGTTCATTTACTGTCATCAGTACCAACTTTTAAAAACTATACAGCAACATTTTCTTCTATGAGTTACTTTTGTTAATGCCTTTTCTTACCCCTTAAAGCATTCAAGACAACTTTGCAGTAAGCATTATGATTAAATAGTAGATATAAGTGTACTAAGCGGCCAAGACTAGGAAAAAACAGGAGGATGTCAGACCCAGGATGGAAACCTGGTCACTAATACCATAGACCATCTGGGCCAGCATAATTGCCAGGGTCTCTGAAATCACACAGCACCCTTATGATAGAACGTGAAGAGGAACTAAAAAGCCTCTTGATGAAAGTGAAACAGGAGAGTGAAAAAGTAGGCTTAAAGCTCAACATTCAGAAAACTAAGATCATGGCATCTGGTTCCATCATTTCATGGGAGATAGATGGGGAAACTGTGGAAACAGTGTCAGACTTTATTTTGGGGGGCTCCAAAATCACTGCAAATGGTGACTGCAACCATGAAATTAAAAGACGCTTACTCCTTGAAAAGAAAGTTATGACCAACCTAGACAGCATATTAAAAAGCAGAGACATTACTTTGCCAACAAAGGTCCGTTTAGTCAAGGCTATGGTTTTTCCAGTGGTCTTGTATGGATGTGAGAGTTGGACTGTGAAGAAAGCTGAATGCCAAAGAATTGATACTTTTGAACTGTGGTGTTGGAGAAGACTCTTGAGAGTTCCTTGGACTGCAAGGAGATCCAACCAGTCCATTCTAAAGGAGATCAGTCCTGGGTGTTCTTTGGAAGGACTGATGCTAAAGCTGAATGAAACTCTAATACTTTGGCCACTTCATGCGAAGAGTTAACTCATTGGAAAAGACTCTGATGCTGGGAGGGGTTGGGGGCAGAAGGAGAAAGGGACGACAGAGGATGAGATGGCTGGATGGCATCACTGACTCTATGGACATGAGTTTGAGTAAACTCCGGTAGCTGGTGATGGACAGGGAGGCCTGGCATGCTGCGATTCACGGGGTTGCAAAGAGTCGTACACGACTGAGCAACTAAACTGAACTGAATTGAAGTCACTGCCAGTTCCATGGTTTTCATCATGAAGAGAACACGTGTAAATTCCCTAAACTGTCAAAGCCCTTCTTTTTCAACTTCATTTTATCTTAAAAAAAAAAATTCTGCCTGAAGTTTAATATAGGAGACATTGAGAGATCTCCCATTGGACACTAAGAATATCGCTGTGCCAAATGCAATAACAGATTTCATAATGTTATTTCTTGAAGCATCCTTCGATGAAACATGATAGCGTGTTTCTGAAATTTCTACCTCTTTCTACCAACTTGTGCCTTAATTTAAAATTTGAGCTTTTTTGTTAGAGGAAATAATCATCTTCAGTTTTTCAGTGAAGTTTCTTTTCTCCCAGTTCAGTTTTCTTTAGGTATTAATGATTCTGTAATTTTCACAAAATTAATCTTACTTCCCCTTTTAAACTGTAGCTAGACAAACTATTTCCAGTAGCTTTATTTACAACCTTTAAGTTATATAGAAGAAAAACTTAATAATAAGACTTTTGTCAGCAGTCTAAATTTCAGTTCAGACAACCGGGGGTTATTTACCATGTCATCTCTCTTGACTTTATCCACTGAGGTGGAAACACAAAAGAATAGGAGCAGGGGAGGTTGGTGATGGGATTTCACGTTAATAGAGGAGTTTTTATAATGGATAAGAAATCCCCCTGTGTGTCCCTTTATAGCTGGTACTCATCCTTGGGGGAAGATTGAAAGAGACTGGCAAGAAAAAGGTCTGTCTTGGGAAATGAATCTGACTTCTAATTGGGAAAAACATAAGCTGATTTCAGCTAGTTGACATCTTAATAAAACATAGAATTAAATGTAATATGAAATAGGCTCAAAATTGTGTAGTTAATATAATTCTCTAAATTAGGTGAGAATGTAACTATTAGCCTAAATGTCAACTCTATATTTCAATATTTAATAACTTCAGACCTGACGAGTTAATAAACAGCAATTGTGTCTGTAAGAAGAGTTGCAAACTCGAAGCCAGTGGCTGGCTGGAGGAACACAGGGGAGAGGGAATGTGGCAAGCTGGGAAGTATGGGAGTGCCTAAACTAAAGGAGGAAACTGTTACTTGGATGCAATTGATTGTTGCCATGGAGGAGAGAAGGCGGATGCTGACCTAATTAAAATTAAAACACTGTATGTGCTAATATTGTGCAGGGCTCATAAAACACAGCTAGCCTGTGGGAATTGAACTGTCCTCAAGGGTTTAAGAAGACATTACTCTGGAATATTAATCTTTCTTCAAGAGCCCATCCTTCTGGGAGCCATCTCCTTCCTGATGTTTTCAGCCTGTCATCTCTTCACTTGACAAGTTTATTTAACCAGTACCGTGCTAGGCCCCTGTTCTTCCTTAAGTTTAGTTCTCTGTCTTGAAACACGTACACACATCTTAGTATGAGAGTGGAGCACAGATGCCCTTAGTTTGATTCTGTTACTCCCGTTTAGTTTCTAGTCCACTTGATTTCTTTTTCTCACCTCTAAATATTTGCCTTCTCCATCTGCATTCTGATTCCCAGTAGTCTGGCTTCAGTGCCATTCTGGATCCTGTTCCCTTGTCCTTCTACATAGTCTCAGAATTGTGGATGGTTCTGTGTTTTTTTCTGCCATCTGATTATGCTCATATCTGAAATTAGCCCTTTGTTTCTCTTGAACTGTAGTTTTTTATGGATAGCTACTAATTATTCTCTCCTGGAATGTCCTGTGGCCATCTAAATCTAGTAACTTCAAAACCAAACTCATGTTTTGTCTCTTTCATAAAGAAAGGGTGATGCTGAAACTGAGTCTTGTAAGGATATGTAGGAGCTAGCCAGGTGAAGAGAGAAAAGGAAAATGGTAGTGATTAGACTGAGACCAGGTTGTGTATGCAGTTTGCTCACTTCTGCTTTTTAACAGGGAAGATAATTAGATCCTGTCTGACTTGTGTTTCATTGAGATTAGAGGCTTCATCTCCATTCATTCAACAATATTTATTGAGCACCTGTATTTGCCTGGGTGGTTGCTCAGTTGTGTGCACTTCTTTACAACCTTTTGGATTATAGCCCGCCAGGCTCCTCTGTCCATGGGATTTCCCAGGCAAGATTACTGGGGTGAGTTGCCATTTTCCTCCTCCAGGGGATCTGCCCAGCCCAGCAACTGAATCCCTGTCTCCTGTGGATCCTGCATTGCAGGCTATCCTGATTCTTTACCCGCTGAGCCGCTGAGGAAGCCCCTGAGCGCCAATATTTGCCAAGGCCTGTTTCAGGCGTTGGGAAAATAGCAATGCCGCGCCCAGGACAGTGTCCCTCCTCCTGCAGAGCTTTTTTCTTTTTGGCCATGGCACATGGCATGTGGAATCTTTCCTAACCAGAGATCAAAGCCCCCTTCTCTGGGAGCATGGAGTCTTAACCACTGGACCGCCTGGGAAGTCCACGGAACTTGTAGTCTTACGCTTTTTAAATTACTTCTCACTAGGAAGGGTTCAGTAAATATTGTCAGTAGGGTATTTTTTTATAGAGTTGAATTTGTAATGGTTGAAGCATTTGAAATGAATGGAGGGAATATTACTATATTGTTTTGCTGCATTGAAGATTTAAAACAGACATTAATTTGTGTAGCTAGCAATATGAAGAACTGGGATTTGGGAAAGTCTTCAAATTCCCTTTTTTTTTGCCTTGCCTCGCGCATTGGATCCCAGTTCCCTCTTGTTCCTTGTTCAGTGGCTAAGTTATCTCTGACTGTTTGTGATCCCACGGACTGCAGCATGCCAGGCTTAGCTGTCCTTCACTGTCTTCCAGAGTTTGTGCAGACTCATGTCCATTGAGTTGGTGATGCCATCCAACCATCTCATCCTCTGTTACCCCTTCTCCTCCTGCCCTCCAGTCTTTCCGAACCTCTGGGTCTTTTCCATTGCGTTGGCTCTTTGCATTAGATGGTCAAAGTATTGGAGCTTCAGCTCCAGCATCAGTCCTTCCAGTGAATATTCAGGGTTGATTTCCTTTAAGATTGACTGGATTGGTCTCCTCCTTGTCCAGCTAACTCTCAGGAGTCTCCTCCAGCACCACAATTGAAAAACATTGATTCTTCTTTATGGTCCAACTCTCACATCCAGGCATGATTATGGGAAAAACCATAGCTTTGACTATATGGACCTTTGTCAGCAAAGTGATGTCTCTGCTCTTGTATAGTCTAGGTTTGCCATAGCTTTTCTTCCAAGGAGCAGTTCCCTGACTAGGGATCAAACCCAGGCCGTGGCAGTGAAAGGCCAAAAGCTACCAGGGAACTCAGCAAATTCTCATACTTTAGAGAATTAAATGTTACATGTATTCATGCACAAGTAAAGAAGTAGGAATCAATACTGTTCTAAGATTTTTAACATTTTTATGTTTCAAACTCTTCTTTTGACAGGTGTCCTTCTTCACATCATTATGGAACCATCCATTTTTCACCATTAGCTGTATCACTCTAATAGGCTTATTCTTCGCTGGGATTCACAAGAGAGTAGTTGCACCGTCAATGTATCCTTTATCATGAATTGAATTTTATTCTCAGAACTAAACTAAAGCACCTCTCTGGTGGTGTTAAAAGCTTACTTTTGAAATACAAATTTTCCTTTGACCGTATTTATTCAGTATAGCTGCTCGATGTCGAACTGTGTTAGCAGAATACAACATGTCTTGTGATGATGTAAGTATTTTCATTAGAAAACTGTAGACAGTATGTGAAAGGACTGAAGTTCTTTGGTTTAAGTGAAAAAAGTGTTAAAAATAATTTGTCTCAATGGAATTAATAGGGAGAATATTCATTGTAGCATTGATTCGAAGACACTTTTTTTAAAAATACTGTAACATCCCTGAAAATTGAGATACATCTAATAATCAGTGGTGTCTAATAGTTAAATTGATAGAGAGTATAATCTGTCTTACTGACATAAAGTCATGATGCATCTTCTAACTGAAGCTGTCTTAGCTTCAGTGAAATACAGTGGTCATTATTGGCCAAAAATGACTCGCTGGGAGTTGGGTTTATAAACTACTGTTACTTGTCTCATGCTGTTGTGTATACAGGGTTTTAAATTGAGGAATAGATTAATTGATAGACTATAGACATATGAACCTGCCGTTTTTTTTTTTTTTAAATCACATATCAGTATGATGAGAATATGTCACAATATTGATTTTATTTATAAAAAGCATTTTGACCTTCAACTTAAAAAACTATTTAGTAATACCCACCCAGTATAGAAAATTAGAATAAAAGGCCAAAAAAATTTTAGGGAAGGAGAACAACTGGATCAGTGAAAGAGAATGTAGAGGACAGTATCCACGATATTTGAAGACTTATTAAAAATCAATAATAAAAAGACAAATAGTACATTTTTAAAATGGGAAAAGGTTAAGTCATATCACACAAGTGGAAATACAGATGGATAAAGGTGAAGACTGGACAGCCTCGTTTATCATGGAGGAAGTGCAAAGTTAAACAGTTCATTTATAAATGAACTGATTAGTGAAAATTAAATACTTTATAACTAGTATTGTGGTGAAATGATGCAGCCACACGCCGCTTGTTGGGAATATACATTGATACCGTAGGTTGCCATTTCTCTTGCCAGGGAATCTTCTTGACCCAGCGATTGAACCCAAAACCCAGGTCTCCTGCATTTTAGGTAGATAACTTTACCATCTGAGCCACCAGGGAAGCCCTTTTTGAAGGATAGTTTTCGTCATTCTTATAAAATGTAGTATGTGCTTGCCTCATGACCTAACCATTCTGCTTTTCTTCTCCTACCCTGGTTGGGGGTACCATCCCACAGGTACACAGGGTTGTTCATTATAACATCCTTAGTAGTGAAAAAAAAATGGAAATAATTTTTGTGTCTCAACAAGGGAGTGTTGAAATAGGCTGTTGTAAAACCATATCATAGGAAATCAGAAGTAAATCTGTAAATACAGACGTGGAAGCGTCCAAGACAATGTTAGGAGCAAAAAGTAAATTAACAAACAGTATGCTCAGTTTGGTGCTTTTTTTTTTTTAAGTTTTAATTAGGGAAATTTCCAAACATAAGAAGGCAAAGAGAAGAGCTAAATGAACTTCATTTATCCTCGACCGGTGTCAACAGTAAATCAGCTCTTGGCCATTCTTTTTTGTTTTCATGGCCGTTCTTATGTGTACCCCTGCCCACCTTCCCCATCATCAGGTTATTTAGAAATAAAACGCTTCATTAGCATGTTAGAAGCACCAAATTTTTATTCATATATGTGAATATAAATCCATTTAAAAGACAGTATGTAAGAATTCATGCTGAAACTGTTTTCTTCTGTAAGAGGACTAGAATTTGAGGTAAACGGAAAGGATGACTTTGGCTTGTCTTGTTAGAACTTTTTATTAAATCCATGGTATTTTTATACAGTGGAATACTACACATCTTATAATAGCAGGTTAAAAAGATAACAAAAGTGCTGAAACATAGTAGCATTGGTGAGTTTCAAAGACACACTGAGTGAAAGAAGTAGAAGCGAAAGAACACACACTGTGTGATTCTATTTATTTACAGGCCGGAGACAGGCAGGTGAATCTGTGGTGAGCAGTTATGTCGGGAGCTCAGGTTCCATTGACCTTAGAAAGAAGCATGGAGGAACTTTCTAAGTGGTGGTGATGTTCTGTAGCTTTCCTTCAGAGGTGGCAACTTGGGTCTATACATTTGTCAGAACTTAACAATTTTACATGAATTACACCCCAGTAAAACAGTAGAAAACTTAGTATCAAAGTTCTACCAAGATACAAAAGTATTACCAAAAATTAAGAGAAAGTAAGACTTGAGAGGGAGCCAGAATCCTGATAACACTTTTGACCTAGAACTTTGCAACCAAAGATAATCACCATGTTTTATGTTTTATTGTGTATCTCATGTGCTTATAAGGGAAAGATGTTATAATCAAGTTTATGAGTAAAGAACCTCTAAACAGTGTTACAGCGTTTTCAGTTCTGCTCTTTGACCCAGTGTTAGGATTTCAGAGCTGCCATATATTGGACATTAACTGTATACAAGGTCTTGGGCCTGTTGTTCTTGTTTATTTGCATGGTCTCAGTTAACGTCGTCCACTTTGTTTGATTACATAGTGCTCCGCTTTGTGGATGCATCATAATTCCATCCACACTGTCATGCTGTGTATGTTGTGCATACTTCATTAGAGCGAGCTCCATGAGGACAGGAAACTCGTTTGTTACTGGGTCTTTAACGTCTCCTGAGGCCTGGCACATGATAAGCACTCAGTAAATCCTGAATGAAAGAATAGGACTTAAATGTGTGTCCTTACACTTGCATCTCTTCAGATAAGTTCCTAGAAATGAAATTCTTTGGATTATATGGTATGTACTTTTTTTTTTTTTGATAAATATGACACTGGCCCTACTGTATCCATCTGCACGTGGATACAGAAGAGTTGTATCCATGTGCATTGAATACCAACAGCACATGAATATCTATCAGTCCAACCTTAGGTTTGCATTTTAACTTGAGGAAATTAAAGTTTTGATGTTAGAAAATGGGAAAAGTTTTTGTTCAGATATACAGTTTTATTTATGTTTTATAGACTCCACTTGGTAAGGAGCATAAATTAGCCTGTACAAGTCTGGATTTTATTTTATCCAATGGGTTGGTTGACTGATTTTCAGGAAGATTGTATGTGTGTGTTTTAAAGTACTAAAGATTTTAGAAGAAAATTCTATACAAAGAACACTTGGAAGATATAATTATTAATTGCTTAATCTTGACTAAATATAACGGGGTGTTCTGATGCCTCATAAGGCTTTTAGGAAAGTGGTGATACTTTTAATAGAACTGTATATATATATATTTTTTTAACCTTGTTTTCTTTTCATTTTTACAGACAGGAAAGCTAATTTTGAAACCTAGGCCTCATGTTCAATGACAATCTACACTCATTGTTTTGGGACTTAAAACAACCTTTCTTCAAAAAGTGATAACAGCAAAAAGCCATAAAAGACTCCTTTTGCAGTTGGACATGTGACTGTCAGAGCAACAGCGGACAAGAAAGGTGCAATATTTACCCAGACGGTCTTCGTGATGATGACCCTCATTATCAGTGCTGTGGTACCTTTGATTATCTGTGTTTCAGCATCAGTGTCACTTTAGTACTTCAGATCCTGCGAAGGTTTTTGCAGATGAAGTATGTATGTAATATGTTACTAAGTTAAACTTAGAAACAGAACCTCATCCAGTTTTTATAATGTATTTTTGCAAACTACTGTAAATAGCCAATCAATGCCAATGTTAAAGAGGAAATGTTGTGTGGACGTCGTTCTCCTGCACCAGTATTTCAAGAACATCCGCTTGCCATCTCCACAGCTCTTTAAAACCGGCTATTATTTATAGCTGTGCCTTTTACTCTGTACTCCTCTTTTAATCATAATGCAGGAAAAACAGCAGATTGAGCTTAGGCTAAGGAAAATTCATCTCCATTATGCTGTAAGAAATTGTAGATGTTTTGAGAAACAGTTTTCGTTAAACCAGATAGTGAATTTCAGCCACTATAGTGCTATTTTCCAGGTTCATTGTTTTCATTTAACGCTAAATATACTTTATATTTTTTTAAATGATTTTAAGAACACTCCAAAGGCTTCTGAGTAGACAAATTTAGTTATAAATTACACATTGTCTGGGAATTTGACAGTCATTGTTTTAGATTATTGGATTTTATGCTGTGGTAGACATGCTGTTAAACTAGTATTGTGCAGGTGTGGTTGGTCATCCACTCCATCACGGGATCACTTGGGAGCAGTGCCACAAACTAGAGTCTGAAATTCTCACTGTTTAGAGAGTGTTAATGACATACTGTGTATGCATATTAGCCACATGTACTATAATAGCCCCTAAAATTAAACTATCGGGATTGCTGTAAATATTTTAAAGAACTGGAGGTGCCTTTTACCTGTTTATTAGAAGATTTTGAAAAGGTTTAAATTATTTCATGAGCAATCTTTTTAATTTCATTTAATGTAAAGCTGAAAATTCAAAGACAGGACAAAAAATTTTTAACAAGGCTGCCATTTATCTTAAATGTGTTCATCTTGGCTTTCACATGTATAAAATTTTATTCTTTGAACTGCAGCAATAAACCCTCTGCTCCTACTAAGTCTTAAGAGGGTATTCTATATATTCTTCATTGTTTTATTTCCTGTAAATTTTGTAGGTAAATATGTGCATAAAAATAAATACTTTATATATACACAGTGATTGGGCTTTTCCTTGGTTTAAGTCTGTAACTGAAAAGAATTTTAAACACACTGTGTGTCAGATACAGGTTAGTTCCAAATGAGATATTTTACCCCAACAGTAGGTTCAGTAGAGCAAATTTCAAGTGACAATTGAAGGTCCACAGTTTATCAGGCTGTCAGGACTTTTAATATGTCTTATTCTGTGTGCTCTGTGCTCAGTTACTCAGTTGGGTCTGCCGTGGACTATGGTCCACCAGGCTCCTCTGTCCTTGGAATTTTCCAGGCAAGGATGCTGGAATGGGTTGCTATTTCCTACTCCAGAGGATTTTCCTGACCCAGGAACTGAACCCAGGTCTCTTGCGTCTCTTGCATTGGCAGGTGAATTCTTTACCACTGCACCACCTGAGAAACCCCATTTCTTATTCATCGTTATCTAATAACATTTGGTGCTTAATTAGGAAATTCAGGTTTTCTCAAAAACTGATCGCTAGTTTCCTCCAAGAGTATAAAACTAAAGAGCGATTTCATATGTCCTAAATCCTTTATGGAATCATCAGCTACTTCATGTATTTAACAAGAGCCTTGACTCGCCTTCCCTAGAAATCTACGTCTGTGTAATGCATATACTTCACACGTACATGGAGAGGATTCCAAGGATTTCCTGATGCCAGACTGCTTGGAATCCATTGGCTCCAAGAAACTTTTGTTACAGTACCAAAGACTTTTCATACCTTAACTTCTAGCAGAATAATTTATTTTCCAAAAAAGTCTTTACTCTAATTGAAATGGCCCAAGGATCCTTGCCAGGCTGGCTTCTTAACCACTAGCACCCTCACTCTCGTATGCCCTTCCACACTGTTAGGAAATTACTGTTGAGACTAGTCCTCTAACTTTACAGGTGGGAAAGGCAGTCTTAGATTTTCAAAGTGACTTTACATCCACCTGACTGACTGAAGACAACCAACACTAAGTCTCTTAACTCAGATTGAAAGAATGCGTGTGTGTGACTCAGGTCACGAGCCATTACAATGGTATGGTTAAGAATGTGCACTCTTAGGCCAAACTGCCTGGATTCTGATCTCACATCTACTACTTGCTACTTTTGTAACCTTAGGCAAATTATGTAGCCTTGGTTTTTTCATTTCTAAAATGGGCATGATGCCAGTCTTTAGATAGGGAAAGGCACAATGTATAAGATAAAGGTGTATTGCCAATCATCCAGGCTTATATCCAGTGTTATTAATTCACAGAGAGCACTTAACCAGCGCTTGGCTACAGAGTCAGTGCTCAGTAAATCTAGTTGTTAAACCAAACACTAAAGAAAGAAAACCTCGTTGTTACAGCTGCTGCTGCTAAGTCGATTCAGTCATGTCCAACTCTGTGCGACCCCATAGACGGCAGCCTACCAGGCTCCGCCCCGGGATTCTCCAGGCAAGAACACTGGAGTGGGTTGCCATTTCCTTCTCCAGTGTATGAAAGTGAAGTCGCTCAGTCATGTCCGACTCTTCGCGACCCCATGGACTGCAGCCTTCCAGGCTCCTCCATCCATGGGATTTTCCAGGCGAGAGTACTGGAGTGGGCTGCCATTGCCTTCTCCGTGTTGTTAGAGCTACTTTACCTAATATTAACATCTCAGTTGAGATAGCCATGAGGGAAGATTTTAAGTTAGAAGGCTAAATGCTAAGATTTGTAATGTAAAAACCCATAGTGAAACTAACATAGCTTCATTATAACTTCATTAGGTCAAAAGAAACATTGTTTATCCTTGCTTACTGTATTCTAATTTTCCTACAGTTATCTGTCAGTATCAGACATTTGCCCCTGCCCTACCCTAAAAAATCATTTTTTAAAATGTAACAAATTGTTATTATGAAAAATTTTAAATGTAGAAGTAGAGAAAGTGGTATAGTGGACACCCATGGACCCATTGCCCAACTTTAACAGTTACCAACATAAATGTAACCAATTCGTCTTGTGTTCTACTTCCTCACCCCCACAGAGGATTATTTTGAAGTAAAGCCTAGATAATTTTTTTCGTTAAAACCGTAAATATTCCAGTAAGTATCTCCAAAAGATAAGGACTCTTTCAACATAGTCAACAATAGTGTATCACATGTAAAGCAATAATTTTGTACCATCAAAGTTAACAAAGGGGCTGTCGCCCGCTTCTGCCTTCAATCTTTCCCAGCATCAGGGTTTTCCAGTGAGTTGGCTCTTGGCATCAGGTAACCAAAGTATTAGAGCTTCAGCATCAGTCCTTCCAGTGAATATTCAGGGTTGATTTCCTTTAGGGTTGACTGGTTTGATCTTGCTCTCCAAGGGATTCTTAAAAGAGTCTTCTCCAGCACCACAGTTTGAAAGAATTATTCGGTGCTCAGCCTTCTTTATGGTCTGACTCTCACATCCATACGTGACTACTAGAAAAACCATAGCTTTGACTGTATAGACCTTTGTTGGTAAAGTGATGTCTCTGCTTTTTAATACACTGTCCAGGCTTGTCATAACTTTTCTTCCAAGAAGCAAGCATCTTTTATTTTGGTGGCTACAGTCACCCTCTTCAGTGATTTTGGAGCCCAAGAAAATAAAATCTGTCACTGTTCCCACTTTTTCCCCATCTGTTTGCCTTGAAGTGGTAGGACTGGATGCCTTGATCTTAGTTTTTTGAATGTGGAGTTTTCAGCCAGCTTTTTCACTCTCTTACCCTCATCAAGAGGCTCTTTAGTTCCTCTTTGCTTTCTGTCATTAGAGTGGTATCGTCTGCATGTCTGAGGTTGTTATTTCTCCCTGCAATCTTTTTTTTCCCCTCCCTGCAATCTTGATTCCATTTTGTGATTCATCCAGCCCAGCATTTCACATGATGTACTCTGCATAGAAACAGGGTAACTATATAATCTTGATGTCCTCCTTTCCCAATTTTGAACCAGTCCGTTGTTTCATGTCTAGTTCTAACTGTTGTTTCTTGACCTGTATACAGGTTTCTCAGGAGGCAAGTAATACGGTCTGATATTCCCATCTCTTTAAGAATTTTCCACAGTTTGTTGTGATCCACACAGTCAAAGGCTTTCGCATAGTCAATGCAGCAGAAGTAGATGTTTTTCTGGAATTCTCTTGCTTTTTCTTTGATCTAGTGGATGTTGGCAATTTTACCTCTGGTTCCTCTGCCTTTTCTAAATCCCACTTGTAGAATTCAGGTACTGTTGAAGAAATTTTTAAAAAGAATCAGATAAATTTGAATAGCCACAGTTTGGGGAAAAAAATAACAACCTAGGGTCTGGGACTGGGTTTCTGAAATCCCTATTTCTGAATTACGTCTGATTACATTTGTGAACTCATGCGTGTAAAATATGTTTTTAATAAGTTATGTAAAGTGACTCCAGTCAAGAGCTTCCAGAGTAAACAGCATTATCACAGTGAACACCACTGCTATCTCTTCCATGTATCAACAACTTCAAAGAAAATGGAGAACCCACACGCAGTCCACCTTGAAAGTCCAGTATGACTGCTATGCAGCGTAGACAGGTCCCAGTCCGGATAAGGGCAGGAGGAAAGGAGAACGATCACAGGGAGAAACTGGAATGGGTATGTTGGAACATGTGAGAAATACAACTGACAAAGTAATGAAAATAAGGCAATTACCAAGGCCAGGGAAAATGAAGGATTGTATAAGAAAGAGACTGGTTTCAGTGGACTTCCTAGGCATTTTAACTTTCCTGTTGGCTCAGAATGTAAAGAGTTTGCCTGCAATGCAGGAGACCTGGGTTCAGTTCCTGGGTTGGAAAGATCCCCTGGAGAAGGAAATAGCAACCCGCTCCAGTATTCTTGCGTGGAGAGTCTCATGGACAGAGGAACCTGGAGGGCTACAGTCCATGGGGTCACAAAGAGTCAGACACGACTGAGTGAATAATACTTAGACATTTAGCAGTGAGTAATATTTGCATTGTCCAAGTAAATTGAATAGCGATAGTTGATTTAACCAAGAATTGTGTGGTTTTGTTGGATGAAGTAGAAATGGAGGAGAAGGTACAGGAGAGTAAAATCTTTATACCTACCAGGGCAAGAAGGCAAGAAAGAGTAATAATAGCTTACTCTCAGGAATATGGAGATAATAACAGGAGAAACAGAGTTGAGAATGTCTGCTTCTTAGTAGACATTGGCTTGGGGTTGGGGAGAAGAAAAGCAAGGGACTGCTGTTCTTCCTTATAACTTTCGAATTGTGTATTTATGTAAGAGACTTCAGTGAGGCAGCAAAATATAAGTTTGCTGGGGGCAGTAGTTCATTTTAGGAAACACTATAGAGTGTTTTGCCCAGTTTGGGACCCCTTGCTCTGCTCTTATACTTAGTCATTTTCTATGTTCCTCCTTTTACGTGGTGTTACCCAATAAAACTTTGGGTTTTTTTTTTTTTTTTCTTCAATTTGCTAGCTCTTCAGTAGATACCAAAAAATTCATTAGGAGACAATGTATTGGAGTTATTACGAGCCAATTCGAGTCTGTGTGTGTAGGGGCAGTCCTGTCTTTGTCATTTACAAATCTCGTACTCTTAGGCAAGTAACTTCTCAGTGCCTCGCTTCCCTCATCTCTGACATGGCAATGCATGTCACATGGGATTGTTGATGGGTTACACAGCTTAATCCACGCAGAGCTCTCAGTGTCTGGCACATAGCGATGGCTCAATAAATACTGTCAGGGGTACCCTCACTCTCCAAGTAGGGAATGGAATCCATTATAATTACCAATGAGTATGGGGGAGATGATCAAAACAGGGATAGGTTCTGCAGGCTTTTTAAAAAATCAACTTTATTGAGGTTAATTTAAAACAACTCATTTTTATCATAAAATGCAGTTTTAACTGTACAGTTTGATGAATTTTGATAAATATAGTACCCCTGTAAAAACCATTACAAGGACGATGCAGAACTATCACCCCAAAGGGTTCCCTCACACCGTTTGCCAGTCAGTTCCCATCCCCAACCTCTGGCTCTGGGCAACCCTTGTCAGCTCTATCACTATAGATGAGATTTGTGGTTTCTAGAGTTTCACATAAATGAAATCATAGTATAATCACAGAGTACAGTTCTCTTTTGTCTGGTTTCTTTTGCCAAATATGTTTTTGAGATGTTTATGTTAATACATGTATCTGTAATTCATTCCCTTTCATTGCTTTTTTGTTTCTTCATTTACCTGTTGATAGGTATTCCAGTTTGGGGCTGTTATTAATAGAGCTTCTGTGAATATTCATCTACAGGTCAGTGTGGATATATTCACTTTTCTGGGAACACCTGGATCATAGGCTGAGTATATGTTAACTTTATAAGAAACCACCAAACTGTTATCTTTCTTTTTTTTCATTGTTTATTTATTTTTATCCTTCTCAATTTATTATTGCAGTGGCTTCTCTTGTTGCAGAACTTGGGCTCTAGGCTCATGGGTTCAGTAGTTGTGACACGTGGGTTTTGTTGCCCTGAGGCATGTGGAGTCTTCCCAGACCAGCAATTGAACCTGTGTCCCCTGCATTGGCAGGCAGATGTCTCACCATTGAGCCACCAGGGAGGTCCCCACCAAAATGTTTTCTGAAGTAGTTGCCCCATTTTACATTCCCACCAGCAATGTTTGAGAGTTCCAGGAGCTATACAACCACTATAAAGGCTAAAATGAGAAAGACTGACAATACTGGTTTAGGTGATAGCTGACTCTGTTGATTTTGGGGTATACAGGATGCTCTTAAAATGTACTCCCATCACTCTCTTTGGATCAAAATCATTAAGATGTGTTGCTTTCCAAAGGTTGATTTCGAACTGTGCTGCTGGAGAAGACTCTTGCGAATCCCTTGGACAACAAGGAGATCAAACCAGTCAGTCCCAAAGGAAATGAATCGTAAATATTCATTGAAAGTTCAGTTCAGTCGCTCAATCGTGTCCGACTCTTTGCGACCCCATGGACTGCAGCACGCCAGGCTTCCCTGTCCATCACCAACTCCTGGAGTTTACCCAAGCTCATGTCCATTGAGCTGGTGATGCCATCCAACCAACTCATCCTCTGTCATCCTCTTCTCCTTCAATCTTTCCCAGCATCAGGGTCTTTTCCAATGAGTCAGTTCTTCACATCAGGTGGCCAAAATATTGGAGTTACAGCTTCAACATCAGTCCTGCCAATGAATACTCAGGACTGATCTCCTTTAGGATGGACTGGTTGGATCTCCTTGCAGTCCAGGGGACTCTCAAGAGTCTTCTCCAACACCACAGTTCAAAAGCATCAATTCTTAAGTACTCAGCTTTCTTTACAGTACAACTCTCATATCCATACACAACTACTGAAAAACCATAGCCTTGACTAGATGAACCTTTGTTGGCAAAATAATGTCTCTGCTTTTTAATATGCTGTCTAGGTTGGTCATAACTTTCCTTCCAAGGAAAAAGCCTCTTTTAATTTCATGGCTGCAATCACCATCTGCAGTGATTTTGCTGCTGCTGCTAAGTCGCATCAGTCGTGTCCAACTCTGTGCGACCCCATAGACAGCAGCCCACCAGGCTCCTTGGTCCATGGGATTCTCCAGGCAAGAGTACTGGAGTGGGGTGCCATTGCCTTCTCCACAGTGATTTTGGAGCCCCCCAAAAATAAAATTTGCCACTGTTTCCACTGTTTCCCCATCTATTTCCCATGAAGTGATGGGACCAGATGCCATGATCTTAGTTTTCTTAATGTTGAGCTTTAAGCACAAGCTGGAATCAAGATTGCCAGGAGAAATATCAGTAACCTCAGATATGCAGATGACACCACCCTTATTGCAGAAAGTGAAGAAGAACTAAAGAGCCTCTTGATGAAAGTGAAAGAGGAGAGTGAAAAAGTTGGCTTAATTCATTGGAAGGACTGGTGCTGAAGCTGAAGCTACAGTACTTTGGCCACCTAATGCGAAGAGCCAACTCATGGGAAAAGACCCTTTGCTGGAAAAGATCGAGTGCAGGAGGAGAAGGGGTCAACAGAGAATGAAATGGCTGGATAGCATCATGGACTCAAGGGACATGAGTTTGAGCAAACTCCAGGAGATGGTGAAGGACAAGGAAGCCTGGTATGCTGCAGTTCATGGGGTCACAAGGAGTCTGACACACACGACTTAGCAACTGAACAACAACAACAAAGGCTGGTTGAGTTCGATGGAATTTAGGGCGACTCAGGATTAAATCCTATGAGGTAGAAATTATATGTTCTAATCTAGGTATTTTTCATAGTGTTTATTTTGGCCAAACAGCCAACAAAGCAGGCAATGGTTTTCAAGGGCAGAAATGTGAATATCCTACAACACAAAATCGATTTGGCTCATTTTAGGCAAGACCACTAGGTTTCAGCTTTCTTTAAAAAAATTTTTTTAATATTAGTTATCTATTTGAAGAAAGTTTTAACCTGCTAGGACAAAATAAAAAAATTGAAATGCTATATCAGCAATTGGTATTATTTTTGTCACTTTTGCTATTGGCTAAACATGTGAACTGACAGTTTAAGCCTGAACTTTTTATAGAGAGGCTATTACTAAAAGCTCAGCCTCTCTATAATATCGGTGCTAAATCAAATTCTGGAGACAGAGTTTGGAATGAAGTAGGAAAGGACAGCTTCATTGCTTTGCCAGGCCAAGGAAGACACACCAGGCTCTGCCTCGAAAAACTGTGTCCCCTACCCCAGAGAACTTGATGAGGGTTTTTGTGTTAGTGGGTCAAAGGTGGGGTCTCTGACAAGATTAGGGTGTGAGCAGAGTCTCAGGTGTTCAGTCTCCTAATCTTGATGAGCTTTTCGGGTACCCTTAATCCTGTATCAGGTGTTATGTGTTGGCTGCTCCTCCTTTGATTAGCAGCTGTTCCAGTCTGACCCTTGGAACCCAGGGAAGGTCATAATGGCTGGAGTCTTGCCTATGAGAAATGGGGGAGAGAAAGGCCTCTGTGCCTGGGAGCCCCACAGGGCCCCACTTGTTTTTAAGGCTATATATTTCTTTTGGATATAAAATGTGGTATCATTAACCATGATCTTTTAATTCATATGATTATGCATGCTATATCACATATGATACAGATTCCCTAGGTAGTCAGTTTGTAACTTTTTTTTAACATTTGAGATGCACAAAAAAAGCTGTCAGTCATCTAAAAAAATTCCTTACTTTCAGTTTTACTTGAAAATTTGATAAACCCTGATTTTGATCTGGCTTAGAAGGTAATGAAAAAGCAAAATTGTATAATCAGTTATTTAACTGAAGTGATATTATCCCATGATTGGTTAAAATAAATAAAACATATAGGAAAATATAATCTTTAGATGCCCTAAAGCTAGTTCTTGACAAGCTCATTTAAAAGCAAATGGGAAGACTTTTCTGGGTGGCCCAGTGGCTAAGACTCTATGCTGCCAAGGCAGGGGGCCTGCGTTCCATCCCTGGTCAGGGAGCTAGATCCTACATGCCACAAGTAAAGATCCCACGTGCCACAACGAAGATGGAAATTTCCGTGTTCCACAGGAAGACCCAGCACAGCCAAATAAATAAAGACAAAAAAAAAAAAAAGTGAATTTTAAAAAACACACAGGAATATACCGGCTCCTCACTGGAGAGCTTGGTCTGTGGTCTGTGCTCAGTCGCTCAGTCACGAGCGATTCTTTGCAGCCTCGTGGACTGTCGAAGCACCTAGACTGGAATCATAAAGAGCTGGGCAAAGAAAGTGAGCAACTATCAACAGGAAGAAAGTGTTGCCCGTCTGGGAGAAAAAACTGCAGGATTAAATGGGTTTATTTGGAAAATTACAGTGTTTTTAAAGTGAGAAATTTCTAAGAACTCTACAAACATTAAGACTGTTACACTACATGGAACTCGTGCTACAGCTAACCTGGAAACAGCAGTCCACAATATTCATATTAATGGTATTGATCTTAACAAAAGGTACGAAATGCCAATCTAGACACGGGAGTCGTGGGAGGAGCCCTGAGCGGGGCAGAGTCTCTGGCTCCAGGGGCAGCCGCTGATCTGTGGCAGGTAGGTGTGGGGTAATACGAAAGGAATAGGGACTCCATCCGGAAATTGAGTCACATTTCTTTTTCTTTTTTTTAACATTTAAAACAAATTATGTCTTTTTGGCTGTGCTGGGTCTTCACTGCTGCATGCAGGCTTTCTCTAGTTGCGGCGAGTGGGGGCTACTCCTCACGGCAGTGTGTATGTTTCTCTTTGCTGCGGCTTCTCTTGTTGAGGAGCCCGGGCTCCGTGCGGCATAGTCTTTGGTGGTTGGGGCACACAGGCTTAGTTGTGGCAAGGCATGTGGAATCTTCCCAGACTAGGGATCAAACCCATGTCCCCTGAATTGGCAGGCGAATTCTCAACCACTGGATCACCAGAGAAGTCAAATTACAATTCTTTTTAAAATTGTTC
The DNA here is from genome assembly GCF_042477335.2 of Ovis canadensis. Classification (NCBI taxonomy): domain Eukaryota; kingdom Metazoa; phylum Chordata; class Mammalia; order Artiodactyla; family Bovidae; genus Ovis; species Ovis canadensis. The sequence goes on from NC_091258.1 coordinate 31,667,692, forward strand.
ATGATTTAAAAAAAAAAAAAATACACGAAGACTACCTGCTCATTCTAGAAAACCTCCAAAATAAAATAGTTCAAAAGTAAGATAGTTAGATAATCTCCTTTAATTCCCCCATAGTCAAACACAAGTTACGCTTTGGTACATATGTGAAAGAAAAGTGTTAGTCACTCAAATTGTGTCCTACTCTTTGCAACCCCATGGACTGCAGCCCACCAGGCTCCTTCTGTCCATGTAATTCTCCAGGCAGGAATGCTGGAGTGGGTTGCCATCACTTCTCCAGGGGACCTCCCTGATGCAGGGATTGAACCCAGGTCTCCTGCATAACGGGCAGATTATTTACCATCTGAGCCACCAGGGAAGCCCTTGGTATATATACTTTCAGAGATATTCCCTCTGTGTGTGCTTTTCTGTAAATGGGATTTTACTATATATGCTGGTCTGTAACCTGCCATTTTACTTCATATCTGGTGAACACCTTGCTTGCCCTGAATAAACACTGTCAAAGGATGATTTCAACAAGTTTAACTTTTGTGTTTATTGTATAAACGTATAGTGATCATGCATCAGTTCCTTAATGAAGGAACCAGGAAGATGGAAACATTGGTTTAAAGGAGGAACAGAAATTTAGTCACTGAGGAAAAATATGCTTAAAGAAGACTTCTAGGAAACTATAAATCTTCTAGAAAGAAGAAAACATAGGCAGAACTCCTTTTTCCTTTCTTCCTTGTTATTTATTTTAAAATTAATTTTTGGAGTATAGTTGCTTTACAATGTTGTGTTCATAGGCAGAACACTTTGACATAAATTGTAGCAATATTTTTTTGGATCTGTCTCCTAAAGCGAAGGAAATAAAAACCGAAATATACAAATGGGACCTAATTAAACCTAAAAGCTTTTGCACAGTGAAGTAAATCCTCAGAATATGAAAAGACAACCTACTGAATGAGAGAACATATTTGCAAATGATATTACTAAGGGGTTAATATCCAAACTAAATAAACAATTCAACATCAATAAACAGACAACCCAATTAAAAAATGAGCAGAGGAACTGAACAGACATTTTTCAAGAAGACATACAGATGGCCAATAGACACATGAAAAGATGCTCAACATCATTAATCATCAGAGAAATTTAAATTAAAACCACAGTGAAATATCACCTCACACCTGTCATAACACCATCAAAGCTACCATCAAAAAGAACACAAATAAATGTTGGTGAGGATATAGAGAAAAGGAAACACTTGCACACTGTTGGTGGGAATGTAAACTGGTGTAGCCACTGCGAAAAACAGTATGGAGATCTCTCAAAAAACTAAAAATGACCCAGAAATTCCACTCCTGGGTGTGTACACATAGATAACACACACACATACATATGTGTGTACATATAATGTATGAGTATGTATGTGTGTGTATATATATGTGTGTATGGCAAGAATATACAGAAGAACTGTACAAAAAAGATCTTCAAGACTAAGATAATCATGATGGTGTGATCACTCACCTAGAGCCAGACATCCTGGAATGTCAAGTCAAGTGGGCCTTAGAAAGCATCACTACAAACAAAGCTAGTGGAGGTGATGGACCAGTTGAGCTATTTCAAATCCTGAAAGATGATGCTGTGAAAGTGCTGCACTCAGTATGCCAGCAAATTTGGAAAACTCAGCAGTGGCTACAGGACTGGAAAATGTCCGTTTTCATTCCAATCCCAAAGAAAGGCAATGCCAAAGAATGCTCAAACTACCGTACAATTGCACTCATCTCACATGCTAGTAAAGTACTGCTCAAAATTCTCCAAGCCAGGCTTCAGCAATACGTGAACCGTGACTTCCAGATATTCAAGCTGGATTTAGAAAAGGCAGAGGAACTAGAGATCAAATTGCCAACATCTGCTGGATCATCAAAAAAGCAAGAGAGTTCCAGAAAAGCATCTATTTCTGGTTTATTGACTATGCCAAAGCCTTTGACTTTGTGGATCACAATAAACTGTGGAAAATTCTTTAAGAGATGGGAATACCAGACCACCTGACCTGCCTCTTGAGAAACCTATATGCAGGTCAGGAAGCAACAGTTAGAACTGGACATGGAACAACAGACTGGTTCCAAATAGGAAAAGGAGTCCATCAAGGCTGTATATTGTCACCCTGCTTATTTAACTTCTATGCAGAGTACATCATGAGAAACACTGGACTGGAAGAAACACAAGCTTGAATCAAGATTGCCGGGAGAAATATCAATAACCTCAGATATGCAGATGACACCACCCTTATGGCAGAAAGTGAAGAGAAGCTAAAAAGCCTCTTGATGAAAGTGAAAGAGGAGAGTGAAAAGTTGGCTTAAAGCTCAACATTCAGAAAACGAAGATCATGGCATCTGGTCCCATCACTTCATGGGAAATAGATGGGGAAACAGTAGAAACAGTGTCAAACTTTATTTTGGGGGCTCCAAAATCACTGCAGATGGTGACTGCAGCCATGAAATTAAAAGACGCTTACTCCTTGGGAGAAAAGTTATGACCAACCTAGATAGTATATTCAAAAGCAAAGACATTACTTTACTGACTAAGGTCCGTCTAGTCAAGACTATGGTTTTTCCAGTGGTCATGTATGGATGTGAGAGTTGGACTGTGAAGAAGGCTGAGCGCTGAAGAATTGATGCTTTTGAACTGTGGTGTTGGAGAAGACTCTTGAGGGTCCCTTGGACTGCAAGGAGATTCAACCAGTCCATTCTGAAGGAGATCAACCCTGAGATTTCTTTGGAAGGAATGATGCTAAAGCTGAAACTCTAGTACTTTGGACACCTCATGCGAAGAGTTGACTCATTGGAAAAGACTCTGATGCTGGGAGAGATTGGGGGCAGGAGGAGAAGGGGACGACCCAAGATGAGATGGCTGGATGGCATCATGGACTCAATGGATGTGAGTCTGAGTGAACTCCGGGAGATGGTGATGGACAGGGAGGCCTGGCGTGCTGCGATTCATGGGGTCGCAAAGAATCAGACACGACTGAGGGACTGAACTGAACTGAGCTCATTCTTATTTGAAACAAAATTTGTCTGCAGATAATTGATTACAAGCATTTTTATTGTCTCAAAAGGGAGGAGGATTCTATGCAATTGAATTCAAAAATTCCCTCTTGACAAAGACAATTTGTAGGAATATGGATGATTGACTGGATCACTGACATTGATCATGTCAATTATTGCTTGGCTGGATTTTTTGTTTTAATGACTGGTTAAAGATAGGGCTTCCCTGATAGCTCAGTTGATAAACAATCTGCCTGCAATGCAGGAGACCCTAGTTCGATTCCTGGGTCAGGAAGATCCACTGGATAAGGGATAGACTACCCACTCCAGTATTCTTGGGCTTCTGTTATGGCTCAGCTGGTAAAGAATCTGACCACAATGCGGGTGACCTGGGTTCGATCCCTGGGTTGGGACGATCCCCAGGGAAGGGAAAGGCTTTCCATTCCAGTATTCTGGCTTTGAGAATCCACGGACTGTATAGTCTATGGGGTCACAAAGAGTCAGACATGACTGAGGAACTTTCACTTTCACTTTAAGGATTATTAGACTGGTTACGGAGAAGGCAATGGCACCCCACTCCAGTACTCTTGCTTGGAAAATCCCATGGACGGAGGAGCCTGGAAGACTGTAGTCCATGGGTTGCTGAGGGTCGGACACGACGGAGCAACTTCACTTTCACTTTTCACTTTCATGCATTGGAGAAGGAAATGGCAACCCACTCCAGTGTTCTTGCCTGGAGAATCCCAGGGACGGGGGATCCTGGTGGGCTGCTGTCTGTGGGGTCGCACAGAGTCGGCCATGACTGAAGTGACTTAGCAGCAGCAGCAGACTGGTTAAAGGTTGCACTGCCTCTAAGACTGATGTGGTTTCTGGAAGGGCTCCTAAGTTCATTAAATAGTTTTTTGTTATTGTTCAGTCGCTAAGTCATATCTGACTCTTTGCGATGCCATGGATAGCAGCATGCCAGGCTTCGTCCTTCACTGTCTCCCAGAGTTTGCTCAAATTCATGTCCATTGTTGAGCTGGCAATGCTATCTAACCATCCCATCCTCTGTAGTCCCCTTCTCCTCCTGCCTTCAATCTTTCCCAGCACCATGGTCTTTTCCAACAAGTTACCTCTTTGCATCAGGTGGTCAAAGGACTGGAGCTTCAACATCAGTCCTTCCAATGAATATTCAGAGTTGATTTCCTTTAGGATGGATTGGCTTGATCTCCTTGCAGTCCAAGGGACTCTCAAGAGTCTTCTCCAGCACCACAATTCAAAAGCATCAGTTCTTCAGCGCTCAGCCTTCTTTATGGTCCAACTCTCATGAAATAGCTCATTATTCATTTTTTAGCAGAAATGTTAATTTCTCACAGGAAATAGTAATGAAATAGATCCCAAAGTTCTCCCTGGGTTTAAGGTTTTGAACTTTTTTTTTTTTTACTCATCCCTACAGTGGGAGAAATAGCAAGAATCTGTCTCTCCCTATTCTGTCTAGATTGCTTGCCCTACTCTTTCTTGATTCAATTCAGTTCAGTCGCTCAGTCATGTCCGAGCTTTGTGACCCCATGAATCACAGCACGCCAGGCCTCCCTGTCCATCACCAACTCCCAGAGTTTACTCACACTCATGTCCATCAAGTCGGTGATGCCATCCAGCCATCTCATCTTGGGTCATCCCCTCTCCTCCTGCCCCCAATCCCTCCCAGCATCAGGGTGGTCTCTATTCATTTAAAAAAATGGCATGCTTATTTTGTGCCAGGTTTTGGCCAGTGTTGAGAAGACAGTGGTGTGTTAAAACAGGCAGTCTTATCCTCACAAGGTTTAGTGTGCGGTTGGGCCGAGCATGGGCATACTTGTAACTTAAATTTACTTGTGTATAGTTGTAATTTTGAACTGTGCTTTGAAGCAAAGGGACAAGATAAATGTCATCTCAAGAGAGATCCATCTCAGACTTCAAAATCAGAGGAGGAACCTATGAAGCGACTCTTGCATTCACCAGGACATGGGTCAGATCTGGGGCTTGCCCAAAATTCTAAGGCAGGGGAGAGGTTGGCCCTTTGGAGGATGGCTGAAGGACTGGATGCAAGAGGTGACGAGATGAAGCTGGAGGCTGGAATGAGACACTGCAGCCAGCCAAGGTTTTAATCCCTGTCCTAAAAGAAAGTGAAGCCACTGAAGGGTTTCAAGCAAAGGAATACATATGAGAAAGTTGGAAGGATATTCAGTTTGGAAAAAAAAAATCACTCCAGCTGCTCTATAGATGGGCAGACTGGGAAAGACAAGGCCAGAAGGCCATGGGGTCAAGACAAGAGCAGACAATAGCCTGGACCAGGGAGGTATGCAGATCAGTAACCAGGTAAGAGAGATCTAGGAAGTTAAGGTTGCCAATGTATGTCTGGGGTTTCAACTTTTCCTTATACCTAAAGCTGGTCTTTGATAGACATGAGCTTCTGTACAACTTTAGTTACACCTTCATGATTATTTTCCAAAATATACTAAAGTAGTTAATCATTTCCCTTACTAGAAAGTCAACTCTTTGAGGGCAGGGTTGCATGGAGTGGAACTTTTCTCCCATACATTGTTGACCTGCAAGCTATGTATCTATTGGGTGCTCAATATATACACATAAAGAGTACATAAGATTCTCCTATACCTTTCTCCTTTCTTACTACTTACCATAATTGTAATGAAATAGTTATTCATCACCTCTCACTAAACTGTCAACTCCAAAAGGACAAGGGTAGGGTCCATATCTGTCTTGGTTATTGCTTTATCTCAATGCCCCACACTGCACCTGGTACTCAGTAAATATTTGTGAAAGAATCCTTCTGTTAAGTGAAAGTTTCAACCACACATTTATATCATGCTTATTTTGTGCCAGTCTCTGTCTTAGTATCTTACAAACATTAGAACAGTTTTTCTCACTACAACTCCACTGGGTATATATTATTAGTATCCCTATTTCACTGATGAGGAAACTGAGGCAGGAAGATTAAGCAACTTCTTAGGGAGTCCATCTTATGGACCAATATATGGACCTTGTCTAGGACAGGACCTGGACTAGGCGCAGAATAAAATCATAGTTAATATTTTGGGGCACTAGTGGTAAAGAAACCGCCTGCCAATGCAGGAGATGCCAGACATGGGCGCTTGATCCCTGGATCAGGGAAGATCCTCTAGAGAAGGAAATGGCAACACACTCCAGTATTCTTGCCTGGAAAATTCCATGCCCGTGGGGTCGCAAAGATTTGGACAGGGCTGAGCACAAAGGATAGGACAGGATAATATTTTTGAGCACCTACTCACTCTTGAGAGTTCCTTGGGCTGCAAGGAGATCCAACCAGTCCATACTAAAGGAGCTCAGTTCTGGGTGTTCATTGGAAGGACTGATGCTAAAGCTGAAACTCCAATACTTTGGCCACCTCATGTGAAGAGTTGACTCATTGGAAAAGACCCTGATGCTGGGAGGGGTTAGGGGCAGGAGGAGAAGGGGAAGACAGAGGATGAGATGGCTGGATGGCATCACCGACTTGATGGACCTGAGTTTGAGTGAACTCCGGGAGTTGGTGATGGACAGGGAGGCCTGGCGTGCTATGATTCATGGGGTCGCAGAGTCGGACACGACTGAGCGACTGAGCTGAACTGATAATATACATATCAGGTTTGGAGTTAGGGGCTTTACATGGTATTTTTTTTTTAAGCCTCTCACTAAGGTTAGGCAAGTTAGGTACCCTTAATCGCCCTCGATTATTATGGAAATAGGTAAAGGTTTGGCAGATTCAGTTTCTTGATAGACGTCACTAGCTGAGGAGAGGCGGAGACAGTACCATCGTTCAAACCTAGCCTTTCCTCTTCCGAGCAGGTCCCCAGGACCTGCCTCTCCGCAAGGCCTGGCCCCGCCCACCATCCTCTCTACGCCTGCGCGCTCCCCGCGGCTGACCCCCGCCCCCGCCGCAGACTCGCTATGCGCACGCGCAGTGCTTCTCCATGTGGGCGCGGGCCGTCATCCGGCCCAGCTGAGCAGTGGCAAGTAAACCCCTAGGTTGCAAGACCCTCCTGCCTCGTCTTGCTGTTCCCCTCCTCTCTCGGTCTTCCCACCCCCCACCTCCACCACAGCGGACTTCGCAATGGGCAAGAGCCGGACGAAGCGCTTCAAGCGACCTCAGTTCTCGCCTACGGGCGACTGTCAGTCCGAGGCGGCGGCGGCGAACGGGACGGAGCCAGAGGAGGACGACGGGCCAGCGGCGGAACTGCTGGAAAAAGTGAGGCGAGGGCTCGCCGGGGCCGCGCGGGGACGGGCGGGGGAGCAGGCGGCGCGCAGAGGCCCCCAGCCGTGCCGCGCGCCCCTGCCGCCGCGCCCCTGCGCGTGCGCTCTGCTGTCCCCCTGACCACTCGCTCTGTCCCGCAGCTTCAGCACCCGAGCGCCGAGGTCCGCGAGTGCGCCTGCGCGGGGCTGGCCCGGCTGGTGCAGCAGCGGCCGGTGCTCCCGGGCCTGGCTCGCCGGGACGCCGTGCGCCGCCTCGGGCCGCTGCTGCTCGATCCCAGTCTGGCGGTGAGGGAAACGGCGGCCGGCGCACTGAGGTGAGCAGGGAAGGGGGATCTGTGCTGGTGCCCTCGGATCCGGGCATCGGCGTCCAGCCAGCGCCTCCTGTGCACCTGGTACCGTCGCTCACGGGTTTCATCCTGAGTGCTCTTGTCTGCGGCACAGTTCGGGAGGGCCAAGAACTGGCTATGCTCTCCTGTTTGCAGAGGAGGGATCTGAACTCAGGCTTCGGATTCCGGAGGACCTCATGAGCCCCGGACTACACGTATTCCATCTGTCCGCCTGACTGCTTCAACTGCAGTAACCATCTGCCAAGCGTCCTCTGCTCAAGGCTTATTAACGCACGTTGTACCCTCCCCAAGGAGACTTCATAGAGTCCTGAGGTTCGGTGAACTCTTCCATTGTATGTGCCAGATTTTCTAGACGCGAGGGATTTTGAGAAAGCAGAATACTGAGCAAGACAGCCAGGATCTGCGCCTTCGCAGAACCATGTTGATGCAGAGACAGGGAACTAGTAACCAGATGAAACATAATATTAGGTTTTAAGAGGTGGTATGGAGAAACCAAGAAGGTGATAGCCGGAGGTGGGGAGTTACTTTAAATTGGATAATCTCTAGATAACATTTGTGAGCTAAGAGCTGAGGTAGCCTGGAACCAGAGGTGGACACACAGGGGAAAAGCATTCCTGACAGGGAGTAGCAACAGCAGAGGGCTTGGCACGGTTAAGGAAAGGGAAGGTTATGTGGCTGAGCAGAGTAGAGTGTGCACATTATAGGGATTGCGGCTGGAGAGACAGATAAGGACTCAGTGGTGCAGAGCTTAAGGACCTATTCTAAGCCAGAGTGACTAGTCTAATTTACCTTTTCAAAAGGGCTGGTAGCTGCACTGAGAATGGACTGTAGAGGGGGCCAGAGTAATGTTAATATTTGTAGTTCTCATAGCTCTGTGTTTGTTCTGTTTCATTCATTAAATGTAGCAGGTTTATATTGAGAGCCTGCAGTGCCAGGCAGTGGGCTAGTGGGAGTGAACAAGACACATAATTTCAGTCCTTAATGGATCTTACAGTATTGAGGGAGGCAAGCATTATGCAAATAATCACGTAAGTGTGTAATTACAACCAATGATGTTTACAAAAGATGCTATGAGAAGGGGTTTGGGGAAGAAAACTAAGGGCATGATGTTTGAAGTGAGATCTGGGGGATGAGGGGGAATTAACCAGTTGATGGAGAAAACAACATACACTGGGAGCTCCTGGAAGATGGTGAGACATCTTCTCATTTCTCTTCATAGCCTGAGTGCCTAGCACAGTGCTGTGCACTTGGAGGGTAAACAGTGTCTTCACAATGAAAATTAAATGTAGTCAGAATTGTTTCAGGGAAGGTCATTCTCAATAGCCTCACCCTTCCTATCCTTGAAGTCTTGATTCCAGAAAAAGGTCCCTTCATACAAGATCAGGCAGGAGAATTCCCTAGCAGTCCAGTGGTTAAGACTCCAAGCTCTCACTGCTGAAGGAGCAGGTTCAGTCCCTGGTCAGGGAGCTAAGATTCCATAAGCAGCGTGGCATGGCCAAAAAAATAAATATCAGGCAGTAATTGATTTACATTAAATAGGAAGTCTTCCCTCTCGCTGGGTGCTGCCTCATTCCTGAGAATTACATTGTTACAAGACAGAGTCATCTGTTTAGTTCATGTAGAGCAAGGATCAGAGCAGGTGGAGTTCTGTGGATTGGTTCTGCAGCGTCTTACAGAAATCGTAAAGCAATTTCAAACGGGAAATGTTAAGTATGGGTAGAGATAGAAATAAACTTGAGCGCTTAGCATGTTTTTTGGCATGTGATCTGAAGCGGGTGTGTTTTAAACTTCTTGTGTAGAAATCTCAGCGCTTGTGGCGGTTTCGAAGTTTGTGATGACATGGTGACGAAGGATATCATGACTCCACTGGTTGCCCTTCTGAAAGAGGTATGCCACTTTCCCAAATCTCTGTTAGTGCACGCACTCCAACAGTTTGGGGTTTTGTCTTATTTCTGAGTACTTTGGTGTCATTTTGTCTTCCCTCAAAACATTCTGTAGGAATTGTTTCTTTTCCTGGAAACACTGATCTCTCATCGTTGACACTAGTCTCTAGTTTGTCCCCGCTACCTTTATTTATCTGCTTGTTGGAAAAGACCTTCCTAAAAGTATAGACTGTCTCCTTTAGACGTCAAACTTCATAGGATGAAACTAATTTGTATTTATTCGATGCTTAATTATGTGTCTTGTGTGTTATTTTCCTGAATCCTCAAAGCAGTCCTATTTGGCAGGTATTCTTTGTTATTCCTGTTTTACAGATGAGGAAGCTCAAGCATGGACATTAAGAATTTGCTGAGAAGACTAGATTAAGTTTTCAAATTTTCTAATGTGCCTCCTTTATTGCAAGATGCAGTTCAGGGATTAAGGAATTCTCCCCCTGTCATGCCTCTGGTCCACTGTTCTGTATTGATGGGTAGTTTTCACTTGAGGCCGTAGGAGGAATATCCAGGTTTGATAAGAGACATCATCATCAAAGGGACAAGACCTGTTGTCCCTTTAGAACAGTAATTCTCGTAGGGGTGATGTTCCCCACAGGGAACATTTGGCAATGTCTGGAGCCATTTTTGATTGTCACAGCTTTGGAGGAGGGGTTGCTACTGGCAGCTAGTGCATAGAGGCCAAGGATGCCGCCAAGCATCCTACACTGGGCACAACAGCAAAGTGTCCCACGTGCACCACAGCAAAGAATCATCCCGTTCAAAATGTCAGCAGTGCCAAGTTGGAGAAGCCCGATTGAGAGGATGTCATGGATTGTAGGAGGGGGCAGAACTGCAGAGGGATTCAGAGCACCCACTTCAGAGCCAGGATGCCTGGATCTGAATCCCGCTTCACTAGATACTAGGCTGCACCCTCAGCAGGCTCTCTGTACCTCAGTTTCCCATTTGTAGCAGGAGATTGGGGATAATAGTTGATCTGCGTTATAGGTCTCTGGTGACAATTAAATGACTTAATCGACATGAAATGCTTAGAATAGTGCCTCATGCTTAGAAGATGCCGTATAGATACTAGCTTTTATTATGGGTTATTTTTCTTTGTCTTATATATTATCTTGACTACGTTAAATAAAATATTTTGTATTGATTTTACATTTTCACTTAAGATGTGAAATGCTTTGTATCCAGCTTGTACAGTGACTTGTGAGAACTTGATGGGCTGGTGTTAACTGTCATTTCTGATGTTTCGTTTTTGTGATTCTTCACTGCCGTTTGCATTTCTTTGTGTTTATTCTTTTGAACAAAAGTGCTAATCATGGTATTTGGTTACAGTGTGGTACTGGACTGGATTCAAATGAGATGTCCCCTCAGAAAAAAAAAGATGAGAACAGAAATTCTATTGAGAACATAGCCAACGAGGCTGTAAACGTGCTGTGGAATATATGGTAAGATGCTTTCCAGATGCAGCTTGCTGCCTCAACACTACTCAGGCTTCTGCTCTCTCTGTTAAACTGCAGAGGAATCTCTGTTCTCCTTGGTAGGCCTGTACATCTGTTAATGCATCTGTTAATGCTTGCTAGGCGATCTCGTCAAGTGACCTAAGATCAACTGTCCTTCCCAAGCCCTTGTCCTCCTAGCATCACTGTATCTTTTTTTATTTTTTTGCCTTTCCACGTGGCATGCAGAATCCTAGTTCCCTAACCAGGCATTGAACCTGTGCCAGTGCTTCTTGGAGTCTTAACCACTGGACTACCAGGGAAGTCCCACTACATCTTTCCTTGCTTTACAACTCTTCTATCCATTTATTGCTACTGATAGAAATAAGAGAAATTGTGGTCATTAGTGGCCCCTGCATCCCTTCCTCCCCCACTGCCTGTGTACCTTAAGCAGCAGTTGTCTTAAAGCTGGCCAGGCTCCAGTGCAATAGATACTTTGATCTGGAATGAGACAGGAACCACAGACCTTGGTGAGTGCCATTTGACAGGGAAGTCGACATCTGAGAAGAGCTCCTTTGGCCCCAGTAGAAAGGAGACCACACTCCATTCCATCATTGTAGCAGTGGAAGGGGGCTTGGAGATGGGGGCTTGCTTTTAGGAATGGAGATGGCTAGAAACACAACATGGATTTTTTTTCCTGCCCCATTTTATTGGACCACCTTTCTGTCTGGAGTGTGTCATGATTCTTTATTTTCCATCAATAGCCATGGTTATTTCTGACCTCTTAGAGGTATATCTCAGAATACAAGGTTAAGTTGGATCCTGGAAAGCTGCCTACATTGCTTGACTACCTACAAGCAGTCAAACTTGCCTATGGTTTCTTTCTTTGTTTTTTTGGGTGCACCACTCGGCTTGAGGGGTCTTAATTCCCCAACCAGGGATCAAACCTGGGCCCCCAGCAGTGGAAACGCAGAGTCCTAACTACTGGACCACCGGGGAAGTCCCTGTGATTTCATTTTGAACTAGTGGATGCATTCCACCAGGAAAATAGGATAGGTCAGATTTGAGGAGGAGAAGTCAATGGCACCCACTCCAACACTCTTGCCTGGAAAATCCCATGGACGGAGGAGCCTGGTGGGCCGCAGTCCATGGGGTCACTAAGAGTTGGACACAACTGAGCGACTTCACTTTCACTTTTCACTTTCCTGCATTGGAGAAGGAAATGGCAACCCACTCCAGTGTTCTTGTCTGGAAAATCCCAGGGACAGGGGAGCCTGGTTGGCTGCCGTCTATGGGGTCGCACAGAGTCGGACACAACTGAAGTGACTTAGCAGCAGCAGCAGCAGATTTGAGGAAATGGCATTCAAGCAAGCTAGTGCGTGCTGTTTTTCTAATAACTTTAACTTATATAAATTGTTGAATTTGCAATTTCTTTTTTAATTTTTTAATTTGGAAATTTAAAAAAAATTTTCTTTGAAAAGCACCTGAAAAAGTGGTCCAGTAATCTTTCTTTCCTGAGTGCCCGTGAGCCCTGTCTACATCATTTCTGGTTATCATAGCTCTTAACACTTCCCATTGCATAGTTTACATTTAAATTATGTTTACAAATGTATATGTTTTATTATCTTAACAGATATATGCTTTATTTTCCTGACTGTACCTGAGCTTGCTGTGGGCTTCTTGAGGGGAGGTTCATAGCAGTGTCGTAGTGACTAGATGGATGGAGGGATAGATGGATAACGCAGACAGAAAGCAGTTTATCTTTAGACGACAGGACTGGATTTAACCATTTAGTCAGCTCTGTCAGTGGCTAATCTGCCGTGTGTGTGTGGTATGTCTAGAGGAATATGCTTCTCTGGAACCATGAATAAAATTGTTATAGTTATCAGTAACTGTTTACCCTATATTTAGCATATATGTCAATTAATAACAGCAATTGCATTAATTCTGATTCTTGTATTAGAAGATACTGTAATTTCAAAAATATTTTTTGGTGAGAGTTTCTCTGTCGAAGATTGCAGAATGTTATCATTATAGCAGTCTAGATGAAATAATTAAAACTTATTTTTACTTTCTTTTAAACTTGTGCTTTTTGTATGATAAAAATAGAGGCCTTTAACTCTTACTTTAATTTATTATTACTGTGATATAGTGGAAAGACAGACTGGATCCAGGGATTCACCACTAACAAAATGTATGATCATTAGACAGATCACTTTACCTTTGGGGGTCTGGGTTTCCTTATCCACAAAAAGAGGAATTGAAGCAAATGATTTCTAAGATCTTTTCCATCTTTAACCTCCTGTAAGGAAGCTGGCATGTAGGTAAAGAGATTGGCTAATATATTGTACTGTGATGGGAATAAAAATTCAGATAGCCAGCTGTATTCATGCACAGTGACTAGGAATGGGCATTAATTTCTTCATCTGTAAAAATGGTGGGGGTTTGACTACAATTCTGGTTCTTTTATAAAGCCTCATTATTTTTTCATGAATTTCTGTGGTTGATTTCTTAATGTTAAAATGTGAATAGTAAAACTTTTTTTTCCCCCTTCGATTTAGTGAATGCAGTAGTAGAGCAGTATCTATATTCAACAAAGAAGGGTGTTTGGAGATTGTATTAAAGTATTTAAGTAGGTTTTCCACCAATGTTGACCTGGCTATTTCAGTAGGTAAGTAAAGAAAAGTTTGTGTGCCCTTATTCAAAATTTTTTATTCAGACATAACTTATTTATTCTATGGCAGTGATTTTTTTTCTCATTGTATATAAATGCATCACTGAGTTCTATTCTGAATCTTTTAAAATGTGTGATTAATTCTTTACTTACTCATGCAGTTTTCCTGCTCTTGTCTCTAAGAGGGAGGAAAAGGATTATGTGAGCATATGTGGTTTCTAATGCCTGAACATTCTTGGAAGTTTTTATTAACTCTTGAAAGTTTTCATCTCCCATTTACAGAGAAGCAGTAACCCACAACTGCCAGGCCTTGAGCCAAAGTTAATTGGAATGTAGACGATAACCTCTGCTCTTTTTGAGAGAGGAAGATAAGTGATTGCAATTTCATATAGGCCTGCTTCCCTTCCAGACAGGGAAGGCAAGAGTCTGGCAGCGTTAGCAGCCTTGGCTCCCTCGCTTTCTATGCGTGGGGTTACAAGCCACTGGGGGCCCTCACTCAGCAGAGGGAGGAGACAAACCAGGGGGTGGGTTCTGTTTCAACAGAACGCGGGGGGTGAGTGGAGAAATAATGGATAAGAAGTGTTTTTTATTCAACCCTTCATAACGATAGGCATCTGTCCTTTTATTTAACTACACATTTCTCCTGGCAAGGACAAGTTTATTCCCCTTACTGAAGTGTATTCCCCTTACCAATGTTTCTCTTGGCTCTAGTGGAAATAGAACAGAGAAGGAAAAAATAATAGTGGAATAAATACTATTGGGAAAAATTTTTTAATCAGTTTCTCAGAATGGGATATTTGGCAGAGGGGAGACTTGTGAGTAAATGTGGATTTTAAAAACACTTGAACTAGAAAATTGGCAGGTGACTTTCAGTCTCAGAGGACAGTCTTTATTACAATAAGAGTTTCAGGAAAGTTCATAGCTTTGAAAAGAAAAACTTCACTTCTGTTTTTTGGGCCTTAAGTTTTGTGGATTTGGTTATTTCTTTTTTTTCCTAAAGAACTTTTAAAAAAGGGGATCAGAATAAAGTAACTTTACAGTGTATAGCAGTATTTTCTTTGGCACTTAGCTAGGTTCATAACTCTTTTAAGGCAAATGTCAGATTGCTTCTGTTTTGAAAATCAAGCAAAGCTTATATATAGTAAAGTGAAATACTGAAATTCCATACTATGTATTAATATAGCTTTCTTTGGACTCGTGCTTTCTTAGCAATCACAACTTACCTTAGCTTTTTGTTAAAGTGAATTTAATTAGTCTCTTAATGAAAAAAAATTACACTTGAATATATGTATATATACATATATGCATACATATGGATTTATATATAAATGTATTTTGGAATGCAGACTAGAGCACAATAATAACATGTATTTTGACTACTAATTTGGATGGAAATGATCTGCTTTGAAATTTTTAGACCTGGATAGAAATGGATTTTATAGAATGCAGTATCTCAAAGAAAATAAATTTGGGCTTCCTCATTTGTGCGTCAGAGGTCTCTTCTGTCAAGCTTTTCATGCAGTCCCAGTTGTTTTATACTTGCAGTTAATTATTTCTAATTTACAAGTTATAATCCATGATCTTGTTTTAATTGCGAGAGAAGAGTTAAGTGCTAAATGAACCCTATGTCTATTAACACTTTACCTATCTCTTAATTTACTCATTTTTATATAAAATACTGTTTTTCTTAAATGTGCTATATCATAAATTAACTTTTAAGATCATGCAGAATTTTTTAAATGTCCCCAAACCTGGGACTTGTCATAGACAACAGTTTTCCATGCACTGGTGTTCAGCCTACAGGCTGTTTGCTACTGGTCTGTGACGAGTACAGAAATTGAAGCTAAATCTTTGTAAATGTTTATAGTAATTCCACGTTGTCATGGCAATTGAGAGCCTTTTCATTTATAAAAGTATAGTTCTGTGAAGGATTATAAGTTAAGAAAAAAGAAAAGTCTTTTATAACTTTGATAATTTGGGAAGCCTCATTTGCACAAACTATGTTTGAGGAAAAGGGTGAGTCTCCTACAAAATGTGTCCAGAGAAGTTGTAAAGATGCAAGTTTTTTTGATGAGTCATTTTGGTTTAAATTATCCTAGCGGAATTCACTTGTTTCTGAATATTTGATTTTTGTCTCTATAGCATATTGTTTGCAGACGGTGACCGAAGATAACCCAGAGCTACTGAAATCTTTCAGTACCCCAGCATTGCATGTGCTGGAATCAGCAATGCTTTCTCCTGTCAATTCCATGGAGTATCTTCTATTGAAGACATTGGTGGCAGGTAAAAGTTAACCACTTGCGATAGTGTGCATTTTAGTAACTTGTAGCAGGCAGAAATGGAGAGGCCAAAATTCAATCAATCCCCCATTTCACCACATCAGGACTTTCTGTGCTTATGTCTGTTCTCAAATTTTTAATATTTAAATGGAAACCTTTAATTCAAGCAATTCTGCATAATTTCAGAGCCTTAGAAGATTAGACGTGTTTTCAATTTAATAGCTCCTGTTGTCTGATAGAGAAATTGTGCTGTCAGGACCCCCTCTTATTTTTGAAGCAGTGAGTTCAGAAGTTGACTGCAGGCATCTAAGACATGACCACTCACTTTCCTATAAGATCTTCACCCCCAGTGCCTCTCCCCAGAATTTCTAAATACAGAAATAATCTGATGGCATGTAAGTAGTAGGTAACTTACTGTGTATTTTCCTTTTGCCCTTTGTTTGGGCTTCAAGGGTAGTTTATCTTGAGAGATGTTTTGTATTTTCCCTAAATTGATAAAATACGCACAAAATAAAATTTACCATCTTAACCATTGTTGAAGTTTTTCTTTTTTTGGCTACGCTACTCTGCTTGCGGGATCTTTAGTTTCCCAACCAGGGATTGAACCTGGCCTCCACAGTGAAAGCACCAAATCCTAGCCGCTAGACCAGCAGAGAGCTCCCTGGCTTCTTAACCATTTTTTTTTTAATTGGAGGATAATTGCTCTATGATATTTCTTAAACATCTTTACGGAGAAGGCAACGGCACCCCACTCCAGTACTCTTGCCTGGAAAATCCCATGGATGGAGGAGCCTGGTGGGCTGCAGTCCATGGGTTCGCTAAGAGTCAGACACGACTGAACGACTTCACTTTCACTTTTCACTTTCATGCATTGGAGAAGGAAATGGCAACCCACTCCAGTGTTCTTGCCTGGAGAATCCCAGGGACGGGGGAGCCTGGTGGGCTGCTGTCTATGGGGTCGCACAGAGTCGGACATGACTGAAGCGACTTAGCAGCAGCAGCAGCAGCAGCAAGCATCTTTAAGTGTACAGTTAAGTATATCCACGTTGTTGTGTAACCATCTTGCAAAACTGAAACACTGTACACATTAAACAGCTCCCCGTGTATGTCCATCCATCCGTGGTTAGACGCTTGGGTTGCTTCCACTCTTTAGTTATTGAATAATGCTGCTAATGTGGATCTTCAGATGATCTGTCTGACTCCTTTCAGTTCTTTTTTAACATAGCAGAATATACCCCAGAACTATTTTTATTTTGTCCCATTTTTAAAAATTAGTGTACTTAGCAGTAGCTATTGTTCTGGTTTCACAAGTGCAACACCAAGAACCTGCTCCCTCGTTTGTCCGTGAGATCTTGGAATTTTAATGCATTCCTTTCCCCTCTTGGACTGTAAGAAACTGCTCACGAGAGCATCTCAGGTTAAGATGAAAGAAAGCCGAGGCAACTTAGTTTGTCGTTGTGAAAGAAACTCGATCGGTGTTCTCTCGGTCTGTTGGCTCTCTATCAGGGCAAGGCATTGTAAGCCAGGAACGGGAGACGATTATGAAGGACCGCTGCAGTATAGGGAGCTGCCTCTGGGCAGAGCTTTTTGACATTTAATAAGAACTCAACAAAGGCAGTAGGACTGAGATTTCTTGAAATCATGCCTGAGCTTATAGAACCAATAAGGTGGACACTGTATTTAATAAAAGATTTCACAGTCGATTTCTCTGTCCTCATGCTCATTTTTTTCCACAGGCACAATTTGGAATCTAAAGGACATTATTCCATCCAGGAGTCAGGCAGAAATCATAAATGCCATACTAAAGATCTTATCTGAAGTTCTGGAAATGGATGCTGGCGAAACGGTTATTCAGATGAAGGAGGCCGAAACTCAAAGGATAAAAACCGCTGCAGAGACCGAGGACACGTTACAGAATGCTAATGGTGATGATCTGATGGAAGACGATGAAATGGAAGAAATTCCTCATAGAAGGAAAGTCAGAAGGAAAACGTTCATTTCAGATTTACTTCCAGTAAGTCAGATTGGTGCTTTCAAGCATAGATTAAGACAGCTATTTTCTTTTAATAGATATCCTAAGCTTCGTAGGAAAATGTTGTAACAATTAATTATGAAGTGAATTTCAGTAAAAACAGCCATGTTTTCCCATTAATTCTCATTAAAACATCAGCTCCCAAAGGAGAAAAAAAAATCTGAGATGAAACATTTATATAGTAGAGGAGTTGAAAGATGGGTAGACCAGTACTTTTGCAATATTTCAGAAACATGCAGTCATGTGATGAAGAGTCTGAGCTCCCAAGGCAGGGGACATGGGTTCGACTTTTGGTCAGTGAAATAGGATATTTCATGTGGCATGGTGTGGTCAAGAAAAAAAATATGTGGTTCCCTTCCTAACATTTGTGTCTCACTTAAGTTTCTTACTCTCCCCCAGACTGTCTCTACACTAAAGGATTTTGCTTTGCTCAGATAGTCCCTTGCATCCTTGTCTCTTCTACTGTAGAGTTTAGCCTTACTGAGCCAAAGTAGCAAGCCAGAGTTATATTGCCCACTGCTGTTGAGCAGAGGAGGCAGAGTGACAGTGAGAATTAATGACGGTTTGTAGGTTTGCAGCCTGGATAATCGCGGCTTACTTGGCTGGGTGTGATGTCGGAGTGCGGGTGACCAGTCTCCAGCGCAGGCAACTTTTCAGCTGAGCCCGTCGGCAGAGATGGAGCTGTTCTTTGGGAAAACATGTTTCCCAAGGAAGAGAGCAAGTCATCAGAAGGCCAGGGAGGACGGCGAGCTGGGCTTTGTTCATCCAGGTGCGCGTTTTCCATGCTCACGCTGTGTGGCAGGCACTGTGCCAGAGGCTACTGGTAGAAAGATGATAAGACATATTTCTTGTCTTCAGGGACCTTTTCCATCTTGTAAGGATGGACACGTGATTTTAACTTATTACAGTACCTGTGCTAAGAGCAGTGATAGGTCTGTGCCCAGACTTCTGAGTGAGTAGGCACAGCTGACTGAGCCCTGACGGGAGCAGAAAGGAAGAGACTCTCAGAAGAGGCTTGGCGGACAGAACACCTGAGCCATCTGAAAGGATGGGGCAAACAGCGTGGTGAAAGCAGGTTAGTGTTGTTCGAGGGGCCTGGAGGCGGGAGAACCGGTCAGGGCTGCCGAAGTCATTCTAGGGAAGGATGGTCATGCTTGAACTGGAAGGACTCTAGTGATGTCCTCTCACCCCCTCTACCGTCGCACATGTGGCCTGTCCTGATTCGTGTATGAGAAACTGAATCTGAGAAGTGTCTTAAGTCAGTGTCTTCGAGTATGGATAGATTTATTTTTAAAGAATTCTTTAAAAATTTTTTTATTTTTTGGCCATACTACATGGCATGTGGGATTCCCTCATAGCTCAGTTGGTAAAGAGTCTGCCTGCAATGCAGGAGACCTCGGTTTGATTCCTGGGTGAGAAAGATCCCCTGCATGAGAAGGAAATGGCAACCACTCCAGTACTCTTGGCTGGAGAATCCTATGGACAGAGTAGCCTGGTGGGCTACAAGTCCGTGGAGTCACAAGAGTCAGACGTGACTTAGTACTGAACAACAGCAGCAACATGGCCTGTGGGATCTTAATTCCCCAACCACAGATTGAACCCATTAGAAGCACAGAGTCCTATTAGAAGCATTAATTAGAAGCATTAGGGGCACAGAGTCCCTGGAACGCCAAGGAAGTCCCTAAAGAATTCATAATGGGCATAAACTCATCAGTGTACCACCTTACATTCACGAAGTCTTGTAAAGCTGAACTGGTGGTGTTCTAAAGCACTCCAATGTAGTTAAGAGCTGTTTTCTCAGTCCCCATGAATGGCTGTTAGGTGCAAAGCTTTGTGTTAAGTGCTGGGTTGAATACAAAAATGAAAAGTCCATCCTGCCCTTGAGTTGCTTGGCAACTCAATATCATATCTCTCTTGTGCATCTGAGTCAGAGTGGGTAGAATTTAAAGTCGATAAACAAGATAGACAGAGGCATATCTGTGAGCCTTTTCATCCCAAAGGGTGTTGATAGAACCCCAGCAACATCTTCTCAGGTGCCACGTGGAGGTAAGTTACAGATCTGGGGTCCACGTGTGGAACGTCAGGTGTAACAGATCGGCGCTCGGAGGCTCTTCTGCAGGGGCTGGCATTGTGCTGACCAGGTCACTTTATCCTGATGGACACATCTATACTACGTTTCCCCACCCCAAAATCCCATCAGGGGAGCAGTGGGAATTCCACTTGGGCTGCCTGGGGACTCTGAGAGATCGGATGTCCCTGGCTGGGGGTGGGAGAAGAACCACCCCTGCAGGTTTGCCCCATCTCCAGCTTTGCTTCCGGGGGACCCTCCAGGGAATGGGTGAGTGGGGATTGGGATCCCAGTCCACCAAGATGAAGTGCCACTGTTTGAAAGTATCAGTGTTTAACTGTTATTTAGAAATGCACATTCTCAAGCATTACTTACAGATAGAATTTTGGTGCTTAGAAAATGCAGTGTTTTCTCCTAACAGAAGCTCGCTTTTTAAAGTCTGTCACCGTGGCTGAGCAGACTGGATGGTTAACATGCTGGTCAGGCAGCCGGTGTTTTGGTGCCAGTAGGGTGCTAAGCATCGTGCTGCTGTGTGCCAGGAATACAGATTCACAGGCAGGCAGCTCAGGTCTTTTCACGCTGCCCAGTGGTTGTGCAAGCGTAATCACAAACCTGGAAGGAGAGAACCAACCCAAGTTGTTGCCATAACATGCAGAAGTAGAACACTCCTTACCCGGCTTCCGGAGTTAGCAATTATCAAATCATGGTCTATTTTCTTTCATCTCCTTTCCTACCCACTCTCCCCTCTCACTACTGAATACTTTGAAGCAAATCTCAGCTGTCATAACATTTCCTCTAGCTTGGTTCTTTATGTCAGTTTGATAACAGTAAGAAGCAGGGGATTGTTCTGAGCAGGAAAGTCAGGTAAAGAAATGGAACTTCTTTCAGAGTTGTTTCATGCCAGATCTTCATACATGTTAAGTAGATGAGAGGCCAGCAAGGGCGTGTCTTATTTAGAGTCTCATCATACACAGATGAAGTGAATAGGAATAAATTTTCTGGGTTCGATCCCTGGGTTGGGAAGATCCCCTGGAGGAGGGTATGGCAACCCACTCCAGAATTCTTGCCTGGAGAGTCCCCATGGACAGAGGAAGGAGCCTGGTGGGCTACAGTCCATGGGACCTCAAAGAGTCGGACAGGACAGAGCCACTCAGCACAGCACAGCAGAAAAATAAATTTTGGATACATTCTTGCCTGTAATAAAAGGAACATAAATATAGGGATTCCTAAAGTCTATCTACTAAATTAGCAGTCTGCTTTTTTTTTTTTTTTGAGAGTGTGTTTCAAAATTATAGTTAATTCATTGCACAGCAAGTTGCTAGAGGATTATAAATGAGTATGAACATTCTGGAAAAGGAGAACAGAAATATGTCATAGGATCTATAGATATGTTTTTAACCTTTGATCCAGTAAGT
This sequence comes from Ovis canadensis, assembly GCF_042477335.2. Lineage (NCBI taxonomy): Eukaryota > Metazoa > Chordata > Mammalia > Artiodactyla > Bovidae > Ovis > Ovis canadensis. Next base: position 31,689,151 of record NC_091258.1, read on the forward strand.
CTGAGGAAATAAGATAACCAAATAATGTGAATTATTCCACTCTAGAGGAATGCTAAATAAATTATAAAACATTCATTTAAGGGAATATTGCACAACCATTGAAAAGACAATTTTTAATAGAAACTTTTGAGATTGGAAATCATCCAAACAACAAAATATACATCATTTTTTAGCATATGCACTACTTTGAAATATCAGTATAGCTATTTCACTTTTCATAGGTGACTTGAGAATTAAGGTCATATAAATTTATGCAACCCATTTTGAGACTGTTAATTGATGTTAGGTTCACACTATTTCCTCAAGAAAAAGTCCCCCTTTTTCTTCAGTCTTAAAGGAATGCTTTATTGCAGTCTTCAAAGAAAGCCAGAATGGAGGAAACCCATCTGCTCCTTAGCCAAGCTCTGTTGGTCACATAAGGGCCTGTTAGTAATTCTGGTTAGTGCAGACTTTTCCAAGAAGACATCTAAGCATCTAAAAGCAGGTTTGTTGTGTATAAGTGCCTGGCGTCTGTAACGAACCCTTGTTTTAATCTTTGCATGCTGAGATAGTTCTTAACACAGTATATCAAGTTTCAGGGTGAATTCAGTTCAGAATTCCTGAATATTTATCTGTTCTCTCCAGCTAACTAAGCAACACTTAGGGAAGCCGTGCGGAGAGATGGGAACCCAGTGAACAGTGGTGTGTCGCAGAGTGCCAAGCGGAACCATAATGCCTGCTTGTCCTTCCAGCCCGTTACGACTTTTCTTGTGCTTACCCACCCCCGCCGCCAGGTCCCCTATTCCAAGTGCAAATACCATTTAGTGGGCTTTAACTAAAGAAAGCCACCTGAAAATAGTTTTCTAAACCTTGGAGTGAGAGTTGGTCGTTTGCCTTCTTTTTTTTTAGCCCACCGACAAGGAGCTGAGAGAAGCCATAGCTTTGCTGACCGCTCAGCAGACGGCTCTGGAAATCATTGTGAACATGTGCTGCAGTGAAGGTGTGTTATCAGTTCACATTTAGATATCCTCCCCAGCACTGGGAGGGCGCTTCCATGAGGATTATCTTAAACAGTCCAGTTCTCTGTGATTTGCACTCTTCCCAGATCCCACGGACGACGAATGGGAAGAGCTTTCTAGCAGTGATGAAAGCGATGCATTTATGGAGAATTCCCTCAGTGAATGCGGTGGGCAGCTGCTCTCTCCCCTCTGCCTGTCCCATGAGGTTCACACGGCTCTCACCCACCACCTCCTCCCAAAGAAGGTAATCTGTTTCCAGTCTGGGCTCACTCTAGAGCATCGCGAACGTTTCAGAAAGCCATTCTTTCTGTGCACAAAGGAAGTGTGCTAATACTGCCAGGTGTGGGTGATGGGTGAGATGCGGGAAGTGGAACAGTGAATAGCACTGGAGGTGGGCTGAAGTTCATCAAGCCTAACTGTCTCACTTAGAAGTTGGGATTTTATGAAGGAATCATGTGTTCAGGAAAAAAACCTTTCCTTGTAACATTTGCCTTACTGTCTTTCTTAAATTTAGATTTTTGACAAAACTACCTTTCCAAACAGCGTTGCAGTTGACGTGTGCTCTAGGAGCCCCACTTGGAAACCTTTGATTAGAAAGTAAGAACATTTCTCTTTTCAAAACCATTTGTCATTATGTTGTTATAGGAAATGATGGACCATTAAATAGAAGATGCTGCCTCCCCCCCAGATTCAAGAGTTCTAGTCCCGTGTCTTGCGTATGTTCCCTAGAGAAGTGAGCACGTGTTTGCCCTAAGCAGGAGAATGCTCATAGCCGTGTGGTTCACAGTTGCCCCAACCTGGAAGCAATCTCAGTGTCTATCAGTGGCAGAATGGATAAATCAATGCGGACATGATCATACAATAGAATACATACAGCAGTAAAAAGAATCTGAACTGGAACCACTCACAAAATAGTGAGTAGTTCATTGAGAGGTGCATACATAGATGGTTCCTGGGCTTCCCTTGTGGCTCAGCTGGTAAGGAATCCGCCTGCAATGTGGGAGACCTGGGTTCAATCCCTGGGTTGGGAAGGTCCCCTGGAGAGGGAATGGCTGTCCACTCCAGCATTCTGGCCTGGAGAATTCCATGAACTATATAGTCCATGGGGTCACAAAGGGTCAGACACGACTGAGCGACTTTCACTTGAGGAGTCAGGAAGGTGGGTGTGATAGGGAGGGGGTAAGTGAGAGTGCTAGCAACATTTTTTTTCTTCTTCTAGTGAAGTAGGGTTGGTTTCCAGTATTGTGTTAGCTTCAGGTATAAGCAGAGTGATTCAGTTATATATATGTATTCTTTTTCAGCTTTTTTTCCCCTTCTAGGTTATTGTAAAATATTGAGTAGAGATCCCTGGGCTATACAGTATGTCTTTATTGGATATCTGTTTTATGTATAGTAGTGTGTATATTGTTAATCCCAAACTTCTAATTTACCCTTCCTCGCCTTTCCCTGTAGGTTACCATAAGTTTGTTTTCTATGTATGTAAGTTTATTTCTGTTTTGTAAATTAAGTTCATTTGTATCTTTTTTTTTTTTTTGGATTTCACCTATAAGCAATATAATACATTTGTCTTTTTCTGGCTTGCTTCACTTAGTCTGATAATCTCCTGGTCCACCTATGTTGCTGCAAATGGCATTATTTTGTTCTTTTTTGTGGCTGAGTAGGATTCCATTGTATAAATACGCCACATCTTCTTTATCCATCCATCTGCTGATGGACATTCAGGTTGCTTTCATGTCATGAGTATTGTGAATAGCGCTAGCATTCTTATCTAGGTGCACCAGTGTTTGCTTTGTAAACTATTAAACTCTGTATATTCCTGAGTGCTTTATGTGGGTCATATTTTACATTTAAAAATAGGCTTTAAAGGTCCTGCCACGCACAGAAATTTTTCTCGAGCAGATTCCATACGACTCATCAGTTTACTGTGCCTCAGAGGCCTTGAGTGTTCAAGCAGTTTGATCTGGTCAGATTCACAGTTCACCTCAACTGTTCTTGCCAACTGCCCGAGACCTCCGGACGCCTAGGTTCAGCGTCAGTGCTGAATCTTGTCGGGTGACTGTGAGAGGGCAAGACAGCATTCTCTCTCTTCCTTTCCAGAATGAACACTATACAGTGTAGAGCCCTCGTGTGTCTCCAGAGCCTCGTCTCCCTTCTGGATGTGGACCATCTGGGTGGACCTGCTGCCCTTCAGACGCTTGCACAGCACCTGTCACAGCTGCTTTTTTCTCAGCCAGGTAAATATCCTGTATATAGTATCCTTTTTTTTTTTTTTTTTTTACTGGAGTAGTGTGTTTGTCTCTGCCATACAGCAAAGTGAATCAGCTATGCGTATACATATATCCACTCTTTTTTAGCTTGTTTTCCCATATAGGCCATTACAGAGGATTGAGTAGAGTTCCCTGTGCTATACAGTAGGTCCTTATTAGTCATCTGTTTTATAAATAGTAGTGTATATATGTCAGTCCCTATTTCCCAATTTATCTCTCCCCTCTCATCCCCCTGGTAACCATAAGTTTATTTTCTACATCTGAGACTCTTTGTACATCTGAGGAAATAGAGTATTTTACATAGTAAAAGAGAATTCTCCACGTTACTTTACCCTGCATGTATGTTTGGAGTGAGGGTTAATGTTGGAGATACGAATCTGCTCTAATTCTCTGCAAAACTGTTTTAACATTTCCCCTTCTTAGAACACTGAATCTAAGAGCTGAAATTCTTAGATCAAAATAAGGTCACTTTTGACTAAATACAAATTTCTGTAGAAACAGTCCTTCAAGAGTTGTTTCCTGATTCTTTTTTTCCTTTGGCTTTGCTGGGTCTTGGCTGCTGTGTGGCCTTTTCTCTAGTTCTGGTGCACAGGCCTCTCACTGCTGTGGCTTCCCTTGTTGCAGAGCACGGCCTTTATGAGGCTCCAGTAGCTGCAGCTCCCAGGCTTTAGAGCACAGACTCCATAGTCGTGGGGCATGAGCTTGGTTGCTCTGAGGCATGTAGGGTCTTCCCGGATCGGGGATCGAACCCATGTCTCCTGCATTGGCAGGCAGATTGTTACCACTGAGCCACTAGGGAAGCCCGATCCCTGATAGGTTAAGACATCTGTTTTGCTCTCTGTGAAGAGGTGCTGTGTATTTAATGGTACCTGTTTTAGAAGTTCTAGATTAATTTTTAAAGATTAAGTAAATAAATATAGAGTTTTCAGGTGATCTCAGGCTATGTATTCTTTAGCTGGTACGATCCTGTGAAAACCAGGCCCATCCATATCTAAAACAGGACGTAGACAGGGTATGAGCAGTGCCATTCCCATTCCGAGCCTGGACTGAGCCAGCTCTGGAGTGCAGAGGTGACTGTCAGTGGAAGCTGGTCAGGTGATGACTAAAGCTTTGTATTTCTTTCCCAGTCTTATAAACCTAAGAGATCTGGGGACTTCCCTGGTGATCTATGGCTAAGACTTCACCTCCCAATGCAGGGGGTGCAGGTTCAGTCCCTGGTCGGGGAACTAAGATTCCACACAATGTGAAGAACGGCCACAGTTTTTTTTAGGAAGTACACCTGAAGAGTCCTGGATGGCATGGGAAGTATGGGGAATGGCTCCTGTCAGCCCAGCAGAGTGTCCTACGGAGGGGTGCCTGGCAGAGCGCCGCTACTGCCCATGCCCGCTCCCATCCCCTCATTCCCGTGGGCTCCCTGCAGGGAGCAGGGCCACACAGGAGGGTCCACAGCCAAGCCCCCGGTGAGCAGGACTTCCCCAGGTCTCTTAGTGCTCCCAAGACCTGCTTAGCTTGAGTGACCCCTTGCATTGCCGTCTCTTTCCTCTGGGCCATTTCTCAGTGAGAGTCCAGTCAAGACCCCACCGGCTCCGTCTCCTGCTGGCATGAAGGGTTTATTTCACAGGCAGTAAGTGCATGTGCTCTGCCCCCTGCTAGAGAGAAAACACTGGGGCGTGCTTCTCCCAGTGCAGCCGGCTGCTTGTGGCCACTGGTACATCCTCATTTATCGCCTGGAAAGGTCACAGGAAAACCATAACAAGTCGAGTCTTAGAGAAATGATGAAAAGTTTCTGAATTGTGGGAAAGTATAATGAAACACTTTGATCTTTTAATAAGTTTCAGTTTCATAGCTTTCTTGACATAACCATTTTATCAGAGTGAAATTTTATATTTAGAGACAGTACTCTTGTATAGTCCTCCCAGACATTTGGGATTTATTAAGTCATGTAACGCTGTGAGTTCTGGGTGGATAATGTGAACTGTTACTGAGGAGTTTGGTGGGGAGAATGGGGCTAAAGTTCTTTACATTTTTGTGTTACCATGTTTGAAAGTAATGTATGAGGATGGTACAGCTGTATTGTACTTAACTTACTTTCATCTTAATGCTTAAATACAGTCTGAATAGTTATTAAATTTGTGATACGTACCTGTATAGGCTTTTTGTGGCTGACATCAGAGATAAAAGGAAAACGTTTTTAGTAGAATCTGGCCCTTGCATTCAAAACATCTATATCTTTGTCTCCTTCATTTAAAATATTGATCTTCAGAACATCAAGAGATTTTTAGCAGTGTTGTATTTTCAAATTGGGTCAGTTTGTCATTTGTTCCATTACATGGGTTCTAAAATCGTTTAGGATCCCCTGTTTCCCTAGGTTTTGGGAAGCAGAAAGTTTCTTCTCATTACAGTTAAAATGGTTGTAGCTCCCATTCTGGGATATGCTTTTTATTCCATGTCAACGTTGAAAATAGGTCTGTAAAATTAAAAATAATTTGTGGCTTGATTACTCGTGGGTTGATTATTTACCTACATTTAGGTGTGCTGCAAATTCTTAGATCCTACTCAAAGTCGTTGAGAGGCGAAAAACATTTTGAATCGCTTAACTTCTTTTGACATTTACTTAACTTCTTTTGACAACACCATGTGTTGCTGACCTTTTACTGAGAATTTGTCAGAAAGGCAGAGTCATTTGAACTTCCTCCCCTAATTTGGGTTAGATGACCAGAAATATGAATTAAGTAAAAATCTCCCAAATTTAGGGAAGATATGAATTTCATGTAATATAAAATAGTAGTGTAGTTTAGATTAGGATTTTGAATCTTAATTGTGTTATGTGCAGCTCACAAATATCCAGGGTTACACTTACAGCTTTAATCAAACATAAGTTACTTTTCAGAGCCAGTATGGTAACTTTTGGAAGTTTAATAGTAACAATTTTATGCCAGCTTTTGAGGATCTGCTAAGTACTAGGTTTGATGAGCTAGGCATTATCACCCCACTTTCCTGATAAGGACACTGAGATTTAGAGGTTTAGGAACTTTTTCAGGAGTGTTCCTTTTTTGTTTTTCCTAAATTTAAAAAAAAAAAATTATTTTTGTTTCTTTACTTGTCTGGACCAGGTATTAGTTGTGGCACTCGGGATCTTCCAAGTTGGTAGTGGCATGCAGGATTTTTAGTTGCGGCATGTGAACTTGGTTGCAGCATGTGGGATCTAGTTCCCTGACCAGGGGTCAAACCCAGGCTCCCTGCATTGGGAGCTTGGAGTCTTAGTCCCTGGACCACAAGGGAAGCCCTTGGGGCCTTCCTTCTTTTAACAACTATTTATTGACTGACTTAATGCCACTCACTGTGCTCGGTCCAAGGTATCCAGGCATGGACAAGATAGGCAAGGTTGCTATGCTCATGGAGCTTGTATTCTCATATAAATGCTGAAACTCCAGTACTTTGGCCACCTCATGTGAAGAGGTGACTCATTGGCAAAGACTCTGATGCTGGGAGGGATTGGGGGCAGGAGGAGAAGGGGACGACAGAGGATGAGATGGCTGGATGGCATCACTGACTCGAGGATGTGAATCTGAGTGAACTCTGGGAGATGGTGATGGACAGGGAGGCCTGGTGTGCTGCGATTCATGGGGTCGCAAAGAGTTGGACATGACTGAGCGACTGAACTGAACTGAACTGAACTGGTATCTAAAGGGTAGAGGCCAGAGATGCTGTTAAATATCCTGGTGCACAGGGGACCTCACATATACCACAAAGAATGATCTGGTCCAAAATGTCCATAGTGCTGAGGTTGAGAAACCCTAGCCGGGGGCCTCTGTCGAAAGACTGAGAGGCAGAATCGTCTGAGGTCTGTCTGCTCACATGTCTGGTAGCGTGGAGCTGTCAGCCAGAACACCCACAGGTGACCCCTTCATGTGACCTTAACGTAATGGCTAGTTTCCAAAAGCGAGAGCTGAGAGAGAGGAGAGAGCAAACACAAGTGAATCAGGTGGGAGTCATGCCTTCTACCACCCAGCCTGCCACTTTCTCATATTCTCTTGGTTGAAGAAGCCACGAAGTCCCACCCAGGTTCAAGGGGAGGGAAAATAGACTCCATGTCTTTGTGGAAAGTGGCAAGGTTCTGCAGAATCATGTAGAACTGGAAGTACTGTGGTGGCTGAGACGTAACATATCTCATGCATCAGTCACTCTCCCTTCCCACCGAAGCACCAGCTTACCTGGTGGCCCTCACCCTACTGTATGGGTTTGTTAGCATAATTGTTGATTGCTGTTGTGTTCTGTCCTGTATGATAAGAAGGGACAATAAGAAAAGAGTAAAACTGAACCAAAGTGGGAAGGAGAAGTTGGGTCAGTAAAAACCATGAAAGCCACTGAAAAGCAGAGAAGCATGGTGGCCTGGCCTTGCACTAGCGATACTTCGCAGCTGGGCAGTGGGTTTGGGTTGCCAGGCAGCACTCTGATTTGAGTCTGCTCAGCTCAGTGATACCGATCAGTGACAAGCTGACTTCCATCTACAATGGCCCACTCAGGTCTATTGTGTGCTAAAGTGTGAGTTAAGTGAAAATCCAGTATCTGCAAGTTGAAGACTGTCAGGATTATTTCAGTTGTGGTCATCTTTCAAACTCAAATATTCAGTTCACAGTGGGATGTTCACTGGAAGTTTGGGCTTAAATATCAAGGTGTTTTTATTATAGTAGCATACATTAACATTTAACAATGCTTTGTCTTGACTTTTTCTAAAAACTCACTCTTCTAAGAAAAAGACAAATTTATGTTTCACTTTTGTGTTTTAGATTTTGCTAAGCACGTTGACTTTTTAGAAGCCATAAGTAGTGCCTTGAGGGCCCTTTTGCAAACAATGGCCTCCAAGAACATTCCTCAGGTAAGGTTTTAAAATTTTTTATATGAAGCTAGCAAAGATTCTGTATAATGGAGGCAAAATTTATTAATTTTTTGAAACATTTCTATTAGAAGAGTAATGCATATTCCTTGTAAAGTGAAAACAAAAGTACTTAAAGCGTAAAAAGGGAAATCGTGTCGCCACTGTGCCGCCGGAGCATGGTTTTATCCATTTGTCTGGTTTTGGCTGCATCCAGTCTCGGCTGCGGCGTGTGGAATCATTTTCCTTGCGGCACAGGGGCTTCTATCTAGTTGGTGGTGCTCAGGCTTCAGTAGTTGCCCCTCGGCACGAGGGAGCTTAGTTCCCCGACCAAGGATTGAACCTCACCCCCTACCTCATTATAAGGTAGATTCTTAACCCTGGACCACCGGGGGAGTCCCCTATACAACTTTCTTTTTATTGATATAATGTATTTGACATGTATGTTGTATTTTCTCTGAAAGCCATTTGTCTTTTTTTGAAATACTGCGTTACAGAAATTTTCAAGCATGCCCTCCAGATACTCCACAGTGACTTGTCTGCGCCTCTCTGATAGGTGCCTTTTTGTTTCTATTTTTTTGCTTTCCATGAAGGAAAGTTTCAAACATCACGAAAAGCAGAGATAATAGTAGTTACCTGCAAGCATTATCACCTAGCGTCAACAAGTCATTCTTTGTTTTCTTTCTTTCTTTCTTTTTGGCCGTGCTGGTCTTCATGGCTGTGCACGGGCTTTCTCGAGATGTGGCAGGTGAGGGCCATTCTGTAGTTGGGGTTCATGGGCTTCTCATTGCGCTGGCTCTTCTTGTTGCACCGCACGAGTTCTAGGGCTCATGGGCTTCACTGGTTGCAGCACGTGAGCTCAGTAGTTGTGGCTCACGGGCTTAGTTGCCCCATGGCACGTGAAGCTTCCCAGACTAGTGATCCAACCCATGTGCCCTGCCTTGGCAGGCAGATTCCTAACCATTGGACCCCCAGGGAAGTCCCATCTTGTTTTTCTTGTGTCTTTCATTTTCCCTACATTTTCGTTTTTGCTTCTTGGAATAGTTAAGGCAAATCATATTCTTTCACCCATGAATGTTTTATTGTGTGCTTCATTATGTTGTCTGTGACAGAAAATGAACTTTTAAAAAACTTAACCACATTACCATTATCTCAAACCTCCAAATTAACAGATGTTTTAAAATTATCATTTAATATGCAGTCTGAGTTCACTTTTCCCTGATTGCTTTAAAAATGTTTCTCTCTCTTTTTTTTAATGGTTCGTTCAAATCAGCATCTAAGCAGGATCCATGTATTGTTCTTAGTCGATATTTTGGTCTCTTAAATGTGTATTTTTTTATAATTCATATACCATACAGTTCTCCCATTTAAAGTATGTAATTTAGTAACTTTTAGTACTGGACAAGGAAATGTCAACCCACTCCACTATTCTTGCCTGGGAAAGCCCATGGACAGAAGAGCCTGGTGGGCTATAATCCATTAGATCGCAAAGAGTCAGACATGACTGAGCAACTAGACGACAACTGTTCGCATGTTGACAGATTCTGAAATCTCTGAATCTATAACATCTCCCCTACCTGCCCACCTTTCCTCATACTGTCTTTCCATTGAGTAAAAGTTATCATTTATCCTAAAGAATTCCCCCCTTTCTCAGATGTGGCTGGCGAAACAATGTTATTTAACAGGTCTGTCTGTCTTCCATATTTCCTACAAATTGAGGGGTACGTCTAGAGCCTTACTTAGATTCAGGATCAGAGTTTTTAGACAAAAATAATTCGTAGTGGTGTATGTATATTTTATTTTTATATCACAAGTCTTACACTGTTGTAAAATAATGATGTTAGAATCTTAATATCCATAGATTCACTTGTAGCAACGAGTGATTATTATATAGATCCATTATTTCATCAGGGTTTGCAAGATAAAGATACCCTAATTCTGTTGTTCCTTTTACATTTATTAGCTGTGATTCTTCCATAAGTAAGAACTTCTTATTTCATCAATTTTTGGTAACTTTGGAATACACTTCATACCAAAAAAGGCAGGGTATGGTTCTCTCTCCCCACCCAACCCTTTTTCCCAGAAAATGAGCTGGTGTCCTGCTGCTGCTGCTGCTGCCACTGCTAAGTCGCTTCAGTCGTGTCCGACTCTGTGCGACCCCATGGACGGCAGCCCACCAGGCTCTCCCATCCCTGGGATTCTCCAGGCAAGAACACTGGAGTGGGTTACCATTTCCTTCTCCAGTGCATGAAAGTGAAAAGTGAAAGTGAAGTCACTCAGTTGTGTCCGACTCTTAGCAACCCCATGGACTGTAGCCCACCAGGCTCCTCCATCCATGGGATTCTCCAGACAAGAGTACTGGAGTGGGGTGCCATCGCCTTCTCTGGAGTTGGTGTCCTAGCAGTCTCTAAAAATGATCAGTGAATTTTTTTTTAAAAAGTATCATTATGAACTCATTATTATTTACTTCATCGTATGGCATATAGTTATTATTTTCAGAGTAATGCTGTTATTACTAACAATAACACTACTGGATGCAGTGTAAGATTTCTCTGTGATTCTTTTTGTCCTTAGGAAGAAAAATCCCTCTAGGACTGTACAAGTTACTATGCTTTAAAGTTGCTTTGAACAAATTTTCTTGTGTGGTTTGTTATAAAGCTAGCTTCAGTTTCAGCTTTTTTTAAAAGCATTTTTTGTTTGATTGCTCTAATTTTTCTTTTTTAATTAAATAAATTTTTTACCCAGTTTCAGAGTTAAAACTAAAGCAGGATATATTCAAGGGAAAATATGGTGTATACATACATTGAAATATTATTCAGCTCTAAAGAGGACTGAAATTTTGGTACACATTACTGCATGGATGAACCATGAAGACATTATGCTAAGTGAAATAACCAGACACAAAAGGACAAATATTATATTATAAGAATCCTCTATAAGGAACCTAGAATAATTAAATTCGTAAGGACAGAAAGTAGAAGAGTAGTTACCAGGGGCTCAGAGAGATATAGTTTGATAGGTTCAGGGTTGCAGTATGGGAAGATGAAAAAGTCCTGGGGATGGATGGTGGTGATAGTTGCTTAGACACCAGTGTGAATGTACTTCCTGCCACTGAACTATACATTTTTAAATGGTTGAAATGGTAAGTTTTATGTATATTTCATATGCACGCACACACGAATATATGTAGAGGGATGTCTGGTTTCTGTCCGCTTGCCCCTGTTCCTTCCTTTGTGCCATTGGTAGTCATCCTTATTGATTTTTTTATTTATCATTCTGTTGTTCTTTTTCAGAAAACATAAGCAAAATACATATGTATTTGTATTTCACCCTTTTTCTTACAAGGATGCTTCTGCACTTTGCTTTTCTCTCTTATTAGTCACCATAGTATGTCGACGTTTCTCGTTTCTTCTTTGCAGCTTGATGCCTCCATCGTGTACATATTCCACATTTATTCGCCGTGTTTGCATTGCTGGATTTTTAGTTCTTTCCATCTTTTGCTATTACAAGTAGAACTGCAGCGAGTAGCACTTTACCGAAGTTCTGTTGTGTTTTTGCCATTATGTCTTTGCGGCCGATTTCTAGAGGTGGGCCTGCAGCTCAGAGAACAGATAGGTCAGTAGCTCTGCTCTAGGCATTGCTCTTGGCCCCCTCACAAGTCTGAGCCATTTCGAATCTCCACCAGCATCGTTTGAGAGTGCCTGTATTGTCACACCCTCACCAGCAGAATATGTTGTCAAAATGTTGGATTTTTACTGGTTTGTTGGTGAGAAATTGTATCTCAATTTTAATCTGCATTTCTTTTATTATGAGGAGGTTGGAGATCATTTCATGTCTTTCAAGGGCTTTTGCATTCTCTTTCTGTGACTTTCCTTGTCTTTGGCCAGCTTTGCTATTGAGTTGATGGTCTTTTTCCTTTTTCTGATAAAGGGTAGATCCCAGGATTTCTCCCCCAGTTTATTGAAGCAGAAGCTCTGGGGAGGGGCCCAACCGTGTCTGCGTTTTAACAAGTTCTCCAGGCGATGGTCATGTGCACTGATATTTGAGAATCACAGATCTAAACCACGCTCGCTTCTTCCCTTCTGAAATTCTCCAGTTCTGAGTAACATGTCACTAGACCACACCACCTACCCCTCAGTTACAGTCACCCACCATCCCCAGGGGCCACTCATTCCTTGAAGATTCCTACTGTTGGACCCTGTTGTTTGTTACTGGTCCCATATGATTCTGGGTGATTTCAGTATTCCACGTGGATACTCTTCCCAGGAACCTGGCTTTGCAGTTCTTGGGCCTCCTTTCCTCCTATGGGCTGTCTCCCATCCTTCCTTCCTTAGTCATTGCATGGCCACGCCTCTAGAGCAGTGCTATCCAGACTTGGCCTTCTTTCAGAGTCTTAACAGAGAGTCGCTCATGTTTTACCGTTAAATATAGTCTATGATGTTGGCCTGTAATATATATCTTTAAGTTGTATTCTTTTAATTTTTTTCCAGGAACAAAACTTTTGACCTTCAGTTTCTGTGAAATGGAAAGTGACATTCGCACTCTAATGATACCTGCATCCATGAGTGCAGATCAGCTTAAAGCACTTCCCTGGTAGTCCAGGGTTAAAACTCCAGACTTCCAGTGCTGGGATCACGGGGCATGGGTTCAGTTCCTGGTTGAGGAGTGAAGATCCCAGATGCCACATGCTGCATGGTGCGGCCAAAAATGAAGTCAAATCAGCTTAAAATAAAAGTTATCACTATGTGGTAGAAGCACTATGTAATTGAAAGCGTTTTACAATCTTTAATAATCCACCATAGCACATGTCTCAAGAGTCAGCTCTTACCTTATGTAGGTTCAGCCCATTTTTTACAGGCTCCCAGCCATGATAGAGTAAGTGGTGACAGTGACGTGAGCAGGCCTCATCCTAGTGCAGAATTAGTTGTTTTTAGGAGTGTTTAGAATATTTAATAACTTGCCCACCCATTGTTCTTGTCACTTGTAGAGTCGTGCCACCGGTACAAGAGATTCTCGCCAATCCCAAGGCATGTGCTATTGGAACTGGCCAAGTTTAACATGCTAAATACTCTCTCCTTCTCTTTCAACAGTGCATGACTCCTGACCAGCTGATGACGCTGTGCACAGCAGGCATCCACAGTAGTAATGTGGGGGTGAGAGTGAACGTGGTCAGTATTTTAGGAATCACAGGCAGCGTCCTAGCCAAAGAAGATGGCACACTCGACACTCTCAAGGTAAAACACTGTGCTTCCAACCTGAACCATTAACTCACTAAAAACGGAAGGAGAGTGACTTTAAAATCACTTCTGTGGATTTCAAAATCTCCTGTGGATTTCATGAGATGAAATCATATCAAGAAATTGTTTATTAAGATACATTATAAAGTATACCCTTTGGTCTGCTCTTACTCCATGAGTCAGACTGAAGAGTCGAGTCTCATTTTGCTATTTAACTTTATTCTGGAGATGTTTTTCAAAAGTAAATTTGTCTTCAGCGGAAGGCCAAGGTTCAAAGTTGTCCAAGTTGACCCTGCTTTGACTGTTGCGTAAAATGTGTGCACATTATATTCTCCTGAGGATATAGAGCAATCCAAACAGTTTTCCCAGCACACCAGGCTGAAGTGCAGTCTGCTCTTTGCCACCCAGTTCATCCCGAGACCACTCCGTGGTCTTAAGCGGCGACTCTGGCAGTGCCTGCACACTAGGAGCTCACTCAGCATGTTTGCTTCCAGCACTTGATCTAAGCAAGTTGCTCAGCAACTGCACTGCCAGAGGTACAGCCTAGTAACTAAAGGGACAGTAATAGTAAAGGTACCCTTCTTTGTGCTAACAGTAATTGCCGAAGCGTGGATTACTGGCAGTGGATAATAAGCTGGTTCTTATAAATTATTTCTTTTTTATATATAATTTTATTTCTTTATTTATTTTGGCTGTAGCGGGTCTTCGTTGCAGTGCACAGGCTTTCACTGTGGTGGCTGCTCTTTTGCGGAGCACAGGCTGTAGGGCTCGTGGACTCAGAAGTCGCGGCGCATGGGCTCAGTAGCTGTGGTGCACCGGCTTGGTTGCCCCAGGTCATGTGGGGTCTTCCCAGACTTGGGATTGAACCCACGTCTCCTGCACTGGCAGGCAGATTCTTTACCGCTGAGCCACCAGGGAAGCCCCTAAAGTACTTCTTAACTTGCTAAGAGCTTAACAGTGTGACTGGTATTTTTCAGAAGCCTGTTTCAAAACAATGATATGTGCACATCCAAACCATTTGAAAGTGAAAGTTGCTCAGTCGTGTCCAACCCATTGTGACCCCATGGACTTGTATAGTCCATGGAATTTTCCAGGCCAGGATACTAGAGTGGGTAGCCTTTTCCTTCTCTGGGGGATCTTCCCAACCCAGGGTTCAAACCCAGGTCTCCTGCATTGCAGGCAGATCCTGTACCAGTTGAGCCACCAGGGAAGCTAAGGCACATCACCCCTAAAATTCCAGTCCCCTAGTTCCACTCCAGAGAGGCAGCCACTGTTACCCATTCCTTGTGTGTCACTCCAGAGATTCTAATATGTAGACCCTAAGTGAGAGAGCACGGCTGTATCACTCTGTACATGTACACATATACCATTGAGCACGCATAGGTGTAGTCACTGCCCACCCCTTAAGACTGTCAAGTCCAAGGCCCACTTTGAGGAACCGCAGATTTTTCTCAGGCATAACGTAAGATTTCCAAAATGTTTTTATTTAGTCACATTTTCAAGCATGAAGAAAAGTAGAAAGTGCAGTGAATTTTGTATAGCCATCAAGCGTATTTAACAGTTACGAATTTTCTATCGTTTGTACTTAAAGTACTTCCTCTGCTGAATGTGTTAAATTAATGACATCCTGGTATTGTGTCCCTATTATTCAGTATGTACTTCTTAAAAATAAAGACAGTTCTTTTGTATAGCCACCATTATTATGCCATACACAATTATTTCTTAATATGGCTAATACTTGGTCCATATTCAAATTCTTCCAGTTGTTGCCAGGATAACTGTTTACAGATCGTCTGTTTAAAGCAGGGTCTAAGTCAGGTCTCCATGTTGTGCTTGGTTTGGGGTCTTCGAAAAGACTCTGATGCTGGGAGGGATTAGGGGCAGGAGGAGAAGGGGACGACAGAGGATGAGATGGCTGGATGGCATCACTGACTCGATGGACGTGAGTTTGAGTAGACTCCGGGAGTTGGTGATGGACAAGGAGGCCTGGCGTGCTGCGATTCATGGGGTTGCAGAAAGTCGGACACGACTGAGCGACTGAACTGAACTGAAGTCTCTCTTCATTGAGAGCTTTGTCCCGTCTAGTACCTCCCACACGCCGCCTCTTTCTCCCTCAGCTTCTGGGTCAGTTGGCTCCTAGTGTTCAGCCTTGTGGATTTGTCCTATTGCCTCCCTGTGGTGGTAAGTTTGTTCCTTTATCTTCTGAATTTCCTGGAGAGTGGAGCTTAGATCTAAAGGCTAGGTTAGATTCAGGTTCAGCTTTTTCAGTAAGACTACTTCATAGGTGATGCTGAACGTTCCATGTTTGTAATAGGGTATTAAATTTATTTATTATTGATATTTTTGGCTGTGCTTGGTCTTCATTGGTGCGTGTGGCCTTTCTCTAGTTGCAGTGAGCGGGAGCAACTCTCCGTTTCAGGGCACAGACTTCTGGTTGCAGGGGCTTCCCTTGTTGCACAGCGCGGGCTCCTGGGCGCTCGGCCTTCAGTAGCTGTGGCTCCTGGGCTCTGGAGCGCAGACTCAGAGGTTGTGGCGCACAGCCCAAACTGCTCCCCAGCTTGTCGCATCTTCCCGAACCAGGAACTGAACCTGTGTCCTCTGCTTTGGCAGGCGGATTCTCAACCACTGTACCACCAGAGAAGTCCCAATGGGATATTTAAATTTAAATACTCTCCTAGAGGTTTTCTTGACCACTTAAATTTAGATGAGAAAATGGAGGTCCAGAGTGAGTAGCAAGGTCCCAGAGTCACCCTGTTATTTACAGTAGAGCTGCATTTCAGACTCAGCATTTTCACTCTCTCACCCATAATAACAGGTGTGTGCATTGCCCTTAAAGATGTAAACGGTGAAGCAAAACAACCAAAATAAAACAACCTTACTCTTGACCAGTTCTTTGCATTGGGAATAGTTTGTTCCTATAGCTAGCTAATCATAAAAAAAAAAATGAGTGGATGTTAAAAATCATCACAGTGAAGCAAAATGAGATTGTATGTTCTTAATTTTTTTAATGTCTGAGTGTTTCTCATATAATTTAAAAAGCAGGGTTTTTTTTGTTACTGATAATATTTATATGCATTTGACACCGTGGGAAAAGCCTTCTTGATAGAGATAGATAGAAGGGAAAATTTAATAATTTCTAGTGTCAGTCTATCGTATGTCATTTATGGATCTAAGTTCGCTTTATTTACTAATATAAACTAAGGTTTTGAATTTATCTTGCTTACGTTATACTTGGTATTTTTGTAAATATATGTCAAGTCTTTAGTCTTTTAGAAGTGTTAACTTTTCCCTAGCATTTGTATGTAAAACTTTATGCGTGAATTGTTGTCACATTTCAAGTTAGTACTTATTTTGAATACTGACTTAGAATATTGGACGATCCCTTGCTGTGTTTTCTTTTCTCCAGACCATCGGGTGCTTTCTGCTTGAGGTTGCCACCAAAGACCCCTGTCTTGTGGTAGCAGGGGAGGCCTTGGATGCCCTCTTTGACGTTTTTGCAGACGGCAAAGAAGCTGAAAGGGCCTCAGTTCAAATTAAATTGTTATCTACTCTGAAAGAATTCCAGCCAGTCTTCAAAATGAAGGTATGTAACGTTTTATTTGGCTTCCCTGGTGGCTCAGTGGTAGAGTCCACCTGCCAACGCAGGAGATGTGGGAAGATCCCCTGGAGAAGGAAATGGCAGCCCCACTCCAGTATTCTTGCCTGGGAAATCCCATGGACAGAGGAGCCCAGCAGGCTTCAGTCCGTGGGGTTGCAAAAGAGTCGGACACGACTTAGTGACTAAACAACCAGTGGTGTATTTAGAAATGCTGACGTCTCCGCATTCTGTGGGACAAGGGTGTGTGTGGTTCCCTGCTTGCAATCTTGGTGATTCACATAGCACTTCGTCCCCAGTTCTGTGTAAATGCTTGTTGGCTGAGTCAGGGCGACTGAGCCCTTTCTGTTGAATCACTGTGACTTGAGCCAAAATGGTGTGGACAAGTTCCTCTCTCTGCGGCGGTTTAGCAGTGTTAACAATGCTTATGTGTAAGCACTACAGTCCGGCCTGAAAAGCACTTTCAGAGACAGTGTTAAATTTATTTTATATCATGTAATGCATTGTAGGCTGACTTCATTTATTTCCCTTTGGTCCTCTGGAAAAAAAATGGCAAACAAACTCTCAGCTGGTCTGTAATGGAGAATGCAGCTACCTTCATTTGCCTTTTTATCGATCGATTGATTGATTCATCAGAAGCATCAAAGCTAACTTTGAGTCAAAAAGATAATTTTAAATGTTTTGGTGTTTGGGGGAAAGCAATGAGAAATTTTAAAAACAGGCCTTTGATCACATATTCACAAATTTAAGTTGGCCAATTCTCCTCTTATTTAAATCTATGTATTTCATTTTGAGAAATAAAAATATTTGTATTTTTTGACTTTACATTTTGAATTTAACTTTTGCCTTTAATTCTCTGTCAGGAAAGTAGAGGTTTTAATGGAAAATTAGCTCACTTTTGTTGCTTTCCAGTGTCTATTTCTTTTCTCTAACAAGCGTCAAAGGCAGAATTCAATTCCCATAGGCAGAACTCTGTGACAGGTTTTTAGGTAAAATGATTGTATGTCTAGAAATATAAACTTTTTGAATTTTTTTAAGGTGTAAAAAAATAGTTTTGTTTTCCAGAAGGAAAAAAAATAGCCACACATGCCATGCCCATTCTCACAGATAGGTCAGTGTTTGTTTAGGAACGTTAATAACTGGTTTATCTTGTAGCATTTTCATGTTTTGACATCTTACATTTAAAAATATAGTAATATAGTGGCTGACTTTGAGTTAAGCGTCACTAGTAGGTGACTTTAGTCTTAAGGGGGGAAAATTAATCAGCTTGCTCTTAATTATGCTTCGTTTAAGCCTCTAGTTCTGTTTGTTTGGGTTTTGTTTTGTTTTGAGATATAATTAACATACTACAACATAGTGTTAGTTTTGAGTGTGCAACATAATGTTTGGAGATGTATATATATTAGAAAATGATTACCACAATAACTTTAGTTAACATACATCACCACATGTAGTGATAAATCTATTTTCTTGTAATGAAAACTTTTAAGATCCACTTTCTTAGTAACTTTCAAATACCTAATACAGTGTTGCTAACGGCAGTCACCTTGCATCACATCCTCAGAACTCACTCCTCTTACACAGTCGATGTGTAAGACCCTGTGCAAATGCACTTAAACACATGGATTTTTTCTGTGGTAAACACTGCAGTGCAGTATGATCTGCAGTTGGTTGGACCTGTGGCCAACACTGAACTTGCACTTGGGTTTTCAACAAGGGGGTAGGGAGTTGGCACCGCTAACCCCTGCAGTGTTCAGGGGTCATCTGGAACTGAAAGTGTGTGCCTTTTGACCACTTTCACCCATTTCACCCTCCCCACACCCGGGGCGGGTGGTGTTTTTTGTTTGGGGTGGCTTTTTTTCTGTGTTTATTTTCGCTGCTTGGCGTCTTAGTTGGGTACACTGGATCTTCTGTCTTCGCTGTGGCATGCAGGATCTTTAGTTGCAGCAGGTGGATCTAGCTCCCTGACCAGGGATCAAACCTGGGCCCCCTGCATTGGGAGCATGGAGTCTTAGCCACCGGACCTCCAAGCACATTCCCTCGGTATTTATTTTTTAAGCAGTGAGAAGTTTTATTCCCACCTGTTCCTAACCTGCCTCATGGGTAACCAAACGGAATGGTGTTTCTCTGCACAAAGACAAATGTACGTTAGTATTTTTCCCCTTTATTATCCAACAGATAGCATAATATATTCACAGCCTTGTACTTTATGCACTTTTATTTTACACTGTCTCCTAGAGATATTTTTAAACCAGTACATGGAGGGTGTCCACATTGTTCTTAAAGGTCACAAGCCCTCTAAACTTCTGAAAAAGGAGTCTGAAGGGAAAGGAAAATATCTCCTGTCCTTGCAGCCCCTGGGAAAGCAGATGTGGTTGAGAGTCATCAGACTCTGCAGAAGCAAATGCTTAGAGAGCAGTTATGTCAACTGTGAACTAGGAGAATAACCCCTCATCTCCGGAACGCCCATTGTTCTGATTGATTTGCCTACCTAGTATGCATGGCAGTGATAGTGCTGTTTAACTGAGTGTTTTTCTTTTCTTAAAGCTATAAAGCCCTGATGAAGTATCTTTGTTAGCCAGAATGGCAGCATGCAGTTTTTTATATGACTGTCCTTTGTAAATGAAACCACAGTTGCATTAAAGGCTATTTGGTTTATATTTAGCCCCAAATTGCATTTAAACACAGCATAGTGCATTTTACTAAAAAACTTCTCTAGAGCAGACATCCTCAAAAGTGCCCTGTATCAGCAGTGCCAGCATCACTTGGTAACTTGTTGTAAATGCAAATTCTCAGGCCTAACTCCAGACCTATCAGAAACTATGTGGACCGGCCTTGTTCAGTCGCTCAGTCACATCCAGCTCTTTGTAACCCCATGGACTGCAGCATGCTAGGCTTCATTGTCCTTCCCTATCTCCTTGAATTTGCCTAAATTAATGTCCATTAAATTGGTGATGCCATCCAACCATCTCATCCTTTGTCATCCCCTTCTCCTCCTGTCCTCTCTTTCCCAGCATCAGGGTCTTTTACAATGAGTTGGCTCTTTGCATCAGGTAACCAAAGTATTGGAGCTTTAGCAATCTTTTTTAAATAAGCCTTCCAAATGGACTTGCCTGGTAGCTCAGCTAGTAAAGAATCTGACTGCAATGCAGGAGATCCCGGTTTGATTTCCTGGGTCGGGAATATACCCTGGAGAAGGGTTAGGCTACCCGCTCCAGTATTTTGGGGGGCTTCCCTGGTAGCTCAGCTGGTAAAGAATCCACCTGCAATGCAGGAGACCTGGGTTCGATCCCTGGGATGTGAAGATCCCCTGGAGAAGGGGACGGCTACCCATTCCAGTAGTCTGGCCTGTATAGTCCGTGGGATTGCAAAGAGTCGGACATGACTGAGCAACTTTGACTGTGACTTTTCCAAATGCTAAAATAAGTATCATTTAAAAAGTGCACAGGATTTCCCTGGTGGTCCAGTGGTTAAGAATCCACCTGCCCGTGCAGGGGCCACGAGTTCAATCCCTGGTCCAGGAAGATCCCACATGCCAAGAGGCAGCTAAGCCCATGCACCACAACGACTGACTCCACTCACTGGAGTTACTGAAGCCTGTGCACCCTAGAGCCTGTGCTCTGTAGAAAGAAAAGCCACCACAGCGGGAAGACCGTGCACCGCAGCTGGAGAGTAGCCCCTGCTCGCTCCAGCTAGAGAAAGCCTGCGCACATCAGCGAAGACCCGGCACAGCCAGAAATCAGTAAAAAATGAAGAAAAGGTGCATGATCTAATTTATCTTTGTTACAGCTCACGTACTGTGTTCCATCACCTTGGAAGTGAAAATGTTCCACCAATTTCTGGCAACCGTTTGTTCTAAAAATAAATACACCCCAAATTAAATGCTTTCTTATTTAAAGGCGTTAGTGGTAGATACCAAATCTCATATGATATTTTTTTGGCAGATACGAAAAGAAGGGAGAACTAAATACAGTCCAGATCAGCTGTGTGTTCTTGACAACGTGAAGATGAATTTGAGAAGATTTGTCGCTTATCAAGAAACTGTTGAGAAAAGACTGACTACTTGAACCATTGAAAGAGACCAGTCCTCACACCAAAGTTTTCAACACTGAAGAATACTAGAGGGTTTCCTTTTAGGGTGTTTTTTCTGAAAGTCATTTTCTTTTTAGTGACTTGGTGTTCTGTGTATTCATTTGAAGTTGATAAAAGCTCCAGGATGTGTCAGAGACTCCTTTTAAGCTCTGGGATCTGTGTGGCATTGCTGGCGCTCTCAGGCTTCCAGCATGTTTCAATCACTGGAAACCCAAAGGTGGGAAACACAGTGAATCTCAGGTGCTTCTTCATGAGCAGGGAGACACTGCCAAACAATCACGTTCCCTTGGATTTTGCAAAAGAAAATCCAGAGCATAACGTGGATGCCCTTTTAAGCCAGTGTCATTTTATAATAACTAAATATTTAACTGAAATATGAAAACACGCTCTATAACTTTTTCTGGTATGAGATCTATCAATTATGCCTACCTTTCATGACGAGGGGAATGAGTTGGATTCATACTCCACTATTTAGTAGACTATACTCCTCACTAATGAGACCATCATCACCCTCTGTATGAAAGGATCTGATCCGTTGATTTGTAACATCACTCCTTATTTAATTTGAAATGCAATCAAAATTGGGAGAATGTGTTTTTTAATAAATAATTTTTAAATTGAAAGCTTTGTGTCTTGCAAAATCTTTTTTAAAATGCCAGATAATCCTGTTCCTGGGTGTCTGCTTGCTAATGGATTTTGCTTTGAATATATGTGTGCTATTAAAAACAAGGTTTATGAAGGGAGGTGGGATGAATTGGGAGATTAGGACTGACATATCCACTCTTGATAGTATGCATGAAATAACTTATGAGAGCCTACTGCATGGCACAGGAGACTACTCGGTGCTCTGTGGTGCCCTAAACGGGAAGGAAATCCAAAAAAGAGGGATATATGTAAACATACAGCCGATTCACTTTGCTGTACAGCAGAAACTAACAGCAGTAAAGCAGCTACTCCAATAAAAATTAATTTTTAAAAAAGGACATCTTTATTCCTCGAATCTCCAGCATCGCTATCGGTGTCCTTCAAGAAGCAGGTGGCAGGTGGATCAAAGGGAGGGAGTTTCAGTGCACATCACTGAGCACGGCCCCTCTCCCAGGTCCATTGTCTGTCCACTTGCCTGATCAGAGGAGTTGGAGACTTGAAAATTTCCCTGCTGTAGATCTCAGTTGATCTGTTAAAAGGCCCCATACCCAGTATAGGACTTTAGGTAACTGACATCCATCACCTCACATACTTACATTTTTTTCACCTTGTGGTAAGACTCTTTAAGGATCTGCTTTCTCAGCAGCTTTCAGCTGTTCAATACAGTATTAACTATAGTCACTATGCCTACGTTACATGCCCAGTAACTTAAAACTGGGAGTTTGTTCCTTTTGCCTACCTTCACCCATTTTGCTTGTCTTCCAGCACCCAGCCCTGGCCCCGTGCCTCAGGCAACTGACGATCTGTTCTCTCTTCTCTGTGAGTTTGGTTGGTTGGGTGTTTTTCAGGTTCCATGTATAAGTGAGATCATACAGTATTTGTTTTCCTGTGATTTATTTCACTTAGCATAATATCCTCAAAGTATATCCTTGCTGTCACCAGCGGCAGGATTTCCATCTTTTTTATGGCTGAATAATATCCCATTGTGTATATACACTACATTTTCTGTACCCATACATCCACTGGTGGACATTTAGTTTGTTTCCCTGTCTTGGCTACTGTGAGTAAGGCTGCAATAAACATGCAGTGCAGCTATCTTTTTCTGACAGTGATTTTGTTTCCTTCAGATCTATACCCAGAGTTGGAATTTCTGGATCATGTGGTGGTTTTATTTCCAATTTTCTGAGGAACCTCCCTACTGTGTTCAGTAGTACCCACACCAATTTACTTTCCCACCAATACTGCACAAAGATTCCCTTTTCTCCGCATCTTCACCAACACTTTATCTTTTTGTACATCATTCTAGCAGGTGTAAGGCTCACTGTAGTTTTGAGAGACAAATTATTTCAGTGAAGAAAAGTTTCAGAGTTCTCCCTGCATCAAATATTTATAGCATATATTCATTTTCAAAGAGAATAAAATTTCCAATTTTGTCATCTTTCCCACACTTTCTAACCCATAAACGTGAAATATCTAGCACAGGGCCTAGTTCATAGTAGGCTCTCGATAAATTTGTCAAATAAATGTTAGTGATTTTCTGTCTTATTAAGCAAGCCTGTTGCAGTTGTTCAATGCAGAATCATCCTATGGAACAGTAGAATGTGAGTTATGACATTGGAAATGTGCCATCCCCCCAATTTTTTAGGCTCTGAGGCATTAATAGTCTGCAGTGCTATCATTTAATTTTACTACTCTGAACAACAGGAAAGATAGGAAAAGATTAAATGTACAGCTGTTTATATACTAGCTCAGTAAGCATATGAATATTATTCACAGCACAGCAAAACAGAAACTACAGTTTTTTTTCCTGAAGGAAAAAAATTTGCTTTAAAATACACTTATTTGCAAATTATCCAGAATAGTCCATTAAAAAGATACACTTTTTTTAATAGTTGGAATATTCAAGCTCATGTGACAGCCCTTATTCTAGAAGGTACCTTTAAGTGTCCAGCCTGCCGTGGCATGCTATCCAAGGAAATAAAAATCACTGCTTTAGTTCTCTTTTTCTGTAACATGGAAACTCATTTTAAGATAGAATTGATTTTGAAATATTAGTCATGTAATTACATTTCTTTATCTGCAGTCTTATCTTTTGCCTTTATCTAGTCTTTCAAAAAAATACCTCTGAGTTACCAGGATGGAGAAAGTTTCTTATCTCTTCAGTGTTCCTGTTCAGCCAGTTCTGTTGTAGCCTTGCTCCCTGCCTTTTTGAAATTGCACGGACCAATACTTGATTGTACAGGCAGACCTCAGACACATTGCAGATTTGGGTCTAGACAACCACTTTAAAGCAAGCATCACAATAAAATGAATCACGAATTTTTGATTTCGCAGTACATATACTGTACTATGGTCTATTAAGTGTGCAATACCTTAATTTTCAAATACTTTATTGCTAATAAAAATGCTACCCATCATCTGAGCCTTCAGGGAGTTGTAATCTTTTTGCTGGGAGAGGGTCTTGCCTCGATGTTGATGGCTGCTGACTGATCAGGGTGGTGGTTGCTGAAGGTTTGAGGTGGCTGCAGTAATTTCTAAGTCACCAAGGAAGCATCCATGGCCTCTTTCTTTCACAAACAAGTTCTCTGTAGCATGCAATGGTGTTTGATAGCATTTTATCCACACAACTTCTTGCAGAACTGGAGTCAATCCTCTCAAACCCTGTTCCTGCTATGTCAACTAAGTTTTTGCTTATCAATGAGAAGAACTCCTCATCCATTAAAAGTTTTAAAATGAGATTGCAGCAATTCAGTCACATCTTCAGACTCTCCTTCTGATTTTAGGTCTCCCTATTTCCACCATTTCTGCAGTAACTTCCTACACTGAAATCCTGAACTTCTCAAAGTCATGCATTAGAATTGAAGTCATTTTCTCCAAAACTCCTGTTAATGTTGTTATTTTGACCTCTTCCCATGAACCGTGAATGTTTTTAATGGTATCTAGAATGGTGAATCCTTTCTACAAGGTTTTCAGTTTATTTTGCCCAGGTCCACCAGAGGAATTGCTATCTCTGGCAGCTATAGCCTTATGAAATCTATTTCTTATAATAAGACTTAAAAATGAAAATTACTCTTTATCCATGGACTTCAGAATGGGAAGTTGCATTAGCAGGCATAAAAACAGCATTAATCTCATTGTACATCTCCATCAGAGCTCTGAGTGACTAGGTACATTGTCAATGAACACTAATATTTTGAAAAATCTTTTCTGAGCAGTAGTTCTCAACAATGAGCTTAAAATATTCAGTAAACCATGTTTTACACAGATGTGCTGTCATCTAGATTTTATTGTTTGACTTTCAGAGCACCAGTAGGGTATATTCAGTCTAGTTCTTAAGGGTACGAGGACTTTAGGAATGAAAAAGGAGTATTGGGTTCAACTTAAAAGTCACCAGCTATATTAGCCCCTAACAAGAGAATCAGCCTGTCCTTTGCAGCTTTGAAACCAGGATTGAGATAGCCTCTTCAGCTGTAAGTTCCAGATGGCATCATCTCCTAGTTTAAGGATGTTTCATCTCCAGGGAAAATGTTTTGTTTAGCGTAGCCACTTCCATGAACAGAGGAGCCTGGTGGGCTGTAGTCCATGGGGTCACAAGAGTTGGACATGACTAGTGACTGAATACACACACACACACACATACACACACTCACCCCTCATTAACTATGAGAGCTAACTCTCTGGATAACTTGCTGCAACTTCTGCAGCAGCACACGCTGCTTCACCTTGCTCTTCTGCGTTATGGAGATGGTCTCTTTCCAGAAGCCTCATGAACCAACCTCTGCTACCTTCTAACTTCCTTCTGCAGATTCTCACCTCTCTCAGGAGTCACAGGATTAAAGAGAGTTAGGGCTTTGCTTTGGATTAGGTTTTGATTTAAAGGAATGTTGTGAGTGGTTTGATCTATCCAGATCACTAAAATTTTCTCCATTTCAGCTATAAGGCTCTTCGACCTTATCGTTCCTGTGTTCATTGAAGTAGCACTTTTAATTTCCTTCCAGCCCTTTTCCTTTGCATTCACAACTTGGCTAACTGGCTCAAGAGCCTGAGTGTTTGGCCAGTCTCGGCTTTCACCTGACTTTTTCGCTGTTGGTGGTGTTCAGTCTCTAAGTGGTGTCCGACTCTGTGACTCCGTGGACTGCAACACCAGTCTTCCCTGTCCTTCACTATTTCCCAGAATTTGTGCAACCTCATGGCAACTGAGTCAGTGATGCCATCCAGTCATCTCATTCTCTGTTGCCTCCTCCTCCTCCTGCCTTCAATTTTTCTAGCATCGGGTTCCTTTCTAAGTAGAAGGGTCTTCTCTACTGAGCTTAATCTAACTTTCGATTTAAAGTGAGAGATATGTGACTCTTCTTTTCACTTACACACTTAGAGACTAATTCAATTCAGTTCAGTTCAGTCGCTCAGTCGTGTCCAACTCTTTGCAACCCCATGAATTGCAGCACGCCAGGACTCCCTGTCCAGCACCAACTCCTGGAGTTCACCCAAACTCATGTCCATTGAGTCGGTGATGCCATCCAGCCATCTCATCCCCTGTCCTCCCCTTCTCCTCCTGCCCCCAATCCCTCCCAGCATTAGAGTCTTTTCCAGTGAGTCAGCTCTTTGCATGAGGTGACCAAAGTACTGGAGTTTCAGCTTTAGCATCAGTACTTCCAAAGAACACCCAGGACTGATCTCCTTCAGAATGGACTGGTTGGATCTCCTTGCAGTCCAAGGGACCCTCAGGAGTCTTCTCCAACACCACAGTTCAAAAGCATCAAATCTTTGGCGCTCAGCTTTCTTCACAGTCCAACTCTCACATCCATACATGACTGCTGGAAAAACCATAGCCTTGACTAGACAGACCTTTGTTGTCAAAGTAATGTCTCTGCTTTTGAATATGCTATCTAGGTTGGTCATAACTTTTCTTCCAAGGAGTAAGCGTCTTTTAATTTCATGGCTGCAGTCACCATCTGCAGTGATTTTGGAGCCCAGAAAAATAAAGTCTGACACTGTTTCCACTGTTTCCCCATCTACTTCCCATGAAGTGATGGGACCAGATGCCATGATCTTCGTTTTCTGAATGTTGAGCTTTAAGCCAACGTTTTCACTCTCCACTTTCATTTTCATAAGAGGCTCTTTAGTTCCTCTTCACTTTCTGCCATAAGGGTGGTATCATCTGTGTATCTGAGGTTATTGATATTTCTCCAGGCAATCTTGATTCTGGCTTGTGCTTCTTCCAGCCCAGTGTTTCTCATGATGTACTCTGCATATAAGTTACATAAGCAGGGTGACAATATGCAGCCTTGACGTACTCCTTTTCCTATTTGGAACCAGTCTGTTGTTCCATGTCCAGTTCTAATTGTTGCTTCCTGACCTGCATATAGGTTTCTCAAGAGGCAGGTCAGGAGGTCTGGTATGCCCATCTCTTTCAGAATTTTCCACAGTTTCTTGTGATCCACACAGTCACAGGCTTTGGTATAGTCAATAAGCCAGAAATAGATGTTTTTCTGAAACTCTCTTGCTTTTTCCATGATCCAGCGGATGTTGGCAATTTGATCTCTGGTTCCTCTGCCTTTTCTAAAACCAGCTTGAACATCTGAAAGGTCACGGTTCACGTATTGCTGAAGACTGGCTTGGAGAATTTTGAGCATTACTTTCCTACCGTGTGAGATGAGTGCAATTGTACGGTAGTCTGGGAATTCTTTGGCATTGCCTTTCTTTGGGATTGGAATGAAAACTGACCTTTTCCAGTCCTGTGGCCACTGCTGAGTTTTCCAAATTTGCTGGCATATTGAGTGCAGCACTTTCACAGCATCATCTTCCAGGATTTGAAACAGCTCAAGTGGAATTCCATCACCTCCACTAGCTTTGTTTGTAGTGATGCTTTCTAAGGCCCACTTGACTTCACATTCCAGGATGTCTGGCCCTAAGTGAGTGATCACACCATCATGATTATCTTGGTCATGAAGATCTTTTTTGTACAGTTCTTCTGTGTATTCTTACCACCTCTTCTTAATATCTTCTGCTTCTGTTAGGTCCATACCATTTGTGTCCTTTATCGAGCCCATCTTCGCATGAAATATTCCCTTGGTATCTCTAATTTTCTTGAAGAGATCTCTCTTCCCATTCTGTTTTTTTCCTCTACTTCTTTGCATTGACCGCTGAGGAAGGCTTTCTCTCTCCTTGCTAATCTTTGGAACTCTGCATTCAGATGCTTGTATCTTTCCTTTTCTCCTTTGCTTTTGGCTTCTCTTCTTTTCACAGCCATTTGTAAGACCTCCTCAGACAGCCATTTTTCTGTTTTGCATTTCTTTTCCATGGGGATGGTCTTGATCCCTGTCTCCTGTACAATGTCACGAACCTCCGTCCATAGTTCATCAGGCATTCTATCTATCAGATCTAGTCCCTTAAATCTATTTCTCACTTCCACTGTATAATCATAAGGGATTTGATTTAGGTTGTACCTGAATGGTCTAGTGGTTTTCCCTACTTTCTTCAATTTAAGTCTGAATTTGGCAATAAGGAGTTCATGATCTGAGCCACAGTCAGCTCCTGGTCTTGTTTTTGCTGACTGTATAGAGCTTCTCCATCGTTGGCTGCAAAGAATATAATCAATCTGATTTCTATGTTGACCATCTGGTGATGTTCAGTGTAGAGTCTTCTCTTGTGTTGTTGGAAGAGGGTGTTTGCTATGACCAGTGTGTTCTCTTGGCAGAACTCTATTAGCCTTTGCCCTGCTTCATTCCATATTCCAAGGCCAAATTTGCCTGTTACTCCAGGTGTTTCTTGACTTCCTACTTTCACATTCCAGTCCCCTATAATGAAAAGGACATCTTTTTTGGCTGTTAGTTCTAAAAGGCCTTGTAGGTCTTCATAGAACCATTCAACTTTAGCTTCTTCAGCATTACTGGTTGGGGCATAGACTTGGATAACTGTGATATTGAATGGTTTGCTTTGGAAACGAACAGAGATCATTCTGTCGTTTTTGAGACTGCATCCAAGTGCTGCATTTCGGACTCTCTTGTTGACCATGATGGCTATTCCATTTCTTCTGAGGGATTCCTGCCCACAGTAGTAGATATAATGGTCATCTGAGTTAAATTCACCCATTCCAGTCCATTTTAGTTCGCTGATTCCTGGAATGTCGATGTTCACTCTTGCCGTCTCCTGTTTGACCGCTTCCAATTTGCCTTGATTCATGGACCTGACATTCCAGGTTCCTATGCAATATTGCTCTTTACAGCATCAGACCTTGCTTCTATCACCAGTCACATCCACAGCTGGGTATTGTTTTTGCTTTGGCTCCATCCCTTCATTCTTTCTGGAGTTATTTCTCCAGTGATCTCCAGTAGCATATTGGGCACCTACCGACCTGGGGAGTTCCCCTTTCAGTATCCTATCATTTTGCCTTTTCATGCTGTTCATGGTGTTCTCAAGGCAAGAATACTGAAGTGGTTTGCCATTCCCTTCTTCAGTGGACCGCATTCTGTCAGACCTCTCCACCTTGACCCACCCGTCTTCGTTGAGTTAGACAAGGCTGTAGTCCGTGTGATTAGATTGAGAGACTAGTTAGGACTATTAATTGACCTAATTTCAGTATCATTTCGTCTCAGGGAATGGGGATGCCCAATATAGAGAGAGTTAATGGCACAGCCCATTGGGGGAGCAGTCGGAACACACACAAAACTTGGGAATTCCCTGGTGCTCCAGTGGTTCAGAATCCACCTTCCAAGGTGGGGGACATGGGTTGGACCCCTGGTTAGGGAACCAAGATCCCACATGCTGTGCAACAGCTAACCCTATGTGCAGCAGCTACTTAGCCCATGTGCTACAACTAAAGAGAAGCGTGTGTTGCAGGAAAGATCCCAAGCACCATGATTAAGACCCAACACAGTCAAAAATTAGATAAATCTTTTTTTTTTAATGAAGGAACACACAAAATTTATTAAGTTCATCATCTTTTCTTATAGCATCACTAAGTCAATCGCCATGAGTTTGAGCAAGCTCCGGGAGTTGGTGATGGACAGAGAGGCCTGGCGTGCTGCAGTCCATGGGGTCACAATGAGTTGGACACGACTAAGGAACTGAACTGAACTGATTTTATCTAGGTGTGGTTCGTGGTGCCCTCAAATAATTACAATAGTAAACATCACAGATCATTGACCACAGAGCACCATAAAAATATACCGATAGTGAAAATTTTGAAATATTGTGAAAATTACCAAAATGTGACACAGACACACAGAGTGAGCAAATTTGTAAAACAACAACAACACCAACACCAAATGCTATTATCTGTGAACCACAAGGTGTGGTAATTTAACTCATATATAGAACATGGGCAGTGTCAGCACTCCCATCTCCATATCCAGAAACTCTTTGTGCTCAGCAGCAGCAGTTAAGTTGTATTATACTATTTTAAAACATCTGCTTTTAGGACCAGAACACTTCCTTTCTGTACCCTTTTATTTTTTAAAAATATGGATTTATAGAGTATTGTTAGCCCATATATTCTTTCTCCTTCGAAATAAAGTCTGCCATTGTCTCTATCTTGTTACCACTTAGATTTATTTCTTTTAAAAACTATTTACAATGCTGTGTTAATTTCTGCTGTACAGCAAAGTGATTCCTCTTATATATGTATGTATTATTTTTCATCTTTTCCATTATGATTTATCACAGGATATTGAATATAGTTCCCTGTTCTGTAACGTAGGGCCTTGTGGTTTGTCCATCCTATATGTACAAGTTTGCATCTGCCAAACTCACAGTCCCAATCCTCCCCCCCCACTCCTCTTCCTCCTTGGCAACTGCAGCCTGTTCTGTGTGCATGAGTCTTCTCGGTTTCATAGATGAGCTCATTTGTGTCGTGTTTTAGATTCCACATATAAATGACATCATTTGGTATTTGTCTTTCTTTTCCTGACTTCCTTCACATGGTATGATAATCTCCAGGTCCATCCATGTTGTCGCAGATGGTATCATTTCATTCTTCATTATGACCTAGTAATATTCCATTGTATATATATATCACACCTTCTTTATCCATTCGTCTGTTAATGAACATTCCATGTCCTGACTACTGTGAATAGTGCTGCTATGAACATAGGGATGCTTGTGTCTTTTCAAATTAGACTTTTGTCTGGACATATGCCCAGGAGTGAGATTGCTGGGTCATATGGTAGCTCTATTTTTAGTTTTTTGAGGAACCTCTATACTATTTTCCATAGTGGCTACACTAATTTACATCCTCACCAGCAGTGAGAAAAGGAGGGTTCCCTTTTCTCCACCCACTCTCCATCATTTGTTATTTGTATATTTTAAAATTATGGCCATTCTAATTAGTGTGAGGTGGTACCTCATTGTATGCCTAGATTTATTTCTAAGCAGTTATTTTTATTTATAAGCATTTATTTTATTTGTTTCTAAGCCTTTATTTCTGTTTTAAGTGGACTGTGGTAGTGATTGATTATCTGCTGCCAAAGAAATTCTTGGTCCTTTGGTTGATTCTGTCCTAGGACTTGGACTGTTGTGGAACTAATGGAAAGTCAAGGATTAGTGAGAGATTCCCAGCAAGAACAAGAGGCCTGTGGCCACAATGATGTTCTTTTTGGGGTGGCGGCTTTTTACTAGACAGTTCCTATGACTGCACCAGGTCCCTTGTATCCTGTGTATTTCCAGAACCTGATCCTCCTTTGAGCTACCCTAGAATAATAAGCTTTTTTTTCTTTATTTTAAATTTCTTATTTTGTCTTGGGGTATAGCCAGTTGGTAATGTTGTGATAGTTTCAGGTGAACAGCGAAGGGAGTCAGCCATGAATATACACGTATCCATTACATGTATCCATGCTCCCCCAAACTCCCCTCCCATCCCAGTTGCCACATAGCTCTGAGGAGAGTTCCATGTGCTATACAGTAGGTCCTTGTTGGTTATCCATTTTAAATACATCCATGTGTATGTGTCCATCCCAAACTCCCTAACTATCCCTTCCCCCCGGCAGCCATAATTTTGTTCCTAAGTCTGTGGGTCTCTCTGAATAAACTATTATTAATAGCCATTCTCAATTTCTGCTGCTTGCAACCTGAAAACCCTGATCCTTCTAGTACTTTTCTGGGCACATCCATCTATACCTACATGAATATATTCTTTCTACAACAGGAACACAATGTTTAGCAGCTTGGCTTTTTTCTTTAACAGTAATTCAGAGATGTCATGTCAGAATTGTGTTTAGGTTTTAGGGTAAACCTTGCTTCTTGAACAGGAAAAATCACTTCATTTCCACATAAGAGTCTGTTAGATCTCAGTCTGATAGATTGGGGTGGTTTGCTTTTCTAGGCCGCCTCTTTTTTTTTTTTAATTGAAGTGTAGTTGGTTTACATGTTGTATTAATTTCTGCTGTACAGCAAATTGATTCATACACACACACACACACACACACACACAGACATGGGCTTCCCTGGTAGCTCAACGGCAAAGAAACTGCCTGCCAATGCAGGAGATGCAGGTTTGATCCCTGGGTTGGGAAGATCCCCTGGAGAAGGAAATAGCAACCCACTCCAGTATTCTTGCCTGGAAAATTCCGTGGACGGAGGAGCCTGACAGGATCCAGTCCATGGGGTCACAGAGCTGGACATGACTGAGCCTGCACACACATATATAAACATATATATACATTCTTTTTAATAATTCTTTTCAATTATGGCTTATCACAGGATATTGAATATGGTTCCCTGTGCTACACAGTAGGACCTTGTAGTTTGTCTATTTCATATATAATGTGGAATGGATATTTGCATCTCTAGGCCTGTTCTTGAGACAGCACTTTTAAACATTCGTTTGAGTCTTCCAGTGATTTGGAGAATTGAATCTCCTCATTTGTTGGAAGCAATCCCAAACTTGTATTAAAAATAAACCCAAAAGAACTATAAGATGGAGATGGAGCTTTTTAGAAATCTAGTACTTATACTATTATACAGTAGTAATTCCTAGCCTTTTCCAGGTCATTAATTATGCCGAGAGTCTGATAAAAATCATAGACCCTTCAAATAAATGCACTGCATTAGTAGTTATCTCCTGTGTAACAAGTTATCCCAAATTTAATAGCTTAGAGCAATAAAATTTATTACCTCACAGTTTCTGTGGATCAGGAATTCAAGAGCAGCTTAGCTGGGTGGTTCTGCCTCAGGGTCTCACAAGATTGCAGTAAAGATATTGCCCAGGGCTGCAGTCAGCTGAAGGCTTGACTGGGCTGGAGGCTTTCTTCCAAGGTAGCCCATTCACTTGGCTGTTGGCAGTCAGCCTCCATCCTCATGACACAGCAAGTGGCTTTCCCCAGAGTCAATATTCCAAGAGAGAGAGAAGGAGAAAGCGGTGATGCCTTTTATAATCTGTTTTCAAGAATATGAAAAAGAATATGTATGCATATAACTGAATCACTTTGCTGTACAGCAATTAACAGAACATTGTAAATCAACTCTACTTCAATAGAATTTTGAAATTAAATAAAACTGTTTTCAGAAGTAGCACACTGTCACTCCAGCCATGTTCCATTTGTTGTAAGCAAGCCACCAAATCCAGCCACAGTCAGGAGGAGGGAAACTAAGTCCCATATCTTGAAGAATGGAAGAGCAAAGAATTGGCAGACGTATTTTTAAACATACATACCTTTATTCTGCATCAGAGAAGAGGTTGTTTTTGGATTTTTCAACTCACTCATGGACATTAGGTTGAGTTTTGTGATTTTATACTGAGTTGCTTACTCTTCCAACTTTAAGTCAAAAAGTATTCTGAACACTGCTAGATTCAATTGTCTATTGAATTTTTTAAAATTTTATTGAAGTATAGTTGATTTACAATGTTATGTTAATTCCTGCTGTATAGCAGAATGACTCATTTGTATATATATCCATATTTTTTCATAGTCTCTTCCATTATGGTCTATCACAGGATATTGAATATAGTTCCCTCTGTTATATAGCAGGACCTTGTTGTTTATCCGCTCTATATACACCAGTTTGAATCTGCTAATCCGAAACTCCCAATCATTTTCTCCCCTCTTCCTTGGCAACCACAAATCTATTCTCTCTGGGCATCTATTTCTGTTTTGTAGATTGCAAATTGCAATAATGTAAACAGCATTATTTCATTCTTTTTTATAGCTGAGTAGGTAAAGAATCCACCTGCCAATGCAGGAGATGTGGGTTTGATCCCTGGGTCAGAAAGATCCCCTGGAGAAGGAAGTGGGAACCCGCTCCAATATTCTTGCCTGGTAAACCCCATGGATAGAGGAGCCTGCTGGGCTACAGCCCTTGGGGTCACAAAGAATTGGACACGACTTAGCAACTGAACAACGACAAGCATTCTACCACATCCTCTTTATCCATTCATCTGTCGATGGACATTTAGGTTGCTTCCGTGTCTTGGATACTGTAAATAGTGCTGCTATGAACATAAAGATACATGTATCTTTTCAAATTTTAGTTTTGTCTGGATGGATGCCCAGGAGTGGGATTGCTAGATCATATGGCAACCCTATTTTTAGTTTTTTGAGGAACCTCCATACTGTTTTCCATAGTGGCTGCATCAATTTACATTCCTACCAATAGTGAAAAGCACCCTCTCCAGCATTTATTTGTAGACATTTTAATGATGGCCATTCTGATTAGTGTGAGGTGATACCTTATTGCAATTTTGATTTGCATTTCTCTAATAAATTAGCAATGATGAGCTAGATGGAATTGTCTATTAATAGATTTCTTTTATTCATTCAACATTTTATGTTTTATTAAACAAATATTGCTCCATTGTTATATTTTCTCCACACTGGAATGAGATTAGTCTTTTTGAAATATGAGTGAACTCATGTTGCTTCCTTGCTTTTTAGTCTTAACATTTCAGTGGCTTCCATAACCCAAAAGATAAAAGTTTGAAATCCTTGCCATCACCTGCAAGTATGCCCAGGTTTGCCTATGAGTCCAGCATAATTACTAATAGGACTCTCTTTGACCATCAGAAGTGCTCTAGAATAAGAGGAAAGGAAACTAATGATCCAGTGTGAGATTCAGAATAGGGTCCAGGACCAGGGTAGAAGCAGCTGCAATGGACGTAACAGACAAGTGACCAAGTTGAACGTGTCCTGTGAACTAGATAATAGTATTTTATCACTGTCTAATGTCCTCATTTGATCACTGTGATTGTGAAAGGGGTGTTCTTATTGTTAGAAAATGTACACTGAATCATTTAGAAGTTAAGGAGCAAAATGTCTCTGTGTGTGTCTTAGTCACTCAGTCATGTATGACCCTTTGTGACCTCATGGATTGTGGCCCATCAGGCTGCTCTCTCTCCGTGGGATTCTGCAGGCAAGAATACTGGAGAGGGTAGCCATTCCCTTCTCCAGGAGATCTTCCTAACCTAGGGATCGAACCCAGGTCCTCTGCATTGCAGGCAGATTATTTACCATCTGAACCACGAGGGAAGCCCTTTGATTTACTCTCAAATGAGTCAAAGGGAAAAAAAATCATTTATATATAAATGTAGAGAGAAATAAAGCAAATGGGACAAAATGTAAACAGTACATTAGGTAAAGGGTACGTGGGACCTCGCTGAGCTATTCCTGCACTTTTTTCATCAAGTTTGAAATGTTATCAAAATTCATTGTTGTTCACTCAGTCGTGTCCCCCTCTTTGTAACCCCATGGACTGCAGCACACCAGGCTTCCCTGTTCTTCACTATCTCCCGGAGTTTGCTCAAATTCATGTCCACTGAATCGGTGATGCCATCCAACCGTCTCATTCTCTGTTGTCCCCTTCTCCTCCTGCCTTCAATCTTTCCCAGCATCAGGATATCAAAATTAAAACGTAGGAAAGTAATGTTTTTAAATTGGGGAAAACAAGTTCTTCAGTTTAAACAGTAAATTAAAGAGTCATCCCTACATAGTCTGGTCCTGCTTGACCCTCTCATGACCCCTGCTCTCCTACCTGCCTTGTTCTCTAAGTTTCGGCCTTCTTGTCCTTTATTTGATTGTTTGAATGTTCCATGTTCTTCGGTATCATGTGTATGCAAACCTACCATCTGATTGCTTTTCCCCCTTAATCTAGTTAAGTCCTATTCATCCTTCAAAAGTCAGCCAAATAGCAGTTTCACAGGGAAACTTTCACAAATCCTTCAGACAAGATTTAGACACTCAGAGGGTCTTGTATTGTATACCCTTCCTTCGTAGCACTTCATTCTTCATCTGAATGTTAGTGTTTGCCCAACTGTGTCCCGGGTCAGGTGGTCTGGTATTCTCATCTCTTTCAGAATTTTCCACAGTTTATAGTGATCCACACAGTCAAAAGCTTTGGCATAGTCAATAAACCAGAAATAGATGTTTTTCTGAAACTCTCTTGCTTTTTTGATGATCAGGCAGATGCTGGCAATTTGATCTCTGGTTCCTCTGCCTTTTCTAAAACCAGCTTGAATATCTGGAAGTTCACGGTTCATGTATTGC
The DNA here is from genome assembly GCF_042477335.2 of Ovis canadensis. NCBI lineage: Eukaryota > Metazoa > Chordata > Mammalia > Artiodactyla > Bovidae > Ovis > Ovis canadensis. The sequence continues at coordinate 31,725,332 of NC_091258.1, forward strand.
TGAAGCCTGGCTTGGAGAATTTTGAGCATTACTTTCCTAGCATGTGAGATGAGTGCAATTGTGTGGTAGTCTGGGCATTCTTTGGCATTGCTTTTCTTTGGGATTGGAATGAAAACTGACCTTTTCCAGTCCTGTAGCCACTGCTGAGTTTTCCAAATTTGCTGGCATATTGAGTGCAGCACTTTCACAGAATCATCTTCCAGGATTTGAAACAGCTCAAGTGGAATTCCATCACCTCCACTAGCTTTGTTTGTAGTGATGCTTTCTAAGGCCCACTTGACTTCACATTCCAGGATGTCTGGCTCTAGGTGAGCGATCACACCATCGTGATTATCTCGGTCGTGAAGATCTTTTTTGTACAGTTCTTCTGTGTATTCTTGCCACCTCTTCTTAATATCTTCTGCTTCTGTTAGGTCCATACCATTTGTGTCCTTTATCGAGCCCATCTTTGCATGAAATATTCCCTTGGTATCTTTAATTTTCTTGAAGAGATCTCTAGTCTTTCCCATTCTGTTGTTTTCCTCTATTTCTTTGCACTGATCGCTGAGGAAGGCTTTCTTATTTATCTCTCCTTGCTAATCTTTGGAACTCTGCATTCAGATACTTATATCTTTCCTTTTCTCCTTTGCCTTTGGCTTCTCTTCTTTTCACAGCCATTTGTAAGACCTCCCCAGACAGCCATTTTGCTGTTTTGCATTTCTTTTCCATGGGGATGGTCTTGATCCCTGTCTCCTGTACAATGTCACGAACCTCCGTCCATAGTTCATCAGGCATTCTATCTATCAGATCTAGTCCCTTAAATCTATTTCTCACTTCCACTGTATAATCACAAGGGATTTGATTTAGGTTGTACCTGAATGGTCTAGTGGTTTTCCCTACTTTCTTCAATTTAAGTCTGAATTTGGCAATAAGGAGTTCATGATCTGAGCCACAGTCAGCTCCTGGTCTTGTTTTTGCTGACTGTATAGAGCTTTTCCATCTTTGGCTGAAAAGAATATAATCAATCTGATTTCGGAACTGTGTGGATACCAATAAACTGTGGAAAATTCTGAAAGAGATGGGAATACCAGACCTCCTGACGTGCCTCTTGAGAAACCTATATGCAGGTCAGGAAGCAACAGTTAGAAGTAGACATGGAACAACAGACTAGTTCCAAATAGGCAAAGGAGTACGTCAAGGCTGTATGTTGTCACCCTGCTTATTTAACTTATATGCAGAGTACATCATGAGAAACGCTGGGCTGGAAGAAGCACAAGCTGGAACAAGATTGCCGGGAGAAATATCAATAACCTCACATATGCAGATGACACTGCCCTTTTGGCAGAAAGTGAAGAGGAACTAAAGAACCTCTCGATGAAAGTGAAAGAGGAAAGTGAAAAAGTTGGCTTAAAGCTCAACATTCAGAAAACGAAGATCATGGCATCTGGTCCCATCACTTCATGGGAAATAGATGGGGAAATAGTGGAAACAGTGTCAGACTTTATTTTTCTGGGCTCCAAAATCACTGCAGATGGTGACTGCAGCCATGAAATTAAAAGACGCTTACTCCTTGGAAGAAAAGTTATGACCAACCTAGATAGCATATTAAAAAGCAGAGACATAACTTTGTGAACAAAGGTCTGTCTAGTCAAGGCTATGGTTTTCCAATAGTCATGTATGGATGTGAGAGTTGGACTGTAAAGAAAGCTGAGCGCCGAAGAATCAATGCTTTTGAACTGTGATGTTGGAGAAGACTCTTGAGAGTCCCTTGGACTGCAAGGAGATCCAACCAGTCCATCCTAAAGGAGATCAGTCCTGGGTGTTCTTTGGAAGGAATGATGCTAAAGCTGAAACTCTAGTACTTTGGCCACCTCATGCGAAGAGTTGACCCATTGGAAAAGACTCTGATGCTGGGAGGTGTTGGGGCAGGAGGAGAAGGGGAGATCAGGGGATGAGATGGCTGGATGGCATCACCGACTCGATGGACATGAGTTTGAGTGAACTCCGGGAGTTGGTGCGGAGAAGGGAGTGGCACCCCACTCCAGTACTCTTGCCTGGAAAATCCCATGGATGGAGGAGCCTGGCAGGCTTCAGTCCATGGGGTCGCTAAGAGTCAGACACAACTGAGCAATTTCACTTTCACTTTTCAGTTTAATGCATCGGAGGAGGAAATGGCAACCCACTCCAGTGTTCTTGCCTGGAGAATCCTAGGGACAGGGGAGCCTGGTGGGCTGCCATCTATGGGGTCGCACAGAGTTGAACACGACTGAAGCGACTTAGCAGCAGTAGCAGCAGCAGCCGGGAGTTGGTGATGGACAGGAAGGCCTGGCGTGCTGCAATTCATGGGGTCGCAAAGACTCGGACACGACTGAGCGACTGAACTGAACTGAACTGTGTCCCAGGCACTGCTCCGAGGACACCAAGGTAAGGGAAATGTCTTTACAGAGCTTATGGATTTGCAGGAGGCAGACATAGTCAATTTAATATTACAAAAGTGAAAAGCGCTGTAGAGAGTACACGCTGCTCTGAGGCCATAAGAGAGACTTGCTGTAGATAGTGAGGTCAAGGGTCGTCTTACCGGGATACACAGCAGTAACCTGAGAGCTAGGAGCAAACCAGATGAACGCAGAAACGGGGGCACTAGGAAATGCTTTCGGGAGGAAAGGGCTAAGATTGTGGAATGTGGTTAAGATCCAGAAAGGGGAGAGATGAAAAGCAGCCACTGGTTTAGTGACTCAGATGTCATCAGTGTCAGTAGCAAAAGCTATTTCCGTGGAGTGGTCAGGTCAGAGGTCAGCCTAGGCAGAGTTAGGGGAATATGAGGAAATGAAGCTGGTGCAGAGACCGGTCTTTAGAGAGATTTGCGAAGAGAGGAAGAAATAAGGCAGCAATTGAAGGAAGGAGCCATCCTTGTTCACTAACGATAAATCAATGAATGAATGATTTGGTGATGCACTGAACGTGGTGTGTGAGCATGCTCAGTTGCCAAGTCTGGTCTGACTCTTTTGTGACCCCATGGATTGTAGCCTACCAGGCTCCTCTGACCATGATTTCCCAGGCAAGAATACGGGAGTGGGTTGCCATTTCCTTCTCCTGAGTATCCTCCTGACCCCGGTATCAAACTCACATCTCCTGCTTTGGCAGGTGGATTCTTTTCCACTGAGCCACCTGGGAAGTGCATTGGATATGGACGATAGAGCAAAAGAAAATCCAAGAATGATCCTGGTTTCCAGCTTATGGAACTAATTGAATAATGGTCTGTTTTACAAGATTAGAAGCAAGACCTAAGTTAGGGAGAACATACCTGTAGCTTCGGTCAAGGAAGCTTTTATCTAGAAAATCTTAATTTCCCTTTTAGAGAAGTTGGTTTTTATCTCTCCAAACCTCAAAACCTGCTTACTGCTTCTGTTGGTAACAAACATGGAGAATTTCAAAGTCTTTGTAAATGCTCTTTTAATCTTTTCCCTTCTTAGTTTTACCATCTAACCAGGATAATGTCATATTTTCATATAATGGAAGGTTCTCAAATTTTGCCTTGTTAAAGAAATTTATATCTTTTGTTGAAACCGTTTTGGTCCCCTCAATTGAGCATTTTCTTATTTTAATAAACAGAATTAACTTGAGTCATTTTTTTCTAGGCAGAGTGAGAAATTACAAGCAAGTGGTTTCCAATATTTGCTTAATATATTTTCATCCTCCCTAATATCCTATAGGAATCCTAATTATGAGAACACAGTTGTCCTAAAGTTTTAACATTTTCAGCAATGTATGCCTGTCCATGAAAAAAACAAATTCTTTCTGAATAAAGGAGATATAGTCTTCGATTACTTTCATTTACTGTTAATGAAACCAGGAAAAAATTCTTTCTTTCATTTGTAGGAACCAATTTCCTGAGGTTATTTAACATAAAGATAATTAAAGTTATTCAAGTAAAATAGGAAGAAATGAAGATTTTTTGGGGAACTGAGTGCTATTGAATTAAAAGAATGGTGGATTCATTTTTAAGGCCATGAGATTTAAAATTACAGATAGTGGAATAGGTGCTGAACATGGAGCAAAAATGATTTCACAAAGGTGTTGGAAGTAGTTGCCTTTCTTTTTCTTTTTTATTTCAAAGGTTAGTGTACAAAGTCAGAAAAGAAGCTTGACATCATGGCCATTTTAAAAACATTATACACGCTAAGGAAATAACTCCATATTGTGCAATTCTTTTCATTAAGATTTACTCATGAATTTAATGCGTTTCACAATTTGATAAAAGTAAAGCTGATAAGTCAGCCAGAATTTTTTAAGCCGTATGAAAGTTAACGAAGTTTTCACCTTGGGTCTTTTACTTTGACCTTGAAGTATAAGTTCTGAAAAATTTCATTGGGGGCTTCCCTGGTGGTGCAGTGGTTAAGAATCCACCTGCCAGTGTAGGGGACATGGATTTGATTCCTGATCTAGGAAGATCCCATATGCCTCAAGGCAACTAAGCCTACGCAGCACAACTGTGGGCCCCTGCATTGCAGTTGCTGAAACTCAAATGCCTAGAGCCCATGCTCCGCAACAAGCAACTGCAATGAGAAGCCTGCACCATGCAACAAAGGATTGCCCCCACTCACTGCAACTTGAGAAAGCCCGTGAGAGGTAGCAAAGATCTAGCAAAGCCAAAAATAAAATAAACAAATAAATCTTTAAAAAAATTCAGATGACATTTTCCATTGCTCTATTGGCAGAAGTTTTATTTCCTTTCAACTTTTATTATATTTATTTAAAATTTTTTTTTAATTTAGAAGATTTTAATTTTTGACCATACTGTGCAGCTGGCCGGATCTTAGTTCTCTGACCAGGGATTGAACCTGGGTCCCAGCAGTGAAAGCACTCAGTCTTAACCACTGGACTGCCAGGGAATTTCCTCAATTTTTTAAAGTTATAGTCAATAAAATAGGTATTACATGTGCATTATAAGCAATTAAACAATTCCAGAAAAGTCTTTAAAATTTTTTCTATCTCCCATTTCCTTTCCCCCAAAAAATGTACCCCTTCTGTTTTTACATGCATCCTTATAGAACCGCTCTCTAACTGATAAAGCACATACATGTGTTCTTCCCCATTTTGTAAAAATGTTAGTGTAGTTTTCACACTGTTCAGTATCTTCATGCTGTTAGTCAGTATCTTCAAGATATTTCCATATCAACTGTTATAGAACTGCCCTCATTTTTTCTTTTTTTTGGGGTCTGCACTTCACGGCATGTGGGATCTTAGTTCCCTGACCAGGGATTGAACCCATGCCCCCTGCACTGGGTGTCTTAACCACTGGACCACCAGTGAGGTCCCCCCATTTTTTTAAAAAAAGCGATGCCTTAGAATTCCATTTAAGTGTTGGAACCTTGATTTAATTAATCTCCCCTCAGAGGAGAAGACAGCATCCAGGTTAAGTGTTCAAACTCTGAAGCTGTATAGCCTGGGCTTGAATCCCGATTCTACCACTTCCTCACTGTGCTAAGTTGGACAAATGACCTAATTTCTGTGCCTCAGTCTTCTCACCTGAAAAAGGGAATAATGACATTAGATCCTTAATAGGTTTCTTGTTGAGCATTAAGTGAGTTAATATCTGTAAAACACAGAATAGTGCCTGACACATATTAAAGCTATACAAATGTTTCTTACCTAGATAGATGGCTAGACTGTTTCTAGTCTGGCTGCTACAGACACTGCTGAAGTGAATATTCTAGTACTTACACAAATATCTATGCACAAGATCCTAGAACTTGAATTACTAAAGGATAAGAAGTGTGTATATATATACCCACACATATGTATATATATATACACACACAGTTGTACATATATGGTACATTATATATAATTATAATACATATTAATACATCATATGTGTATGTATATATATATGCATTTCTTATCTTTTAGTAATTGTGACTAATATGTTTATATATAACATATAAAATGATGTCCCTTCCCACCCCCCTCATCTACAATAGCACACCCTTGGGAATTCCCTGGCAATCCAATAGTTTTGTTGTTGCTTAGTCACTCAGTTGTGTCCTACTGTTTGTGACCCCACGGACTGTAGCCCGCCAGGTGCCTCTGTCTGTGGGATTTTCCAGGCAAGAACACTGGAGTGGGTTGCCACTGCCTACTCCAGGGGATCTTCCGGACTTAGGATTCAATCCATGCTTCATGTGTCTCCTGCACGGCAGGCGGATTCTTTACCTTTAGGGCTAGGTGTTTTTCCTGCTGGGGCTATCTTCAATTCCTGGTTGGGGAATTAAGATCCTGCAAGCTGTTTGGCTCAGCCAGAAAAAGTAAATAAAGTAGCATACCTGATGCACACTGTACCGCCTTCCTCTGCTGTATGTTTCTTTTTTGGTACTTATCACCATATGATGTATACTTTTATTTGGAACATTATATTTTTAATTCCGTAAATCAGCCCAGATTTCTTCTCTTTATATTTGGAAAGAAGAATAGCAACCAGAAACCAAAGAAACGTCCTGCATTCTAGGGTTTTTCACTGCTTTAAAGAGGGCTTTAGAAAGAACAAGGCATCTGGAAGCCTCATGTTTTGTAATGCTCACCTGTGCCGTTTCCTGCTTGTGCAGGAGGTCGCTGCTGCTGCCTTTGGAGGCTGCAGCGTCCCTGTAGAGAAAGAGGTGTGTGAGCTTCTGTGATGTGTAATGACATTGGACAGCTGAATAAATTCTGGAAGAAACAGAAAAGAGGCAACTAATCCTGCTTAGAAGTTTTAGGAGGACAGATATGGTGATGTTGTCGAGCAGATCAGCCCTCATCCTTGCCCCTTTGGTGCACACCCGCCTCATATCCAGCTGCCAGCCCGTTCCTTTCCTTGCCTGAGGACTTGGCTTGGCCCCCAGGTCTTTCTTTGCCTCAGCATGACAGGCATGGAGGAAAGTTCCCCCTCCCCAACCCCTCCATCAGTGATTGATAGGAGGAGGCATAATAACTACCCAGCACACTTGCCCCTGGTTAGGGTGGCTCCGAGGTCCTCGCGTGCTGCCGCGGGGTTAAGTCTTAGTTACTCACACTGGTACCCTGCTTGAAAACAAACCCTTCACTTGCTGCCTCTCTTTCCCATCTGGCGTTCCTGCTTCCCACTGGTGTCTCCTGGGATCACCTCCCACATAAACTGTCTGGACTTGAAACCCTGGCTCAGTGCCTGCTTCTGGGAGAATCCGAAGCAACACAAGACATATTTAAGTTGTGTTCAGGGGGGAAAAACTGTGTGTGTGTAAAATCCATAAGTTTATAAATTTATGTTCTGGGTGTGCAAGAGCTTTGTGCATTAGCCACAGCCATGGAATGCAGGATGATGATCTTAGACTACCTGCCTTAGGACAGAAGGGAATTCTCATTTCTGTTTATCAAACTAATTTCCTTCTGCAGATATCAAAAATTAGGTCTCTCAGTTGTGTCTGACTCTTTGTGACCCATGGACTGTAGCCCACCAGGCTCCTCCATCCATGGGATTTTCCAGGCAAGAATACTGGAGTGGGTTGCCATTTCCTACACCAGGGAATCTTCCTGACCCAGGGATCAAACTCTGGTCTCCTGCATAAAAATTGCTTAGGTCAGCCCAAATCTCTATTTAACAGAAATTAATTGATGATTGATTAAATTACATTTCCATCAACTTAGAATCAGAATAATATAGCTATCTGAAAAAAAATGGGTTATAAAATACTTAGTGGGGAAGTACGATGGCACTCCCCACCCACCTGTCATGTCATTGGCAATTTCAAGAGGGAAATCTTTCATCCTAAAGCTCAAAATGACTGGTGGATTCTGAGGATCAAGCAACTAACTTCAAAGCTGATTTTTGAGACCTAATCTTTGAATGTGTGAATGGAAATACTTGCTGAACTACATATGAAATTGCTCTTGAAAAGCTAATTGATAAGTTCTTGTCTAACAGGAATGAGAGGAAATGACATAGCAGAAAATCAGAGCTACACACCTGGTTTGAAAAGTAATGTTTTAATCCAAGAGAGATAACAGGAATAAAACATATAAGAACTTGCTTATCTAAATTGTGCCTGGGACTTCCCTGGTGGTCCAGTGGTTGGAGATCTGTCTGCCAGTGGGGACGCAGGGGACACAGGTTGGGTCTCTGGTCTGGGAACATTCCACATGCTTGGACAACTCCTTGTGGCACTACTACTGAGCCCGGGTGCCTTAGAGCTCATGCTTCACGACAACAGAAGCCACAAGAATGCGAAGCCTGCCCATCACAACTAGAGAGTAGCCTCTGCTCACCCAAACTAGAGAAAGCCCTCGAGCAGCAACACAGACCGAACGCAGCCCAAAATAAATGAATAAATAACTGTGCCTCCATTTCTGTATCTGTTAAGAGGGATCACCTTGATGATTACTTGCATAGGTCTGGGGATTTAGAAAAATAAAAGTCGCTATTAAAAGACCTGCTTTGGGGGCTTCGCTGGTGGCTCAGTGGTAAAGAATCTGCCTGCCAGTACAGGGGACATGGGTTTGATCCCTGATCCGGGAAGATCCCACATGCCTCAGGGAAACTGGGCCCCTCTACCCAAAGAGCTGAGCCTGTGCCTGGAGTTGGTTCTCTGCAACAGAGAAGCCGCCGCGATGAGAAGCCCACGCACTGCAACTAGAGAGAAACCTGAGCAGCCGTGAAGACCCAGCACAACCAAAAATAAATAAGTTAATTCATAAAAAAATAAAAGACCTGCTTTTAAGAGGAAGAGTGGCATAGGCTCCTATGAAGATCTTTACAGCAGTGCTTACGATAGCGAAAGACTAAGATGGGTGTGTGCCTAAGAGAATGTGTGCCTATGTTGAATTGTTACATTTTGTATTGTTTTCTCCCCTACTAGATAGTAAGTCCTATCAAATCACAGACTATGTTTTATGTGTGATGTTCACTGCTCTCTGTACCTTCAGTGTCCTTACCAGATCAGTAGTTATTTTTATTTATGTGTGTGTGTGTGTGTTCCTCTTCTCTTTTTTGTGGTAAAATATACATAAATATATATTTTAATGTATTTAAATATAATGTGAATTTATAATTTTAACGCTTTTAAGAGTACAGTTCAGCGACATAAAGACATTCACATTGTTGTGGAACCATCACCACCATCCAACTCAGATTTTCTTCACTTTCCTCAACTAGAACTCTGTACCGTTACGCATTAACTCCCTTCACCCCACAGCCCCTGACCAGCATGGTTCTACCTTCTGAGTCTGTGAATTTGACATACTCTAGGTACCTCCATGTAAGCGGAATCATAATATTTGTTGTTTTGTGACTGATTGATTTCACTTAACGTTACGTATTGAAGGTTTATCTATGTCTGAGCATGTATCATTTTTTTTAAAAAATCCATTTGTCTGTCACAGACACTTGGGTTGCTTCCACTTCTTGGCTATTCTGATTTCAGTTCTTTTGAGTATATACCGGAAGTGGAATTGCTATACAGTGCGGTAGTTCTATTTTTAGTTTTTTTATGAACCGCCATAATGTTTTCCACAAAAGTCTGCACCATTTTATATCCCCACCAAGAGTGAAAGGTTGCAATTTCTCCACATCCTTGATAACACTTGCTATTTTTGATGCTTTGATAATAGCTATCCTAATGGAAGTGGTCACTAGTTATTTTTTAAATAAACAGTATTTCTAAAATTCAAGTAATTAGGGTTTATTGGATGGCATCTTGTCTAAGGATATTAATGTTACAAAAGAATAACTGTTAGTCACTCAGTGGTGTCTCACTCTTTGTGATCCCATGGACTGTAGCCCACCAGGCTCCTCTGTCCATGGGATTCTCCAGGCAAGAATACTGGAGTGGGTTGCCATTTCCTTCTCCAGTTACAAAAGAATACTTGTATCCTTTTGAGATGCACTCTTTCAGTCAACAATATGAGCATTGGACTTTCCATTTTATACATGATATCTAATAGACCCTAAAATAAAATATAATGCTAGACCCAAATTACTGCTTTAACTATGATAAATATGGTCCATTGCCAGAGAGACCAGACTAAAAGATCTTTCAAGATCCTGTCATATACTGGTCTCATTTATGCAGGTAGCTAAATATTTAAATACAATAAAAAATAACATTGCTCCTCAAAAAGTTGAAACATAGACTTACCATATGACCCCAGAATTCCATTCCAGGTAGGTACCCAAAAGAACTAAAAAGAATTATTCAAATAAAAACATGTAAACAAATGTCCTTAGCAGCACTATTCATGATAAGCAAAAATTGGAAACAAACTAAATGCCCATTGTGGATGAACAGAAAAGCTACATGTAGAGTATTCATACAATAAAATATTGTTCAGCCATAAAAAGGAATGATACATGCTATAATATGGATGTACCTTGAAAATCTTATCCTAAGCAAAAGAAGCCAAGCAGAAAGGCCACACTTTTATGATTCCATTTATAGGAAATATCCAAAGAAGATGAATCCATAGAGATGCAAAGCAGATTAATGATTTCTAGGCTCTGGGTGGGGTGGGAGAGTTATTACTCATTTTGAGGGTGATGAAGATGTTTCAAACTAGAGAGAAGTGATGGGCATAATGCTGTGAATGTCCCTTAGACATTTATGCCCTTGAATTGTACACTTTTAAGCGGTTAAAATGGTGAATGTTTTTCTACGTGAATTTTTACCTTAAAAAAAGAGTAAGATGCCTTCACCTAGCAGTGAGGGTAGTCAAAGTACTAATGGTATGAAAAGGTATAAGGAACAAATTCTTCTTCCTCTTGCCCCTAGTCTACTCCGTAGAGGTAATGATGCCAATGGTTGCTTGTAAATCTTCCAGAAAATAGTGGTGCTTAAACATACTTTTTCTTTACGGAAATTGGATCATGTTCTAGAAACCGCTGTGCACTATGCCTTTTCTACTTAATGGTATAGTTTAGGGAGTTCTCCATGTCAGTGTGTTTAGGGCTGGCTCATTCATTTTAATGGTTGCATAGCAGTATTTTACTGACTGAGTATACCTTAGTTTGACTAGCCCCCCTCCTGATGGATGCTTGGGTTATTTATAATATTTGGCTACTGTAGATAATAGAATTTTAATCATTCTTATTTTTTTTAAGGTTTTTTTTTTAAAATGTGGGCCATTTTAAAAGTCTTTATTGAATTTGTTACAATATTGCTTTTGTTTTGCGTTTTGTTTTTTTTTTGGCCATGAGGCATGTGGGATCTTAGTTCCCCAACTAGGGATTGAACCTATATCCCCCTTCATTGAGGTCTTAACTACTGAACCACCAGGAAAGTCTCTAAACATTCTTATTTAAAGATCCCTGTACACAATGCAAACACAAATGCAGGATAAATCTCCAAAACTGGATTTGCTGGGTGTTATGAACTATACTATGCCCCTAACTCCTTCCCCCTGCCAAATTCACATCTTAAAATTCTAACCATCATTGTGTATTTGGAGATGGGATCTTTAGGGAGGTTAAAGATCCTAATTAAGGTTAAAAGAAGTCATAAGGGTGGGGCCCTAATCCAACAGAACTGGTGTCCTTTTAAGGAGAGGAAGGGACTCCAGAGATGTCTCTCTTCCTGTGTGTGCACATTTAGGACACAGGGGGAAAAAAAATGTTATCTATGAGTTAAAAAGAGAGTTCTCACCAGAATCCAGCCCCATTGGCACCTTGATCTCGGACTTCCAGCCTCCAGAACTTTCAGCCACCTGGTTTGTGATAGTCTGTTGCGGAAGCCCAAATAGACGGAAACACTGGGACAAGGAACACACTCACTTTTAACCTGATAGATGTGACCAAAATAATCCTCAGAAGTTCTGCCCCGCTTCACCCTTCCAAAGGGCTTCCTGGTGTCTCAGTCGGTAAAGAATTTGCCTGTAATGCCGTAGATCTGAGCTCGATCCCTGGGTCAGGAAGGTCCCTTAAAGAAGGGAATGGCAACCCATTCCAGTGTGCTTGCCTGGGAAATCCTATGGACAGAGGAGCCTGGTCCATGTGGTCCTAAAGAACTGGACACAACTTAGTAACTAGCCCACCACCACCACACTCTTCACACACACTGCATGCATGCGTAGTCACTTAAGTTGTGTCCGACTCTGCAACCCCATGGACCATAGCCTGCCAGGCTCCTCTGTCCATGGGATTTCCCAGGCAAGAATACTGGAGTGCCATGCCCTCCTCCAGGGGATCTTCCAGACCCACTGGAGGTGGATTCTTTACTGCTGAGCTACAGGGGAAGCCCTCCACACACAGTAAACAAGGATTTTTTGTCCGGTATCCTCACCAGTACTTTGTATAACCATACTCTTTCATCTTTGTCAATCTGAGAGATACAAAAATTGTACCTAATTTTAATTTATGCATGAAATTGAGATTTTTTTTTTCCTCCCGAAAGTATATGTGATTTTTAGAGTGAATCCTTTATCTTTCCTCTCAATGCCTGGAAGCCCATTATGTGGTATTACATGAAAGCTCATCCAACTCCCCAGGGACATTTCAAATAACTTTCTTATTCACTTTCCACTTCCTTTTGCTTCTTTAATAATTCATGAGTTTAAGTGGCTATAAAAAATAAAGGTAAGAGAACATTAAGTGGGGGGTCTCTCATATTTGGTAGTAAGATATTTAATTCACTATGATTTGGAAAAATGAGCTATAGATCATATAATGTAATTGATGAACAGAGTTTCCATAGAGTCCAATTTTGTCAATTAACTGATTGCCTTATGAAATGTATTTGAACAATTTTAGAACAGAAGTTGTAGTAACAACTGATAGAAGTAGGAACGAGGGAGATGTGCAGTTTTGTTCTTTGAGATATGTTGAGGTAGGTTAGGGCATGTGCCACCAGGACACTCTGCTCCAGGGGCTCCCAGGGGCTCCATTTAAGTTATGCATACCTTCTGCCTGTCCTCCAGGTGCTTGCATTCCAGCCAAATGAGAAATGTTGGGCTGCAATGACATATGGGTTCCCCTCTTGGCTCAGACAGTAAAGAGTAAAGAATCTGCCTGCAATGCAGGAGACCTGGGTTCAATCCCTGGGTTGGGAAGATCCCTTGGAGAAGGGAATGGCAATCCACTCAGTTTTTCTTGCCTGGAGAATTCCATGGACAGAGGAGCCTGGCAGGCTACAGTCGTTGGGATCCCAAAGAGTTGGACACGACTGAGCAACTAACACATACACACACACAATGACATATATTGACGAGAAAACATGCCAACACACCCATGGACCACTGGACTATGAGCAATGCCCCTGACTTATGCCTCTTTGTACATGAGTGTTTAATGTTCGCAGAATGAGTAAATATATATATATGCATGAGAGGATGGCAAAGATACCAATTAGGTAAGTTAAATGTTTCTTGGTAAGGATCTTACTTTGGCCAAGAGGCTGCACACAGCTTTTCACCTTCATAAGATTTAGTCGTGAACTTGTAGCCATATTGGTGAATTTCTTGGCTTGAACTAATTGCACAATCAAACTGATCTATGAAAAACTGAAATGTTTACATACACATATACACACTCACATGAAGTGAACTATGATTTGAGAAGCTGGACAGTGATGATAGAACTGTTTTTAGCCATTGATTCACAGATGTTGATTAATCATTGAACACTCATTATGATCGTGTGTTTCAGATTTAGAACTTTGAACAAGGTCAATAATCTTATGTTGCTGTGGTCATAGTCCCTCACTAATTGCTGAGAGTGAATAATTATGTCAAAACATTTTCTAGAGCACTAGGAGAAAGGCAACTCTTTAATTTGTTACATAAGCTAGTTTCAAAACAGATCGGGGCTACACACTTGAAACTATTTCACTAACCTGAGGTCCGTAGTTTGTTTTTTTAATTTACTCATGTATTTATCTCTGGCTGTGCTGGGTCTTTGTTGCTGAAGGGCTTTTCTCTAATTGGGGTGAACAGAGTCTACTCTTTGTTGGGTTGTGTGGGCTTCTCATTGCAGTGGCTTCTCTTATTGTGGAGCATGGGCTCTAGGATGCAAGGGCTTCAGTATTTGCTGCATATGGGCTCAATAGTCATAGCTCCTGGGCTCTGGAGCACAGGCTCAGTACTCGTGGCACAAAGGCTTAGTCGCTCTGAAGCAAGTAGGATCTTCCCAGACCAGGGATCAAACCTGTGTCTTCTGCACTGGCAGGCAGATTCTTTACCACTGAGCCATCAGGCAAGCCCTATAGGGGTTTTTTAAATTTTCTTTTTGTAAATGGTAAACTTGCCACTTTCTATTTGAGGCACACAGTATATGGCCTCCTAGAGCTCTATGCTATACTCTCTGACTCAGTTTTCCTTGTTGTGTAATGGGTCCATTTGTCCTCAGCCTGCAAATTTTAGTTGGTTTTTTTTTTTTTTCACCTCTTCCAAACCAGTATGGAAATTGACCTACTATCCCATTACTTTGGTCACACTTTTTAAAGCTTATCAGGCCATCCACCTGCCAAGCAGGAGATGTGGGTTCAATCCCTGCATCACAAGATCCCCTGGGAAGGAAATGGCAACCCACTCCAGTGTTCTTGCCTGGGAAATCCCATGGATAGAAGAGACTGGTGGGCTACAGTCCATGGGGTCACAGAGTCGGACATGACTGAGCAACTAAACTACAACAACAAAAACTCCGGGGCAACTTCATAAGTTAAATTATTCACATTTTTCTTGAATGAGATGCCTTTTAGACTGGATACATGATAACAATAAAGGAAAAACTTGGCACCTCTTGTCTTGAATTGTACTGTAGAAAAGGTCCTTGTGGCTTGGCTTACACATGTCTGGAAACAGAATTTGCCTTTCTGCTTCTTTGTGAGGCAGTCAAAGCATGATGTGCAAGTGCAAAATATATTTAGTTCTGTCTGTGGCAATTCTTTTGTTGAAGATGGTTGCCACGAAACATCCTGGAGGGAGATTGGGTGGAAATGAATAATAGACCAGGGTGTTGCTTGGGTGGGTCAGGCAGAGCCCTGCCTAAGGAGTAAATGCTGAAGAAATGCTTTTAGAAATCATTATAATTTGAAGTTACAGGAGCGATTTTGTTCAGTTGTGTATGTGTTTAAGTAATACCTTTATAGCAGAAAAGTATTTTTCAAATAGTTCAAAGGGTTTAAAATAAAAGTCTCCTCCCTTCATGGATTTCTAGTATTTTCATTTTCCTCCCTAGACTTTTGTCAGTTTCTCGTAGACCCTTCTAGAGAAATTCTACATTTATGCGGTTAGCTACACACATATTCACACATGAGTGCTAGCATATTATAGCCATATTGTCCACTTTGTTTTCTTTCTGTTTTGCTTTTTCATAACAATATGAAAAGCTCATATTGTTTGTGAAAACCTCAATTTCATAACTCATTCAACAGACATTTATTGAGCACCTACCTAATGTTGTATCCTGTTCTAAGGACTCAGGAGAGAACAATAAACAAAACAAATTATATTGGTTTTCTGTTGCTGAGTAACAAATTACTACAAATTTAGTAGCCAAGAACAACAGACATTTATTATCTCTCAGTTTCAGTGGACCAAGAGTCTGGGCACTACTTAACTGAGTGTTCTGCTTCACGATCTGGCCAGGCTGCAGTCAACACGTTGGCAGGGCTGCATTCTCATCCGAAGGCTCAGGTGGATTCTTCATCTGCTCCCAAGCACACTCCAGTTGTTGGTAGAATACATTGCCTTGTGGTGACTGGACTGAGTGCTTCAGGTTTTCAATTGGCTGTCAGCCGGAGGTCCTCAGTTCCCAGATGCCACCCTCAGACAGTACACAGACATCAGCTTGCTTCTTCAAGACCAGCAGGAGAGTGAGGGTGGATCTGTGAGCACAGAGGCCCCCAACCCCTGGGACACAGACAGCTCCCAGTCTATAGCCTGTTAGGAACTGGGCTGTACAGCAGGGGGTGAGCAAAGGGTGAGGGAGCAAGCGAAGCTTCCTCTGTATTCACAGCGACTCACATTCCCGCCTGAGCTCTGCCTCCTGTCAGGTCAGTGGTGGCATTAGATTCTCACAGAAGCACAGACCCTACTGCACTCGAATCATCCTCGGAACACCCCTGCCCTCCCACCCCTGACCCCTGGAAAAACCGTCTTCCACGAAACCAGTTCCTGGTACTAAAAAGGTGGGGGAACCACTGAGCTAGAAAGACAGTCTTATATTATGTAACATAATCATGGGAATGACAGCTCGTCACTTTGCCACATTCTGCTGGTTGGAAACAAGTCACAGGTCCCACCCACATGGAAGAGGAAGGAATGAAACTAAGATGTGAACACCAGGAGAAAGTGCCGATCATGGGTGGGGGGGTGCATCTTAGAATCCATCTGCCTCACAAACCAAGCCCCCACGGGAACTCTCCTCATTGCTCTGTGGCAACCTAGATGAGAAGGAAATCCAAAAAGCGGGGACACATGTGTACATATAGCCAATTCCCTTTGTTGTACAGTAGAAACTAGCACAACTTTGCAAAGCAACTATACTCCAATAAAAATTAATCTAAGAAAAGAAATAAAACTAGCAGACATTCTAATTAAAACACACACACACACACAAAAGCAAGTCCTTGCAGTCACGAAGCTGACACTGTAGGAGGGGAAGACAGACAACAAAGGAGTAGACAGATAAATGTTGGGTGCTACAAGTAAGTAGCTAAATGCATGTGTGCATGCTAAGTCGCTCAATCGTCTGACTCTCTGTGACCCCATGGCTGTAGGCTGCCAGGCTCCTCTGTCCATGGGAATTCTTCAGGGAGTGGGTTGTCATGCCCTCCTCCAAGCATCTTCTTGGCCTGGGGATTGAACCTGCCTCTCTTACATCTCCTGCATTGGCAGGTGGGTTCTTTTCCACTAGGGCCACTTGGAACAATAAAGCTGGCTAAATGGAGCAGATGTGCAGCAGTCCGGGCAGGCCTCTCGAGGGGCAGCCGTGTGGGAGCAGAGCCCTGAAGGAAGTGAGAGAGCCACACAGAGAGCTGAGAGAAGTGGGCTCCAGCCTAAGACAGCAAGTGCATGGGCCCTACCTTGTAGGCTTGCTGAAGGCTCCCGCAGCCAGGACTCAGGTGGTAGGACACGAGGCCAGAGAGGAGATGGGGAGAGATGAGGTAGGGCCTTGTGGGTGGAAGGATCTCTGAGCAAAACGCAGAGCTGTTAGAGGACTGGGAGCAGAGGAGAAGCACTGGCTTACCTTTGCAAAAGATCACATGGTTCCTGGGGTGAGAACAGCCTGAAAGGGGGCATCTGTGGAAGCAGGGAGACGAGTTTGTAGGCTGTTTTAATCATCTTGGCAGAAAACAATGGTGGTTTGGATCGAAGTAGAGCTGGTGTATTTCCTGGAAAGTAGGTGGCTCTAGTTTGAGGTGGAGCTTGTCGCCCTAAGGGTGGAATGGATGTGCTTGCAGTGGGAAGAAAAGAGAGCGGTATGGGTGACGGCAAGGATTTGGGTCTGAGCCACTTGAAGAATGGCATCACCATTTACTGAGATGCAGAAGACAGTGGGAGGAAGAGGTTTTGGAAGAAAAAAAATCTAGAACTGATTTTATTATACACTTGAAGGAGAAGAATATAGTCAACTTCGTACTTTTAAAGTACGGTTGACTTTTAAAGTCACTCTGGTTGCTGTGACACGTTGGATTGTGAGGTTAAAGTGTGGATGCTTTGCGATGACAATTGGAAAGGTATTGTGGTAGCCTAGCAAGGAGTGTTGGTGGCCCGGGGTCAGCAGAATAGGATGGGAGGAGGGACTTCTCTAGCGGTCCAGTGGCTAAGACTCTGTGCTTCCAATGCAGGGGTCCCAGGTTCAATCCCTGGTCAGGGGACTAGATCCCGCATGCCACACGTGAAGATCCCACATGCCTCAACTAAGGCCCGGTGCAGCCAAATGAATGAATGAATATATAAATAAATGAATGAAAAAAATAAAGAATAGAGTGGAAGGAGAGGGAAATGAATGGTCTTGCATTTTGTTCATTGTGCTTGCAATATGACCTCCAATGTGTAGAAGTAAAATAGGGCAGATCAGGAAGTTATCTGAAGGTAGTAGGAACATTTTTGTTGCAGGTAAGACCATACTTGTCTGACAGGCATAAAGCAGAAGGTGAGTCTCAAAGTCAGAACAAGAGCAGTTGTAAAACTGGATTCTCCACAGGGGCTTTGGAAACTTTTTTCATGAAGAAGTGTCTTAGTCAGTCCAGGCTGCTATAGCAGAATACCACAGAAAATCTTAAGGTGGGTTATAAACAATGGAATGTATCTCCTGCACTTCTGGAGCCTGGGAGACTGGGGTTGGGGTTCCAGCATGGTCAGGTTCTGGTGAGGATCCTCTTCCAGGTTGAAGACTGCCAGTTTCTTGATATACTCTCCTCTGCTGGAGAGCAGAGAGGAAGCTAGTTCTCTCATGATGCTTATAAGGGCATCGATTCCATTCGTGAGGACTCCATCCTTATGATGTCATCTAATCTTATATCCAACACCTTGGCCATCTGATGTGAAGAGCCAACTCATTAGAAAAGACCCGGATGCTGGGAAAGATTGAAGGCAGGAGGAGAAGGGGATGACAGAGGACTAGATGGTTGGATGGCATCACTGAGTCAATGGACATGGGTTTGAGCAAGCTCTGGGAGATGCTGAAGGACAGGGAAGCCTGGCATGCTGCAGTCCATGGGGTCACAAAGAATTGGACATGACTGAGCAACTGAGCAACAACAACAACAATCTTATACCCACCCCATCCCCCTACTCCTATACCATTACATCAAGTAGTTGAGTTTCAACATATACATTTGGGGAGGACATAAACTTTCACCCCATAATATTCTGCTCCTGGGTCCCCCACATTCATGTCCTTCTCACAAATGAAATACATTCGTTCCATCCCCCAAGTCTCAAAAGGTATTAAACTCATTCAACATCAACCCTAAAGTCTGAAGTCCAAAGTCTTTTCTGAATAGCATCCAAATCAGGTATGGGTGGAACCTGAGATATGATTCGTCCTGAGGTTAATTCCTTTCCAGCAGTGAAATCTGTGAAACCAAACAAATTATGTGCTTCTAACACATAAAGATGTGACAAGCATAGGAACAGACATTCCCATGGTAAAAGGGAGAAATCAGGAAGAAGGCAGGATGAAGGGTTCCAAGCAAGTCCAGAGTCCAGCAAGGAAAACTTCATGAGATCTCAAGACTCCGGAATAACACTCTTCAGCTGCATGCTCTCCCCTTCAGGCCCACTGGGGCAGAAATCCCACGTTTCTGACCCACTGGGGCAGTGGTTCCACCTCCACTGCCTCCAGAGCCCTAGGAAGCCCCATCCCTGAAGCTCTGGGGGGCCCTTCCCCTCTGGCTGTGGGCAGAGGGTGTCTGACCTGTTGGAAGCAAGGCAATGGTTATCTTTCCAGAAACCAAGGAGGCAGCCCTGATGATCTCTGAATTGCCTTTGGGGTCACTTGTCTTTAAAAAATATATTTTTAAATTAACTTGTGTATTTGGCTGTGCCGGGTCTTAGTTGCAGCACATAGGATCTTCCACCTTCATTGTAGGATGGAGGATCTTGAGTTGCAGCATGTGAACTCTTAATTGTGACTTGTGGGATCTCGCTCCCTGATCAGGGGTTGAACCTGGGACCCCTGCATTGGGATCACGGAGTCTTAACCCCTGGACCACCAGGGAAGTCCCACTCTTCCCTTGCCTTAAAGAATAGCACACAATCTCACCAACTAGGCCTATGGTCTCGTCCTATAAAATTCACGAAGTCTGACAGCCTTCCTTCAATTCCTTCCTATTTCCTTCTTCTTCAGTTCAAACTGGTAGTTTTCCTCCTGGGATGGCTGATTCCTCCTGTGGTTCACACCCCTACTCATTTCCCAGTGCCCCATATGGTCACTTGGCCATATCCTTAGTGTTCTCATTTGGGGTTTTTTTTTTGCAATATGGATAGGCTGAGAATTTTCTACATCATTAAGTTCGACTTCCTTTTTGCTTAACAATCTGTCTTTAAGTCATTTCTCTCTGCTTGAATTTTACTATAAGCCACCAGGAGGAGCCAAGCCATACCTTCGACACTTTTTTTAGAAATCACTTCAGTTAAATATAAAATTTCATTGGTTTCAAGTTCTATCTTCCACAAAACACTGGAACACAAACCACAGCTCAGCCAAGCTCTTTGCCACTTCTTACAAGGACTGCCTTTCCTCCGGTCTCCAGTAATATGCTCTTCATTTCTATCTGAGACGTCACCAGAACGGTCATTACCACCCATATTTCTACCGACATTCTGCTTAAGAATCCCCAAAGAAGACTGAGACTTTCTCTACAGACTTCTTTTCTTTGACCTCTCTTCAGAACTACCTTTAAAAAGGGGAATTCCCAGACCTCCCTGGACGTCCAGTGGTTAATAATCCACCTGCCAATGCAGCGTACACAAGTTCCACCTCTGGTCTGGGAAGATTCCAGAGCCTGTGCTCTGCAACAAGAGAAGCCACAGCTCAAGAGTACCCCAACTGGCTGCAACTAGAGAAAGCCTGTTTCGAAGACCCAAACATAAATACACAAACTAATAATTTAAAGAGATCAAACTGCCAACATCCATTGGATCATAGAAAAAGCAAGAGAATTTCAGAAAAACATCTACTTTTGCTTTATTGATTATGCCAAAGCCTTTGACTGTGTGGATCACAACAAACTGTAGAAAACTCTTAAAGAGATGGGAATATCAGACAACCTTACCTGCCTCCTGAGAAATCTGTATGCAGGTCAAGAAGCAACAGTGAGAACCAGACATGGGACAATGGACTAGTTCCAAATTGGAACATATACAGTCAATATACAATATACAGTCAAGGCTGTATATTGTCGCCTTGCTTATTTAACTTCCATGCAGAGTACATCAGGCAAAATGCCAGACTGGATGAAGCACATTGCAGGGAGAAATATTAATGACCTCAGATATGCAGATGACACCACCTTCATGGCAGAAAGCAAAGAGGAACTAAAGAGCCTCTTGATGGAAGTGAAAGAGGAGAGTGAAAAAGCTGGCTTAAAACTCAGCATTCAAAAAACTAAGATCATGGCATCCAGTCCCATCACTTCATGGCAAATAGATGGGGAAACAATGGAAACAGTGGTAGACTTCTTGGGCTCCAAAATCACTGCAGATGCTGACTGCATCCGTGAAACTAAAGATGCTTGCTCCTTGGAAGAAAAGCTATGACCAATCTGCTGCTGCTGCTGCTGAGTCGCTTCAGTCGTGTCCGACTCTGTGCGACCCCACAGACGGCAGCCGACCAGGCTCCCCCATCTCTGGGATTCTCCAGGCAGGAACACTGGAGCGGGTTGCCATTTCCTTCTCCAGTGCATGAAAGTGAAAAGTGAAAGTGAAGTCGCTCAGTCATGTCTGATTCTTAGCGACCCCATGGACTGCAGCCTACCAGGCTCCTCCACCCATCAGATTTTCCTGGCAAGAGTACTGGAGTGGGGTGCCATTGCCTTCTCCATGACCAACCTAGACAGCATATTAAAAAGCAGAGACGTTACTTTGCTGACAAAGGTCTGTCTAGTCAAAACTATGGTTTTTTTCAGTAGTTATGTATAGATGTAAGAGTTAGACCATAAAGAAAGCTGAGCACTGAAGAACTGATGCTTTTGAACTGTGATGTTGGAGAAGACTCTTGAGAGTCCCTTGGACAGCAAGGATATCAAACCAGCCAGTCCTAAAGGAAATTAGTCCTGAATATTCATTGGAAGGACTGATACTGCAGCTGAAACTCCAAAACTGTGGCCATCTGATGCGAAGAACTGACTCATTGGAAAAGACCCTGTTGCTTGGAAAGATTGAAAGCAGGTGGAGAAGGGGACCATAGAGGATGAGATGGTTGGATGATATCACCGACTCAATGTACATGAGTTTGAGCAAGCTCCGGGAGTTGGTGATGGACACGGAAGCCTGGCGTGCTGCAGTCTATGAGGTCACAAAGAGTTGGACATGACTGAGCGACTAAACTGAACTAAATAGTTTAAAAATTGAAAAATAATTTTTTAAAAGGAGGGGGTATTCCCTGGGGGTCCAGTAGGATCCCATGCTTTCATTGCCAAGGGCTCAGGTTTATCTTTGGCCGGAGAACTAAGATCCCAAAAGTCGCATAGCAGGGGGAAAAAAAAAAAAGAGTTACCTTTAAAAGGCCGTTCATGGCAGTGTAAGCTTTTCTAGCAATTGCCTCCAAATACCCTAGTCTCTACCCTTTTCCCAGTTTGAAAGCTGCTTCCATATCTTTAGGTATTTGTTAGAGCAGTACCCCTATTTCTTAGCACCAATAACCTGTAATAGTCAGGGTTGTCCAAGGAAACAGAACCAGAAGGATATATATATTGTCTATTTGGATTTATTATATATTTATGTAATATATACCCAGATATAGAGATTTATATGGAGATTTATTATGAGGAATTGACTCATACAACTGTAAAGTGTGAGAAGTCTCTTGATCTCCTGTCAGCAAGCTGCAGACCCAGGAAAATCAGTGGTCTCATTCAATTCAATTCTGAATAGCTGAGAACTAGGGACGCTAATGATATAAATCCTAGTCTGGGCTGGAAATCATGAGACAGATGAGATGTCTCAGCTGAATCAGCAAGGCATGCAAAAAGAGGTCAGTTCGTCCTTCCTCTTCCTTTTGTCCTATTCAGACACTGAACCCATAAGGCCTACACACATTGTTATTTTATTTTTATTATTTATTTATTTGGCTGCACAGGTATTAGTTGTGGCATGCAGGTCTTCGATCTTCACTGAGACCTGCGAGATGTTTAGCTGAAGCATGTGGAATCTAGTTCCCTGGCCAGCGGCCCCTGCACTGGGAGTTCGAGTCTTAACCCCTGGACCACCAGGGAAGTCCCCAAGGCACTCTCACATTGGGAAGTGTAATCTACTTTACTGAGACCACTGATTCAAATCAAATGATTGCTTATCTCATCCAAAATCATCCTCACACCCAGCAATAATGCTTTTAATCTTGGGCATTCCATAGTCAGTCAAGTTGATACCTAAAATTGGCCATCATACTAAATAACTATTTTTCAAGGAGAAATTCTGGACTACCTTTCAACTTATGTAGGTGCTAGCAAGAGAATGTTCTAGAGCAGCAGTCCCCAATCTTTTTGACCCTAGGGGCTGGTTTCTTGGAAGACAATTTTTCGACGAATGGCATTGGGGGATGGTTTCAAGCACATCGTGTTTATCGTGCACTTAATTTCTATTATTATTACATCAGTTCCACCTCAGATCATCAGGCATTAGATCCCGGAGGTTGGGGACCCCTGTTCTAGGGTGAGCCTTTAATTTTTAGTAAGAGTCTTTGTCTTTAGAAATGGATTTCTCTGCTTGAGTTGTTCGATGATGGCTGACAAAAGTAAATGTGGGTGAACACCTTCCAGGCAAGACTGCCTTTCCTGGGGTCTTCTCTCTCATCTACACACTGCCCTGCAGTGAAGAGTTATAAAAAGAGGTGGTAAAATGCAGAGTTATGTGAATGTTGGATTCTGACTGAGTTTCTGGGCTTTCTCTCCAGAGAGTGGTTGCCCAGGGACCGCCAGCATCTGCTTTGCCCGCTCGAGACCAAGGATGCTACTTCCCTTACAAACAGAAAGACGGTGGAAGGAGTTGCCTCAATAGCCTTGTGGAAACTTAAATTTGAAAAATGTATGGACTTTTTACAGATAGGTCAAGAATTATAGGAAAATGCACTCATTCTGGCAGTATTTTCTATTTTTTTTTTTTTCCCCATGGTCCATTAGGCTGGGCAAGCAACTCTTTGTTGGGGCTTTAGCAGCTACCATGATCATATTATATGAAAACGCCTCTGTTCTCTCAGAACAGAGATTATCAAGGCAAATCAATAGGGATAGAAAGTAGATTAGCAGTTGCCTGGGGCTGGGAAAAGGGACTGGTTGCAAATAGGCCCTAGAAATCCTTTTAGGGTTGGAAATAAACCAAAATTGGATTGTGGTGATGACTGCACAACTTTGTAAATTTAGTAAAAGTCATTAAATTGTACACTTAAAATGAGTCAGGACATCCCCTGGTGGTCCAGTGGTTAAGAATCTGCCTTGCAACGCAGGGGACATGAGTTTGATCCCTGGTACAGGAATTAAGATTCACCATGTCTCAAGGCAGCTAAGCCTGTGTGCCACAAACACTGAGCCTGTGCTCTAGAGCCTATGAGCCCAAACTACACCTGTGCACCCTAGAGCCTGTGCTCAGTAACAAGAGAAGCCACTGCAAGGAGAAGCCTGCTCATGGCAGCTAGACAGTAGCCCCTGTCTGCCGCAACTAGAGAAACCCTGAACACAGCAATGAAGACCCAGTACAGCCAAAATAAAGAGAGGGAATTTTATGGTATAGGAATTATAAAGATTTTAAACACACGCGTGTGTACTGTACACACACGCACACACACACACACACACACACACAGAGATACTTCACTTCAAAAATCCCAGAATGCACACAATTTGAGCCATTTTTTCCCTGAAAGTTAGGAGTGAAGAAATTTTCACTGTGCAGAATGAGATACAGCCTTTCACATTGCCTGTTGTGTTGAAGTCTCACTGAAATTTAATTCCCTACTTGGAATCCTCTTTGTATTCACAAGAGAGGAAACAAACATGGTACAATGGTGTATACTCCATGCAAAAAAGGGAAAGTTGTAAATGGTGCCTAAGCCCCAGGTTATTAATACCTGGAGCAAATGCTTCATTTCCTAAACACAGAAGATACTAATCACTATAACTATGTGACTATTATTCACGGTTTTGTGAACTCCGGAGTGGAGTAATGTAATCACACTAAGATTTAATTATAATGACAATTATTTATAATACCATGTAGTAGTATATGTATGTGCAATTCCCCTTCTGTTTTATTCAAGCTAATAAATCAGCAAAATCATATTTAAATTTGCTTGATTCTTGGGTAACTTGCTTCTCATTTCTCTATTCAATTTTCACTCTGCACAATCTTGGTGTTTCTGTAAATCTTACAAGTTGAGATCATCAACTCAATATTTTCCCCTCTAAGAATGACTAAACAACAACAAAGAACATGAATACTGAGAATGAATAGGACATTACATTATGCAGGAAAATGTCTGGGGTTTTGATAGCTGTATTTTTTGGCTCATCGATTTAATGAAGGTGGTTTTAAAGAATGTAATGTTCTAAATAGCAAAATGAAAAGGTTGAGCAATCAAAATTTATTATTGAAATTGGTATAGTCTTTCTCTTTGCTTACAGTAGTAGATTACTTTGTGATAAAACATTGCAGATTTGTTGAGGAAAGTGAATATATTTTTAGGTATTCTAAAATTCCCTGGGTACAGTGGATAGGAATCCACCTGCCAATGCAAAAGACACTGGTTCAATGCCTGGTCTGGGAAGATTTCACACAACTCTGAGCAACTAAGCCCAGGCACTGCAACCATTGAGCCCATATGCTGCAACTACTGAAGCCCATGTGCCTAGAGCTTGTACTCTGCAATAAGAGAAGCCACTGCAATGAGACTCCCATGCAGAAGAGTAGCTCCCACTAGCCACAACTAGAGAAAGTTTGTGCACAGCAACAAAGACCCAGGGCAGCCAAAAATAAATTCTCTACTGGTTTACTTTAGACCAGATGGTTTTGAGGACACTTCCAGAAGAGACACTCTATGATTCCACACATATTCAACACAACTGCACTGCCTTATCATCCTGCACACAAAGTATATTCCTGCCTCAGGGCCTTTGCACTTGCTATTCCCTCTATTTGATGGATCATTCCCTAGATGGTCATGGTCTACTCCCTAACTTAAGTCCCTGCTCAAATATCACTTCCTCAGAGCAGTCTTCCCTGATTAGCCCATCTAAAAATAGCACACAGTCACTAGCCTTTTAGCTTGCTTGCTTTCTCTGCACAGCATTTAGCTGTCTGTCTGACCTTATATGCTTGCCTTACTAGAATGCAAGGTTCATGAAGGCAGGGACCATATCATGTTCATTGCTATATCCCCAGATTCTTATATATTCCCCACATAATAATTGCTCAAGACATATTTCTTGAATTAATTAAGTGAATTTTAATTTGACTTTGAATATTTGCTTTTTGCCTTCCTAACCAGACAATACCTTCATGGAAGGCAGGGAAAAGTCCTGGTCACTTATGTATCATCTCTAAAATGATTAGTTCAGTTCTGCAAGGATACTAGACATTCAACCAAAGTTTACTGAATGAATGCCTTGGAACATGGGTGTGTGACATGGCTGACTGGTCAGTGTTGCCGGTAGGTGAACAAGAAGAGTAATATCTCACCGTTCAGCCCATATATTACAAAGTATATTTTTATGTATACCAATTCATCTGATCATTTTGTTAATACTTTATTAGGTCTCAAGGTTTGCCTGAAGAAACAAGCACTCAAAGATAACAAGTGTTGATTTCTGACATTTCAGCCAGTTCAGTCTCTCACTCAGTCATATACGATTCTTTGGGACCCCATGGACTGCAGCATGCCAGTCTTCCCTATCCATCACCAATTCCCAGAGCTTGCTCACACTCACGTCCATTGAGTTGGTGACGCCATCCAACCATTTCATCCTCTCTCGTTCCCTTCTCCTCCTGCCTTCACTCTTTCCCACCATCAGGGTCTTTTCAAATGAGTCAGTTCTTTGCATCAGGTGGCCAAAGTTTTGGAGCTTCAGCTTCAGCATCAGTCCTTCCAATGAATATTCAGGGTTGATTTCCTTTAGGATGGACTGGTTGGATCTCCTTGCAACAAGAGATGCCACCACAGTGAGAAGCCTGAGCACTCCAACTAGAGTAGACCCCACTTACCACAACTAGAAAAAGCCCGAGTGTGGCAACAAAGACCCAGCACAGCCAAAAATAAAATAAAAAATTAAAATAAAAAAAGCTAATAAAGACTGTCTTGAAACATATATATGCATGGAAAGATTTTTTGAAAAGCATTGATTAGTCCTCACGGTAGTTATTTCTAGACAGTGGGAACTTGCTATTACATTTTTTGGCTTTGCATTTCTCTCACTTGTATTTTTAAAGCCAATTTGAAGTTATGAAAATAAGTTTTTTTGTATACAATGCTTTATTTTTTAATTTGTCGATGTGAATAGCATAAAAATATCACTACTCATTTTCCTGACTATGTAATTCTCAGAACATAGCAAACTTCATTCTGAGACAGCTTTTAATACTGATTTATAGTAAAGCAATAACAAATAGAATGAACCAAAATTCTTTGTGTGTGTGTGTGTGTGTGTGTTTTCCATATTTATGCCCATGTTATTCTCTGAGCAAGAAAAAAGGTAAAGTGATGCTTTATAATATATTTTCACCTTGGCCAAAAAAACTTTTCCAGGATATTGAACTCCCCAAACAGGCCCAAATCAGGCGTTAGGGACTCATTCCGGACTTTGGACCAACCTTAGAGGGCACACATGAAACATGCTCATTTCTTTTCCTTTTTTCTTTTGATGATTTGAAATACTTAAAACACCCTTTTGCTTATCTTTCACCGGAGGGATTTGTGGAAAATCTCTACTGGTGCCAACAATATGGTCCCCAAATTAGGCTTAAAAGGTTTTGGGTTTTCTTTAATTCTGAACTAAGAAGGGTTTTTCATGGTTGCTGATGCATCTCTGGGCACGTGGTTTCTTCACACGCTGAGTGGCTTGTATGTCTGTCTCCCTGCCTGTGCGTCTGCGTGTGTTTATGAGTGCAAGTCTTTGTAAAGTGCGTTGGGGTGTGTGACGGTGGTTTTGAGCCTATGGCTTACGCACTCTACGAAGAAGCGTGTCCACCCCTGTAGGTGGGAGCAGGTTTCTCCAGTCTCGGGGTCGCGTGGTGAAACCCTCCACCAAGTCCTGCGGCTCCCAGTCCTGGCCAGGGCGCGGCAGGGAGGGCGCGGGGGGCAACCAGGTGGCCAAGCAACAGAGGAACCAGCGCAGCCTGCATCCGGGCAGGGTCCCGGACACGTGCTCTGCTGGAAAGAGGGACGCACTTTCCGCCCTCTGGAACGGTGCTTAGAGCGGAGATCTATCCTGGGAGGGGTTAGAGAAGCCCGAGGATCCGGGCGCTGCAGCCTGGGGGAGGGGACAGTGGGCGGGGCGGCACCGCCCACAATCTATTCCCTCCGGAGCTGGCGGCGACCGGCCTCCGTCTGGCCTCACCCAGCCTCGGGGGCCAGGAAACTGAGACTGGAGGCGGCACGCGCGTCAGGGGCGCCCTGACGCCCAGGTACGTGCGACCCCCGCCCCCCTCCCTAGCTGAGGTCGGGACGGTTAGACCAGGCGGTTGCGGCTCCCAGACGCGCCACACCGCAGCCTCTGTGACGCACGGCGCGGCCTCTGGGGCTGGACTGGCGGCTCGGCCCGGCGGGGGCGGGGCAAGCGCGGGAGGGAGGGGCGGGGCGGGGCGGAGCGAGCGGGGCGGAGCCGACGGAGGCCCCGCCCCGGGCCCGGAGGAGCAAGGACGCTACGGAGCAGGCGCGTCCCCCCTCCCTGCCGCCGCCGCCGCCGCTGCCGCGCCGCAGCCGCCGCCGCCGCCGCTAGCCCTTCTCAGGAGCTGCCGCTGCCGCCGCCATTTGCACGGGGACCCCGGTGACAGGGGCTCGGCAGAGGGGCGGAGGGAGGGGGGAGGGCCCGCAGAGCCCCCGAGGGCGGGAGCGACGCCGCCTGCGCCGGCCGGGCTCCTTGCGCGACCGCGCCGCCCGCGGCGGGCCCCGAGCAGCAGCAGCAGCAGCAGCGGCAGCGGCAGCGGCAGCGGCAGCGGCAGCAGCAGCAGCAGCAGCAGCAGCAGCAGCAGCAGCCGAGGCCGGGCGTGCGCCTGAGGCGCGGCGGCGGCGGCGGCGGCGGCCCTGCGGGCAGCCGGGAGGGGCGGGGGCAGCGGCCGCCGCCGTTTGATGGATCCGAGGATCGCCTGGTTCCAGCCAGAGCAGCTCGGACCGTCCAACAGTCTGTGGATGCAGATCTGGGAGACCACCCAGGGACTGAGGAACCTCTACTTCAACCACCACTGTCACAGCAGCGGCGGCGCGAGCGGCGGCGGCGGCGGCGGCAGCAGCACGGCCACCGGCGGGAGCGGCAGCAGCACCGGCAGCCCCAGCGGCGCGACCCCGGCCCCGGCCCCGGCCGGCATGTACCGCTCCGGGGAGCGCCTGCTGGGCGGCCACGCGCAGCCGGCGGAGCAGCGGGACTTCCTGCCCCTGGAGACGACCAACAACAACAACAACCACCACCAGCCCGCGGCCTGGGCCCGTCGAGCCGCCGCGGGCCCCTCGACGTCCCCGTCCCCCTCGGCGTCCCCGTCCCCGCACTCCTCGACCGCCGTCCCCGCCGCGGAGCCCGCGGACCCAGCTTCGGGCAGCAGCAACAAGAGGAAGCGGGACAACAAGGCTAGCACCTACGGACTCAACTACAGCCTGCTGCAGCCCAGCGGAGGGCGGGCCCCGGGGGGCGGCCGGGCAGACGGCGGCGGGGGCGTGTACAGCGGGACCCCGTGGAAGCGGAGGAACTACAACCAGGGAGTCGTGGGGTGAGTGGTGGCCTTGCGGCCTGGTGGCCTGGCCCTTGCACACGCGCAGCCAGGCACACGCCCACAGAAGGGGGGCTGGGAGGGGAGCCTGGGTGAGGCCCCCCAACCTCGGCCTGCCTTAGTTACTGGTCCTCAGGGGTCTGATGGCCGTCCCTCCTGCGTCGGTCCATACCTTCCCCCAACCTTCGTTAGCAGTCTACACCTTTGCCCCCTCCCTCTCAGCTCCACGCCTTTTCTGGACATCCTCTCAACCCTCCACATCCTCCCCTCACCTCCCTTAGTCATTCACATCCTCCTTCCTAACCGTTCACATCTTCCCTGGACCACCCCCACCCCCCATCCATCCACTCTTTCTTCCCATCCCCCCCTAGTCAAATACCTTCTCTCTCTTCTCTCCCCAGCCCTCCCCACCCTGCCCCCCATCATCACACCCCAAAATGAAGTCGCCTAGCACAGGCAAATCATTCATTCCCTGAGAACATTCCTGTGTTAGTGCCTTTTCACGGTACCGGACCTGAGGTGCTTTCCTTGCCAAGAATAGAAACATCCAGAAAGCTCCTCCCCCTCCCCCAATCCCAAACAGGAATCGTGGCAGCCCTGAAAGGCTTTGCTGGCTATTGACCCTTTGGCCCATCTCTCTATGTTTTATTTCTTAGAATTTCCTATGTTAGTGATGCCTTGCTGTGTCGGGAGTGAGGAATGAGGTGACAGTTAAGCTTAGGCTGGTGGAGATGGTGAGCTCTTCTTTCCAGGCCGATGGAACTTTCTAGGAGTTGATCGTCCTTGGCCGCAGTTTCTCACTGTAAAGTTGTCATCCTGGCAGAGACAGCCAATGCTTTTCATTCTAGGGGGTAACTTTATGCTAATGAGTGAATGTTGCACCACTAATGACTTTCTGTTTAAAGTTCAGCTGTTACAAAATGGAATCTTACCTGACCCCTAGTGAATTATGTACATAAGCAGGGACTGTTTCCAGGTTGATTTCCCCTGTGCTGGGATAGATTACAAAGTCTTACAAAAATTTTGTAAAATGAAGGTTTTGGGGGGTGTGTGTGTGTGTGTGTGTGTGTGTGTGTGTGCGCGCGCGCGCGCGCGTGTGTGTAGCTTGAGTACGGAGAATGAGCTTTAAAATTGCTTTTCACTTTTCAGATCCTTTTTTTCATCATGGGTTACAAGTAGGCAAGTGAAATCACCATTAATAGTCCCTTGTGGAACCTTTTCTTAGATTCACCCATTCATATCTGCCCCGCTTTGGCAAGCAGAGAGAGTTCTGTGTACCTTTTTGAAGGTCTGGTTAAAATGAGTTGGTGGGTTCCATCTGCTTCTAGTGGGCTGGTGTCTGTTCTATGCTACTATTACAACTCCCACCCTTTATGGAAAATCGCAGTTAAGCGTTTTAAGACTGGCATTGGGGGACATGTCAAACCTGTCCTCACTTTCCAGGGGGGATCATTTTGGATTGAGTCCTCTATTGCTAAGCTTCAAGGGCGCTCTCCATGGTCATCTTCTTTCAATAAAAGGCTCATGGTTCCATCCTGATAGCATTTCTAAGATGAAGCATAAACCTGTGGTTTGATGACAGGCAAATTGATATTGAGGGATTCTGATAGTTTCATTTCACAGGAATAAGCTCCAGTTAAGTAATCACTGCCAGTTAAAACCTCCAAGTTCCCTAGTTTCGTTTTACTGAAGCGTCTGCGTATGTATGTAACAAAGGTGTATTATAAATCCAAAATGCTGGCTGCCTCTCTTTGATAGCCTAGAAATTCCTTTTTACTTGCTAATTTAATGTTGAGGTTACTGTAAAAGGCTCACATTTGAACTTAGGTAGAAGCAAGATACTCTTAGTCCTGGATTCAAATACTACATTGTCCTCAAAGGGATTAAGGAGAGGAATTTCCATTTCCAGAGGAATTGCTGTTTAAAAACGGATTATAAACCTATCTTAAAACTGCTTATCGATTCATCATGTCATCAGTTAAATTTTTAAAATTTTCTTAAGTGGGACCTAAGTGTTTTTGTAAGAGTGTCTGCTTAAAAATTCTTGTTGTGATTTATGGACCCTTATTTCTTAACTTTTAGGAAAGTCTTGCTGTTTTTAATACAGGTATTTAAAAAAGTCTGAATTCAGAATGTACCTCAATGTTATGCTATTCTGAGATTAACTATAGTAAAACTATTGAGAGTTCTGGGGATGTGACTGACATTTAGCTAATAGGTTAAAAAACTGTTGTGGTCCTCGGCCTCTGAACTGGCATGACCATCCAGGTAGGGAGAGGAAGCAAAAGCGCATGAACAGTGGCCTGGAACCCTGGGGCAGCTGGATACACACTCTGTCCCACATCTGTGATCTATCTGTGTTCTGTTTTGCCACAGCAGGTTGACTTACTCCCTGAACACTCCAAGATGCAGTTCAAAATCCTGAGTTCATTGCTCATGTTCTTGATTTTTTTTGTACTTTCTCTAAAATCTTATAGTGTTTGTTTCATCTTGGTATAGTTGCTTATGTTTAATTTTCCTTTTATGTATATGTTTTTTCTTATCTACTAGGTCGCTAGTTGAGATGAAACTTCTTTCTTCCTTTCTTTTTTCAGCTGAGGTAAGATGGAAATTTCTTAAATGTGGAGTAAGATGTTTGCGTGGCATTCTGAAATCCTCATAGTCCTCTTTCAAAAGGACTCCTCTCATCTGAGCTTACCGTCTCAGCCTTCTCCAGGAATTGTCCCTGATGCAGGGAGTTTGTTTGTTTTCCATTTTTTCTTTATAAAGTTGCTTTCACTTATTCTACTTTTGGGAATTCCTTCCCTTTCAGTGCTGGCTATGGTGTAGGGAGAAGTCCACCTGCTTCTGGTTGTTCATGAAAATGAGCTTTAAGCCCTTTTCTTTTCAAAGATTTAATTGTTGATCATCATGGGGAAAGAAGAGCTGACAAAAAGTAGCAAACATAGGAAACTTTTGGAGATTCAGAGTCCTTGGTCCTGAGCCCAGGTGTCCAGAAGCTTCCTTTGGAAGGCACTTGGTGCTCAAGCTCATGAGGATAGGCTTATGTGGGCCACGTGGCCAGATCTGTAGATATTTTCCCAAGGCTTGCATGACTTGTTCAAAATAATGTTTTGGAGTATGAATTTGACAGTGGGACATCAAGAAGTCCCTGCTGGGAAACTTGGGTTTAAGGAATAATTTCTTGAACTGGAATGATGGGGTTGGAAATGGGAAAGAATGAATGTGAGAGGTACTACAGAGTAAGAATGGGAAAGATTCTAACTCCCTTCATGGATTTAAATCCATGTTATTAATAACAGCTTTGAATGTGAGTGACTGGGAAAATGTTAATGTTATTGTTGAACACAAGGATTAGGACCACTGGTTTGGAGCAAAAGGTACGGTGATGTTTAGATGGAACTGTCTAGCGGGGGCTAGAAAATTTGGGGGCGATGAAATTTGGGGGCTGAGATACAGTTGTTTTCACTGCAGTGGGGGCAGTGTCCTTCCTTGTGTATGTTGTACAGCGTAGCACAGTTGAGTCCAAGATGCTGACACTGTTCTTTAGCACTGACCTTATGGCCTCTTTCTATTTCTACACAATATGATCAGTGGGATTGATGTTAGTGCTGGCTCCAAAGTGATTGGGCAGATTAACATGAAAGAATTTAGAGGCCTTAGTCCAAGGGCTTGTTCTAAGTATAATTTGGTGGCGCTAGTGGTAAAGAACTCGCCTGCCAATGCAGCAGACGTGAGAGATGCTCAAGCCCTGGGTGGGGAAGATCCGATGGAAAAGGAAATGGCAACCCACTCCAGTATTCTTGGCTGGAGAATCCCATGGAGACAGGAGCCTGATGGGCTGTGGTCCATAGGGTCGCAAAGAGTTGGGCACAGCTGAAGCGACTTAGCACATAATTTTTATGTATTTGCGTATGTAGCCCACAGGAATTCTTCTGTGCACTAGGGCCTTCAGGTTATGGAATTTTTCTCTATTTGGGTGCTGAAGTGTGCTTTCAGGAAGACAGTAGGTTTTCTGCACTGTAGATTCTACACTAACAATATAATTCCTATTTGAGAATCTCACATCTGGTATACCGTGTACAGCTAAGCTGCTTCCATGCCACAACTCATCTGTCTAAAATCTGTGACAGTGAACAGTTGTCACCCTGTCAGAATCATTGGTTTTTTAGCCTGTGGAATTTTTCTGCAGTACCCTTTAAGTTTTTAGGTGTTGAAAGGCAAAACCGAACAGTGACTGGAGCTTTCTGGAATCTGCCCTGGGTTCACACAGAAGGTTTAGCTTCTTTTGGAAATGAAGCATGAGAAAGGGATACCAGGAAAGCCTAAGGTAGGGAGGAGGAGGGCATGTGTGTTCCAGCAATCTGGTCCTGGTGTGATAGATGGCCTTACGTCACAACTTCTTCCATGAAACCCCTATCAGTAAATCCTAGTGTTCGGAGTCTGCAGGGTCCATGGGAAGAAAATATACGCGCTCCCTTGCTGATACTGAACTGATCAAATAGTTGTGGTTAGGCTTATTCTTATACCTGTTGAAGCTGAGAATAAATTAAGGTACTTGTCTAAGGAAAGTAGAAAAGCAAGGTGTTGTGTGATTTTACTCAGCTTTCTATTTTTCCTTTAGAATAAAATTTAGTGGAGAAAACTGTTTCAGGATCACACCCACTGCACTGGAGACTGTTAATCATTAATGCACACTTGGGTATGGAGTAGTCTTGAAGGGGCTATAGGCCAGAGAGGATGCTCATTGGAGAATTAGGGTCCAGCTCCCAGTAGCTGACTGAGACTCCTGTTTTGACTCTTTCCTGCAGAGCTGGCTGAACAGCTCAGCCTGCTTCAGGAATTCAGAGGACGGCCAGTAGAATGTTCTTTGTAACCCTCAGAATATTTGTTAGGGACTCAGTTGCTACAGAACACCAAAAAGACTTTCAATTCATTTTTTACCATTTTTGACATGACACAAAATTATTTTTTTCTAAGAGTATTTATTGATGTTGAGGATGCCCTCAAGCTAGACTTTTCATTAATTTGAACCCAAACAGCAGCTGTTAATTTACTCCATCCTGTAAGTTACTTGATGATATTAGAGACCTCTGTATACTTAAGGGCGTTGCGTCATGTTGAAGTTAGAGTTAAAAGATTTTGGGAAAAAAACTGAATGTGGAGATGCTTTTGTTGTGTACTGGCTCCTTAATCACTTGAACAGTGCCAGAATGTGAAAAAAAATCTTGCCATGTGCATAAGAGATTTCATGTAGTATGTGATAACTGAACTCTGGAATTGTAGCTCAAATCATGTTTTCTGCTGAAATAGTTTGAATAGTATACAGAAACCTATGTTTTCAAATTAGTTGCTTTATGAAAAATGCTCTATTCTGTAAAAATGCTCATGGAGCCTTTTTACCATGTTCCATATACTAACATATACTATATTAAGCCTTTTGTATTTGTTATATTTTTCTCGTGCGTTAGCCCCATCTAATTTGTTTTAAACTTTTTATTTTGAAATATAGATTCCCAGAAAGTGGCAGAAAATAATACAGAAAGATCCCATGTTCCCTTCACCTAGTTTCATGCAGTGATAACATCTCATATAACTATTGTTTAATCTCAGAACCAGGAAATTGACATTGTTATAATCCATAGCATTATTCAGATTTCAGCAGTCCTATATATACTCATTTGTGTAGTGTGTGTGTCTAGTTCTGTAAAAATATTACATGTGTAGATTTGTGTGACCACCACCACAATCAAGATATAGAACTATACCATCACCTCAAAGATCCCTCATGCTATCCCTTTATTTTCATGCACACATCCCCTCATTTCTGACCTCTAGCTACTAATCTGTTCTCCATACTTACATTTTTTTAATTTTGAAAATGTTATATAAATGGAATCATATAGTACTTTGACTTTTTTCCAGTTACCATAATTCCTTGAGTTCTATCCAGAATTTTGTATGTGTTAATAGTTCCTTCCAGGTCTTAGTTGCACATGCCGGATCTTTAGTTGTGGCATGTGGAATCTGGTTCCCCAACCAGGACTCAAACGCAGGCCTGCTGCCCTGGGAGTGACTAGAGCACCAGGAGTCCAGTCGTCCCTTCCTCTTTAATGCTGAGGCACGACTGAAGCATCCCAGCAGCAGCAGCTGTGTTCCAGAGGGCTTGCTTGGTGGCTCAGCGGTAAAGAATCCTCCTGCAGTGCAGGAGCGGCAGGAGATGCTGGTTCGATCCCTGGGTCGGGAAGATCCTCAGGAGGAGGGCATGGCAGTCTACTCCAGTATTCTTGTCTGGAGAATCCCATGGACAGAGAAGCCAGGAAGGCTACAGACCATGGGGTCCCAAAGAGCCGGACACGACTGAAGGGATTTAGCGCGCATGCACAGTGTTCCACAGTTTGGAGGTACCACAGTTTAACGATGGAAGGACATTCAGGAAGAGTTTATATATCGTTTTTGGCCTTTGCAAATACAACTGTTTCATGAAGTATACATTTTTTATGTAAATATAAGTTTTCATTCTAGAGGGATAAATGCCCAAAAGTGCTGGGTCATTTGGTAAGCACATATTTTGAAAGAAAGGGGTAAACTGTTTTCCAGAGTCACTGTATCAGATTACATTCCTGCCAGCAATGTATGTGTGATCTGGTTTCTCTGCATCCTTGCCAGCATTTGGTATTATCACTTTTTTTATTTTAACTGTTCTCATATGAGTAGCAATAGTTTATTATGCTTTTATCATAATAACCTTCTCATGAATAACTCCACCTAATTTTATCTTTTTAATTTTTATTTTCAAAACTTCTTGGCAGTATTGAGAACGTCTGCAGTTAAAAATCTAAGTAAAATTGACTTAAAAGGGCCTTATTTTTTGATTTGCTTTGATTTTAGCAATATTGCTTGAACTCTCTTATCTTTGAACTATTTTGCAGTGTTTCCTTTGCATGTTTCTTTTTCTTGGAAACTGGCATGAAGTAGAGTTTTATTTTCATTTAACTAAAAACATATAAAAGAGTAACTGCAGAGTTTATTTCAAAATTTAGAGTCCTTCTTTTCATATGTTTTGAGTAAACTTTATTTTCTCTTGGCTTGGCTGGATTTTGTGGGAGTAAACCCTGTGCTTAGTGGTGATTTTTTTTGTTGATGGTGGTAGGAAGGGTTTGTTTTCAATAATATTTTTATATCTTAACAATGCCTTTAGACTGTGTAGAATAAATATTTTATTTTCATACCTCTGCTAAAATAAACTGTGTTTCATTGGAACCATTTTCTGGACTGAGAATTGGGACCTGGTCTTTTATTTTTTTGTTACCAGTCCCTTGGAGTCACTGTTTCGATTTTGTCAACATAACATAACTTTTAGCGCTGTCACGTTTGTATTATAAATTAAATTTATTACGTTGTAAATTTCTGCCAAAGCAAGAGTAAGAATGCATTAGGATTGTGGTTGTGGAGTTATCGTCTAGTAATTTGGATTTACTAAAATGTTTAGGCCTGTGATGAGGTTTTTAAATTTGATGTCTTTATTCTTTTATTCACCCTTTGTTTTCTTCTTCGTTTGAGGTGTTAATACCACTGTTTGTTAGGATACTTGTTTTTAAAACAGTATATATTTATTTGTTACTTAATAAGTGCTAATTGTAAAAAAAAAAAAAACACAAAAAAAACCCAGAAAAATACAGCTAAACCAAATGAAGAAAAAATAACCCCTCTAATACTACTACCAGCACATAACTACTGTTAGCACATTTTTAGACTTTTTCATGTATGTTTACATATATTTTGTTTTTTCTATCATTATGGACTCCACTATGGGTATGCTTAAATTTTTTTTTTTCCTTTTTAAGGAAAAAAATTTTTTAAAGAACAGAAATGTATTCTCTTGCAGTCTGGAGGCAAGAAGTTAGAACTGATTTCTAAGATTGTTTTCTACTTTGGGAGAAGGGCATCAGACTATTGTGGGCATACTTTTTTTTTTTAAGACTTAAAATTTTCAGAAATTCATTTATGTTTGGTTGCCCAGGGTCTTCGTTGCTGCTCACAAGCCTTGCGGCGAGCAAGGACTGCTCTTCATTGAGTGTGCAGGCTTCTCATTACCGTTGATTCTCGCGTTGCGGAGCACAGGCTCTAGCCACACGGGCTTCCGTAGTTGCAGTACTCGTGCTCAGTACTTGTGGCTTGCGGTCCCTAGAGTGTGGGCTTTGTAGTTGTGGTGAAGGAGGTTTGTTGCTCCAGGGCAAGTGGAGTCTTCCTGAACCGGGGATCGAGCCTGTTTTCCACACATTGGCAGGCAGATTTCCATCCACTCTACCACTAGGGAAGTCCTGTGGGCATCCTTTCTTTGAGTTAAAAAAATTCATTACTGTAACAAGTATCTTGCATATGAAATGCATTTCTACAGCATTTTTAAATACCTCATTACCTTTAGTATGACTCCGTGTACCTACTGTGTGTGGACGTGATATTCCCTTGGTTGAATGCACCTTACTTTATTTTACCAGCTCCCAGGTGAACATTTAGTTTGTTTTTCCAGTCTTTCGCTTTTTATAAAAGATGTGTTTTTAGCTAACCCTTTGCCCCAGAGAGGATTATTTTTTTCCTTATTTTTACTTAGATAAAATTCATATGCTGTCATATTTGCCCTTTTAAAATGTACAACTCAGTGGTTTTTACAATATTACAAGATTGTGTAATCATCACAGCTATCTAATTCCAGAACATTTTCATTACCAAAGAAAGAAACCCTGTACCCATCATCACTCTCCACTCTTCCCTTCTCCTTCAGATCCTGGGAGCCTCAGACAGACTTTCTGTCCCTGTGGATTTATGATTCTGGACATTTCATAAGAATGGTATCATGTAATATGTGGCCTTTTGTGTCTGGCTTTTGTTTCATGAAAACATGTTTTCAGTGTTTATCCATGTTGTAACATGTATCAGTCCTTCTAAATATCCCAGTGTATGAATATACCATATTTTATCTGTTTATTAGCTGGTGGACATTTGGTTTGTTTCCATCTTTTTGGCTATTATAAATAATGAACATGCATGTACGGAATCTTTTGTAGATATGTGCTTTCATTTTTCTTGGGTTAAGTGTCTAGCAGTAGAAATGCTGGATTATACAAAGTGACGATAGTATTTTTCATTCTCACCACCTGCAGTGACTGAGGGTTTCTAGTTTCTCCATGTTCTTGTCACCACTTGTCATTATCTGTCTTTTTGATTATAGCCATCCTAGTGAGTGTGAGGAGAAGGCAGTGGCACCCCACTCCAGCACTCTTGCCTGGAAAAATCCCATGGACAGAGGAGCCTGGAAGGCTGCAGTCTATGGGGTCACTAAGAGTCGGACAAGACTGAGCCACTTCACTTTCACTTTTCGCTTTAATGCATTGGAGAAGGAAATGGCAACCCACTCCAGTGTTCTTGCCTGAAGAATCCCAGGGGCGGAGGAGCCTGGCAGAGTTGGACACGACTGAAGCGATTTAGCAGCAGCAGCAGCAGCAGCAGTGAGTGTGAAGTGATGTGGTATCTCATTGTGTTTTTGATTGCATTTCTCTAATGCCCAAAGGAAGTTGTTGAGCATCTTTGCATGTGCTGGTAGGCTGCATGTATGTCTTCTTTGAAAGTGAGGTCACTCAGTCGTGTCCGACTCTTTGCGACCCCATGGACTGTAGCCCGCCAGGCTCCGCTGTCCATGTAATTCTCCAGGCAAGAATACTGGAGTGGGTTGCCATTTCCTTCTCCAGGGGATCTTCCCGACCCAGGGATCGAACCCAGGTCTCCTGCATTGCAGGCAGATGCTTTAACCTCTGAGCCACCAGGGAAGCCCTTGTCTTCTTTGAAGAAATGTCTATTCAGGTTGCTTGCCCATGTTTTCTTTTTTTTAGTGGATTGTCTTTTTACTGTTTATTGTAAGAGTTCCTTTTATATTCTGGATTATAGACCCTTATCAGATGGGTGATTTGTAGATACTTTCCCCCATTCTGTGGATTGTCTTTCTACTTTCTTGATAGTATCCTTTGAAGCAAAAGTTTTGTTATTTCTATCGTATACATTCCAATTTACCCATTTTTTTTCTGTTGTTTATGCTTTATGTGTCATATCTAAGAAACCATTGCGTAATCCAAGATCACAAAAATTGACCCTTATTTTTTTCTTTTAAGAGTTTTACATTTTTAGCTCTTGTATTTAGGTCTCTGATACATTTTGAATTCACTTTTATATATGGTGTGAGGTAGACAACCAACTTCATTCTTTTGCCTGTGGATATCAGGTTGTCTCAGCACCATTTGTTAAAGACTATTCTTTCCCCTTGCCACATGGTTATTTCTTGAGGATGAAGTTTTAGATTGGAGAATGTTTCTATCTTCTAAGGCTTTTGCCAAATTTTCCTGTGGAAGATCAAGTCAATTTACCCTAATGTCAGTAGTGTGCGTGAGTCCAAATTTTCACCAGTGCTACATATTACAAATAAAAACAAATACCAATACAAAAGAAAACAATTTCTTGCCAATTTTATAGGTAAAAAATAGTATCTTACTGATTTCATTTGTGCATGCCTTTCCCTGTCTGTGTATTTTTCTTTTCCGTTTCTTGTTTTCCTTGCCTATCTTTCTTGTGAAAATGTTTGTCTTATTAATTTGTAAGAGCCCTTGATCTGTCCTGTTACAAATACATGTAATTTAAAATTCTGATCTTATGATTTATAGTTTTTATTAGAATATAACTTACATAGAATAAAATTCACTCGTTTAAATTGTACAAGTAGGTGACTTTTGGAAATATATACAGTTGTGTAACCATGACAGTCATTAAGTAGGAAGAAGATACAGAATATTTCCATCACTCAAAAGGTACCCTCATGCCAATTCAGTCATTCCCTTTCCCTCCATCCTTTGCCCTAAGCACCCACTTTTGCCTTTTCTGGGATTTCAATTAAATGGAGTTAAATATACTGTAGATAGTATATAGTCCTTTGCACCTGACTTCTTTCTCTTGATGTTTTGGAGATTCACCCATATTGTGTGTAGTATTGTTGTCTGTCTGTTTTGAATGCCAGGTAGCATTCCATTGTATGGATCCATCACAACAGGTTCATCTGTTCTTTATGACCTGTAGATTTTGCGAACATACCCACTCTTTTTGGTTCTCTATTACTTACTATTTTGTGACTCATCTCTGAACAGACCAGAATGAGCCACACATTTTTTGGTTGGAAAATCAGCTGCTGTATGCAAGCCACTGTGCTAGGCTTTTTGTGGGAAGTAAAGACAGAAAACATTCTCTGCCTTCTAGGAAATTATGGGCTGGTTGGATAAACTATTAATAGATAAGGTGGAGAGGTTTCTTTTGACTAGTGAGATAAGGCAAACTTTGAAAAAAGTGGAGATTTTTGCTGTTTCGAAAGATTGGTTAGGTTTTGGAGGATTGGAAAGGACAAATTGATTATATGGGTTTCATATGATAAACGCTACTGAATAGGTTGGATATACAGCTGTCCCTGGGTTCCATGAGTCCCTGTCAATACCAAAATATGGAATGTGCAATCCCTTATGAAAAATAGTGTAGTGCAATGAATACAGTTGGCCCTGTCTATCCGTGGGGTTTGCATCTGCAGAATCAACTGACTTCAACTGAAATTTTGATCCATGGATATGGAGGACCAATATGTGGTATTTAGCATAATTGAGATAGGTGAGGAGCAGGATCTACTATGATGGTTGACCTTTCTCAGAAATTGTGACATCTAAAATTACTTCATTTCTTTAAACCTTTTTATTATGGAAAATTACAAACAGTATGGAGTTAGACAGAAGAGATAATGAACGTCCATGTCTTCATCACGAAACTTTGACAGTCACCAACCCATGACCAAACTCATTTTTCCTGCATGCCAGTCCATTTCCACCCATCTTTATTTTGAAGCAAATTCCAAGTGTCGCATCATTTTACATAAATATATGTGTCTCTAGATAAGGGTTTTAAAAGAAACCATTATCATAATACCATTATTACACCTGAACGGACAGATTACAATAACTCCTTAGAAAGTGAAAGTGAAAGTCACTCAGTCCTGTATCTGTTCGCTTCTCCAGGGGATCTTCCCAACCTAGGGATGGA
Source organism: Ovis canadensis (assembly GCF_042477335.2). Lineage (NCBI taxonomy): Eukaryota > Metazoa > Chordata > Mammalia > Artiodactyla > Bovidae > Ovis > Ovis canadensis. The sequence goes on from NC_091258.1 coordinate 31,767,005, forward strand.
ACCCAGGTCTCCCACAATGCAGGCAGATTCTTTACCAGCTGAGCCAGAAGGGAAGCCCAGATAACTCCTTAGTTGCGTCAGATATCCAATGTTTATATTTTCTCTCCCATAATTATTTTTTTTAACAGTTTGATCAAATCAAAATCCAGATGAGTTTCTTGAATTGTTATTGGTTGAAATGCCTTTTAAGTCTTCTAATCAACAGCTTCTCTGTCATCTGTTTTCCCTATTAATTTCTTTGTCTAAGAAACTGGGTTGTTTTTCCTATAGATTTTTTTACTTTCTGAGTTTTGCTATTAATAATTGCATTCCTGTGGTGTCAATTTAATATGTTCTGTTGTCCCCCTGTTTTTTCTCTAAGTTTGTAATTAGATCTAGAGGCTTGTTTAGATTTTTTTGTTGTTTGCAAGAATGCTTCATAGACAGTGGTGTGTACTTTCCCCAGGAGAGACATAGTGTCTGAATGTCTTTCTTTTTGTAATATTACTAGTCAGTAATGATCATTGTTTATATGTATTAATTCATTATTAGGGTTGTAAACATTGTGATATTCTTATTTTCTTGATCTTTTCTCAGTTATTAGCTGGGACACTCGTAAAAGGAGAAACTTTTCCTTCTCAGCCATTTGGCTGTGTTGAAATACAATTCTCATAGGGAAAACAGGGTAAGAGTGAGAAAGGGGATATAACTTTTTAACTAGCTAGCTCTCTTAATGAGCTGTCATCCCTCAGGAAAGAGAAGCAGGGTGGGCTGCAGGAAGCTGAAGCGGGCTTTGGGCGAACTAGTGCCTGGTGTGTGGGAAAGGCAGTCATGAGCTGTCCTTGGCCTTTGGGCGGTGGCTGGGACTGTCAGGGGACCCCTTGGCCCATAGCCACACCTGACCTTTGCTTTCAGCTTGTGGTAGCTGAAGAAAACCACGATGGATGTAGTGGCCTGTGAGCCTCTGCTCAGGAGGCGGAATTCTTACAGCCTTACCTCAACAACCAGGAGTAGTACATTTGTTTTTTCCTTTAAATTAAACTTGGATTATGTTGCTTCATCTTGTGCTAATACTCTTTGGTCTTAGGCTAATGTAACCCATACAGCATGGAACAGGAAGGATTCCTGCTGGGAGTAAATCTTTAACACTTTCAGTTAAGTTCAGTTCAGTCGCTCAGTCATGTCCGACTCTTTGTGACCCCATGAATAGCAGCACGCCAGGCCTCCCTATCCATCATCAACTCCCGGAGTTCACTCAAACTCACATCCATCAAGTCTGTGCTGCCATCCAGACATCTCATCCTCTGTCGTCCCCTTTTCCTCCTGCCCCCAACACCTCCCAGCATCAGAGTCTTTTCCAATGAGTCAACTCTTCGCGTGAGGTGGCCAAAGTACTGGAGTTTCAGCTTTAGAATCAGTCCTTCCAAAGAACACCCAGGACTGATCTCCTTTAGAATGGAGTGGATGGATCTCCTTGCAAGCCAAGGGACTCTAGAGAAAGTCTTCTCCAACACCACAGTTCAAAAGCATCAATTCTTCGGCACTCAGCTTTCTTCACAGTCCAAGTCTCACATCCATACATGACCACTGGAAAAACCATACCCTTGACTAGACGGACCTTTGTTGGCAAATTAATGTCTCTGCTTTTCAATATGCTATCTATGTTGGTCATAACTTTCCTTCCAAGGAGTAAGCGTCTTTTAATTTCATGGCTGCAGTCACCATCTGCAGTGATTGTGGAGCCCCCCAAAATAAAGTCTGGCACTGTTTCCACTGTTTCCCCATCTATTTCCCATGAAGTGATGGGACCAGATGCCATGATCTTCGTTTTCTAAATGTTGAGCTTTAGGCCAACTTTTTCACTCTCCTCTTTCACTTTCATCAAGAGGCTTTTTAGTTCTCCTTCACTTTCTACCATAGGGGTGGTGTCATCTGCATATCTGAGGTTATTGATATTTCATCTGGCAATCTTGATTCCAGCTTGTGCTTCGTCCAGCCCAGCATTTCTCATGATGTACTCTGCATGTGAGTTAAATAATCAGGGTGACAATATACAGCCTTGACGTACTCCTTTTCCTATTTGGAACCAGTCTGTTGTTCCATGTCCAGTTCTAACTGTTGCTTCCTGACCTGCATACAGATTTCTCAAGAGGCAGGTTAGGTGGTCTGATATTCCCATCTCTTTCAGAATTTTCCACAGTTTATTGTGATCCACACAGTCAAAGGCTTTGGCATAGTCAATAAACCAGAAATAGATGTTTTTCTGGAACTCTTGTTTTTTTGATGATCCAGCGGATGTTGGCAATTTGATCTCTGGTTCCTCTGCCTTTCCTAAAACCAGCTTGAACATCAGGAAGTTCATGGTTCACGTATTGCTGAAGCCTGGCTTGGAGAATTTTGAGCATTACTTTACTAGCATGTGAGATGAGTGCAATTGTGCTATAGTTTGAGCATTCTTTGGCATTGCCTTTCTTTGGGATTGGAATGAAAACTGACCTTTTCCAGTCCTGTGGCCACTGCTGAGTTTTCCAAGTTTGCTGGCATATTGAGTGCAGCACTTTCACAGCATCATCTTTCAGGATTTGAAATAGCTCAAGTGGAATTCCATCACCTCCACTAGCTTTGTTCATAGTGATGCTTTCTAAGGCCCACTTGACTTCACATTCCAGGATGTCTGGCTCTAGATGAGTGATCACACTATCGTGGTTATCTGGGTCATGAAGATCTTTTTTGTACAGTTCTTCCGTGTATTCTTGCCACCTCTTCTTAATATCTTCTGCTTCTGTTAGGTCCATACCATTTCTGTCCTTTATCGAGCCCATCTTTGCATGAAATGTTCCTTTTCTTGAAGAGATCTTAACACTTTACCTCCAATCAAATACTTTTTTAAAAGCGTCTATTTGCATATTGAAAACCATGTAGCAAGCTGTGTAAAGAAAGCCCAATATGACCTCTGTAAAGGAAGACTCCAAGAAGATGACCTGAACTGAGCCTCTAGGTCATGGTTTGGCTTCAGCTTCCTTACGAGTTTGTGGTCACCCCTTCTGGGGAGTCAGTAGGCAGGGAAAACTGTAAGACCCGGCACAGTGGAGATATTTATGGACATTTCTCTTCTGCAGTGCTGATCTTCTGTCTTTTCTCCCCAAGAGCCCAGTGTGTGTGTTTTACATTTGTGTGTCTGTGTATGTGTATGTTTTACATATCTGTGTATGTGTAATTTTTTTCTTAAGCAGTTTTATGTTTATGGAAAAATTCAACAGAAATTACAGAATTCTCATATAGTCCCTCACTTCCCCACCCCCACCGCAGTTTCCTTTTAATTAACATACTTTATTTGTAACACTCGATGGGTCATATATTGATACAGTATGATTAATTAAAGTTCATCATGTAATTGGGATGAACTCTTTGTATTGTACATTCTGTGGGTTTGGCAAATGTGTATAATGACGTGTTTCCATCATTACACAGAATGATATCCCACAGGATAGTGTCATTAGCGAACTGTCCCGTGTTCTTCCCATTCATCTTTTTCTCCCCCCGAGCCTCTGGCAACCATTGATATTTTTGCTGTCTCCATAGTTTTGTCCTTTCCAGAATGTTATATCGGAGAAGGCAATGGCCTTCTCCGGTACTCTTGCCTGGAAAATCCCATGGATGGAGGAGCCTGGAAGGCTGCAGTCTGTGAGGTCGCTGAGGGTTGGGCACGACTGAGCGACTTCACTTTCACTTTTCACTTTCATGCATTGGAGAAGGAAATGGCAACCCACTCCAGTGTTGTTGCCTGGAGAATCCCAGGGACGGGGGAGCCTGGTGGGCTGCCGTCTGTGGGGTCGCACAGAGCCGGACACTGAAGCGACTCAGCAGCAGAATGCTACGTAGTTGGCGTTGTACAGTATGCGATCGTTTCAGATCGTCTACTTTCCCTCAGCAGCATGAGTTTACGGTTCCTCTGTGTCTTGTCCTGACCTGCTCGCGCCTCTTTTTTGGTTGCATAGTGCTCCATTGTGTGGATGTGCCACAGCTTATGTATCCAGTTACCTGTTGAAGGATATCTTGATTATTAAGCTGAATGCAGCTTTTGGTGTGAATATCAGTTTTCAGTTACTTTGGGCTAGTACCAAGGGGCGTGAAATTCCTGAATTGATGGTAAGAGTTTATTTAGTTTTATAAGAAACTTCCAAACTGTCTTCCAAAGTGGCCGCACTATTTTGTATTCCCACCAGCAATGAACGAGAATTCCTGTTGCTCCACATCCTCTCCAGCATTTGATGTCATCATTGTTTTAGATTTTGGCCATTCTAATAGATGTGTAGTGATAATCTCATTGTTTTAATTTGCAATACCCTAATCATATATGTTATCAGGTATCTTTTCATAGACTTATTTGGCATCTGTATTTTCTTTGGTGAGGTGTCTCCTCAGATTTTTTGTGTTTTTAAAAAATTGAAGTATAGTTGATTTACAATATTGTATTAATTTCAGATGTACAGCAAAGTAATCTGATATGGATTATACTCCATGTTTTGCTCATTTTAAAATTGACTTATTTATTTTTGAGTTTTAAATATTTTGGATACCAGTCTTTTATTAAGTGCGTGTTTTGTAAAATATTTTTCCCAGTCTTTGGCTTGCCTTTTCATTCTCTTGATAGTGTCATTTGCAGAGCAGAGGTTTTTACTTTTGTGAAGCCCAATTTAGCAATTCTCTTTCATATATCGTATTTTTGGTATTGTGTCTGAAAAGTTATGGCCAAACTCAAGGTCACCTAAATTTTTTCTATGCTGTCTTCTAGGAATTTATAGTTTTGTGTTTTACATTTAGGTATATGAGCCATTTTTTAGTTAATATTTGTGAAAGATAGACCATCTATGTCTAGATTCATTGTTTTGCATGTGAGTATCCAGTTCTTCAGCGCTCTTTTCTAAGAAGACTGTCCTTGCTCCGTTGAATTGCCTTTGTTCATTTGTGGAAGATCAGTGACTGTGTTTTGAGTAGGTGTATTTCTGGGCCCTCTCTTCTGTTCCACGTCTAATCTTTCCCCGGTACCACACAGTCATGATTACTTTAGCATCATTGTTAGGTCTTGAAGTCAGCTAATGTCATTCCTCTGACTTTATTCTTCTCTTTCTGCATTATTTTCACTATTCTGGATCTTTTGCTTTTCCATATATATTTTAGAATTAGTTTGTCATTATGCACAAAATGTCTTGCTGGAATTTAGATTGGGGTTTCACTGAATCTATAGATCAAGTTGTGAAGAAATGGAATAGCCCTGTTTCTTTAGGTCTTTGATTTCTTTCATCAGAGTTTTCTTTCGTGAACTTATGTTGTTAGATTTATACCTAAGTGTTTCTGTTTGGGTTTTCTGCTAATGTATATGGTAATTGCATTTAAAATTTTAAATTTCCATTTTTTGTTGCTTGTATTTAAGATAGCAGTTGACTTTTTAAATTAACTTTGTATTCTGTAACCTTACTAGAATGGTTTACTAGTCCCAGGAATTTTTTTGTTGTTTCTTTGGGATTTTCTACATAGATAATCATGTTAATAGCAAACAAAAGCAATTTTGTTCTTTCTTTCCAGTGCACAGACTTTTATTTCCTTATTTAGTCTTATTGTGTTAGGAGTTCCAATATGATGTAGGTTAGGAGTGGTGAGAGTGGACATCTTGCCTTATTCCTAATCTTAGTGGGAAAACATCTAATTTTATAACATTTTTGTAATATATTCTTTATCAAGTTGAGGAACTTCCCTTCTGTTTCTGATTTTCTGAACGTTACTTTTTTTCTTTCCTTTTTTTTTTGGCCACGCTGTGAGGCATGCAGGATCTTATTAGGTTGGTACAAAAGTAATTGCAGTTTTGGACCGTGAATTTTAAATCACTGTATTATAACTAGGCTTAAACAGATCTTATTAATCAAATACAATCAGCACATTTTTGCCACTGAGAAAGAAGTTTGTTTCTATAGTGTAAGAATCCGTGCTTCAGGCTTCAGTGAACTCTTGAAAAGCATTTTCTGCCTCCTGCTGGTTGTGGAACGTTTTGCCTGCAAGAAGTTGTCGAGAGGATTGAAGAAGTAATTCACTGGCGAGAAGTGAGGTGAATATGGTGGGTGAGGCAAAGCTTCATGGTCCAGTTCGCTGACTTTTGAAGCGTTGGCTGTGCAGCATGCAGACAGGCGTTGTGGAGAGGAATGGGGCCCTTTCTGTTGACTGATGCCTGCTGACGTCCTTGCAGCTTTCAGTGCATCTCGTCGATGTGCTGAGCACACTTGTCAGACATCACGGTTTCGCCAGGATCGAGAAAGCTGTAGTGAATCACACTGGCCGCAGACCACCCAGCAGTGGCCATGGCCCTTTCTCTGGTGCACGTTTGACTTTGGCACGTGCTTGGTGCTGCTTCTTGGTCCAGCCACCGAGCTGCTTGTCACCGGTTATCATATAAAACTTGTTGTCACACGTCACAGTCCGATTGGGAAATGGTTCATTGTTGTTGTGTAGAATAAGAGGACACTTCAAAACAACAATTGTTTTGATTTTCAGTCAGCTCAGGAGGCACCCACTTAGCGAGCTTTTTCACCTTTCACCAGTTTACTTCAAATGCCCAGTGACCGTAGAATGGTCAGTGTTGCGGTCTTTGGCAACTGCTTGTGTAGTTGTAAGAGGGTCAGCTTCAGTGATGGTTCTCAGTTGTCGACTTCCAGTGGTCAGACATTACCCTCCTCATCTTCAAGGCTCTTGTCTTCTTTGCAAAACTCCTTGAAGCCCCGCTACTCTGTATAAACGTGTTGTTGATGTTTCGAGTTGTCTCTGCTGCTTTATGACCCATTTTGAACTTGAATAAAAAGATCTCTAGAGTTTGCTTTGTTTATATTATCATTTTTACAGTAAAAAAACAAATAAAACAGCAAGTGTCATTAGCAAAAAACATAAAGCGAGAAATGTGCATTAAAATGATGTATAATGTAACTACATTTATTTAATAATGTATTTCAATATCAAAGAACAGAATTCAGCAGTGCAAAACCCGCTATTACTTTGGTACCAACCTAATAGTTCCTTAACAAGGGATTGAATCCGCGCCCCTTGCAGTGGAAGCATGGAGTCCCAACCACTGCGCTGCCAGGGAATTCCCTTGCTGAGTGTTTTTGATGGGGTGTTAGATTTTTTCCAAATGCTTTTTCTGTCAATTTAATATGACTACCTGATTTCTCTTCTTTAGTCTGTTGATGTGACGTAAATTTATTTTTGAATGTTGACTCAGTCTTAGATACCTGGAATAAATCCCAGTTGGTCATGGTGTATAATTCTTTTTGTACATTGTTGGATTTGATTTACTCATATTTTGCTCATATTTTTACTTCTGTGTTCAGGAGAGATACTGGTCTGTAGTTTTTTTGTTCTTATAATGACCTTGGTTTGAGGATTAGGCTGATGGTCTCAGAGAATGAGGTAGAAACGTTCCTCTGCTTCTATTTTCTGGAATAGATTGTGGAGAATTGAGATAATTTCTTCCTTCAGTCTTTGGTAGATTTCCCTAGTGAACCCATCTGGGGTTGGTGCTTTTTATTTTAAGTGGGTTGTTAATTATTTAATAGATAAAGGCCTATTTGTTGCTTTTGCATAAATTCTGGTAGATTGCCTCTTTCAAGGAATTGATCTGTTTTTCTAGACCAAAATTTATCAAATTTGTGGATTCATAATGTTCCTTTATTACCCTGTTAATATCCATGGGATCAGCAGTGATGACCCTTCTTTCATTTCTGATATCAGCAGTTAGTGTTGTCTGTCTTTTTTCTCAGTTTGGCCAGAGGCTTATCCATTTCATTGATGTTTTGAAAGAGTCAACTTTTGTCTCATTGATTTTTCTCTATAGATTTCTGTTTTTCTCTGATTTCTACTCAAATTTTATTTTTTTATCCTTACTTTGAACATAATTTGTTCATCTCTTTTGGTTTCCTAATGTAGAAATGTAGGTAATTGATTTTTATATTTCTCTTTTTTAATTGCATTAGTAAATTTATGAATTTTCCTCTGTGTTCTGCTTTCCCTGCACAGCACAAGTTTTGATAAGTTGTATTTCCATTTTCATTTAGTTAGGACAATCTCTTGAGACTTCTTCTTTGACCCAAATTTTATTTAATTTCCCAAGTATTTAGTGTCCAAGTTTTGTATATTTAATTTCCAGATACTGTATTTTGGGATTTTCCCACTGTTTTTTAATTACCGATTTCTAGTTTAATTCTGTAGTGGTCTGAGAGCATACTTAGTGTGATTCATTCTTTGGAATTTGTTAAGATGTGTTTTATGGCCCAGAATGTGGTTTGCTTATAGGACTTTTTTTTCTTTCCTCCAAAAGAATGTACTGGTATAAGGTTTTTCCCTTTTATTGTATGAGACTTCAAAATAACAAACAAAAAATCAAAATGAAACAACCTGAGTGTTCATTGATGGATGATGTGGTAATAGACACACAGTGGAATACCGTTCAGCTTTATGAAGGAAGGAGAGTCCAACGCATGCTGTGACATGGATGAAACCTAAGGATGTGCTGAGTGGAAAAAAGCCAGTCACAGAAGACAGATGCTGAATGATTCTACTTCTGAGAGATATGTAAGGAGTAGGTAAAATTCATAGAGACAAAAAGCAGAACAGTGATTGCTAGGGGCTTAAGGATGAGGGAGAAGAGAATGGGAGTCAGTGTTGAGTGAGTGCAGAGTTGCATTTGGGGAGATTGAAAAGCTCTGGAATGAATTCAGGTATGTAATATAAACAAGTTCTGAAGCTCTGTACAGCATATGGCTATAACTAATAATAATCTATTGCGTATTATGATTTGCTAAGAGAGTATATCATTTTTTTTACATATTCTTACAACACATTAAAAAATTAAAAGGGGGCAGGAAGAAACTTTTGGAAGGTGTTGGATATGTTTCTGGCCTTGTTAGTAGGTGATAGTTTTACAAGTCTAACATACATTAAATATTTTATGTGTCAATCATACTTCAATAAAGTAGTTTTTTTAAAAAGTTCTGTAGATAACTAGTGGTGATAGTTACACAAGGTGTGTATATCTTAATATCATAGAAATGCACACTTTAAATGATTTAAATGGTAAGTTTTAATGTATGTTTTACCACAGCTTTTGAAACTGGAGAAAAGAATTTAAATCAGAACATTGACAAAAGATTAAAGAGTTATTTTTTAAATTTCTTTATTCCAAATGTTTGTATTTGAGACATGACTAGTTTAATTTTCACTTGTGATTGATTTGCTAGAATCTAATTATGTTCACTTAGGAATTCTTACGGTGCCATGAGGAATAGAACTTTTATGTAGATTAGCACAGAACTGTATATATGATGAACTGATACTCTCAGAAGAAATTCATGCATTTATTTAAGGACACTCTGCCTATGGACTGGACTGATTTGTAGCCACATGGTAGAATCATCATGGAGTTTGAGATCAGAGACTCTTCAGAGGTAATTTGTTTCAGTCCAGTCCTTTAAAAAATCAATAATTTGAGCCTCAGAGAGGTTAAAGGACTTACCAAGTTTGAGAATGAAATTGGGGGTTGACGTTTCACCTCCCCCTCTGGCTGCCGTTGGGTCTCCTACAGCCGGTGCAGATAATGGTACTCTGCTTAATGAGCTTGGTAAGAGCAGTTCCTAAACCAGTTACTTCAACACAAGAGTTCTCAATCCGAGGAAGTTTAAAAAAAAAAATTAAAAAACAAAACCTCTGATGACTGGAAGCCATTCCTCAGAGACTCTGGCAGAATAGGTCTGCAGAGGGTGATGGGGCTTCCCTGGTAGATGACCCACCTGCCAGTGCAGGAGGTGCAGCAGAGGCAGGTTCGATCCCTGGGTAGGGAAGATGCCCTGGAGTAGGGGATGGTAACCCACTCCAGTGTTCTTGCTTGGAAAGCTCCGTGGGCAGGGGAGTCTGGCGGGCTCCAGTCCACGGAGTTGGCAAAGAGTTGGACATGAATGAGCACACACAGGGGGTAATCATGGCTGTCATGTCATATTTAAAAAATAGGAATCATATTCATGAGGATGCATGCTCAGCCATGCCGCGTGGATTGAAAAGAACTGCTTAAAAGGATCTTTTTAAAGCATGGTTCTCAAACCTGTCCAGTGGTCAGAATCCCCTGGGGAGCTCGGAACTCTCAGACCCCCTGCTGTTAGAAGCATTCCTAGTTGGGGGTGGGAGATGAGACGCTTGAAGTCCTTCATGGTTACACTCTAGATGGAACGGCTTTTGCCTTCCCACTAACTTTCCTGTATTGTTTAAAACCAGACCAAGTGAATGAAAGGACTTCAAGATAGTTCATGTGGGCAACAGACAGCATCTTAATGAGGTGAAATTTGGCTCAGGCTTTGTAACACTTGTTTTTTGGATGAAAAGTAAAAGTGCTTATTAAGGAATTTGAGATTATTAAGAGTTTTTAAAAACTGGATCTCATACTTGAAGTGCTTTCCCCCTTTTTTCTGTGAGAATGGTGTCTGGGTTATTTTTAAGGTCGAGTATTTATTGTTGGAGAGTCAAGTGCCTTTTTGTATTTAAATGTGAAGATGGAGCACCTTCAATGCACTTTATTAGTTTAGAGTCAAACCATCTGTGTTCATATAGAATTGAATTCCCTTAATGAAATATCTGATAAATCATGTACAGTTTATGACCCAGGGATTTTTGTTAAATTATTATTATGTAATAAGTAAGGCACAAATTTTTTCTCCTTGTAAAAACTCAAAACATTACAGAAAAGTCAGGAGTGTGGCCACCATTCTTTTTCTGTTCTTAGCCCCAGCTTCTCCCTTGGAGGTAGTGATTGTCTCCAGTGTCCTGTGGATCCTCCCAGAACTTTTCCTACCAGGTAGACTGGCCAAAGGAAAAAAAAAATATTATTTTGTAAATTTTCCTTTTTACCACATATCTTGGAAATTTTTTCATGTCAGTTCATGTGCTGTGTAGAATTCAACTGTATAGTTCAGTTCCGTCGCTCAGTTGTGTCCAACTCTTTGTGACCCCGTGGAGTGCAGCACGCCAGGCTTCCCTGTCCATCACCAACTCCCAGAGCTTGCTCAGACCTGTCCATTGAGTCGATGATGCCATCCAGCCATCTCATCCTCTGTCATCCCCTTCTCCTCCTGCCTTCAATCTTTCCCAGCCTCAGGGTCTTTTCCAATGAGTCAGTTCTTCACATTAGGTGGCCAAAGTATTGGAGCTTCAGCATCAGTCCTTCCAATGAATGTTCATTTCCTTTAGGATTGACTGGTTTGATCTCCTCGCAGTCCAGGGGACTCTTTAAGAATCTTCTCCAACACCACAGTTCAAAAGTATCAATTCTTCAGCTCTCAGCTTTCTTTATTTTTCAGCTGTACCATAATTTTTAAAGCCATTTTCCCTATTGGTGGTCACAAATGTTGTTTCCAAATGTATTTCCTATTCCAGTACTGCAGTGGACATTCCTGTGGATGCCTCTGTGTGCAAATGTGCTGTGGTTGCTGAGGCAAAATGCTAAATTGTCCTCCTGCCAGGCCATGCTGCAGACGTGTTGGACTGAGAAAGAGACTCAGGAGAATTTTGAAGTCCTTGAATTTGCAGATATTTGAGTTGAAGACACAAATGTAGCAGAACATAATCTTTTTGTTGTTGTTGTTTATAATTGTCAAAAACTTGAGGAGTGTATGGGGTTTTCTATGCAGACCCTGAATGTCTGCACGCCCGGTGTCAGTGTGCTGACTGCTGACTTGGAAATAGTTGATAAAAAATGCTGAATTAGGTTAGTGATGTGAAGATGATTAACAGATAATGGTAGCCAGAATAATTGTGTTAAAACAGCAAGAAATATCAAGAGAATTTGATGAGTTCTGCATTTTCTTTGGTGCTTGCCTTTCACAGTAATGTTAGAAACTTTATGTTGTTTAATAATTTTTCTTGTGTATTTGATTCACTTGACTATGAAATAACAACTATGCCATTTCAAAGAAGCTCTTCATTGAAAAGTATCAACTATACATTAGTCCCCATTAAGCTCTTTATTTATGTCATTGTAAAAGATCCATTTAAAATCTACTATTTTCTCCTACTTGAAAGATCTTATTGCTTCTCCTAGTTTACATTTTGCCTGGTCTTTTCCATGTATTTACATAGTCTACAATGTAGGTTTTTGGGGTTTTTTTTGGAAAAGGTAGAACATATTTTTGTAGGTGATTCTACCAAGGTTTACTTAAGCGCTCCCATATTGTTAGACATCTAAGTTGCTTTCTGTTTTCTGTTGTGAATAAAGCGTGAGAAATATAAGTGTTGTTTACTTTTTCAGCTAGCTTCTCCATCTGTCTTCCTCAAAATAAAATTGCTGGGTTTTTCATTACGTGTTGCCAGAAAGACTGTGAGGGTTAACAGGGGATGAGGGAACCTGTCACCACTTCTCTAAAGGCTCCCAGTCTTCTTTCCCCGTCCCCTCTCCCGCCACCAGTAAGTTAGGCTTTAACAGTTTACTTATTTTTGTCTTAAAATAGTGGGTTTGAGATTTTTTGCCCTGTGGGTTTGTTGGTATATGTGTTTGTGTTTTGAAGTATGTGTAAATGTGTTAGCTATATTTTTATTCCACTTTGAAGTTTCACTAGTGCGTTAATGTTCTAATTTTTCTTACTCATTTCACTTTCTTATCTGCAAGTAAGGTAATAGTGAACTTGGCACCGTTGAATTAGAACACTGGCAGTTTGTCCTTGGCCATAAGATCATATGCCCCAGGATCAGAGGTAAGACGAAGGATTCAGCAGTTCCAGAAACGGGTGGTGGTTGTGTCTTCCTATGGAAAAGAATGCCAAAGAGCTCTTCAGGTTTCTGTAACTTTCCATAAAGTGAGGCAGGGCTCCCTAAGCAATGGTAAATTTAAGGACGTAAGCTGTGTGCTCATTGGTAGGGAAGCTAATGATGAAAGAGGGTTTTGTATTTGCCTTTCTGTGAATGCTTGAAGATTATCTTGTGAAACCAGCTGTGCCCAGGAGGGAGCAGAGGTGGGCAGGTGAAGATTCAAAGGACAGGTGGGAAAGCTGTTGAGACTCTCAGATTAGACTGATTCTGCATTAAAAGTTCTGAATGCCTTATATACGTGTTGACCCTGGGATTTCTAGGCCTCTTTGGTGGTCTTAATATTTTCAGTATTTCTAAAAAGGTGACAATGTGCCTGTTACCTTGGTCCACGTGCTAAGTAAAATGTCAAGTTGTTTTGTTTTGGGTTTATGTTAAGTCATTTATTACCTGGATATACACATCTTCTTTTCATTGACTTACAGATTCTCCTTTTCCTCTTAATTTTGCTTTGTGGTAACATACAAGTTAAGGCAGAATCTTTTTAGGGCTGTAATGGCAGCTTGTCCTTTCTTTCTGTTTTTTCCCTAAACCATCTCATTGAGATATGTACAGTTCAGATATTTTCTCGTATATTCACAGAGTTGTACAGCTATCATCAGAATAAGTTTTAGAACATTTTCATCATCCCCAGAACAAAGCTCTTATCCACCTGCAGTCACTTTCCATCTCTGCAGGTGTGCTTACTTTGGACACTGCATATAAATGAAATTGCATAATACAGGTGTCCTTTTGCGTGTACCTTTCTTCACTTAGCATGTTTTTAAGGTTCATCCATGTTGTAGCATGTTATCATTTCTTTATGTGGCCAGTAATATTTCAGTGTGCCCACGTTTTGTTTATCCATTCATTGATTGGTGGACACTTGGATTGTTTCCACTTTCTGGCTATTGAGAATAATACTGCTATGAACAGTTTTTGCGTGGGCATACAGTTTTAGTTCTCTTGGATAGATACCTCAGAGTGTTCCCACTTTTGGTTCTTGGTGTCGTTTTGAGCCTCGTGTACTTTTACATTTCACATACTTACATGGAAATAGTGTTTTAGCTAAAAGAAAAGAGGTCTAATCGTGTGTGTGTGAGAGAGAGAGAGAGGAAGAGAAATACAAACGACTATGGATGGCGCTAGGATTATTTCCACCCTGATCTTATTTGTATGGTTTTGCTATAACTGGCAAAGTAGCAAAGCTCCAAGTTGGAGTTGTTGCCAAGTTCTGGCTTATTTGGGAATTTTTGTCTTTTATTGACAGTTTTTAGTTACCTGCAGTAAGTAATTATGAACCAGTCTTAACTGTAATACTTAGCCTGGAATGAATTTAATTGTACGTTGGTAGAAATGCTGCAGTTTTTACATAAATTCTAATGGGAATTAGTGTTTCTTTAACTTGTGATTTTGGAGGCAAGCAAAAATTATAGGAACAGTTATGGTCTCAGAGTGAGAGATGGGTAAGTTTGGCTGGTGAATGCTGATTGACACTCACTGCTTGTTGACTGCTTCTTGATGGCAGCTTAGAGCCGTGGGGTGAGGGCTGAAACAGGAAGTGGAAGGTGTTCTTGATGGTAAGCTGGGCAACATGGCCTGTGTCTGGGCTGTCTGCTCATTTATTGTGTAGAACAGCTAAAAGAAGTTTCAATTCCTTATTATGTAAACTTTTGTTTCTTAGTCATTTCAAGTTTTTATTATTATTTAACATGTGGAGAGGATATAGAATATCAACAAACCCCTTAGTGTCCATCACCTGGAGAGAATAAATTTGACTTTTTCTTCCCTCCCCGCTTCCTTCCCTTTTTTATTCTTCCTCTTTTTTTCTTAAGGAGTTCAGCTTTTCAGATGTGCTTGAACAGCCGTTTGGCCTCCTCTCCTGTTTGCCTCCCTCCTTTCCCAGAGGCAGCCATCCTTGCAAGGCAGATGTTTTTATGCTTCTGTGTTTATATCCATTGCAATATATGCCATTGGTGTCTGTATTTTTAAACATTACATAAATGGTTTAAATTTTAATTCTACCTCTCTAGCAGTATTTCTCAGGATGGTCATCAAATATTTTTGATGGATATCCAGTATTAGCTTAAGTTTTTCTTACTGTGATAAAATAATACATGACATAAAAATTTACCATTTTTAAGTATACATTCCAGTGGCATTAAGTACATTTACATCATTGAGCAACCATTACCACTGTCAGTTTCTACAATTTTTCATCATTCCAAACAGAAACTATCTACCCATTCCCTGGTGGCTCAGATGATAAAGAATCTGCCTACAATGAGGAGACCTGGGTTTGATCCCTGGGTCGGGAAGATCTCCTGGAGAAGGGAATGGCAACCCACTGCAGTATTCTTGCCTGGAGAATTCCATGGACAGAGGGGCCTGGTGAACTACAGTCCACGGGGTCGCAAAGAGTCAGACACAACTGAGCAACTAACGCTTTCTGCATGCCCCATCCCCCCATCCCCTCCAGTCCCTGGTAATTAACCTCTATTCTACTTTCCCTCTGAATTTGCCTGTTCGAGGTACCTTATATAAATGGAAACATGCAATATTTGTCCTTTTGTGTCTGGCATATCTATTTCACTTAGCATAACATTTTTAGCGTGCATGTGACAGCATGTATCAGATTATCCTTCATTTTTAACGCTGACTTAATATTCCACTGTATGATTGATTACACTTCATTTTGTTTATCCATTCATCTGTTAATGGACATTTGGATTGTTTCCACCTTGTGGCTATTGTGAATAATGCTGTGAACATTGGTGTATGAGTTTCTGTTTTCATTTCTTTGGGTTTATACCTAGGAATGGAATTGCTGAATCATATGGCAGTTCTACTTTTTGAGGAACTGCCAAACTTTTCCATTTCAGCTAACCATTTTATATACTTGCCAGCAATGCAGGAAGGTTCTGATTTTTCCACCTCCTCACTAACGCTTGTTAATTTCTTTTTCTTTGATAATAGCCATCCTATTGGGTTGAAGTAATCTGGTGGTATTGATTTGCATTTCTCTAATGACTAATGATGTTGAGTATCTTTTTGTGTGCTTATTGGTCACCTGTATATCTTCTCTGGAGAAATGTTCATTCGGGTCCTTTGTCTGTTTTGAATTGGGATGTTTGGTTTTGTTGTTGAATTGCAGGAGTTCTTTGTATATTTTGGATATTAATATTTTGAGTATTAAGCCCCTAGGTATATGTTTTGAAATAATATTACCTCCCCTTCTGTTGGTTGTCTTTTCACTCTCTTATTAGTATCCTTTGATGCACATAAGTTTTCAGTTTTGATGAAGTCTGATTTATATGTGTTTTTCTTTTGTTGCCTGGGCTTTTTGGTTTTATAGCCAAGAAATCTTTGCCAAATTCTGTCATGACTCACCAGTGTTTCTTCTAAGAATTTTATAGTTCTCTAGCTCTGAAGTTTAGGTCTTTGATCCACTCTGAGTTAGTTTTTGTATGTGGTGTAAGATAAGAGTCCAGTTTCATTCTTTTGCAGGTGGATATCCAATTTCCCTAGCACCGTTTGTTGAAAAGACTGTTACCCTAGCTTAAGTTCTTTTCATTATAATGTAAGAATGCACACAAGTATAAGTTTCTTATGCTTCAAAGCTTACAAAAACAAAACAGTTAATCAGCTAAATACAGATAAAATAGCAGAGTCAGTGAAATTAAAATGAACTGTACAGGACAGATGATGTTTTACTCAAGTTGCTACTCTCACTGGTGAGATGGTATTGCCTGCTGTGGTGCTGGCAGAGCTTGGGAAATGCCTTTATTGCCTTGCCATGCAACAGCTCATTTCTTTCAACACTTTATTCTGAAAATGGTAAAATTTTTCAGGGCGCCATTTGACCTTTGCTTGGCATATATATGTGAAACGTGTATCAAATCTGACCCTGTTCTTGATTGTTAGTACAGACCAATTGAAATTGTATTGTTTGGCCTTGGCCTGATGGTGAATACAAGCTGGCTGGGCAGCTCTCTGTGTCTAGGGAAGCATCTGGATGGTTTAGAACAAACTCATGCTAATGTTATTAGAGTAATATTGAAGTAGAAATTTAAAAAATTATCATAGAGAATGTATGGACTTGAAAGAAGTGTCTACAGGCCCAGTTTGAGACATGTTTCTTAATATTTGACACCATTGCCATATTTCCTGTGCTGCTTATAATTCGCCCCCTCCCCCCCCCCCCACCCCCGCCTCACATTTAAACAGTTGAGATAGAGATGCTGATACTCAAGTACGGTAGGAAGATCTCGTTTTGCCTTTTTCTTCCTTTACTTTTTCTACAGCAACCATTTTTAGGGCATCTCAGTGTTGTCTACTTTACCTTTACCTAAAGGAAAAGGATTCCTTAATCTGTTTTTTTTTTTTAAAGGTGGTCCATTTCTTTTTCTTCATTGCATTAAGTTGAGTTATTTTTATTATAACTTTAGGGTTTTTTGTTGTTGCTGCTTATCTTTACTGCTTTTCCTCTTGATTACAACCAAAATAAAAGCTGGTATTCTTCATCTCAGACCATGATATATGTGTTTAAATATAATTTTACTGCCAAAAATGTGTCAAGTTGGCTTTTTATTTCCTGCATTTTCTTTTATGTGGTTAACACGGCCCTTGAATACCATTGTCTTCTCACCGTTAAGTTCTCAACTGAGTTGTCCCTATTTAGAGTGTAAGGCTGCCGGTTTGTTTTTGAAATATTGGAATGAATTATGGTGAGTGAGATAGAGCTATGAAGAAAGAATCTTCACGTTCCTCTGGTGTAGATGCCTTTGGCACTTGTTTCTACTTGAAGACAACTTTTATCTAAGGCTAATGCTATTTTGAGGGAAGAATTTCTCAACTTTTCAAACTAGTCTGAGGGAAAGTGGCTAAACGACATGAAGCAAAACCCTGGGCTCTCTTGTATCAGGAAATCCCCTTCACACGCTCAAGTGTCTCAGTGTGTAAGCACATTTCCTGTTGGTGTGAACTCTGACATTTCGAACCTAAAGTCAAACATTTATCTTCTATGCATGGCATGGAGTCATACCCTAATCTAATTCTTAGATGTAATTAGATATTTCTATTAAAATATAGTGGTTTTCTAAACTTGAATCAAGAAGCAACCAGAGAATCATATTTATTAAGATAATGACCTTTTTGGTGTTTCTTTTCCTCAGACTAATAGCATTTATGTGACGTGACATATTTCTGTGATTGATAATAGAATAGAACCTAGTTCTTCAGAGATGTGTCTAGCTACATGGTATCTCAGTGAGCTGTTGGCTTTTTTTTTTTTTTTGAGAATAGTGCACTTTTTTGTTGTTATTTTAAATGCTGTTAAGAATTGTAAAATATGTAAAAATACAATTTATTTTTATAATGTATACACTTTTAAAGGTATAATTTAGACGTATTAAATACAGTTGACCCTTGAGCGACATGAGTTAAAAAATGTGTCTATTGAACATCCCTGGTGGTGCAGTGAGTGAAGAACCCGTCTACCATTGCAGGGGACAGGGGTTCAATTCCTGGTCTGGGAAGATCCCACATGCCACAGGCAACTAAACCTGTGCCCCGCCACTGCTGAGCCCATGTGTGGTAACTGCTGCGGCCGCGCTGCTCTAGAGCCTCTGCTCTGCCGCAGGGGGGGCCTGCGCACCGCTCGAAGGGAAACTCCCACTCACTGCAGGTAGAGAACGCCCGTGCAAAGCAGTGAAGACCCTGTGCAGCCAGAAATTAATACTTTTAGAAGTAAATAAATGTTAAGAAAACCTCTTTTTTAAAAAAAATCTCTGTATAATTTAAGAGTCAGGCCCCTGACCCCATTCCTCCCTATCCACAGTTCTGCATCAGAGGATTCAGTCAACCTCAGGTCCTGTATTTATTGTTGAAAAAAATCCTCGTGTAAGTGGATCCGTGCCTTTTAGATCTGTGTTGTTCGAGGGTCAGCTGTACCATCACGATGTGGTACAGCCATTGCCACTGTAGTTTCAGAACATTTTTACCCCCTACCTGTTAAGAAGTCATCCCTCATTTCCCTTCTCAGCTTCTGGCAACAAATAACCTGCCTTCTGTCTCTGGATTTGCCTGTTCTGGACATTTCCTATAAATGGATTCATACAATGCGTAGTCTTTTGTGTCTGGCTTTCACTTAGTGTAAACAATTTTTATAGAGTTTTTCCATGTTGTGGCATGTATCAGTGCTTAATTACTTTTCATATCTTTTGTATGGTATATCACATTTTATCAGTGTTTGGGTTAGCTAAACTTAAAAATTGTGGTAAAAATTACACGTAATATAAACTTTGCCATAAAGTTCAGTAGCGTTAAGTACATGTACTTTGTTGACAAGTCATCCCTATTACTGTCCATCTTCAGAAATTTTTCATCTTCTCTAACTGATACTTTGGAGAAGGCAATGGCACCCCACTCCAGCGCTCTTGCCTGGAAAATCCCATGGATGGAGGAGCCTGGTAGGCTGCAGTCCATGGGGTCGCTAAGAGTCAGACACAACTGAGCGACTTCACTTTCAGTTTTCACTTTCATGCATTGGAGAAGGAAATGGCAGCCCACTCCAGTGTTGTTGCCTGGAGAATTCCAGGGACGGGGGAGCCTGGTGGTCTGCCGTCTGTGGGGTCGCACAGAGCCCAACAGGACTGAAGCGACTTAGCAGCAGCTGATACTTTGTACCTGTTAAGCTCTAATTCCCCATTCTCTGCTTCCCCCAACCCCTGGCAACCACCATTCTATTTTCTTTTTCTATGGCAGAGACTTGACTGTTCTAGGTACCTGATATAATCTTATGGTGTTTGTCCTTTTTTTAAATTAATTTTTATTGAAATATAGTTGAATTAAAGTGTTGTGTTAGTTTCAAATGTACAGTAAAGTGATTCAGTTATACATATATACAAATACATATATTCTTTTTTTATATTTTCTTTCACTGTAGTTTATTATAAGATATTGAGTATAGTTAGTAGGTCTTTATTGGTTGTTTTATACTTAGTACTGTGTATATTTTAATCCCAAATGCCTACACATTTATCCCTCTTCTCCCCCTCCCTTTTGTTTTCTGTCTGTTTGAGTCTGTGTGAGTTGCTGCCGTTCTGTGAGTCTGTTTCTGCTTTATAAATAAGTTCGTTTATATCTGGTATTTGTCCTTCTTATTTCACTTGGGATAAATTCCTTGATCCATTTTGCGGCACATGTCAGAATTTTCTCCCTTTTTTAGGCTGGATACTATTTTATTGTGAGATGTATAGATCACGTTTTGTTTACCCATTCTCCTGCTGATGACACTTGGGTTGCTTCCACCTTTTGGATATTGTGCATAGTGCTGTTGTGAACATGAGCATACAAGTATCTTTTGAGTCTCTACTTTCAGTTCTTTTGGCTGTATACCCAGGAGTGAAATTGCTGATCATGTAGTAAGTCTGTATCTAATCCTTTGAGGACCAGCCATACTGTTTTCCATAGTGCTGAACCATTATGCATTCCTGTCAGCACAAGTAATAATGAATTCTAGTTTCTCCACATTCTCTGTTGCAAACCTGCTGTTTTCTTGTTTTTTTTTGGTAAGGAGCAATCACAATGGCTACTTTAAAAATGTGTTTTTAAAGTATAGCTAAGCACTGTCTTTTTTTTTTTCTTTTTATATCAATGACAAATATACCCTTAGTTGATGCTTTGATATGAATTGGGATGGGTGCTTAGAAGATGTTACTATGGTACTTCTAACAATTATGTGTGGTTCTGTAAGTTTGTTTACCCCTAAATAATGTACAGGGTGGTGCATAGAAATAACTTGGTAGAGTTGATCTATCAAGTTAATCTTGGCTATCTAAAGGAGCCCACCTATAAAGCAGGGGTAAGAAAACTTTTTT
This sequence comes from Ovis canadensis, assembly GCF_042477335.2. Lineage (NCBI taxonomy): Eukaryota > Metazoa > Chordata > Mammalia > Artiodactyla > Bovidae > Ovis > Ovis canadensis. Next base: position 31,787,731 of record NC_091258.1, read on the forward strand.
CTATAAGGGTAGTAAATATTTTCAATAGCTGTGTTTGGTTCTAAGCTTTCTGTCTCGACTACTCATCTATGCTATTGTAACGTACAAAAGCAACCACTGACAGTTTGCAAATGAGCAGGCATGGTTATATTCCAATAAAACTTTATGTACACTGTAATTTGAACCGCATATATTTTATACCTATCCCAAAATATTATTCTTCTTTTGATATCAACCATTTAAAAATGTAAAAGCATTCTTATCTTGTGGGCTGTACACAAACAGGAAGTGGACTGGGTTTGAACTGTGGATGTGTTTTGTTGACCTCTGTGTAGAGGAATAAGTGGATATTAGAGGTAGAGTGGAACTTGTGTGATACTTGAATTATTTGTGGAAATATTTTGGAGATAGCTTTTTGGTCCAGGGAAAGGGTCTAGAGCTAAGGGAGTCGGACTGCTGGAGAGGAGTAGTAAACTCAGAGTAACAGATCCGGAAATTTCAAATGCAATTTATTAATATGTGTCTGTTATAACAAAGGTTAAGTGATTGAACCAACATCTGGCACAGTGGTTGGCACAGCATCACCTTTCATAAGTCTTTGTGGAAATGCAGATAATGAGGAAGAAGAGTGAAGGGTGGTCTGAAAAGATAAAGCGGGGCGGTGGGCTGGTGTGGGGGTGGTGGGCGGATGGCTGCTGTGTTAAATGACTTTCTGTTTCGGTGGACCTGTCTTACCGAAGAGACTAGTCATACCCTCTTACTGTCTTTGTGTATGTTTGAGCTCATGAAGACCCAAAGCCTGAGTCAATAGGAAATATAAAGTATATACTCAGTGCCAGATTGGGATACCACTGCAGACTGACCGAGCCGCTGAGTGAGCATTCATGTCCCTGTTTTATAGATGTGGGAACTGAGACTGAGGGAAGTTGGTAGCTTCCAATAAAAGATTCTTCAGTTAGAAATGTCTTAGCTGGGATTTGAGAGTAATTTTACCTCTGTGATCCTGATGGTGTGTTAAAATGAGGACATCCCGTCCCATCAATATTACTTTGAAAGCCTAGTGCAAGGACTGGGTACTTGATTCTTTGGAGAAACCCTGAAGCTCTCTGTGAGTTTACTTTCCTTTAATATCTGTATTAATTATAATGGAAGCTAAAAGAGAAAAGGGATGGCCGTCAGAATGTCATGGTAAGAATGAACTGGTAGCGAAGCAGCAGGGCCCACATTTAGACCCCAGGCTGCTCTGATTGATGCTGGACAGCTACCGGTGCGCACAGCGATGGCCCAGAGTTAGGAGGACATAGGGAACGGTTTCAGTCATAGTGATGTAGCATATTTTTCATCATTATTAAAGTTTTAGTATGTAGAGAGGAAGGTTTGGCAGTGCTTATGTTTCACTTCTGTTAGTGAAGAAGTATTGTTTTATTATTGTTAGTGTCTCTTTAAAATTATCGAAGTGTTCACAGTCTTCCAAAAATTTATGTATGAATACATATAGATTGGTAGGTTATCAAGATCTCTTTATATTGCCCGTAGGTCTTAAATTTTTAAAATTATTTTCAGGGATTAAGGATGAATTTAGTGGCAGTTTTTACAAGTTGACTTACAAGTTGACGAGTAAGCGTTGTTGTGATCAAGTGCTATACCGCCAAGAACAGACGTATTAGAAATAGTCTTGAAGTAGTAATCATCAGGCTTTACTTTGGAGTAGAGGAAATAGTGTAGAGGAACTTAGTAGTGCTTTGTAGGTAGATGTGACTGCTAATAACTTCATATTTTAAGAGAAGTTAGATGGTAAATGAAACCTATGTAAGCTGACCTTTGGATAGCACGGAGGTTAGAGATACTGACTCTCTGCAGTCCAAAATCCATGTATAACGTAGTCGGCCCTCTGAATCTACAGTTCATCAGTGTCTGCAGTTCCTCCATATTTACTATTGAAAAAGAAATCTATGTGTAAGTGGACCTGCACAGTTCAGACACGTGTTATTTAGTTGCTAAGTTGCCTCCGACTCTTTTGCAACTCTGTGGACTGTAGTCGGCCAGGCTCCTCTGCCCATAGGATTTCCCAGGCAAGAATACTGGGGTGGATTGCATTTCCTTCTCCAGGGGATCTTCCTGACCCAGGGAGTGAACCCACATCTCCTGCACTGGCAGGCGGATTCTTTACCACTGAGCCAGTAAGGAAGCCCCTCAAACATGTGTGTTTAAAATTTATCTGGTTTGAGAGATTTTAGCATGATGAAACAGTACCAGGCTCAGATAATTTTTACAATCGACATTTAAAATTTTATGTATATCCTGAAAATATGACTTCTTATGATCTGCTGGTTGGCTGCTCAATGAAAGTATCAAGTTTATTGTTGCTATTTTGTTTGATGTTTATTGGATTTAGAAAGTTACCAGGTTAGGAATATGGAGGGGTTGATTTATCAGGATAGTGGGTTTCTGTTTGACTTTAAATATTGTTGTTGTTACTGTAATATTAGTGGCTTGTTTGTGAAATTTGTTTGGCAGGACGTTAGAGTTGCAGTAGCTTTTCCTTTAATCTCTATCCATCATTATCATTGTTATCTTGAAAGAAAGATGCTACCATGTTGGTTTATTCTGGCAAAAACTATAACATACTTTGAGGGAGGCCTTTGATAAAATTTGTTAAAAAAAAAAAGTACAACTTGAGTAAACTAGGAGTATGCAGACACTTCCATAACCTGATAAAGACTGGCACTTTCAAACCAGTGTACAATATAGAAACATTTCCTGTTGAATCAGGAGCAAGACACTGATACCTGCCTTTACCTGTGTTATTTGGTCTTATCTTGGTAGTTTTCCCCCATGCAGTTGGGCTAGAAAATTGGCTGGTTAGAAAATAAACATATAAAAATCATTAGCTTTTCTATAGAACCGTCAGAAAATATAATTTTAGAAAGGAAAAAGATTTCACTCCCTACAGCATCAAAACCTCTAAAATTATTTAAAACACATCTAGAAATGTGAAAAAAATTTAAAAACATTATGGTGGATGGCATAACAGACTTGAAGATGTTAAGTCAACTCATTAATTTGTTAATTAATGTAATTTAAATATAAATCCCAAATAATTTTTTCAGAGGGGAGAGTAACTTGTGAAAGTGATTCTGAAGAGTTGCTGAAAGAATAAACAGATAAGAATAGCTGAGAAAACTGTGGTATTGAAAACTGTACGTGAGTTTGGGGAGGCGTAGTTTTGTACTATTAACTGTTTGTTGCTTTATACACAAATTTTAAAGTGTAACCTGAGCCCTAGAATAGGCAGAAATAGCAGTAGATCTGAAAAGAAAGCCTAAAACCTGACCCAACTGTGCATGAATTTAATACATTATCAAAGGCTTAATGTGTGTAAATCAGGGTTTTTTCGAGTGCAAGGGAAAGAAAATGAACCATCTTGGTTTCAGCAGAAACCAAGCAAGACACTTACTTTGTCAAGTACCTGGGATGCCCTTGGGGTGGCATTTGCTTCAGTTGTTCCAGAGGCTAAAATGCCCTGTCTCTCCCTGACTTTGCTTCTTTCTCAGAGTTGGCTCCATTCTCTTTTGCTCATGGGCTTCCTTTTTGCAGCTAGAGGAAAAGGAGGTGTGGTTGTTGTTGATTCCAGGCTTCTATTTTTAGAGCTCAAGGTCAAAGAAGAAAGTGACCTTCCGTAGTGTCAGCATGTAAAGTCCTAAGGAAGGACATCACGTAGAGCGCTGGGGTCGCATGCCCACCCCGGGCCGTGTCTGCCGGATGCTGCACTCGTAGGGTCACCCATGGCTGCGCGTCCCCAGAACTCCACTGGCCCTGCTGTGCAGTCTCATCAGAGTCGTAGGAACACTGGGAGAGGAGTTGCTCCCCAGGGGAACTGGGCGGGTTAGAATTACTGAGCGGGAAGCAGGGGACAGGCCATTGGACAGACTGGGGCAGCAAGTGTTGTTAAGAAACAGGATGGCATATTTAATAAAGGACACTGGATACTTGATTAACTGTTTGGGGAAAAAATTATATCCTTGTCTTTCACCGTGTTCAGTTAAATTCTAAATAAATAAATGGTAGTTAATTTGGAAAAAGGAACAAATTAAATAACTAGAAATATAGTTAGAATTTTTAAAGTAAACTTTATTTTTTTGAGGAGTTTTAGGTTCACAGCAAAATGAATGGAGAGTACATAAATTAATTCCCATTTTCCACCAGGGCCATAGATTTATTGAAATCAGTGAATTAATCATCCAAAGTCCATAGTTTACATTAACGTTTACTCTTGGTGGTGTCCACTTGATGGATTTGGGTAAATGTGTAAAGACGTGTATCCGCTATTATATCATTCAGAACCGTTTGTCCTAAAAATCTTCTGTGCTCGGCCTGTTCATCCCTGCCTCCCCTCAGCCTCTGGCAGCCAATTATCCTTTTCCTCTCCCTAGTTTTGCCTTTTCCAGAATGTCAGAGAGCTAGAGTCCTACAGGGTATAGCCTTTTCAGGGCTTCCCTGGGGGCTCAGTGGTAAATAATCAGCCTGCCAATGCAGGAGACACAGGTTTGATCCCTGATGCAGAAAGATCCCACACGCGGTGAAACAGCTAAGCCCTTGGGCCATGACTGCTGCGCCTGTGCTCTAGAGCCTGAGAGCCTCTGCCACTGGGCCCACACGCCCTGGCGCCCCTGCCCCACAAGAGAAGACGTTGCAGTGGGAAGCCCGAGCGCGCAACTGGCGAGGAGCCCCCGGCCTCTGCAACTGGAGGAAGGCCCATGCAGCAGTGAAGACCCAGCCGGAAACAGGTTTAAAAAGTAGATAGAGCTGAGAAGCCCTTACAGATTGACTTCTTTCACTGGGAAATATGCAGTTACCTCTGTGCCTCTTCATGGCTTTGATAGCTCATTTCTTTTTGGTGTTGAATTACATTCGTTGTCTAGATGTACCACAGTCTATCTCGTTACTTACTGAAAGGCATCTTGGTTGCTTCCAAGTTCTGACAGTTATGAATGAAGCTGCTATAAACATCTATATGCAAGTTTTAGTGTGGACCTCAGTTTTTAGCTCATTCAGATTAATACCAAGGAGCGTGCTTGCTGGATCATATGTCAAAACTGCCAGACTGTCTTCCAAAGGGGCTGTGCCATTTCGAATACCACCAGCAATGGATGAGAGTTTTGCTGCTGCATGTCCTTGGAGCATTTGCTATTGTCAGTGTCTTGGATTTAGGCCATTCTAATAGATGAGGAGTGGTATCTCACTGTTGTTTTAATTTGCAGTTCCCTAATGGCACATTATGTCAAGTATCTTTTCATGTGCTTATTCATCATCTGTGGGAGTTTGGTTTTGTTTTTGGTGAGGTATCTGCACAAGTCTTTGCCCATTTTTAAGTTGGGTTTTTTGTTTTCTTACTGCTGAGTTTTAAGAGTTCTTGGTATATTTTGGATATCAACCTTTTATCACAGGGGTCCCCAACCCCCCGGCCGTGGGTAAGTTGTGGTCCAGGGCCTGTTAGGAACCTGGCTGCACTGCCGAAGATGAAGATGAGTGACGGGTCTGAAAGTAGAAGCCTCATCTACCGCTTCCCATTGCTGTCATTACAGCCTGAACCTTCCACCCCACCACCCGATCACACACACCTCCATCTTCCATGAAACCAGTCCCTGGTGCCAAAAAGTGTGGGGACCACTGCTTTTTCAGGCTATGTGTTTTGCAAATCTTTGTTCCGAGTCTGTGGCTTGCTTGCCCTTTCCCTTGATAGTTGAGTATCTTTGTAACCTCAGGGTAAAAAAGCCTTTTGAAATACACAGGAAAGGGAGGCCTGCAAGCAGAGATTGTAGACTGGTGACCCAACGGCTAGATCGGACCTGCACACGTGATGTTTTGCCTACGCTCTTTGGTTTATCTTGTAAAAACTGTGTCCAAATTTTAAAATGAAGATCTTACCTAGTAGTCCAGATTTCTGGCTTATCTTAAAAGATGGGAAGTGTTGGCAGTGCTGGACTCACATTGCCGAGTGGCAGTCAAGTGGCCAGCCCCAAGTAGCTGCTGCTTCCGTCTGTGGGACATGGGCTTTCCAGTTGGCGCCTTCTCCACCACTGCCTAGTGAACCCTAGCACTACAGTTGGCATGTGAGTTGCCTTTTCTTGTTATATTTATTTACCTTAGCTGTTCTCTTCAGGCAGAGACTCATAGGTATAAATCTGTTTTTTTTTTTTTAAGTTTTTATACACATTAAAAAAGCTTTGCAAAATGGAAGACTAATCAGAATTATTTGCTGTCTATTTCAGAAGGCTAATAGCCATAATGTATAAAGAATGCTAATGAACCAATAAGAAAATAAGACATTCAACATAAAAAATCTGAATAAAAATTTATTTTTAAAATTAATTCCCACTAGACTGTAAGCTTCATGATGGCAAGGACCATGTCGGTCTTATTCAATGGAGTATCTTATCACCTTACTCAGTGCCTCATACTTCAGGTGTTTATTAAATTGTGTTTGTCGTTTAATCGCTAAGTTGACTCTGACTCTTTGTGACCTCATGGACTATATAGCCCACCAGGCTCCTCTATCCATGGGATTCTCTAGGCAAGAATATTGGAGTGGGTTGCCATTTCCAGGGAATCTTCCCAACCCGGGGATCGAACTGGTGTCTCCTGCAGGCAGATTCTTTACAACTGAGCCACCAGGAAAGTCCGTTTAATAAATAGCCAATGTTTATTGAGGTTTACTGTGTGCAAAGTAAGCGGTAAACCCTATGCCAAGCCCTTTCCATATTCTTGTTTAATCCCTATAGAAACTCTTAAGATTAGTATTATTGTCCGCACTTTGCAGCTGAAAAAGGGGCCACCGGGAGAGGTAGCGTACCTACCCGGGCATACCTGTCAGTGGGAACGCAGAGGTTTGATCCCAGCTCATGTTCTTTAAATGAATGGGCTTTCCAGGTGGCTCAGTGGTAAAGAATCTGCCTGCTTATGTAGTGGACGTGGGTTCAATCCCTGGGTTACAAAAAGTCAGACACGACTTAGCGACTGAACAGCATGCTCTTTAAACTGCTTTTTAGTTTCATCTAATAGTTTGTTGAAATGAGTTGAAAAAGAATACGAATGTCCAGTAAGCATGGAGAAAATTCCTAACCTTAATAGGAATAGTCTGGCGTGCTGAAGTCCCTGGGGTCGCAGAGTCGGACACTGAGTGACTGAACAATAACAATAGGAATCAAAGAATAAAACAAAGCACTCCCCGTTGGTGTGGAGGTTGGGGAGGGACGGTCGTGCATTTCTGTGGGAGACTTCGTCATCTCCCGTCCTGGTGGAGGGTGTTCGGGGAGTAACCTTCAAAAGCGTTGAACTGCTTATGCCTTTCACAAAAGGCTTCCACTTGTAAGAATTTATTAGAAGAGAGAAGTTAGTTGATCACAGGTTTATGTACAAAGACAGCGTTATAATGTGAATTATAGAAGTGGAAAACTGGAAACAGCTTAAATGCTTAGTGATAAGGGATTGGTAGAATAAATTAGGGTATACAGGGGTACCTTGGGCATAATGCAGGTTTGGTTCCAGACCACCACGATAAAGAGGAGATGGCAATAAAGCAAGCCACACAGGTTTTTTGGTTTTCCAGTGCACATAAAAGCTATCTTTTACTATTCTGTAGTCTGTTACATGTGCAGTAGCATTAGGTCTTAACAAATAATGTACATAACCTTAATTAAGAAATACTTTATTGCTAAAAAATGCTAACCATCATTTGACTACGTGGTTGCTACGGGCCTTCAATATGTAAAAAAAGACAGTATCTGCAAAGCGTAATAAAATGAGGCTTGTCTGTATTTATATGCATTTATATACAGTCATTACAAATAGATTTTTGTCGTAGCAGATGACGTGTGCAGTGGCCGTGGCGTAGTCACTCTGTTTGTCCTTTAAAGTGGCGTGTGGAGTGAAATAGTTTGCAGCAGGTACTTGGTGAGTGTTTGTTTTCTGGCACATAGTCACCGCCAGCTGTGTTTGCTGCTTTTTTTGGGTAGAGCTATAGGTGGTTTTCAAGTGTACCCCCCGCCGTGTGCTTTACAAACCACTGTAAATTTCCTTATTTATTTCAGAGTTTATTTTGTTGTTGTTAAATTTGGAAGAATATGGGACCTCAGAAAGTCAACCTAGGTTTATAAACATTATGTTTTTGGTGTAAATGAACTCTTTGTGAAACAGTTTGTCTTTATTTTTTCACTTAAGCTTAAAAAAATGTTGTAAACAGTATCAGGACTTACCCAAAAGATCTCAACAGTACAGGAAAAAAAAAAAGCGTAAATTATAAAAGCCGTTGCTGGTTCTGTGCCTCTTTTACCAGTAGTTTAACACAGCAGGAGACACTGCAAGTGCTCATGTATTTATACAGCAGTGTCTGTTCTTAAATATCAGCAGCACCTCCAACCAGAAATAAATAAATGAAAAATAAAAAATAAATATTTTTGTATGAGAATTGTATGGATTAAACACATCTACATTTCATTATGTTTAAAACTATAACAAACTTCTGTAGAATGAACTATTCTTGTTGACATTTTAACCTGTGAATAAAGAAAGATTCAGCCTCTTTAAAAAAAAAAACTCTTCACATATTTGAGGACCTTCCATTTGGGGGATAAATCTGATAACTGAGCTTTTATTTCAAGGTAGTTATCCTTAATTGGGAAATACTATCAACTATTCTTTGAGCTACCCAACTTTATCCAGGTTTGGTTAGATCCTACTCAGAGTGGCAGAGGGAGTTGGGAATTTTTGCTGGTAGAGGGAAGAATGAAGGACTAGGATTAAATAAAGCAACTCTCAGGTAATCGTTTCTTTCCTCTTGCGTCCCTTTTCTTTGTCTTTATACTTGCTTGAAAGTAGTAGCAGGGTTGTGTGGCAAAAGTTAAGAGGCTTAGAGGAAGTCAGATGGTTTTCATTCTCTCTTCATAGCAGTAAAAAGGGAAGGAACAGGAAATCAGAGGAAAACCATCCTTCTGAAACACTGGCCTAACAAAACTGTGATCCCAAACCTGAGAGCAGCAACAGATGATGACATTTAAAAGGAATGCTCTAATTTCTAGGCAAGCAGGTGTGAACACCTCTTAAAGAAGAAAGAAAGGAAAACTTTATAATTTAGTATCCATTCTCTGTAGTTTTACTCCCAAGTCCTAACCAAGGAGTTGACATAGCAAATAGCACATTCTTCAACTATGAATAACAGTTTTAAATGCCTACGAAGTTTGCAAACCTAAAGTGTGTATTTTAAATGATTTTATGTTGTCATCCATGTTTTCTTTCTCCCCCCCTTTTTTTTTTAAATCTTAGTTTATAGTGAGAATTATTTGGGGTGTGAATACTTTTCTACATAAAGAAGAGTTCGAGGGTTTTTTCCTTTCCACTCTGATACTGGTGATCCTCCTTGAAATATTTCAAAACTTCAGCTTTTTTTTTAAAAAAACTACATGCTCATTGTGGATATTTTCTGATAGCCAGATCGCTCTACACATGCAGACGTATTTCCTTAGGCTACGTTCTGAGAAGTGGAGTTACCCTCTCTGAATCTAAAGGACGTCCGTAGTTTGGGGGCCAAATTGCCCTTCTTTCTGGTTCTGTCATTTTTCACTGTGTGAATGTCAGTTTCCTTGGATCCTGGTCCTGAGCTTATTTTAAGGTGTATATACTATCCCTGCTGTGACATGTGGGCATGATCATGGTTGGATGTACGAAAGTCATCTGAGGTCCCTTCCTCTAGAAGCAATTATCTGTGCTGCGGCCTATTTGGGGACACAGAGCTGAATCGGAGAGTGGAGTCAGCAGGGAGGCCTGTGAGCCAGGGATTCACTGTGAACTCACTGGGGCTGACAGCTGGACAGGAGGTAGGGTCAGGAGCATTGAGGAGGAGCTAAAGTAATGCTTTTGGCAACTTGACCAAGGAGGTGCCAGCTGAGCTCTCAGAGGCTGAGTAAGAAGGTACTCCAGGTGCAGGGCCTGCCTGTGCAAGGGTGGGGCTCTTGCAGAGATCTGGCATGTTCCAGCACAGTGCCTTGTGGCTGTACTGGGGAGAAGAGGCATCAGGAAGTGACACAGATAGCTTGAGGAAGAGTGATCATGTGGAAGATGGCCCAGGAAAGGGAGAAGCTCGGGGCAGTGAGATCAGCTTAGTTTCCATTTTGGGGAAACAGTAACTCAGGAAAATCCAAGAAGGAAGATTAGGTTTTTGGAAAAAGACAAGGAGTTTCATTTTGAACTTACTGAGTTTGAGGTGACATTTACGTAGACGAGTCTGGCTGGCAGCTGGAAATACAGAATGGGTGTGTGTGTGTGTGTGTGTGACAGTTTCTTTGTGTGTGTACTTAGTCACTCAGTTGTGTTTGACTATTGTGACCCCCAAAGACTGTAGCCTGGCAGGCTCCTCTGTCCATGGGATTCTCCAGGTAAGATCCTCCTCCAGGAGATCTTCCCAACCCAGAAGTTGAACCCAGGTCTCCGGCATTGCAGGCAGACTCTTTACTGACTGAGCTACGAGGACAATTTCTTTGTAAAAATCAAATTTTAGAGCCTCCTGAAGATGTCACTGAGACTGCTCTAGGGATCACACTAGGGCTTACTGTTACTCACCGCTCTTGGTTCCTACTTGCATTTGGAAAACATCATATGGTGCAAAAGAATATATAAATCCCTGCACCTCAGACCTCAGTTCCACGCCCCAGAGGAAACTACTGCGACCATGCATTCTTCCTGAAATTTCTCTTGCGTATACACACTCATTTAGGTTCCTAGAATGGATGAGTCAGACACCAAGAGAAACTTACTACTACACTCACTGCGTCGTGTCCTGCGTGCAGTAACTTCCCAGATTCGTCCTGTGTCTGTTGCTGCATGCCTGGCTTTGGGGCCCCTTTCTGTTCATATCTTCCAGGTGCCTGGTTTGTGACCTTTTGGTCTGCAAAACTAGATCATTAGAATAACTTGAGTCTTTTGCCTTCAAGCGTTAATTTTCTTTAATGATATTTTTCCTTGTTATAAAAATATCTGATAGTACTTAGTATGCATTTTAAAAGATAGACTGTATACATCAATGTATGTGAGCTATGTGAAAATCACTCAGTTGTGTCCAACTCTTTGCAACCCCATGGAGTATAAGTCTATGGAATTCTCCAGGCCAGAATACTGGAGTGGGTAACTGTTCCCTTCTCCACGGGATCTTCCCAACCCAGGAATTGAACCCAGGTCTCCTGCATTGCAGGTGGATTCTTTACCAGCTGAGTCACCAGGAAAACCAAGAATACTGGAGTGGGTAGCCTATCCGTTCTCCAGCGGATTTCCCAACCCTGGAATTGAACCGGGGTCAGAGAAGGCGATGGCACCCCACTCCAGTATTCTTGCCTGGAAAATCCCATGGATGGAGGAGCCTGGTGGGCTGCAGTCCAAGGGGTCCCGAAGAGTCAGACATGACTGACCTCACTTTCACTTTTCACTTCCATGCATTGGAGAAGGAAATGGCAACCCACTCCAGTGTTCTTGCCTGGGGAATCCCAGGGACGGGAGAGCCTGGTGGGCTGCCGTGTATGGGGTCACTCGGTGTCGGACATGACTGAAGTGACTTAGCAGCAGTAGCAGCACTTTAAACAAAGTGAGTCTCCACCCCCAAGTTCTCTTATCAGGTTTAATAATCATACACAGTATGGCATATAGACCCTGTTCTGTGAAGTGGAGGTTGGGGGAAATATACATGCATGCACACGTGTGCATTTTCACATGCGGAAATTTAAAGAAGATGCAAATGACTGTAATCTCTCCAGAAAGATAATAATGATTCTTGTTGGAAAAGCAGACAAACAAATACACACTGGTGGTTTAAAAAAGTTATAAAATTACACACAGTGATAGGAAATAAAAAACTAAAGGTCTCCCTAACTCGCCCACCATGCCCTTCCCTAAGGTGATCACTGATAACGGTTCTCCTTCCAGAAAACTTGTAATGCAGGTAGAAACGTGTTGTGACTTTCTCTTGTGTGTTTGCGTGTGTGTGTGTGTGTGTGTCTTTTTTAATGTACATGAAAGGGATCCTTTCTTTTAAACATAACAAATCTTAGATCTTTCTCTGTCAACTCAAATGGCTCTTCTTCATTCTTTTTAATGGATTATTGGCTATAATTCAAGGGAAGGTCAATGAGTGTTCCTATGATTATGTAATTGGACCCCACTGATGGACACTGAGGCTGTTTCTAAATTATTTAGTATTCCAAATCATGCTGTGGTGAATATCCTTGTTCCCTTATGGAAATATTCTTGGAGGATTAAAAAAAGGGGGATTTGTTTTTAAACAGCTTTGCAAAAAGCTGCACATACTTAATACAGATATGCAAATTGATGAGTTTGGATGTATGTTTACTCCCATAAAACCAAGGTGGTGATATACCCAGGGTAGTAGATATTTGAGCTTCCCAGGTGTAGTGTTGAAGAATCTATCTGCAATGCAGGAGACGTGGGTTTGATACCGTGGTTGGGAAGATTCCCTGGAGGAGGAAATGGCAACTCACTCCAGTGTTCTTGCCTGGAAAATCCCAGGGACAGAGGAGACTGGCAGGCTACAGTCCATGGGGTGGCAAAGAGTCAGACACGACTGAACACGCACGCATCCATCCATGCAGTAGACACATCCAACAGCTCCGAAAGTTCCTTGTGTCCTCTCACTCGCTTGTGGTAAGAATACCCTGAGATCTACCCTCCTAACAGATTTTTAAGTGCGCAACCCAGTATTGTTAACTGTAGACACTGTGTTATACAGGATATCTCTAGGACCTGATTCATCCTGTTTGATTGAAACTATATCCGTTGAACAACTCCCCATTCCCTACCCCACTCAAGCCCCTGGCAGCCGTCATTCTGTGCTCTGCTTCTGTGAGTTGGGCCGTTTTTCGAGCGTGAAAGTGGAATCACACAGTATTTCTCTTTCTCTGATTGGCGTATTTCACTTAGCATGATGTCCTTTCAGGTTTGTTGGTGTTTCACATGGCAAGATTTCCTTTCTAAAGCTGAATAATATATAGTGTTTCCTTTGGCGGTTCATCTGTCAGTGTATATCTGGGTTGTTTCCATATCTTGACTATTGGGAATAATGCCGCAGTAAACATGGAGTGCAAATACTCTTCCAGATCCTGATTTTAATGAAAGATGGGGGATTTTAAAGAGTATTTATATAAATATTATTTATCGCTTATACAACAACCTCTCAGATTGTAGTGATTTACATTTTTCCATGCAGCATGTGAATGCCTTCTCCATATGTCCTTGTAGAATTGTTTATTGTTAATCTTAAAATTTTGCAGGGGAGGAGTATCTTGTTACTGACAGTAACTGAATAGAACTTGGTCATTTCCCTGGGGGCTCAGATGGTAAAGAATCTGCCTGCAAGGCAGGAGACCCGGATTCGATCCCTGGGTTGGGAAGATCCCCTGGAGAAAGAGACGGCAACCCACTCCAGTACCCTTGCCTGGAGAATCCCACGGACAGAGGAGCCTAGCGGGCTACAGTCTGTGGGTCACAAAGAGTCGGACACAGCTGAGTGACTAACACGTGCCATGAGTGCCTTCATACAGATCTGAGGTTACAGTTAATGAGGACTTCAGTTATGGAACCGAATGGCCTGACCTTGGTGTGACATTGTCCTCAGGCACATTGCAAGCTGGGCAGGTGTCCCCCAGGAAGCGGTGGTAGCCCCTGAACAGATTTTGGGGGAACTGCAGGGGGCAGTCTTGAGCAGAGGGGCCAGCAGTGGGTCATCTGCCCGCCTTGGCCTGGCGGTATCAGGGAGACTGCCATGTTGATTTTGGTTCTGAAGCTGCAAGAGCTGCTAAGAGACTCACACCCCACCCTGAGTTGCCCAGCTGAAAAGGTGTGAAGCAGTTCTTCCCTTTTATAGCCTGAGAAGTTGAGCCTTTGAGGACTGTTTTGAAAGGCTAGCATATCTCCTCTGGTGGAACTCTTCTCAGAGCAAAAGTGATTTTTTTCATGTCTTTATGACCTAATTATCTGTGGGTTGTACTTTTTAAAAGTACAGAAGCCATTTTTTAATTGATATTTCTTATTTGTTCCATTACATTTTTGTATTATCATTAATTTTTGAGTTTAAGTTTTACCCCAGCAAATTCATTTTGAGTCTCATTTTCTAAAAGTTTTGGGTTGTGGCATCCTCTCCAGTTATATAGAGGCACTTATTTTATCATATTGCTTTTATGTACTTTTCCTTTAAATGCAGGAAGTGGGTGTGCCTTCTTGCTCACTTTATCGTTTAAGAAGACATTGATATCCTAATAGAGGGCGCTGTGTTTTGGTCACTCAGGAATTCTGATCGCAGGAGAGTTGTGTTTTGTAATTTTAAGATGAGAAACTGTAAGGTTGAGTGTGTAGCCCACAGCAGTATTTGCTAATTTAACTAATACCAAGTTTTAACCCAGATGTGGAGGAAACTGAAGTTTTCTCTGTGTAGTTGATATCAGAGGTGTAGTTAACGTGTGAGAGCGAACTTGCAAACTTTCTCCAGTTTCCAGCCTTTATTAGGTCATCATGTCACTCAAAAGTGTGCCAGGCATGTAGTGGGCACTCCAAAAATGGGACTCAGTTCCTTTAGGATTTTTAAAGCACCTGGATATATGTTGTACCATGCCAGTCAAATTATGCGGTCCACGGGGAAAGAGCCCCTCAAAATTATCTTAAAATTTTCATTGGAAGTTTATTTCCTGATTGTACCAAGATTTCTCACTTAGTTCTTTAATAAGCATCTTACAGATAGTAGGTTAAATATAGATGAGATAGGTAAGAATGTTTGTGTTTGGCTTGGGTAAGGAGATGACCCTGGCAGGCCTGAGATGGTTACTCTGGTTCTTACTGTTCAAATAGTTTTTTGTTTTAACAGCCCTTCTTTTTCCGCTTACTCCTCTTTCCCTCCTTCCAGTATGGTGAAGGCAAAGTAATAAGAGAGGGAAGATAAGCTGTAGAATCATATTTTCCTAAATAGGAAGATGGTTCCATGGATTATTAAAATTTAGGATATTTTTTTCTTTCCATAACAGCTTTATTTTTAATAACTGTTAACTGCTAACATACCAGCTGTCTCTCAGTAGGAGAATGCGTCAGCAAACAGTGTTAGGGTGGTCTTTCCCTCCCTACCCCAGTAATTATTTTTTTAATTATGAAAGTATGATAACACATTTACGGGAGACTTGGAAAATACAGGGAAAAGTTACATATAGTTCCACTGTATATTACAGTTATTTTTAAAAGCAGATAAATAGATATTTTAGTTGGCATTTCAATATCAAACTCTCCCAGGTTATTAGAATGAATAGACAGGAAAGTAGACGGATATAGTGCACCTGAAAGGCACTGTGAACCAATTCAACATAATTAAGACTTATGCAATTTTCACACAACAGCAGGGCACAAATTCTGTTCAAATTCCCATGGACTATAAATTTGGAGACACTGGAACATATCCAGGGTCATAAGAAATGTGTAAAACTTCCATGGTCTGTCTGACGTATTGGAATCATAGAGTCTGTTCTCTTATCGCTGTGAAAGTCTGTTGGAAATTAACATCAGAAGATATGTGAAGATAACCCATGTTTCCAAGTGCAGGCTGACAGTCACCAAGAGAGCTCTTTAACTTAGCCATTCAAAGTGTGGTGGGGTGATCTTGTTTCAAGGATTTGTCGCGTAAAACTATCATGCCTTTCCTGCAGATTAATGTGTGCTAATTAGAAAGTTGACAGCCTGGTGATAAACAGGAGTTCTAGAATCTTCTCCACCTTGTAATAGTGCCGAGTTCAGGAATCCCTTACAAGACCTCTGTTTGCTTTGTGGTCATCTGAAAGTGACTTGAGGTGACGAGGACCTCACTACCCTGCAGGGCGACCTCTCTGCAACTCCGGAAGCTGTCATAGGAAAGCACTCTTGTTCGTCTGCACCCTGCCTGTGGGGGAGCAGTGTGGGCTATGTGGATCACACGCGCACAGCTACTGCACATCTTGAGTATTTGTTTTCATCATTAGATGGACACCACCCAGGGCAAGGACCATGTGTGGCTGTCTGTTTTCCTTCTAATACCTTTGAACATAGATACTCAGTAGTGTTTGGAGGATGAGTTCTTTCTTAGTTTCATATGACTTAAAGATTAACTAGAGGTTGGGCTAAACATTTTTTGCCTGTTATTTGTTATAAAATGTGTAAGTTTCTCTGAGATCTGCTCTTCCTGAAGTGGATGAGTGGTGAAAACAGCCTAATCCGAGCATCAGAAAAGACCCCTTAGTCTGCCTGATGCATGATCTCTATAGTTCTGAGAAGCAAAGGGTAATTTATAATAAGGGGTGTGTGTGGGTGTGTGGGTGTGCACGCGCACGCGTGTGCGAAAGTGACAGTAGATGACTGAGCACTTAACTGATGGGTGGGTGAGAGCTGGCTGGGAGTGTGTGTGTAGCAAAAGCTGATCAGTTCTGAGCAATGATGAAAAGGTTTTACTACAGATCTTTATAACTATGAAGGTTTCTACACTTGATCTGAGCTCAGAATTTTTAAAAAAAAAATGTGTAAGTGGGCCTTTGTAGAGTAGCTAACAGTCCAATTTAGGAGATTTTCCCCATTGGTTACAATGGAAGTATTCTACACGACGTGCTTTCAAACCACAAATAAACTCTGATAATTCATAGCAAATGATCTAGTTAGATAAGAAGTCCATTGTTTGGTTGTTTATTTGTGGTTCTCATCCCCACCAAAAGTGCAGAAGAGTAAAGCAAGCCATAAACTCTCTAATGACTAATCATTTTAGCTGTTGTCTATCAGAAACCAAAGGGGATGTGACCTTAGAGAATATATTAAAAGCTGAGAAGCTTAAAAAAAAAGTCTGAATATACTAGGGTACCTGGAAGGCACCTACTTAAGTCAAGGAAGACTTGACTCCACTGGGAGTCTCTGGGTTTAGCAGCAGAACTCCCTGGAGTTTTAAAATCCAGTTTTCCTACGGTATTGCACAGTGAACAGGCACATCACTGCTGTCAGTCATTCCTGAGCAAATGGCCCAGCCTTTGGAAACCAAGGGCCTGAAAATGCTCCTGGGTGCTGTGCCCTAGGTTGTGCCTGAGAACTCTGAGGCCAGAAAAGGAACACAGCTGCCCTCAGGCAGAGCCTGAGTATGGAACTCAAGTGTTTTGACTCTAAAAAGAAAACATCAGAAGAAGCAGAAACTACTGATTAAAGTTTACTCTGACACATTCTGATAACAGCCAGTGGATTTTGAGATTTGGTCCTTTCTTTTCCTTGTAACCATTTTGGGTCTCGTGGTGTTTGTAGGTTCCTGGGGATCCCGGACCTGCTCTGGACCAGAATGGGCTTGCAGCTGCGGGCACACCCCTCCTTCTAGATTTTGTTACTTTGAGGCTGCCCTGCCTCCCACTGCCGCTCCCCGCCCCCCACCCCGCCACCCACATGCTCCCCTCTGATGCTTGGCACCCATTGCTCTTTAACTGGTGCCCTTCTCCTGGCTTCCTGGTTCATTGCAGCTGTGCTAGACTGAGATAGCTACCAGAGCATCCTCAGTCTGGTATATTACCTCCAGCGACCTGGAGCCGGGCCTGCCGTCTTGTCTGCATCCAACCCAAGTTTTGCAGATTTCCTCCCATTTCATACTCAGGGAAACTGCTGGTGACTCAGACAGTAAAGAATCTGCCTGCAATTCAGGAGACCCTGGGTGGGGAAGATCCCCTGGAGGAGGGCATGGCAACCCACTCTAGTATTCTTGCCTGGAGAATCCCATGGACAGAGGAGCCTGGCGGGCTACAGTCCTTGGGGTCACAAAGAGTTGGACAGGGCTGAGTGACCAGTACTTCCTTTCCCTCCTAAAGGAAGCTCTTCACAGCTGCGCCACCTTGTTAAGAAGTGCTATTTTCACTTTCTTCTGTTTGGATTCTTCGTTTTCTTCTGTAGTAATTGACTGCACGCAGCTCCCTAGCCAGCCTACTTAGCGTTTCCTTCCACCTTGTTCATCCGTTCCCACAGCGCCTCAGACCTCAGCCCTTGCAGGCACCCTCACTCTTCTCTTCCCATAGCTGGTCCTGCCCTGGGGCCCCGCCATTGTGTCTGTGTGTGCGTGTGGCATTTCTGAGCCCATTTCCTTCCTGCCGCCATTCTCCAGACCTTCAGCCAGCCCTGCACTCGCAGTAATCTGTGAGCCATTCTTGCTGCATCCAGCCTTGTCTCTTTGCCAGCCCATTGTTGGCACCATTGCCAGATCTTAAAATGCTCCATTTCTGAAGTCAGCCTTTCCCTGGTCCCTTTCAGAAACATTTAAATAGTTCCCCGTCACCATCCAGGAAGGTCTGAACTCGCGGTGTGTCGCTCAAAGCCTGCTGTCGTCCGGTACTGCCTTGCTCTCAGGACCTGCTCCTCCCTCTGCTCCTCCCTCTGCCACAGGCCGTGCCCTCCGCTCGGTGCTCCCCGAGGGGGCCTCGTACCTCTCGGTCTCTGCAAGTCCTTTTAGCTCCTTTATGGAGCCTTGTCCGCCAGCCATTCCTTTTAGGTCTTTGTTGATACTCCCTGGCTGACCTATTCATGTGACACTTAATTCACTAAGCAAACATCATGAAAGACATGCTTTTTTGCTCCTGTGAGGAATGGATTTCAGAGGGGCAAGGGGGTCACCCCCACTGCCCAGAAGCTTGTCTGTGTCTTCTTGTGTTTATATCTACTGGATCAGAAGTGTAAAGGCAGAGTACAAAGGCCTTCACTTGAAACTTAAGAAATTTTGAAATCACCGGCACTCAGCAAGTATTCTGCACAGGCAGATAATAAATGCTGTGAGAGCTGCTAGTACACTTCCAGTAAGACTTCTTGGAATTTGGAATTTCTCACTTTTAATTACTTTTGCATTTTGATTAACATTTGTGCATTCCCGTTTTAGCTTAGCATGAATTATAGCATTAAAATTGAGGTGAGGAATGTATGACTGTAAAACCTGCAGATGACTTTAAGACTTAATTGGGTAAGATTATTTAAAATAGTGATTTCTCATTGGATTGGCCTTGTTCGTATTAACGTCTCTGCTTCTTTTCTTCAGTCTGCATGAAGAAATCAGTGATTTTTATGAATATATGTCTCCAAGACCAGAGGAGGAGAAGATGCGGATGGAAGTGGTGAACAGGATCGAGAGTGTGATTAAGGAGCTCTGGCCCAGTGCTGACGTGAGTACCCGTCTGGGTGCTTAGGTGGTATCCCTGTGGACGTGCATCTGTAGAATTGTGGTCTAATGCAGTTTCAAAAACAAACCATTTTCTCCAGCCTTGAGATAAAATTTGGGGCTTCCTAATTATTTGCATTGAGTTGAATGACTGACTTAAGACTATTTCTTTGCGGTACTGCTAAAGGCAAACTATATTTAGGAATCATTAGTATAAAGAGAAGAAAGACAAATCAAGCCTCTTTGTGTTGATAGCAGTGGGTTATTTGGATGTGATGTATCAAAACTCGGTTACTGCTTTGTTCCAGCCTGTCAGTATGAACATTGCGTAGTTGTTTATAGCTGAATGGAGATGTCAGGTAGAAATTTATTGAGTCATTTGAAGTTCATTTTCACAGTCTAATGTAGGCGTGTACTCTACGCTCCTGAAACTGCTGTTTCCTTCTCTTTTTCTTATCTCTCCTTGTCTCTCAGTATAACCCTCACCCAGTGAACAAAACTTTTGCCCAAGATTTCCTCTGCTTGTTTGTGGTTCTTATTATTGATGGTCACCTTGGGGGGCTCCTTTGAGGGTTTATTCTACAGTTTTGTTCATTCAAAGAAGTGACTTATTGGAATGCCGTCCTTTGCATTATGTAACTTTTCTTTAGACTGTGTCATGGGATGGCAAGAGCAAATCCAGGGAAGCTTTTTTGATCCAATTGGCAAAACAGAGAAGCTTCAAATAAGATAGGTACAAGGAAGAGCGCATGCGAGCATGCTCAGTCATGTCAGACTCTGCGACGCCATGGACTGTATGTACCCGCGAGGCTCCTCTGTCCGTGGGAGTCTCCAGGCAAGAACACTGGAGTGGGCTGCCGTTTCCTCCTGCAGGGAACCTTCCTGACCCAGGGGTCGAACATGGGTCTCCTGCATTGGCAGGTGGATTCTTTACCACTGAGCCACCTGGGCTTCCACAGGGAAGAGGGAACGACCCTACCGTTTTCTCGAGCAGCTGCTCTGTACCACGTTGTTGCTCCTGCGTGACCTAGACTGGAGACTCCTGGGAGGCATTTGGCAGTGTCAGAGCCATTTTTGATTGTCGTGACTGGTGGGGTGCCCCTGGCACACAGTGAGCAGAGGCCAAGGAGGTGGCTAAACATCACAAGATGCAAGGACAGATCTTCACAGCAAGGGCTTATCTGCCCCAGCTGTAGAGCTGAAGTTGAGAAACTCTGATCTGAATCAGTCCTCCTCCGGACCAGGGCGGTTTTAGAACATGAGGCTGTGATTGAGTCCCTTGGTGCGTCTCACCTCACAGGCTGAACTGTTTTTGTGGTTCATCCCTCACGGCAGCTGCTGGTGTGCACGCGTCTGCCTGTGTCTCCCACTGTTCTCCGTGGGTCGCGATGGGCTGTGTGTGTGCTGGTGGTGTGCCGCAGCGTGCTGCTACAGCGACAGTGCCTGGGGTTCTCTGTGGGGACCGCCTGCAGGCCGCCACTCGATGGAGGCAGTCGGCCGTAATCCAGGAATCTGTGAGGAGGTCCTCCTTAGGGGAACAGAAGTTAAGGATTGGGGATTGTGTCTTTAGATTTTTAGGGCAGCAGCAGCAGTGAACATTCCTTTTGAAAGGTTTCTGTTTAAGTCCACATGTTTGATATTTGAACCTAAGAAGTTTAGACTAACTTTCAGAAGTAGTGCTACTTAATACTGCTTTCTGTGAGACATGGAGTCCTGCCTGCTTCCACGAAAGCGTGGTGGTAGGAAAAAAGTACTAAAAACGACCAGTAGAGGGTAGCAAAGCCCTGCAGTTCTCCATGGTGTGGCCTTTCATCTGATATTTTTTGTTGTTCAGTCGCTAAGTCATGTCCGACTCTGCAACCCCCGTGGACTGCAGCACGCCAGGCCTCCCTATCCTTCACTATCTCTTGGAGTTTTCTCAAACTCATATCCATTGAGTTGGTGATGCCATCCAACCATCTCATCCTCTATCACCCCCTTCTCCTCTTGCCCTCAGTCTTTCCCAGCATCAGAGTCTTTTCTAGTGAATCGGCTCTCACGTCAGGTGGCCAAAGTATTGGAGCTTCAGCTTCAGTATTAGTCCTTCCAGTGAATATTCAGGGTTGATTTCCTTTAGGATTAACTGGTTTGATTTCCTTGCTGTCCAGGGGTCTTTCAAGAGTCTTCTCCAGCACCACAATTTGAAAGCATCAGTTCTTTGGTGCTCAGCTGCCTTTATGGTCCAGCTCTCACATCTGTACATGGTTACTGGAAAAACCGTAGCTTTGACTGTACGGACCTTTGTCTGCAAAGTGATGTCTCTGCTTTTTAATACACTGTCTAGGTTTGTCATAGCTCATATTTTAATATAATTTTTTCTATTTCAGGTCCAGATATTTGGAAGTTTTAAAACTGGCTTGTATTTACCTACAAGGTTAGTACATTTATGAAGCTTTCAAGGAATTGTGCATTTTTCTAGAGTTTATTTGTTTTGACTGTTAAATAGGTAAGAATAGAAACAAAACAGATTTATGAAAACTTACTTGTATTTTATTTGAGTTACCTTGAAACAGAGTATCACTACAGCGAACTGTTCAAGCCCGTAATGTAACCCACTCACACAGACGTTAATGTACTATTATGGTAAAAGACCTGGTCATGCTCTGGAGCTCTGTACGCTCAGGAATGCCAGGTCTCTCATTTTTATTAAGAACTCATACTCTTAGCTCCTGTCACCATATTCTGACTCAAAACTTTAGGGCATAGACTCTTCTCTGAGGAGAGTCTTGTTCCTTTCAGACCCCTTGTTCATTTTAATCTTCTCAAATGAGGGCTGCCTTGGCCCACAGCTGGGAGCAAGAGTGGGGTATGTGTGTTGGGGCTGCTTCGAGGGGATAGTAAGACTTACTGAGGATCAAGTACCTGTTCTCCAAGAATTAAACTGCTGTGGTCTTCATTAAGCAAAAACATTTCATCATGCGTTTGTTTTTATTGTGGTAAGAGCGCTCACCGTGAGATTTACCCTGTAACACACGTTCAAGTACCCAGTATGGTGTGATTAACTGTAGGCGTCCATCATGGTTTCCATTTGAGTTTGCTTCAACCTACTTTACCCAAACTTAAAATGTGTTAAAGTGGATGCATCCTAGCAATTTTCATTCTTCCCATTGTTGTCCTAGGCCTACAGAGCTGTGAAATATTCAACTTTGAGTTCTTTAATATTTTCTCCTTATGTAGGTTCTGAGCGTCTGCAAAGCCTGAGTCATTCTTTCTAAAAATTTAATTTTTGTGATCACCTAGTTCAGATTTGAAAAGGGCACAAAAATAAAGACAATGAAAAGTCTGAATCCCACCTCTCTCCCCCAGTTTCTCTGCTTGGAGGAGCTGCTGTTACCAGCTCCTTGCATATCCCTCCAGAGAGATTCTGTACATGTAAAAGGAAATGAGTGTTTCTTCCTTTCTTACACACATGGTGGCATACTGGATATACTAGTAAGCCTGCATCTTGCTTTTATACTTGATAATGTAAGTCACGATTAATCGGTTGATCTCTTTCACTTGGAAGGTCTTAAGGGTTTTAGTACCAGAGGCCTTTATGAACAGGAAACATTAACTGGTGTTTTTGAGGGTTTACTTCATTCAGAATCACCCTGGGAAATAAGTAGGAGAAGTAGGAGGTTGTTAAAATCACCAGCCTCCACTTTCTGAAAAACGGCTCTCACCGACACATTCGGTCTTCACTGGGCAGTGTGAGAGTGAGACATGAGCTCTCACGGTGCTGCCAGTGACGTGCTGGCTGTGGCCTGAAGCAGTGGAGGCGAGCCCAGTGTCTTGCTGCTTTCACCAACTCCTCTCTGTGCTCTGTGCTCAGTGACATTGACCTGGTGGTGTTCGGCAAGTGGGAAAACCTGCCCCTCTGGACCCTGGAGGAAGCTCTTCGGAAGCATAAGGTTGCAGATGAAGACTCGGTGAAAGTTCTGGACAAAGCCACTGTAAGTTCTTCAACACTTCATCCTAAACTCTCCAGTTACTTACGCATGGAACGTGTAAAATTAACTTTTAATTTTGGTGCGCACAGTTGGATTATGGTGCGCACAGAATGATTCCTTCTGTTCATGATCCCAGTGCTTGCACATAAAAAATTGCATGTGTGAGACAAATGAATTGCTCTGGTTATCCATTCCTTTCAAAAATTTAACTCTATTTTATCATATAAAACTGTATAGATTTTTTAATATAAAAAAGTGTAAGTAAAAATATGGATATATAATAAAGTTTTACTTACACAGATATTCTTCTATCATATTTTGTATCTTTGAAGAATTGTCTTAATTGAAATTTTGTAGATCAAGTCATTTTAGCTAATGGAGTGAACATTAAGAATTTTCATGGAAGCTCATTTTAGAAATAAATATGTCTATTTTAGAAGTTTGGATATTTGCATGTCAGGTTTTATTAGAGCAAAACGGGTAGTTTCTTTATTAAAAATTATTAATTTGGAAATCTAGTTCTATATATCAAGTTTGCTGGTCTGAGTTTTCTAATGCGTGGTAGAAGAAGAGCTTTTTTTTCTCTTTTTAAAAGAATTCCTGATACTTCATATAAAAGCATTCCATCATTTTTTCATTTGAGAATAATTATTACATTTTAAGTTCTCTTGTCCGGTTGTTTTTTGGGCTATTTGCAAAACTGACCAAAAATGCCAGTGACTTATTGTGTATGTGACTTAAGAATCTAGCAGTTTTCTTATTGGAAACAGTTTGGTGCTGTGGGCCGACATTCTTAATTCTTGATCTGCTTGTGTTGGAAACTGTTCTCCAAAGTAGATTAATGTCGAGAAAAGTTTTTGTTACTTTGTTTCAAAACTCTCAATCAGTAGAAATTCCAAAATGTACTGCATGACTTTAGATGCTAAATATGCAATATAAGATATCTAGACAGCCAAGTCAACTCTGGTATGGCGTGTTCAGAATACTCAGTGTTTAAAGTCTTCCTGAGAAGGTCAGGATCTCAGCTCTGGTAACTTTCCGTCCTCCGATTTGTCATTTAACTTGTCTGTCTGATGTATTTAAATTTTACCTTTCTTTTCTTTCTAGGTACCTATTATTAAATTAACAGATTCTTTTACCGAAGTGAAAGTAGATATCAGCTTTAATGTACAGAATGGCGTCAGAGCAGCTGACCTCATCAAAGATTTTACCAAGGTCAGAGAATTTACAGTGTTTATTCAATGAAACTATTAGAAAATGGAGTTATGTTTTGAAACTTTGTTGTGGTGGTGTTTTGGTGTACTTGGGTAAGCTATCTTTGTATGTGTATTGCTGACAAATGCTTCTTTTCTGTGAGTGGTTTTTACTTTCCTTGTGTCTGCTTGTCATAATCAGTAATTTATAGTGTGGCCTCAGGTAAGAATTAAGGGTTGAAGGAGCCTTTGAAGAACTTCTCTGCCCTAGATCCTTCCTCTTAGGGAGATTCGGGCTGAGTCACTCCACGCAGTTCACTCCTGTCTGCTTCAGTCTCGCAGGAGTTCAGATTAAGACCCTCTCTAGCCAGCCTTTTCTAGGTCTTAATCCCCAAGTCACCTGCACGGTAGGTCCTGCAGATGTCCTTCCCTTATCTTGGAGTGATTTAAGTCTATTTCTGATTGTTCTGTTTTCTTCCCAGAGAATGCACAATTTGTCAACGCTGTCTTCAGCTGGATGCATTGGCTTTTTTCTCCCTAAACTAAAACTCTGCACTGCTTTGGCTTAAATAAAATATCTTCTCTCTCCACTTGATTTTTTTCTTTAGCAGTTCTTTGAGTTCAGAAAAAATTGTAACTCTCATGTGATAAACATTATATTCTCATGTAAATGTGCAGAAAAAGAAAAGAAATATTATCCGTAATCCCATTCTTTTGGAGATACTGGGTGTGTGTACATTTTCTTTTTACCAGAAAAGAAACTTTTTTAAAAATTGAGAATAATACACATGACTTAAAAAAAGAAAAACCTTACTATTATAAAAGGGTAGGAAAAAGTGAGTTTACCTTGTGTGCTTAGATCAGCTACATAGGATTTGCCTTCATCGACTTCTTTGTTTATCCTCTTGAGATTTTTCACAAAAGAAATAGCACACCATATGTATGATGTACTTTTTTTTTAAACTTGCTGTTTCGGAGGATTCATTGGCCACCCTCATCAGGATGGACTATGCCTCTTGCAGGCAGCTCTTCCCCAGTGTTGCTTCCAGCGTCTTCTGCTCTTACAAAAACTGCTTGGTGAACATCCTTCCACGTCTGCATCTTTCTTTACACTAATAAATTGTCTGTAAGAAGATTCCTGGAAATGGAATTTCTGGGTCAGAGGATATATGCAGAGAAAATTCTGTTGGCAGTTTGCCTAATTGTTCTTTAAAGAGACTACATCTATTTCTGAGTTCAACCATAGTGTTTAAAAATGATTATTTCTCCATATTTTTGTTGTTTCTCACGCTCCCTTACTTTGACATGATTTGCACAAGTATAAACGCTTTTTTTCTCAAGGAAGCAGTGCGTGTGCGCTATAAGCGTCAGGAAAAGAATGGCGATGGCGAGTAACTCTGCCGTGCTTAGGCAGGGGCTTCCTTAAGGCTCCCTTCTCCACGTGTGTTGCCAGCTTTGTTCTCGGCGTCCCTACCCCGGGGCCGGGCTTGCGGAGAGGACTTAATGAGAACGACCTTGAGTGAAAGATGGACTCAGGCTGTCCTCCCTGCCTCCGTGGGTGTGCTGGCCCTTGCTTGGGAGGCACAGAAGGTGGGCTGCGTGTTCACCTGCCCTCGCCGAGGACAGCAGGCAGGGTGACCTGCTCTGGGCTCTGCAGGGTCACCTGGAGGGGCTGGTCTGCCTGTGCCGCTCTGCTTACAGAAGTGGTTCTTTAAAATCCTGCGGACTGACTGCGCTGAGAGTTGAGACGTCGTCCCGTACCGTTTATGTTACCTATTTACGATGAGAATTGTTCAGTAAATCATGAGATGCGTGTCACGCGATAGGCATTGCTAGTGTTCTGTCCCGTAGTGAATGCTGGGGTGCTCTCTGTGTTTGGGGTTTTAGATGTGAGGACACAATCCTCAGTTACTTAGAGCTTACTTTTTTATAGTTTGTTTTTAAAGTGTGCAAGTATATAATGTATCTTAACCAAAGTTTGTCATGTAAGGACCAGTTTATACTGAGAGACCATTTAAGCTATTAATGCTTCCAGCTATTACTGATGAAGGAATTCATTGAAAATGTAATTTTCTTTTCCAGAAATATCCTGTATTGCCATACTTGGTTTTAGTATTGAAACAGTTCTTATTACAGAGGGACCTTAATGAAGTATTTACGGGTGGAATTGGTTCTTATAGTCTCTTTTTAATGGCAGTAAGTTTCCTTCAGGTAAGTAAGTTATACCCTGCTAGTGTACGCTAAACATTTTTTGTTAAATAAATCAGCTGGGAATCATTTTGGAAAAAAATTTTACTCAAGCTCTAATTAGAATACTTCCCTTGGTTACTGACAACTTTTCCCTTTAAACTGGATACCTTTTTTATAATTTAGCAATTAAATATTTTAAAATCCCAAGGAAAGAATTTTTTTTAAAATTTCATGTGTTCTAATGTTTTTGAGACTTTCCACTACAAATTTTAACACAGAAAGTATGGTGCAGTTTCCATAGGTATACATAGTAACATAAATGCCAAAAATAAGAATGTCTTTCTAAGCAGTTACTATTCTAAGTGGAGACTTACAATTGAGTCTCAGCTCAGTTGAGACTCGCTGTCTGGGTAAGATGTGTTGGAAGTCTTAATGTCGTCAGTGAGCATATTCATGTGGTACAGCAGTGTTGCCAACTGCCTGACTCTGCTGGTGAGTCAGAATGACTTCCTTGATGTTGGGCCAAGCCGACTCTCTCAACATCCTGGGCAGCTGTGAAATCCAGCCTCGTAAATTATCCCCCACACCCGTGGGCTCCACCTACACCCTTGGGATCCCCCTGCGCCCATGGCGCTTTCGGTTGTCTGTAACAGAAGTACTGTTACAATTAGTCTGCTGTAACTCTGTTACCTGTTGGCTGCTCTGTGAAACCAAAATTATAATAATATTGTTTATAGAAGTTAGAATGTCATTCACTATCCTCACCTTGAATTCAGAAAAAATCCAATGTAAATTTTTTTTTTCTTCTCGTTTTAGTTACATCCCAGGGAAGATGCTTGCATCCCCAATACAAACTATGGTGTTCTCTTAATAGAATTTTTTGAATTATATGGACGACACTTCAATTATTTAAAGACTGGCATCCGGATAAAGGATGGTGGTTCTTATGTGGCCAAAGATGAAGTACAGAAAAATATGCTAGATGGTTACAGGCCATCCATGCTTTATATCGAAGATCCTTTACAACCAGGTATTGAATTTAGGTAAATTTATGGACATTCAAGAAGAGGGCATTGGGAATTCCCTGGCGGTCCAGTGGTTAGGACTTCAAGCTTTCACTGCTGAGCGGGTTCAGTCGCTGGTTGGGAAACAAAGATCCTGCAAGCCACCCAGCTCAGTCCAAAAGAGGCTTAGTCATTATATTGTACTTTAAACTCTCTTCGGATGAAAAATTAAGGATTAACTTGTAATTGTAGTCATTCTTTTTTCCTCAAGATATTTTATAAGCAAACACATGAACGTAAACACACACACCAGAAAAACACGCTGTATGCTTGCACATGAGTGGAGCTGGGGGTAAAATTTATTTGAGTCTTGAAAGCAAAGGAGAACAGGTATTAGCTGTTTGGGTGGGCTTATGCATCTCCAGTTCGATAGCCATTTTCAGTTCTTCTCTCTTTAGTCCTCGCTGCCCCTGAGCCTAACCAGTTGTCAGCCCGGGATGTAAGTGAGGATTCTGAGACACACTACGTGTTTCAGAGTTCGTGAGAAAGAGGGTACCAAGAGACAGTTTATTTTCCTTTTGGACCCTTCTTCCTTCTTTATTTTTGCATAGTGTGCTTTTCCCAGCTTTATGTTGGCTTGAAAGTGAGTGGAAAATTAATTCCTCCTCTGCTTTCATGAAGCTCTGTGTTGCTTGCTTGTATTCTGATTTTTCTGGACAATATTTTTTCCTAGTATAATTGTAAAATATTTAGATTCTGCATTATTGGACGTCAGTAGAAATGCTTTTAGTCATTTGCTTTAATGTGTTGACTTTGAATATACATATATATATAGGCTTCCAGGGTGACGCTAGTGGTAAAGAACCCACCTGCCAATGCAGGAGACTTAAGAGAGCCAGGTTCGATCCCTGGGTCAGGAAGATCCCCTGGAAGAAGGCATGACAACCCACTCTAGTATTCTTGCCTGGAAAATCCTGTGGACAGAGGAGCCTAAAGGGTTACAGTCCACAGGGTCGCAAAGAGTCAGACACAACTGAAGTGACTTAGCACGCATGCACATATTGACTTTGAAAATAAGTAAGAAAAAGAAACTAAAAGATAGAATAGTTTCCTAGGAGCCCTTTTCTGGCTGAATGAACCATCTTATAAACAGTAGTAGTTTATTCATTGAGTAAATGTTCTTTGGAAGGCAACTCTACGTAAAGGACACAAAGGATTTTTTCGGTAAGGTGGTCCTTGCTGTTTAGGAGCCCATTATTTAGTGCAGGAGAGGTTTATAAAGCTAACAGACAGACAAACAAATAGGTGTTTCTAATTGAGTTTTGCTTTTGTTTCACCCTTAGGAGAAAATAGGCAGTTGCTTCTTTTATTTTCATAACTGGGTAAGGGCTAGTCCCTGTTGGGCCAGAAGACATTTAGGCAATTTATATGCCATAATGACACATTTATGCATGATCCACATGTTTAGAGCCTGAGGAGCTGTGGGGCCAACTAGCGGCTCATATTCTGAGGACAGTGATTGGCCTTGCTCTCCCAGAAGAGGGCTCGTGAACTTTTAGTTCATATTAAGCCGCAGTAAATTTTAATATGTTATGTATATATTTCTTTTGAAGGTAATGATGTTGGAAGGAGTTCATATGGGGCCATGCAGGTGAAACAGGCCTTTGATTACGCCTACGTTGTCCTGAGTCATGCTGTATCACCAATAGCAAAGTACTATCCCAACAACGAGACAGAGAGGTAAAAGTTTCACTAAAATCAGCCCATTGGGTCAAAGTTGTTTGCAACTTCTTATCTTCAAATTAATGTACCTTCGTTCTTTTTTTTTCTTTTTTAACACTTGCAGCATATTAGGTAGAATAATTAGAGTAACGGACGAAGTTGCCACATATAGAGATTGGATATCAAAGCAGTGGGGCTTGCAGAATAGGCCCGAGCCTTCGTGCAATGGTAAGAGGTTTTTTCATTGGTCAATTGACTGAGTATTAGAGCCTTTTCTGTGTTATGTGTGCTTAATGGGAAGAAACGTTTTCCAATCTTTTGCCACTCTTTCAGGAAATGGTGTTACCTTGATAGTAGATACTCAGCAGTTAGATAAATGTAATAATAATCTATCTGAAGAAAATGAAGCCCTTGGAAAATGTAGAAGTAAAACTTCGGAATCTGTTAGTAAACACTCTTCAAACTCTTCATCAGGTCCAGTGTCTTCCTCTTCAGCCACACAGTCCAGCTCTAGTGACGTTGTAAGTATGAAGATACGGTTTTCTGCACCTAGCCTTGTAGGGGTTCTGCTGCTGGGATAATTCTGTCTAGAGAGCCATGGCTAACTCATTTTCTTATTTGTTCCTCGGAAATTTTAATAACTTTAATGACTGTACTTTTTCTCAACATTGTGTTAAAATTTTCAAGCATATAACAGAAAGGGAAAGAATTTCAGTGAACATCCGTATACACGTCCCCTAGACTGTCATTAACATTTTACTGGCTTACACAGAGCTATCCATTCACTACTTCATCTTATTCTTGAACACATTTCAAAGCATCACAGATGTTAGGATACTTCCTACAAAGTACTCTCCTGTGCTTGTCATTACCCACAGTTCAATGTTTGCCCAATTTTTTCTTTTGATATAAAATTAACATATAAGGAAATCTTAATTATACATTTAACAAATGCATACACATGTGTAACCCAAAATCCTAACAAGATGTTGACTGTTAACATCTCCCCAGATGTTTCCTAGTCAATCCCCAATCTTACCGTCAGATGTAACCACTGTTATGATTTTTCTAATAACATCAATTAGTTTTGTCCTTCAAAATTTTATAAAAGTGGGATATATATATATATATACTTCCTCAATCACCATTTATAAATGTATAATTTAAGTGGGGTTTTTTTGGGAATGTTTATAATATTGTATAGCCCTCACCACTATCTAATTCCAGGACCTTTCCATTACCCCAAAAGAAACCTTTAGTAGTCCCTAATTTCTTCTCTACCCCCACGCCCTGGAAATCCCTAATCTACTTTCTCTCTTATCCTCATAGAATTTTCTAGTATCAGTTATACCTACATTACTTATCCTTATCAGAGTTACTTTTGAGTTTAAAATTGAAATCTAAAATGGCCTTTATTGACTTTTATAAGTATACATGACAAAAAGTAGCCTCAGTGTGAAAAAGACAGTTTTCTGTTGTTGATGACCCTTTATCATCATGGAGTCATAAATCCTCACATGCGCAATCTGCCTGTGTGCTGTTCTGGTTCCCAGAGCAGAACCTTGGAGGACAGAGTGCTGAGCTGGCTATCACAGACACGGGGCGGAAACAGAGAGGCCATGAGAGGGAGCTCTAGGGACTGAGAGTGTGTGTCTCCGAGCTGCTGGGCAGGGTGCGAGGGCCAGGGTAGACCTGGGGAGAGGAGCAGTCAGGCCCAGGCAGCCCGCAGACGGGTGGGGCTCGGCCTGGCGTCTCTGGGAAGTCCGGTCCACTCGGCGTGTTTTTTGGAGGGAGCACTGAGTTGTCATCGCTCTCAGAGAGTGAATCTTGTAGGGTGATTGTTTTGTATTTGGTTGAAGACATTGAATCACTGGACATAGGCCCTCACTCTTTACCATGCTCGCTCCGCTGTACCATGGTCCCTTTTTGTAAATAAGAATGCAGATAAACTTGGACCTCTGGGAGCTCCTTCAAGGCTGATTAACAGGGTCAGGCGTGGTCAGTGGATTTAACAATGAACAGAAACTCTCTGATAAAATAAGCCACTTTAAACCTTTGGAGGAGAACTTAAGCAGTTAATTTTATAAATTCCTCAGCGTGCTTCCTTTTACTCACAGATGTTCAGATTTAGTCCAGAGAGTGCTTAGCTGAAGTTGTTTTCCTTTCTTAATGTTGAACGTCTAAATCATTACTCTATCACATTATAACTCATGTGACTTGTGTTAGGATTCCGACGCGACACCATGCAAAACCCCGAAACAGCTGCTCTGCCGTCCGTCCACTGGGAACCGGGTAGGGTCGCAGGACGCGTCCGTGGAGTCCTCTCAGACAGGCGGGAAGATGCAGAGCACCCAGACCACTAACACACCCAACAGCACCAACAAGTCCCAGGTGTGTGCAGTTTGTGTTTTCAGTTGTCAGTGTTGAGTGTGGAATATTTAGAGTTCTGTACATGCATGTACATGCACACACGTGTATACACACGCATTATGGCTTTGAAGAAAGCCCTGGTTAAAGAACAAATGTATTTTATTCTAAGAGGTTCCAGAACATGACAGTGCTTCCAGTTACAGGGTGTCCCGATTATCCCATGTAACATAAACCTTTGTGGAAATCTAGCGACTGGTCCTTCTTTATAAGACGTCTGGTCTAGCCAACCACCTTACTACAGATATACAGCATAAAAAATGTGCTTCAGGTTATAAAAAGTTTCAGTTGTACTTGAAGTAAACGCACATGAAATTTTGGCATGACCTCCCTGTCATGTTGCACAGTCTGAGAAGAACATATCCTTTTTTATTTTAAAATCCAGTACCTGGTTGCTTGTGTTGAAATGATCAGATGCAGTCAGCCATGGTCAGCTGATGAGCTTTAGCTTTGACTTTAAAAGGCCACAGAGACACTCTTGTAAGCTTTATAGGTGCCTAAAATTTTATTCATCTTTAGTAATGAATCAAAATGAGGGGAAGAAGCCATTTCATACTGGACTCCGGCCTAAGGCCATCACGCCCTCTCCAGTACATCAGGGACCCTGGGGAAGGCCCCTTGACAGTAGAGATTGACCGTTAAGTCAGTCACCTCATGTCTGACTTAAGTCACAGAAGCCACTTTATCTGTACAGTTTTACACATGTGCACACGTGCACCAAACGCAGACTCACTTAGAAATGGCCGTTGAAATGGCACATGATAGTCGGAAGAGTGGCTAGCCGTGGTGACCCCTGACCTGGCAGCACATCTGCATATCTAATCTAACAGCGCCTTCCAGTAATGCCCTCTATTATGTGATGTATTGATTGATAGGTTCCTTAAGAAAAACTTAAATTCCATGTACTCCATTAAGAAGTGGTCTTACGTTTTTTCATATTTCCATTAAAAAATGATGTAGAAGTTTTTGAGCCCCAGAGAGTTAACCCCTTAGCATGGTTTTCTGCCTGTTAGATAAGTCAGTGTGTTCCTAATTATGAAAGCTCCCAAGGGAGGTCTTTCTTAAAAGCGCTGTGTTGAATCGCAATACTGATGTCCTTCTGACTGCTTTCCTTCTCCGCAGCATGGATCAACAAGGCTCTTTCGTTCTTCCAGCAAAGGCTTCCAAGGTACAACCCAAACAAGCCATGGTTCCTTGATGACAAACAAACAACATCAAGGGAAATCAAATAATCAGTATTACCATGGCAAAAAGAGGAAACACAAGAGGGACGCCCCCCTCTCAGACCTTTGCAGATAGTCGGCGTCGTGCGATGGACTGTCTTCTGTGTGCAATGATCTCACGCGCAGGACAGTTGGATAGGGACTCCTGGGAGACATTCGGGAGCCTTACCCTGTTCAGACGTTGATTTAGCAACTGCGTTTTTTCCCAGCTCGCCACGGAATGGATCATGAAGACTGACAACTGCAAAAACAAAAAGGAAGCAAAAAAGGGGAAAAAAATAAAAGGCTGCTCATTTGATAAGTCATATGCTATAACAGGGTCATTTTAAGATTTAAAGCTTGAATGTAAAATAAATCTATTTCTCATTGGCTTTATGCAGAGTTATAGGGGATAGTATTCAGTGTGGGTAGGGTGATAGAAACAAGAAAATTTCAGAGGATGGGGTGGGGAAGGAAAACACAGGTATCATATAGGAAGTCCAAATTTTAAAGGGGAAAGTGATCTGTGCATGGTTTTTTTTTTAATATTTTTGCATATATTTACCATTTTATTGTGTGTATATATAGATGACCATATAGGAAATTGATATTTGTAATAGTGGATTTGTTAATACTTTTTACATAACAACATTACTGTTTAAATTGTAAACAGATTTTTCTCAGGATTAGTTTGAAAAATAATCTGAATTGTCATCTTAACATCCATCTATAGGGAAGTGATTAGTTCTATTACTCAAATTCGTTTCCTCAGCATTGAAATGACTTAATAGAACCCTCGTGACCTGCTGCAAAAATTTTCCTCTAAAGAAAAGGTTATGGTGGCAAATGACGTTTATTTTATTTTGTAAAAAAAAAGAAAAAAAAATATGTGCTATGTACTTTTCTGTAAACACTGAAAAATCTCTAGTCATCTCTAAGAATTAACTTGCAACTGTTTCTATAGTGCTGTCGTCTTGGGCAGTGGGCAGTTACATGACTTCGTGTTTGTTTCCTTTGCAGTCTTTTTTTTTTTTTTCTTCCTAATAGGGAAAAAAAAAAAGGCCACCCGCATCTGGTCCCATCCCTGTTGCAGTGAAACCTCGAGTTCCACAGACTTCGCATGCTGGCTCCTCTAACCCTGTGTGCTGCGTGTGCTTGTTTTTCTCATCTCTTATTCTTTTCTAAATTCATGCTTAACTACTGTGGGAGAGAGTAACTGTAAACAGCTTTAATTAAATCATACTTATAAAAAACTATTTTCTTAAACTCCACTTTATGCTTTTGGTATTGTTGATCTTTAAAAATTAAATGGTCTTTGATAATGGATCTATTTTGTATTGCCTTATTAAGACCAAATACTTCTTGTCATCCCATTCTTTATCCTCTCCTTTCATGGAATTGTTATCTTTAATTAAACCTTTTTTAAACATTGGCTTGTTTCAATCATACTGTAAATTTTGGTTGTGGTCAGTTTTGAGTGCAAATGAGATGTATCATTCTGTTATTCATCACGTGTTGAGTTTGAAACTCAGTTGGAAATATTTAATAGAATGTAACTGGTATTTCTGAAAATGCTTTCTTTCAAGGTGAACGCTCTTACGTTTAGCATCAGTGTCTATGGCTCTGTTAATTACAGCCATTTCTGAGATGAGATTCTTTTATATATATATACATATATACATATAAAGTACTATTATTGGCTTTTAGGAATTTCTTTTATATACATTTATGAAATACTGAAGACCAATCAGACCGTTAATGGACACTTAGTGCAACTTTTTATAAAGAAAATAATGCTAAAATAAGACCAAAACTGATGTCATCACTGAAATTAACAGTTTCCAATATGTTCGTATTTTAATTCACAACGGAAAAATGTGTTCCAAAACTGGAAATTCATAATACTTGTGTAAAGCGTGGAAGATTTTAAATGTGATGTTATTTTGACAATGTTTGAAATTTTAGAGTCACATTTTATTCTGATCAGAATTTTTATCAGGATGTTGAGCTTTTGTTTTTTTGAAACTAGTTTGTCATAACATATTGTGCATAATCACAGTATTTATTTTCTAGGATTATTGTGAATGTGTAGACTTATGTTTACTGCTAAGGGAACAATTATTTATAAAATAATATTAAATCCAGTATTAGCTGCCTATTTCAGACATTTAATACTTGCAGAGATCCATGTTACATTTACCACACTGAAGTTTTGTTTTGTTGTTGTTTTTTTTTTTTCAAGAATCACCTTCATTGTTGAAAGTAAATGTACTCTTAGGGTGCGGATATTAGTGTTCCAATAAGCATGTGATTATATTAAGGTGGTGGTAGCGGGAAGATAATCTTGATTCCATTGGGAATCTTAGGTTTTCGTAAATTTATTGGGAAAATAGTTTTTCCTGTACTGCTGACGTTTCTTTTTGGTAAACAGTATCTTTCTAAAAGAAAAGCATGAAGGAGAAATTGAGGTGTGTACATTTCCTCAAATGACCAGCATTGTATTCGTGAATACTGTGTATCTTGCAATGAACAGCGTGGAAGCTGTTCATTTTTCAACCTGAAGTAAAAAACTTTCAAGAACTTTTAGTTTGCCTGCTCATTTGTTTTGTACATTTCATCTCTGTATTTGACTCCTGTCTTTTTTTATTTTTTGAGTTTAAATACTTTCTCTAAAGATTCTGTGACTGTGTCGGAAGCGTGCCATTTAGATATTACAGTCCATCCATATCCATGGGGCATAACCTTCCTGTGCTAGTGCTTGCAGAAAGGGACCTTACAAATTCTGCCTTACTGTAGTGACGTTTCTCTGGCGGTCACGTATGTGTACCTGGCCGGTGTGGAAACTCCTTAAAAAGTCACAGTAAGCTTTTCAATACTGGTTTTTAGAGGTGCTGAAGTGTCAAAGAGGTGTCCGTCAGCGCAAAGTCTGAGTGGTTATGCTTTGATGATAAAGGTTAATGCATTTTTTTCTTCTGAAGGTGCCCAGTTTTTAGTCGGTGATTTGTTTGGAGATGCTGCACGTGGTTTGCAAATCGAACTTTGACCTGTGGGATCTACCGGTTTTACATGGAGTTGCCTTCCAGTCTTTAACAGTTGACCATATTATATTTTTGTTCTGAGTGTTTTACTTGGAGTTTGAACCTCTCATTATTATTTAGGTTATCTGCTTTGGCTCCACATATTCCTGGATAAAGTCTTCACAGGCAACATGTGGTAGGGAGAGCATTTTAATGGTCTTTTTTTCTGCTGGAGTCTCATATCTCCATGCCTTCTCTTTCCATTCCGTTCCCCATGTTATGCTATGTGTACGCTGTATTTCCCTTAACCTATGGACTAGTGTTTGGGGGCTCTGAGCTGTAGGTGGGTCACAAGAGAGTGACGGCTCTGAGCTACAGGACTGTATTGTTGGACATATATTCATTGCAAAGACCTCTCTAGTGACAAAGATGTAATTTCTTAGGTTGCTCTGTAGAAATCCCTGGGACTCAACATCATAGGGTTTTGTTGATAAGTTTTGCTGATGTTTTTATTGTTCGTGGCTTACCTTCCCAATTTTAATATTGATCTGAAGCTTGAAACCAGTCGGTTCCTTCAGTTACCACATGCTGTTGATTTCTTAAGTGTTCCAGTCACTAACTCTAGATTGTTAATAGGAAATTAGTTGCTTGTTAGTTAACTTTTCAAACATTAAATGGTAAAATATCAAAAGAGATATCCCCAGTTTTGCTGTGATAAATATTTAAATGTCAAAATGAATAATCAGAAGAGTGTATGCTTGTCCATCAGTTCTTACTCTCATTAACTGAGTTAGTGGAAAGCCACATTCTCATATGGTATTTTGTGAGCAGCGTAGTCAATAAATGACTGTTAAACCTGAGTGGGCAAGTTATATTTTATAGTTACGGTTTATCCTGATTGTCATCAGTTGACGTGGTTCATCTGGTGAAGTGTGTAGAGAGTGACGTGGTACTGAAGTGAGAGCAGAGATATGTGTGAGCAGTTCCTTGGAAAGGCTGCTGATCTGTCGGCTATCCAGAGTGAGATATTCACTTAAGGAGAATTTTTGGCTAATAAACTGCTATTCTTCTAAAGTTGGTTTTACTTGTGTCAGGTTGGGTATTTTGGTTTTTTTTTTTTCCTGAATATTTGGCTTTACGTTTTCTACTTGCGTGTGTGTATGCCTTACTAAGTTTAAGTGTAGCCCAGTCCACAGTCTGCTCGCTTGAAGGAGGTAACACTTTAGAAAGCAGTTGAAAACAGCAACAGAGATAGCGCATCCTCTTTGATGACTAAAAACGTGAGGTGTTTCCTGGATTTTCTGAGAGAAACGTTAGCCGTGTCAGTAGAAACAGGGAAATCAGGTGTTATCTTATTCCGTGTATTTCAGCGAACATGTTGATTGGTATTTGCACATCATCTTACGTTTTGCGTTTTAATTTAAGTCCTTTCGGTTCCACACAGTCGTGGCTTCTTTTCATTGCAGCAGCTTCTCCGTGTCCTGATTACAGGGAAGGTCTGCACCACGGAAGCAGTCTGGGAGAATTTGTTAGGAGTGTTGTTTTCTCTTAAAGATGCTTTTGGTAACAAGAGATTATGAAACAAGCTGGTCCTTACCACTGCTGGGGTGTGTGGGAGGGGAGATGGAGGAGGCCCAGGAGAAGCACGCTCTAAAGCCAGTAACTAGGTGAAATTCAGTCCTTGTCTCTCGTGGGTTAGTCCGCCATACCTTCTTAAAGAGACTGAGATCTGTGGTTATCAGCCACATTCTTTGAGTTTCAGTTTATCTTCACCTTTGCACTTGGGTTCTGTGCAGTTCATGGCTGTTTCCTAAATCATTTCATACTACTTTTATATTTGGTTGCAGTTTATGTTGTGTGTTTCTTTGTCCCTAAACATAATCTCTCTCAAAATTTAAGATCGCCTCTCTCTGGTTTTTACATGTTGAAATTTAAAGAAAGTCTTTTGAAAGTCCTGTAATTATGAAACATTTCAAAGACTTGTTATAAATATCAGAGTCTTCACACTATACTCAGGACTATACTCAGGACTAAAAAGCACCATCTTATCAACGTGGTGTTAAAGATGAGAAGTTAGGTAGCAGCTAGTGTCGTTTCTGGGTATGAAATGTGAAGGACTATTGAGATAAACATTTTTTAGTGGAATACACATAGAAACATGTATTTAGCAGTTTGATGAACCTATGTTTGTTTTTAATAACCTTTTATTTATTTCCTTCTTTGATTAGCATTGCCTTCTGTGTTAAGAAATGCGGACTCCTGTGAGGTGCTGGAGGTTTGAATCATCCTTGTCTAGTTACCGCTGCAGAGGCACTAAGGAATTTACCAGAAAATGAGATTTGATACAAATGATTTATGAAATCTCGACATTTCCTGAGGTCTTATCACTGGGCACCAGTTACCAATGCTATGAGTGAATTGCACATCTGGAAGCTTTTTTCTTTCTTAAGCTAACAACAGTTTCTTCAAAGATGTGAATTGTTTGCCTTAAAAATTTTATAAATTACATTTCTATACACATCTGCCCCCAGTGCTTACCATTGGGTTTATTATTCACCATCTGCAGTTCAATAAAGGCTTTGTGCTTTGATTTATCTTCAAAACCTCTGGTATGAGCCTTTATGTAAGATTTGAATAGTTACTTTAAAAATTACCTTGTAATTCTAAGGACAGCCCAGTTTGCACTGGTAAGAGGTTGTCTTGTATGTGTACAGATAGCATTTCTGTGGGTTTTCATTTTTTTTAATGCCAGCAGAGGAGTGGAAGAAGCTTGAAGATGCTTTTCTTTTTCCCTCCTGCCCATGCCCTAGCTTCCCCGATGGCTCAGCAGGTAAAGAATCCACCTGCAATGCAGGAGATGTAGTTTCAACCCCTGGGTCAGGAAGATCCCCCGGAGGAGGAAATGGCAGCCCACTCCAATATTCTTGCCTGAAAAATCCCATGGACAGCGGAGCCTGGCAGGCTATAGCACAAAGGGTTGCAGAGTCAGACATGACTGAGCTCACGTATCGTAGCCGAAGATACCCTTTTGGCCTCCTCATAGGCATTGTAAGACTATGGTAACTGACTCCTTCGAATTTGGATATTGGCAAGTACTGGCATAGTTTTATCCTTTGCTTTAATATAAAGGGTTGTGCCTGCTCTTCTAAGAAATTGAGTCACCATGTTCAGTGGAGCAGATCACAGAGACAATAGAGTAATGAAAATGTTAGGTTCTCCGAAGAACAGAGAGAAGCAGGGTTAATAAGCGCAACCAAAGCGTGCGTTCAGAATCCCTGCTCGCCCAGGGAGCAGAGCTGGCAGCCCTATGGCAAGGACTTGCTTGCCTGGAACCCGACTGAGTGGTGGTGGGGAAAATCCTGGATTGTTTGCTTCGGGATAATTACAAGCTTCGTTTCGGGTGAAGAGTCGCTCAGCAGTCTGTAGGCAACTGGCTGGTAAAACCAGACTGCCCACTCCAGCAGTGATTTCTTCTGTTCACCTCTTACATTTTTACTGGAAATGTTCTTTAAAAAAAAAAGTATAATCCTGTTAAACAGCATCCCAGAAATTTCTCAAACTAAATTGGAAAATAAACTGAACGTACAGGACGATTTTGTCCATATACCCAGACAGTGAATTTACTTCCATTCCTCAACGAATATATGAGTGTATGTTACATTGTGAAGAAATGTAATATGTAAATATCTACATGAAAGGAATTATTTACCCTTCACCCTCTTAATCCCTCAGTATTAGAGCCAGCTACTTTAATATTTGGGGATGTGTACTCCCAGTTTTTAAAAAGTACATTTTTATACATAAATATATCTGCACAAACATAATTTCAGAGGGGTCTTTTCCCCATCTTACATAAGTGGTATTCTGTAGTAGTCTGCAAATCCCTACCACAGAGAGAGATCTTTAGCGGTCTTTCCATGTCAGTGCACATCCAGATCTACTACTTTTTTATATGCTGACATTTGCTTGCAAGTAGCTTTGGTAAATTCACATGTCAGATGCCCCAAGGCTCTTAAGCTAATAAGCACTTATGAAATGTCCAGCACTTTTCAGCTCAACTTGGATCGGGGTTTTATAAAATACAGCTGTTTGATGGCACTTTCCTTCTGAACTTTTACTGAGGGAAAAGAAACAGTCCCCTGGTTTATCTTTTAGGTGAATTTTCATGAATTGCTTTTCGATACTTTTGTTAGGATTTAAATGTTATAAATGTGGGGGCTTCCCTTATAGCTCAGTTGGTAAAGAATCTGCCTGCAATGCAGGAGTCCAGGGTTTGATTCCTGGGTTGGGAAGATCCCTGGAGAAGGAAATGGCAACCCACTCCAGTATTCTTGCCTGGAGAATCGCATGGATGGAGACGCCTGGCAGGCTATACAGTCCATGGGGTCGCAAGAGTTGGACACGACTTAGTGACTAAACCACCAAACCACCACCAAATGTTATAAATGCAACATGGTTGGTTGAAACTACACTCTGCTACTTTTTTCTATATTTCCACATTAAAAAAAAAAAAAAGGCTCTGGCAAAACTGATGATAGTTGTATTGATCATTTTCCACCCACCTGCCCCCTAACTTAATCTTTTAAGACCCTGTCAATAACTAGCAGCAACATCCATAAAATTCTCTCTAAAAATAAGTTGTCTTAAAGCAGAATGAATCATACAGTGAGCCAAGAAAGGGAACTTCCGGAGAGGAAAAGAATCCAGCTATTTGGGTCAGGAGAAAGCAGAGAACGGCCTTGGATTTTGTTGGGAAAATCTACTGGAAAAATTTGTTGGAAAAAGGATGAACAGTAGCTGTGGGAAACTTCAGATGGTGACCTCTGTAATCTTTCAGTTCAGCTCAGTTCAGTCGCTCAGTCGTGTCCAACTCTTTGCGACCCCATGAATCGCAGCACGCCAGGCCTCCCTGTCCATCACCATCTCCCGGAGTTCACTCAGATTCACGTCAATCGAGTCCACGATGCCATCCAGCCATCTCATCTTCTGTCGTCCCTTTCTCCTCCTGCCCCCAATCCCTCCCAGCATCAGAGTCTTTTCCAATGAGTCAACTCTTCCCATGAGGTGGCAAAAGTACTAGAGTTTCAGCTTTAGCATCATTCCTTCCAAAGAAATCCCAGGGTTGATCTTCAGAATGGACTGGTTGGATCTCCTTGCAGTCCAAGGGACTCTCAAGAGTCTTCTCCAACACCACAGTTCAAAAACATCAATTCTTCAGCACTCAACCTTCTTCACAGTCCAAGTCTCACATCCATACATGACCACTGAAAAAACCATAGCCTTGACTAGACAGACCTTAGTCAGCAAAGTAATGTCTCTGCTTTTGAATACGCTATCTAGGTTGGTCATAACTTTTCTTCCAAGGAGTAAGCCTCTTTTAATTTCATGGCTGTAGTCACCATCTGCTTTGATTTTGGAGCCCCCAAAAATTAAGTCTGACACTGTTTCCACTGTTTCCCCATCTATTTCCCATGAAGTGATGGGACCGGGAGCTATCATTTTCTAAAGTGCTACTTTTTTATCATGTGATGGTAGGATTGCTGCTATAGTCTGTTCATTAGCAGTAAAGTCTGATGAGATGGTCTATATTTAGCAGGTTAGCTTAGGAATACAACAACTTCGACTTTAAAGTTGGGACCATTTTTTATGAAAAAAAAATGCTTTATACTTCTTATCTAAGAAAACCACTTAAAATACCAATGAGATAAAAAATGCACATTTTATGGCAAGACACAGATTGAAAGGTAAAAGTTTACTCTGCCTGTTTGGACTGCCTCCCTCCCCTCTGTGTGCATCGCCATTATGCAGGAACCAGACACCCCCAAGAGCAGAAATACCTACTGAACCATGAAGATCAATTTTTCTTCTTTCTGGTGCCAGCCATGTAACTCCTTAAAAGGTAATATTCCTTTCTCAGTCCTGTAAGGTGTCACGATAATTTGTACATGCAGACATCTTTGGTAGACTATGTACGATGCCAATATATTATTTTCCTTAAAGATGCCAATCGGTGCAAAACGCACTGGTCAGACGACCTGGAGAGATGCTGGGCTGTACCTAATGGAAGTTCTTAAAGACTTATGACCTTATTAATGTTACTAGCTATATTACTTGTATTTTGCCTATTGTACAGGATTACTGTTTCTTCCATTACCGAACGTGTGACTGAACTGCAGGTAAAATTAATGATTGTTATTGTTGTCCAGTTGCTAAGTCGTGTCTGACTCCTTGCGACCCCATGGACTGCAGCACGCCAGGCTTCCCTGTCCTTCACTATAGCCGATGATTTAGGCAACTTGAAACAACTGATCAAATAGATAATTTAATAGTGTAACTCCATATGTGGGAAGAAGCAACAAGAGGGAACCGCTTTCTGGGCCATAACAGACTAGTAAGACAGGCGGCCCAGAGGTTTCTGGCTCCTGTTAACAGGGCCTCATCCGGTAACAGCAAGTTGAGTGGCCTATCAACGAAATCCTCGCCTGACTTGGGACCAAGCATTCTTGGTGCCATGAGACAAATTGGTCACAAAATGCCTCCCAAAACTTGGGTCAAAATTAAGGCCAAAAGGTAAGGGGTTGTAAAATGAAGAGTGTGACTCAGCATCCAGTCATCAGCCACTGCAGCTGCTGACCCCCAGTACATCCTGAAAGGGATTCAGGGTAAAGATCACCATGAGGCACCCTGTGCTCTGAAAAAACCAACAGACTGGCTCTCAGATATTTTCAGGTGAAAATGTTATGGCCCTCGCATCTTGTCATGCACATCACAACATATCTATGTTATGATCTTGCATCTTCCTATACTTAGAAAACCATTAACGAAGACATTTCCTCATGGCCAGCAGCAACCTTCTACTGAGACGGGTGCTTGGTTGTAGGTACCCACTTTGCCAGAATCACATCTGTGCTGGCCTCCCTGCCTAACATCCTAAGCAGTTCTCAGAGCTCTCTGGAGAACTATAATCCTCAGTTTGACCTGAATAAAATTTACCATTTCTTAGACTGACTTTTTTCATCAACAACCCAAGCTAATATGTGAAGCCATCTGTTTGGGAAATAGCATAAATTTGTGTTATATGTGTGTTTAGAAAGCAAGTAACTAATTCAGACTTGAAAACAGGATTAAAATGTTGATGAGAAACCCATCAGAAATAAAAACGTCAATTCTTTTTAAAATTATGAAAGTATGATAACACATTTAAGGAGACTTTGAAACTACAGAGCAAAGTTATATATAATTCCACTGTCTATTACGGTTATTTAGGTAAATTAAGACTTAGATGGAGTTTCAATATCAACTACTCAAAATTTAATAGAATGAATAGAAAAGTAGGATATAGTAGGCCTGAGAAGCACTATGAACCAATTCAACGTAATTAAAATTTATATAGTTTTCACACAACAGCAGGATACATTCTATTTAAGTTCCCATAGACTGTAAACCAGGAAACACTGGAACATATCCAGGGACATAAAGAAAAGGTGCAAAAATGTCATGGTCTAAAGGTACTGAAGTCATATAGTCTGTCCTCTTATCATTGTGGAATTATGTTAGAAATCAATATCAAAAGATGTGAAAACAACCCACATATTTCAAGTGCAATGTGACCAAAAATGTCAATGTTTAATGCCAACATTAATATGAAAGGTAAGGAGAGGGTTAAAAGTATCAAGTGGCCTAATCAAGTGGTGTATCAATCAATACTCCAAAGAGTTATTGCTCCATTTGGATTGCAAATCACTTTTGTACTTAAATCACTTAGCAGGTATCTTGAGGAATGTGGTTTCATGCAAGCACTCAAAATAGTTGAAAGGTGGTTACATCATGCATCTTATTTTTAAAATCCAATTCAAGAAAACAGTGCTTTCACGTAAGTAGGCAAGGCATCTCTACAGGAAGATCCAAGTGATGGGGGCAAGGTAGCACAGAACAGCCTGTGGAGAAAGTGTGTAAGGCAGCCAGGCTGGCACAAGGGGGTCCTGACAGGTTGGGCTGGGCCCTGCCAAGGTGAGAAGCAGGTGGATCAGGCCAGAGCAGCAGTTTTGTTCATCGTTTGAAACCAACAGTTCTAAAAGTTTGTCTCCATTCCCCCTGCTTTCTACCTCCCCACGTTTTGGGGGAGTAGAGTGTTTGCTTTCATGTCTCTAAATAATATACCTCTAATACTCTTCTTGACTTTTTTCATACTTGAAATTATGTACTGACTTCCCACCAACCCTGAATTTCTGTGCCCCAGCCTCCCAACAGTTACACTGAATTTTGCTTAGCAAATGTACAGTGGTTACACTATCATTACTGTGTGGATGCTATTCTCATCCACTGAGATGTATAACTCTCTTTCTTTGTACAATTTTTGTTTGTTTCTCCTGGTGTTTTGTGTGTGTGTGTGTTTGTGTGTGTTTCCATGTTAATTCACCATCAGTTCAGTTCAGTCGCTCAGTTGTGTTCTACTCTTTGCGACCCCATGAGCTGCAGCATACCAGGCCGCCCTGTCCAACACCAACTCCCGGAGCCCACCCAAACTCCTGTCCATTGAGTCAGTGACGTCATCCAACCATCTTATCCTCTGTCGTCCCCGTCTCCTCCTGCCCTCAATCTTTGTCAGCATCAGGGTCTTTTCAAATGAGTCAGCTCTTCACATCAGGTGGCCAAAGTATTGGAGTTTCATAATTCACCATAAACTCTGCCAATTTTCCAAGTCTCTCCAAATGCTAAGGTACATCAGAGGCATCTCCCCTGGAGCTTCTGCCCTGCTGTGCCTGAGCATATCACCCTGGTCTGTCCCACTTCCCACCTGGACATTCCCTTCATGTTCCCTGTGTTGCACCTCTTATTCTCTGTATCCTATGCTTCCCTCTTTTCGGTAAACTTTCTCCTTTCATTAGCACACATCCCCCAGTAGTTTGGGCTTCCTTCATAGTTCAGTCAGGAAATCATCGGCCTGTAATGCAGGAGACCCAGGTTTGATTCCTGGATGGGGAAGATCCCCTGGAGAAGGAAATGGCAACCCACTCCAGTATTCTTGCCTGGAGAATCCCATTCACAAAG
This sequence comes from Ovis canadensis, assembly GCF_042477335.2. Classification (NCBI taxonomy): domain Eukaryota; kingdom Metazoa; phylum Chordata; class Mammalia; order Artiodactyla; family Bovidae; genus Ovis; species Ovis canadensis. The sequence continues at coordinate 31,832,709 of NC_091258.1, forward strand.
GAGCCTGGTGGGCTACAGTCCGTGGGGGTCACAACTTAGCAACTAAACCACCACCAACCAGTAGCTTCCTGGAAAAGGGTACACAGAAAATAAACACCTGAAAATGTCTTTGTTCTTCATTTATGCTCAACTGATTGGCTGGCTGGGTATAGAATTCTGAGTTGGAAAACATTTTTCCCTCAGAATTTGAAGGTATTCCTTCATCTCTCTCACTGTTGTGAGAAAAGCTGGTTGTGACCTTTTTTTTCCCCCTTTCTTTCAAAATGTTTAAGATCTTCTCTTTGGTTCTCAATGGCCTGAAATTTTACTACTATGGAACTTTGGTGGTTCTGTTCTCAGCAGCTGTACTTGGCATTAGATAGCATCACATGACCTTTAGTACTGAGAAACCTTGAATTCTTATTATCCCGTCTGGCATCTCATGATCATTTTTACTGGAAAATCTTGCATTTTTTATCTTCCTCTCTTCTGTTTTCTTAAGAATGCCACAGGTATCCTGATAACTGTGTCTCCTGGACTGATCTCTCATTTTCTTATCTCTTTATTTTCCATCTCTGACTTTTTATTCAACTTATCTTCCAACCTTTTTAATGGCTTTTCATTTTAGCTATCATGTTTCATTTGAGGTGTTTTTTTTTCCCCCCTCAGATGCTCCTTGTCAAAAAGTCGTATCCTATTTGATTTTGTGGTTATGACAAATTTTTGACTCTCTGAAAATATTAGTGATACAGTTTTTGCCTGTATAGTCTCTGTGAACTTTTTCCTCCCTCCTGTTGTCGTGGACTCTGTTTCTCAGGGTTAGAGGCTTTCTTCGGATTCCTGGTATTTTCTTGTGGCCTACATGTGTGTAAAGAATGGGGCCTAACAAGTTCGTGGGACACTCTGGACCCAGTGTGGCAGCCAGCTGTGTGCTTCTCTCAGGGTGATCAGGCTTGATGGGGGTCAGGGGAGGGTCTCCAGGGGCTCCCCACAGAATCCCTTCAGCCTGGGAGGAAGAGTCTGGCTGCCAACATCCTGGGAGCTAGCTGAGTGAGTGGGGAAGAGGGCTGGCTTGGGGCAGGGTGGGGTGGGGGGCGGCGGTCAAGGCTGGCTGTGTCTCAGTTTTCCATATAAATTTGCCTTTAAAATTTCTCTTTTGTGACAGCTGGACTTGGTGTAGTCCATTCCAGAGACTTTTTTTCTTTTTTTAGCTTTTCCAGAGAAAATCCCTGCAGACTTCTGTGTGAATGAGGAGGGGTACTCAGCTGGGGGTGGGCGAGGGGCGGGGCAGTTGGTGGTCAGGGTCGGGGAGAGGCTGGCAGTCTTCACTGCTCCTGAGGTTTTCAAACTACCTTCTTTACTTGAGCTCTGTCATGCTTCCTGAGATACTTGGCACTTCCACTTTTCAAGACTTTGGAGCTTATCCCAGTATAACTGGGACTGAGTCTTCGTTTCCCCAACTGCCAGGGGAAGATTCCATTTCTCATGTCTGCAGAGTCAGCACCACTGGTCTGCCTGCTTTTCACCTTCCAAATCCGTACTCTCCACCTCCCCTCTCATTTTCTTCATTCTTACGGGACTTAAAAAATGCTTTCATTGCTGTTTTAGTAGGTTTAAGGGGGCAGCAGTAAACAATGGGTTCAGTCTACCATCTTTTCTGACCAGTCTTTTGCCTTCAATGTTATTGAGATACAACTGACATACAGCACTGTGAAAGTCTAAAGAAAGGGTACAGCGTAATGATTCGACCTGGCGAGGTTTCTAATGTAAAATTGGGTTGCCAAGAAGGGTGTAGGAGACTATATCCCAAACCTTGAGAATGAGTTATCTCAGGGAATGGCATTTCAATCCTTCTTATCCTTGGATTGTTTCATTTTTCTACTGTGAAGTACATTTCCCCTTTGTAATTAAAAATTGATATCCACCAGCCCATACACAGGTACTCACAGGGCGTCTGTCCTTGGCAAGACTGCTAAAGGGAGTGAGGAAAGGAAGAAAGCTCCTTCTTCCTTAGGGGTAAGTAACAAGGACCATCTGGCTGGGAAGGTGGATGCTGCTCCACACAGTAATGAGTGAGTAAGTTGGACCAGGTCTGGAATGACAAGCACCAACCTCAGGAAACTTGTGTGCTGTCCTGCCCAGCCTGATAAGGACAAGGGTTGAGTTTGCTGAGATAAGGCAAATCATAACTTCTCCTGTCATGATTTATTTTAGGTTTTTGAATCTTCTTCTCCTTACACAAGTGAAACAAGGCCCCTGAACTATCGTCTACCATAGAAATTCATTCAGGCAACAAACGTTGATGGTTTTCTAGCAGCAGACGCTGGCCCTGTGGAGGGGGGTGGGGTACACTGCCCCTGGGGCAGTTAGAGGGACTCTTCAGACAGATGTGTTTTCAACACTGTGGATAATTAAAATCACAAACTTACTTGATGTGGGCATTTGGAGACCCACTCACCTGGACAGAGACGTGCACCTTTTAACCGCAGCCCTTCAGTGTGGATTTGACTTCCTATGCAGGCTTCTCCAATCCAAAATTACTAATGTACCTTCTTTTGTAAGTTTTGTTTTCATGCACAAAGATCTTGAGTCTATTGGTGACTATTGTTGTTACTACTCTTTTAGTATGGTGTGAGTCCCATTTATCCTTACAATTTAGAATATACTATATTGCCTTTTGGGCTTCCCAGGTGGCTCAGTGGTAAAGAATCCACTTTACCTACCACGTAGGAAGTATAGGTTCGACCCCTGGGTTGGAAAGATCCCCTGGAGAAGGAAATGGCAACCCATTCCAGTATTCTTGCCTGGAGAATCCCCATGGACAGAGGAGCCTGGTGAGCTACACTCCATGGGGTCTCAGAGTTGGATACAACTTAGCAACTAGACAACAATAATAAGAGGTGCTATTTATCAATAATAATTCTGCCTCAGTAGTAGCCAATTCATCCAATACTATATTGATGAAGCCGTTCCTTCCCTTTCTGATTTCAAGTGCCATCCTTGACACGAACTAAACTCATGCGGAGGTTTTTACTAATGCATGTTCACAGACCCACCCCAAGACCAGAATCTCTGGGAATAGGATCCACCCATATTTGGGTACCAGTGCCTTAGAGCCTTACTACACAGGCTGGCCGGAGGACCAGCAGCGTCGTCATCACCCAGGAGCTGTGCTCAGTCAAGTCTGGCTCTGGGGCCCCGGGAAACACAGCCCACCAGGCTCCTCTGTCCATGGGATTTTTCTGGCAAGAATACTGGAGTGGGTTGCCATTACCTTCTCCAGGAGACTTTCCCGAGCCAGGGATGGAGCCCTCATCTCCTTCTTTCTGAGAGGATTCTTCACTGCTGAGCTTCCAGAGAAGCCCCAGGGTAAAGGGTGGAAGGTAAAACTCTTGGTGGCCACACCAGAACCGCTGCATCCGAAACTCAAAGCTGGGCCCTGCAGTGTGTGTTTTCACCAGGCCTCTGGGTGATTCTCATGCTGGCCAGTTAGAGAATCACTGACTGAGGACTTAGGATGCAAGAAGGCAGCCACTGAGGGGACCACAGCACTGATGGGGTGATGGAACTATCCTGGCAGTTCTTGGTGAGCACTGAGGCAGGCGTCATGGTTAACTCACTTTCTCCAGCTCTGCTTTCGTGTTTGCTGTCAAGAGAATTGGTCATAGAGTTGCATAAAGATGATACACACACGAAAAGGTGGGAGGTCGTAGAATCGCTCCCTGCCCTTCCCCCACCCCATCACCCACCCCCCCCCCCCACACACACCGCGGGGGGCTGAAGGCTTCCAGCTGAAGGCCTGCAGAGAGATTGCGGAACACAAGCCCCAGCTGGGTCATCCGATGCCCAGGGCCCCGCCTCTCTCTCTAGGGAACACACTGCCCCAGGGCAGAGGCACTCACTGTTCTTGAGGCCTTGGAGCAAACAGGTGGGTCCTCTCTCTTCCTGAGTGGTGGCGGGGGAGGGGCTGCAGGAGGTGGCAGCATGGATTCTGAGCTGGCTCTGCTCAGTTCTGCTGAGGATTAGGTCTGCCTGCCCCAGCTTCCCATTTCCTGTGGAGGGAAGTCCCAGCCGCTAGGAAGACCTTCCCCTGTGAGCCCTGGGGAAGCAGCAGTGACCTGTCAGGGCTCCAGCCCAGAAGACCAGGGGCCACCTTCTGGACACCCAGAGGCTGTGGGAGCCCAAGGCAGTGCCCGGCCTGTCTCTGGGGAACAAGGCAGGGCTTGCTGCTGACGGACAGAGGGCTCAGCTGGGATCTTCCCACCCGCCACCTGAAATGGACATCACCTTCCAGCGTCCCATCATCTGATTCCTCATAATAGTTCCAAAGTAGGTGGCCTCTGGGCTGGGTTTTAAGTCCACTGTGGGGTCAAGGCTGTGACACACGCTCAGGGTTTCTTCCCCATGGGGTTACCTCTGGGTACCTGACTCCAGGATTCCATCACACGGTCCCAAGTAGACCACAGTTCATCAACCAGCTTTTCACAGGATCACCTGGGGTTCGTTCAGTTGCAGACTCCTAGGCATCTTTCCTGTGGGGCTCTGGCCTCTGAGGTTGGACCTGAGATATGGGTATAACAGGGGCTCACTTGATTCCTCTCAGCAAAACGGGAGCCCCCAGGTTCCACGGTGAGCATAAGGGCGCTTTGGACAAGTGGGAAGAGAGAAACTCACGCAGGTCTGTGAGCTTAAATGCCCTCCTCATCTTGATTACCCCCTTCAGTCAGTCTCCTCTGTCCCTCCCAGCGGTGACTCAAGAGGAGGGTTTTCTTGCTCTTCCAGCCTTGGTGCTTCGGAAACAGGACACAGTGGTGGCTTTTGTATTTGTTTTTTTGCTGCCAGTTCTTGGGCCCCACCCTGGGTTGTCGACAGCGGTGAGTGGGGTCATGACGAGGTTACGACACCTACTTTCTGAGGACAGCTACTTTCTGAGGCAGGCTTGGTCTTCCTGGTGCCAGAGAAGAAAGTCAGTAAGGGCCAGACTCGCGCGGGCGTTGGGGCGGCTCGGACCTCCAGACCTCCTAGGAGCTGAGGCCCGAATGAAACAGTAGATTACGACTCGTTTCCCGCATCTTGGCAGGAGGGTACCAGACCAGTCTATGGATCCTTTAGAAACGGGCGTTGCTAGTGGGGGTGGGGTGGGAAATCGGAGCAGAAACAGCTGAAAGAGTTTGCTAGAAAGTGTTTCCCTCTGGTGGGGTGGGGCTGCACCTGGCGCGTCCAGACACGTGCGTGACTTTGAGGAAGAAATGAGTCTGGAGAAGGTTTTATTTCCTGCCCACGTTCCCAGGGCGCCTGGCCGCTGGCTCCCACACCCGTGTGGGCAGGCGGGCGCCGGCCGTGGGGTGTCTGCGCGATTTCAGCCTTTCTGGGGGCAACCGAGCAGGGCGGCGGCACGCGGCGCTCCCTCCCGGCCGCGACGTCGCGGGCTCGGGGCTGGGCCGGGCGGCCAGCGGGGGGCGCCTGCGGCCGCTCCGCCGCCCCCGCCCGCCCCGCGCGATCCGGCCCGCGGCGGCGCGGCCACTCGGGCGGCGGAGCGGCCGGAGCGGGAGCCGCGCGGATCGGAGCGGGCCGGCAGGTGAGCGCGCGCCGGCGCCGGCGGGGAGAGGCGCGGCCGGCCGGGCCGAGGGGGCGCGCGGCCGCCAGTCGGGTCCTCGGACCCCCGCGCGGCGGGGCGTGGGCGTGGGGGGCGCGTCTGCGGCTTCCTCGCCTCCCGCCCGCCCGGGCCGCACCCAGACGGAGGGGTGGGTGTGGGCCGGGGCGGCTGCAGCCGGGCCCCGCGCTCGGCCCGCCTTTTCCCCCGTCTCAGGAGCCGGGAGAGGCGCGACTCCCACCCCCCTGCCAGCAGCTTGCCCGCGGAGCCGCTGTCTCCAGCCCGAGCTTGGGGTGGGTCTTCTCAGATGTCCCCCTCCGTCAGGTACTGCGGGGAAGACCCTGGCCCAGACAGGACCCCAGCGCAGGAACTGGGGCCCAATCCACTCTCCGGATGGCCGACTGCGACCTCACTGAGGGGCATGGCTCTGTGCCCCCGGCTCCGGCACCCTCCAATCACTCTGTTGGAATGCCCATTGGCTTATGATGGTAAAGAGGGGCTGGTTTGTCGGGTTTCTTAGGCTCTGACAAGGCAGGGGCCCTGGAAGATCAATGTACTCTGCTTAAAGTAAGAAATAACTCAGAGAGAAAACTCAGGTAAGGACAAGACTAAGGGCTGGCTTGGAAGCCATCCAGCTACAGCCAGCAGTGAGCAGGAACCCCATGCCTGTCCGGGGCCAGGGCGGTGTATAGAGGGAGAGCTGGCAAGACAGAAACCTAACCTTTCACATGAAAGGGAAGCGAACCATCCCTGGCTGGGGTGAAATGCTGGAGGCTTTCTCAGTGTGGGCTCTAGTTGTTCTCTCTCCTGGTTTATATCTTGGATCCCCTTTCCCAAAGGCCAAGAACACTTTTTCTTTCTGTGGCCAAGAGCCAAAGCTGGAAAATGAGAGTTGGGGCCGTTTCATTACAAGTAGAGCCTTTAAGGTGAGAGCCACAGGTGCCCTTAGGGGCTGGGCTGTGTCTGGAATGGCCAGATCTGGACTGGCCTTAGGTGCAGGGCCCTCATGGCTTGCTGAAGCCTCAGACCTGGTCCAACAGAAACATGAATGAATGAATGAGCAGCAGGACTGCAGTGGTCTCAGGATGTGAAGCTGAGGGGACTTGACAAGCTGGGGCTCTGGGCCCTGAGAGGAGGGCCTCTGGCATTCAGTCACTGCTTTTCCACATGGGCAGGTACCCTCCTAGGAGAGGGGAGAGTGTCCCCCTGTGGACCTGGAGCTGTGGGGGCAGATCCCTGGTGGAGTGAGGAGGCCTCATGGGAGTGGCGAGCTGGGTCTACAGGGGGCCTTTTGGATCTGCCTCCCCCTGTACTGAATGTTTAGGGTTCTCAGTGGCTGGATCTTCCTCAGCCCTTGATGCCCTCCGGCTTATAAGCGTGGTTGTTCTTGGGCCTTTTATGGAGGAAGGCGAGAAGAGGTGAGAGAATTCTAATTTCTGAGGCCGGATGGCTTACAGAGCTGTGGGGTGTTTCTTGTACCGTTTGATCCTGTGAGTTAGGACAGAAATGATCAACACCATTTACGAGTGGGAAAGCTGAAGTCTTCAAAGGGCTTGTAGCAAGTTAGGCCTGGAGTGGGGACTAGGGCCTGGCCTTCTGGTCTTCCTGTCCAGTTTTGGCCCGGTTCTGGTGGAGTCTCAGTACCCAGTAGGAGCCTGATCACATCCCCTAGGCAGTCTCAAGTGGGCCTGTTAAATCCCCTTCAAGAGTGAAACATATTGCCTGTCCACCTACCTGCCCAACTCATCCTTCTTCCTGTTCCTACTACCCCCCACTGAGGGATGCTCTGGGGTTTTGCTACTGATCCTACCTTTTGGAACCCCTGCTTTTGTAACTGGGCTCAGAGGGACTGCTAATATGGGGATAAAGACTTACATAGCCTCCATGGCAACTCCAGCAAGGGAGCCTTGAATGGCCTGCCTGGGCAGGAGGCAGAAAAGCGAGTTAGACGTGGTCCCTGCAGTCGGAAGCCTGCTGGCTAATAGGGGTGACAGAGTGGTTACAGTTTAGTCCCAAACACCTCTGTAGAGAGAGGCTCACAGAGTAGCAGGCCATCTGTCTAGAAGGATAGATGGAGGAGTCTTCACTGCGATATCTTTTTTGAGGGGGGCTCTGTTAATAGGTCCTTTTCTTGTTTATTCATGCTTTCTGTATTTTCAACATTGTCTACAGTGAAGAAGAAAAGCAAAACTTGCTTGTTTGTTCTGGAAGTGTTTCAAGAGCTATTCTAGCTTCTGAAACTTTAAATTGGGCTTGCAGGTGAGGTCTGTAAACTTCCACATTTAATAGCGTGTGCAAAAGGAAGGTGCCAGGATTTTGAGATATTTCAGCACAAATTAGCCTCTAGAGTGGCCTGGAACTCAGGCAGTAGACGACACTTGGATCTGTTGCAAAGCTGCTTATTGGCGGCGTCACCTCTCCTGCTGCGAGTCTGCTGGTATTTGTGGCTAACGACTGACCGTTGAAGAGCTGTCTGATGGGGCCTGGCTGGCGGGTGGACAGGAGCCAGAGGTGATGGAGGCAAGGTTGGTGGCAGTTTCCAGCCCTGAGCCACACCCATCCAGAAGTCAAAGAGAGTGGTTTCCTAAGCTGATGCCGCCTGGTCTGGGTTGGAATTGGGGGCAGGCGCTTTGGCCAGAGAAGAGTGGATGAGTCCACATCTCTGGGGGTCCTCACTGAGGAAGCTGAGTTTTACTTCCTGAGCGTGATCAGCCCACAGCCTCCTGCTCCTCTCTGCATGTAACACAGGCTGGGTGATGCCCTGGAGTCCTGAGTCCTCTCTGCTTCTTGCGGTGAGAACTCCACTCCCACCCCCAGCCCTTGCTCCTCCTCCTTCCTATAAACCCTTTTCTCCAGTCAACTCTGTTATGTATGTTAGGACATGCTCAATCCCCTCTTGGACAAGGGACCCCAGGGATGGTGTGGGCCAGGGGCATGGCTTGGGGGCCCTTTTGATTTCAGGCTCTGCCCCCTTGGGTGTTTGTTTTCCTGAGATTTTTGGACATGGGCATTTGAACCTTGACTGTCACTTTAAGAGGGGAACTAGAAAGGCAGGAGCCGTGGTCCTCCCAGCTCTCCACTGCTCAGCTTGTATAGAGGGAGCTAAATGGGGCCTCTCTGGTTAGGGTGGGCATTGGGCCAGGGCCATTGCCAAGTGTGGGGAGCTGGCAGTGGGAGGTCCAGCCAGTGTGTGCACAGGAGGCCACCCCTTCAGTTAATGACCACCTGCTGAGTGAGGTGGCTGTGAGCAGCTATCCACCTGTTTGCAGAGAGAGGCACTGTTTTCAGTTGTTAACAACAAAGGCTAGTATTTGCAAGCTTTTATTCCTGGAGGACAAGAACACATGCTCTGGAGGGCATCTCTTAGGCTTGAGTCCAGCCTTAACGTTTCCTAGCTGTGTGACTTTGGGCAGGTGCTTCAACCTCTCTGAACTTCAGTTTCTTATCAATGAAAAGGAGATGGAATAAGAATACTTATCTCAAAAGCCAGGAACAGCTTCTGATTAAAAGAGGCCAAAGTGACATGACAACCAAATGCAAATATGGGTCTGTGCTGAAACACATTGCATGAAGAGCATCATTAGGACAGCTGACGGAATTAGGTATGGACTGTAGATTAGACCCGGACTGTAAAGAAGCCGCCTGCAGTGCAGGAGACCTGAGTTCGATCCCTGGGTCAGAAAGATCCCCTGGAGAAGGAAATGGCAACTCACTCCAGTATTCTTGCCTAGAGAATTCCATGGACAGAGGAGCCTGGTGGGCTACAGTCCATGGGGTTGCAAAGACACGTGACTGAGTGACTCACACTTTAGATTAGAGTGTATTAATATTAAATGACCAAATTAATATTAAAGACCAAATATAGGGCCTTGATCTTAGGAAATATGCACTGAAGTATTTAGAAGCTCACTGTATAAGCAGCCCACTCTCAATATTAAAGAGAAACATATGTATAAGCATAATAAAAGTGAGGCAAAAATGATACAAATAGGCAAATCTGAATTAAGGTATAGGAGAATTCTTTGTAGTTTTCATGTAACTTTTCTAAAAGTTTGAACTATTTCAAAACACAAAGTTAAAAGAATGCCTATCTAATAGCTTGAATGAAACCACATTAACTCATGTTACTTAGTGCCTGGCACTCATTGAATTTAACTGCTGTTGTTACTGTTGCCTTTTATTATCATTAATATGGACAAAGTGTATCTTGTCTCCTTGTTACAATACCATGGGCTATTTTTCCACTTTACAGATGACAGTTGAATCCCAGAGATGTTAAGTGGTTTGCTCAGGGCCACACAGCATTAAGTCCAGAGAACCTATAGGAGAACTGCTTGAAATTTATTTTGGATTAATCGCCAGCATCTGAAACCATGAGATTTTATGTAAAAACCCAGATTTCTTTTTTTTTTTTTTAGTTATATATATTAACATATTTGTAGTTATATATATATAAATTATTTATTTTTTAGATTCTTTTCCATTATAGATTATTACTAGGTATTGAATATAGTTCCCCATGCTATGCAGAAAATCCTTGTTTATCTATTTTACATATAGCAGTGTGTATCTGTTAATCCTAAAACAAACCAAAAAAATGAAGCTGCTAATTCATGTCCAACTCTTTGCAATCCCAAGGACTGCAGCCCGCCAGGCTCCTCAGTCCAAGGGATTCTCCAGGCGAGACTACTGGAGTGGGTTGTCATTTCCTTCTCCAGAGGATCTTCCTGACCCAGGGATTGAACCCAAGCCTCCTAAATTGCAGGTGGTCTCCTGCATTGCAGGCAGATTCTTTTACTGACTGAGCCAGCAGGGAAGCCCCCTGTTAATCTGATACCCCTAATTTACCCCCTGCCTCTTCTCTTTGGGAATTGTAAGTTTGTTTTCCAGGCCTGTGAGTCTGTTCCTGTAAAAACCCAGACTTCTGATTTCCTTTGATAACTCAGAAGGCTTGCAGCATTGGCCACACTCCTTTGTGACAGCTGCTAGGTGAAGCTTGGCAGCAGAGCGTCCTCACACAGAGCTTCCAGTTTGCCGTGGTGCCCAGACAGCCAGCCCGCCTGACTGTCCCCTCTGGCCTCTGGGGGCTCTGAGCTTGCTGTCTGAGGGGAGTGTCAGTGCACACCCGATCCCAGGGTGCCAGGCCCGGAGGCCGGGGCTCTCCCCTGCCCCACCCACTCCCGCTTGCAGTGGGTGCACCTGCTTGGCCCAGCCTGCACGTGAGCACCTGCCAGGTGTGTGGGGAGAGGCCGGGGGCTGCAGGCCCGCGGAGCAGGAGCCCGAAGGTGTATAGCTCCCGCCCGCTCTGTCCTGCCAAGTTCCTGTCTCCCCTCATCCTGCCTGCAGCCTCAGCAGTGCTCCTGGCTCTGCAGAAGGGGTAAAGGGTGGTTTGCTGATACCCCATGAGGAACTGCCCGAACGGCCCCCAGCGTGCACTCTTCGTCTTGGGTTGGTGTATGTAGGTGGGTGATTATTTCTCTTCTCTGAGTCTCTGGTCTTCCTCTGTAAAATGAGGCTGTACTGCCTCCATGAAGGGTGGTCAGAAGGTTGGAGGCTGGCACATCAGGTGGGGGTCTCGAGATATGGTCGTAGGACTTCCCTGGTGGCTCAGATGGTAAAGCATCTGCCTACAATGCAGGAGACCCGGGTTCGATCCCTGGGTTGGGAAGATCCTCTAGAGAAGGAAATGGCAACCCACTCCAGTACTCTTGCTTAAGAGAATCCCATGGACAGAGGAGCCTTGTGGGCTACAGTCCATGGGGTCGCAAGGAGTTGGACAGGACTGAGTGACTTCACTTTCTTCTTCTGTCACTGTTTCACTCTACGCTTGGCCTCTGATGCCCCTGGTTCCCAAGAGGCAGCAGAATGAGCAAAGGCTGGGAGAGAGGGCACTGGTCCAGAGGAGTGGGGCAGGGAGGCTGGGAAGGTGGTGTTCCTGTGGCCTTGTGGGTGTGCTTCATTGCCCTCAGTCTCACAGAGGAGGGCACAGGCCCCATGGCCAGGTGGGAGGGGCTCGCCTGGTGGGTTTGGTGTCTGACAGATGGGGAAACTGAGGCTCAGAGAGGCAGGGTGACCTTGAAGGGGAGTCCCACACAGCCAGGCAGCTTCTGCCTCCTGGGCCAAGACCCTGAGCTGCGTTCCTGGGGAGGAGGAGAGGATCAGCTCATTTCTTATTTTCAGATGGCTTGGATTTTGTGTTAATTACAGAAATAATTCTCATTTATTATTAAAAAGCAGAAAACCTAAGCAGTTAAGTGGGGGAGATAAAACAGAATCTGTGCTCATTAATGTAACCCAATAGTGCCTTGATGTAGTCTTTCCAGATGATTTCTTGTGTGTTGTTTTTTTTTTCAACATGTGACAAGAAGAAAAAAATGAATATCACATTTCTTATTCTGTCCCGCTTACTCCCAGACTTTGGGAGTAGAGGTGCTGGGTTTCCAAGACATGTATTGGGCTCACCCCAGCATTTCGTACGCTAGGAACCCGGACTGATTTTCTCAGCCCTGCTCTTGCTGGACACTTAGGTTTTCTCCAGTAGTTCTGCAGTTAGATCTCTGTGCTAAGGAGCCCATAGCTAAGTCTTCGTACACACTTGGGATTCTTTTCTGTAGGGTGAATTAAGACAGGTCCACTTTGCACCTTGAAGGCTGGATGCAGGTTTGTGGTAGGGCTGTGTCTGGGGGCGTGGAGGTCTTGGGCGCCGAGAGCAACCCCCTCCTCCATAAACTGCTTTGCGGTCAGAGGATGAGACAGGGAGGGGTGCCCACTGGAGGGCTTTGCCAGGAGAGGGGTTAAGGTGCCGCCATCCAGGCTGGTACTGGAAGCCTTTAAGCTCCTGTGGGGGAGGTGGGTGGAGGCGAAGGAGAAGGTGGCCTGCACTCCAGGCTGGCCCATGGTGGTGGCGCCTGCAACCCCGCAGCCTGTTCTGCTTCCGCAGAGGGGCCTGGGGTCGTCCGTGCCCATGCTCGGGGGTCAGGCCAGGAGCGCATCCTTGTGATTTGGGGGACAGGGTAGTGAACTCTCCCCCACCCCTTCCAGGGAGCCGGGCTGAGACCGATTCTGTGCTTCCAGCTCTGAGACTCCCTGGGGGTGGGGGACATCTTTCATCTCTAGGAAGGGGGCTGGGAATGATACCGGCATCGAGTGACACCCAGATGAGAGAGCAGATGCCAGAGCCCTGACAGTGACTGTTTCAGCGTTTCGTTATGGAGAAACTACACACCCACGAAGGAAGACAGAATGGCATGCCTGCCCACACATACTCAGCCCCTAGGTGCCGCGGCTTCCAGCCCTGGGCCACCCTGGAGTCATCTCTGCTCCCACACACTTCCCCCTTCCGGGCCTCATGGCACTTCATCTGTGGAGATGGTAGTACAGCCATGCCTCCTTTTATTGTGCTTTGCAGGTAAATTCTGTGTGTGTGTTTTTCTTTCTTTTTTTTTTAAACAAATTGAGGGCTTGTGGCCACCTTGTCTTGTCAGATGATGGCTTGCATTTTTTAGCAGTAACGTATTTTAAAATTAAGGTACGTACGTTTCTTAGATATAATGCTGTTTCACTCGTAACAGGCTACCGTCTAGTGTAAACATAACATTTATATGCACTGGGAAACCAAAAAATGTGTGTGACTCACCTTGTTGACATATTTGTTTATTGTGGTGATCTGGAACTGAGCCTGCAATTCTGGGGAAGTATTCTTGTTTATATTCCTGAGAGAGAAGGCGTGAAAAAAAGAAAAAAAAAAGAATTATCTCCACATCTAAAACTTAGCAGTATTCTTTAAAATTATAGCTATCCAGTCAGTGTGTTGTGTTCAGGTTTCAATTGTTTCATACAGGTCAAAAATAAAATTTAAAAAAATTTTTAGTTTTTAAAATCAGAATTCAAATGAGGTCTACGTAATGGGATGTCTTTAATGGGTTGATGTCTTTCTCAAGTCTTCTTTAGTCGGTAGTATTGATGTTCATTCATTGTCTCTCGGGCCAGATGTTGTGCTTCTTTGAGCTCTCTATAATGATCAACACATTTTTTAAATTGGTAGTTGTGTCTCTAGCCTTGATCTACTTTAGCTTCAACTACCCCCACCCCTGGAGTAGGAAATGGCAACCCACTCCAATGTTCTTGCCTGGAGAATCCCATGGATGGAGGAACCTGGAGGGCTACAGTCCACGGGGGTCGTGAAGAGTCCGAAAGGACTGAGCGACTTCGCACAGCACACGCCCACCCCGCCCTGCTGCCACCGCAAAAGCACTTTGGAGAGGAGGTTGGAAACTTCTGCTGGGAAGCTTGCATTGTCTGGGACAATCTCTTTCTGCTATCTTCAGTGGCTTTGAGATAGCAGGACTTCTCATCATAAAAACCTTTCATTTTCACCTGGTTACAAGTGGTGCTGAGTGAGTGAAGAACTTCCAGTCTCAGGCCGTTGTTTTTCCTTATTCCTGGTTTTTGTCCATAGTAGTTGCTTTTCCCTATTAATCTTTTAATTACATGGGTAGTATACTTTTATTAGAGAAAATTAGAAAACAGGCATAAACAAGAAAAGTATGAAATTAAGACTGCTGAATTTTATCACCTAATGATAACTCCTAAGATTTGGAGTATATCCTTTCAGACTTTCTTGTGTGTGGGGGGGAAAAAAATATATATATATATCTATACACACACACACACACACACGTACACGTGTATGTACATCTGTGCTACTGTTAAATGAAAGGTGGAACTTTACACATGGGTCTGTTTTCGCCTTGTGGAATCTCCATAACTTCCTTCCCAGGATCTGTAGGGAGGGACGTGGTCTTTCTCTCTGTCCCTCAGGGGTTCATACCAGGCAGGGTGTGGGGAAGGACAGGCGGCCGCGGGTATAGCCCAGCTGCCGAGTTTTTCAAAGGAAATAAGGACTTTTGGTTGGCAGGGCAGTTGCTTTCACATCTGTTCTTTTAGGAGTCTCTGCAGTTGCTCAACACCCTGTGACCGGGCCTACCCCTTTCCTTGTCCAAAGTCCTGTCCCAGAGGCCTGGCAGAGGCTGGGGCCGGAGGTGGTCATGGGAGCCAGCCCCCTGCCTTCTGGTAGGCTGTGCCACCCACAGGATGCACGGTTGTTCATCTTTCCTTGTCTGGTATTGGACCTGGGACAAGCAGCAGCTGTTTAGATCTCTACACAGGCGGGACAGTGGCTAAGGGAGCTGACTTTGGGAACAAAGATGCTGTTTACTTCTTAGCACATGTGTTTTTTTTGGAGTGGTTTGGTAGTTCACCCCAAGTCGCCCCTTAGGACCACCACTGATTAGGAGTGAAGGCCCTTGTTCCATCTTGTAACTTGGAGGATATAAGTGAAGGAGTGAGCCAGAGCATCTCCATGTTTCCCGCCTGAGCAGGGAAGGGATCTTAGCACATCTCTGAGCCTGCAGTCAACCCAGAAGAGATGAAGGCAGAGGCGCCGGAGGTGAGTCGCTGCACTGGAATGCAACCCCCTCGGGCCCCAACTCATCAGTGTGAAGAGTCCATCTCGGAGGAGGGTGAGTGACACAAGCTTGTGCCTGCCTCAGCGAGGCTGTCTCCTTGGGGATCTCACTTTGGTCCCCCTGGCCCAGAGCGTGGAAGAGCTGAGGGCCTGAAGGAGGGGCAGCCCGGAGGCCTGATGCCAGTACTGGGCCAGACTGCTCTGTCCTCCAGGCCGGGTGAGTGCTGCTGTCTGCACGGAGAGTGGGCTCTGTTTCTCTGCTCTGCATTCTTGTTAGAAGACTCTGGGGGCAGATCAGATTGGCAGAAATGTACAAAGGGCTCTTGAGTGCCTGGTGCTTGGAGGGGGATGGTCTGCTGGAAGAGAAGAGGTGACCCCTCCCCCTGTCACTCCCGATCAGTAGGGACGCTGCAGTGACAGCGCGTCAGTGCAGTCTTGACGGGGGCTGGAGGGTGCGCTTCCGAGGTGGCTCAGACGTGTGGGTGGCAGGTCGATGGTGGCTGTGGGCAGGAGGCCTCAGTTCTCACCGCAGGACTGCTCGAGTGTCCTCATGACATGCTGGCTGGTTTCCCCTAGAGTGAGTAATCCAAGGGGGAGCAAGGTGGAAGCCGCAGTATCTTTCATAACTTTGGAAGATAAGCATGTGATGTCTACGGCATTTTGTTGGTCACCCAGGTGATGTGGGAGGGCACCATACAAGGGCATGGACACCAGGAGGCAAGGGTCACTGGGGCTGCCTACCGCTGTGGCCCCAGCAGCTTCCAGCTCTTATTCTCCCAGCCTAGTGAAATGAGAGCATCATTTTTTTTTTCCATTGAGTTCCTACAAAAGTCCTAGAATTGAGCATTTAGAGTCACCTGCCCATTCCCCAGTGGACACTGACCAGGAGCCCCCCCACCCCCTCGCCAAAGGGCTGACTACCCGTAGGAACAGGGAGCTGTTACTGGAAGTGGAAGCTATGGAAGGAATATGGCAGTGTGTATCCTCTAAGGAGACCCCTGTGGTCCAGAGGAGGTGACGATGGGACATTGCTTCCGGAAAGGTGGCATTTGTCCTTGTCTTGGCAGGATGAGTAGCATTTTAACCATCCCAAGTGGCCGGAAGGCCTGAGCCAGGGCACGGCGGGGTGAGGCAGCTGGATCGTGGGGTCGCGGGAGATCAGGCCGCAGAGATGACTTGGGCCAGGCGTGGGGGTGGGTCAAGTGGAGGAGCCAGGATTTGACTCAGGAGACACCGAGAAGCCGTGGAAGGTCTCTGACCAGGGCAGGCATGCAGTAGAGCCAGGATCGGGAGAACACCCTCTGTCTGGCCTTCCTTATCTTCGGCTATCATTGAGCACTTGCTGTGTGCCCTACACACCTTTCTCACTTAACCCTCACAGCCTCCCAAGGCACTGGATGATGTCACCCTGCCTTTACGATGGGCCAAGGTAATGCAACGGGGCCAAGGTCACTCGATGGGGACTCTGATTGCAGAGCTCTCGGCCTCTTGATCCCATATTCATGGGACAAAGGACTGTATTGAGAGTGAATCACCAGCCTGATTGCTTGGACCCTTCTCAGGGCTCCTCTGGGGTGTGGTAGCTCTCGTACGGATGGTTTCCTTGTCCACACTCCCTCCCAGACATCTGCCTGGGGTGCTGTGGGGTTTCTTCCCTAGGGGGAAGGGCTTGACATCTGGGTTTGTCAACTGGGGCCAAACTATTTGCTCAGCGCTCGGCGTTATTTGTCTCTTGGCCGACTGCCAACCGTGTCTGCCTTGTTTTTGCTGCAGTTCTATTCTGTCTTGCCCACCGTTTCACGGCTTGGCCACTCTCTTGTGTGTGGACTGGTGGCTCCCACGCAGCAGCCAGGCACTGAGTGGGCCATCTCCCTGGCCTGAGACACCCTTTTGTGGGCCTCTTCCTCCTCTAGGTGGGTGAGGTCTCTGTCCCCTGAGCTCTGGACCGTGTATCTCACCTTCAAGGATGCCCCTCCCAGATCTTAGTGCCTTGTCACAAAGTGGGCCTGGCAGGGGGTGTGTCCAAGTCACGCTTGTGTCCCCAGCACCCTAGAGGGGTCCTGCCCACAGGGAGGAGGGGGGATGTTGCGGAGTGAGAGGGGAGGGGTGGGTTGTGCTGAGCGCCTGGCACCTTGAGTGAAGGAAAGCCAGCCTTCCCTGCCTGAGGCTGAGGAAGCCCACAGCTGCTGCTCCCTGGGGGGAGTTTCTCCAGCAGGAGCAGCCTGTCTCCAGGGAAGCCGTTTGTTCATTGCCCCTGGGGAGGGTCACGATGTCAGTGATTGAAAGCACCAGCTATAGAGTCAGACAGACCTGAGGTTCAGTTCTGGCTCTTCCCGTTCTTTTTTTTTTCCAGCTGTGTGTGCTTGAGCAAGTGAGTAGCCTCTCTGAGTCTCAGTTTTCTCTCTACAGAATGGGCATGATAGCAGGACCTCCTCCTGAGGCTGGGCGTGGTGCCCAGCACACTGTTTAAATGCTGACCCCAGGTCCTGCCTGCTGGGACCTCGCAGTTGGTGTGAGGGTGGGGTGCCAAGTGCCCAGTGACTGGGGCTCAGGGTGCCGCAGGCTGGCAGGGAAGAGTGCCTCCTCTGAGGAAGGAGCTGGAGGGGAGACCTGGGGAGGGCAAAGGCTGGGAAAACTGGGCTCCATTCTCTTGTCTGGAGGAGCCCACTCCAGTATTCTTGCCCAGAGAATCCCCTGGACAGGGGAACCTGGCGGGCTACAGTCCATGAGGTTGCAAAGAGTCAGACACGACTGACGGATTTAGCACACCCTTCTTTGTTATTGAACAATACGGCTTACTGTCAGGATACAAGGTAGAAAATGACCCCAGGTCCCCATATCACATGTTCAGGGGACTCCCTGCGGACCAGGAGGTGCTTCCCCCTCCATCTGGGGCCGTCTGTGCACCCTGCTCCCTTCCTATCTCCCACCTCACCGCTGAGCATCCCACCATTCCAGAAGGGAAGCTGAGGCCTGAAGTGGAAGGGGAAACTGGAGCCTGATGCATGGCTTCCAGGGATGCAGGGGTGCTGGGGTTGTCTGGGGGCTCTTTGGAATAGGGATTCCAACCCGGGGCCTTAACCTTGGCCCCTGGCCTGGCCCCAGCACAGGGCGGGGTGCAGCTGTGAGATGGAGAGGTGGCAAGCCAGACTGGAGACCTTTGACCTCTCAGAGAGGGATGAGGCCCCCTCACTGTGTGGGTGAGGAAACTGAGGCTCAGGGCCCTGTCTGAGAGGCGGAGCCAGGAAGAGGCTCCCTGGCAGGCTTCTGTCGCCTCTTAATTGCTCATTAAGGTGTTGCTCGCCCCCTGCCTCCAGCCAGCATCACCAGGCTTCTAATGCAGGCTTTGGGTGCTTGTTTTATTTTTACTTTATGAAAATTGTTCCAGTTTAAAGCTTCCAATTTCCATGAGGTCATTGGAGCTGAGAGCCTGGCCTGACGGCTCCCCCCGACTTCTGTCGAGGGCTCTTGCTGTGGCTGGGAGAGGGGCTGAGCTGAGGGCTCAACGTTAGCCTTTCTGCTGCTCCCACCACCAGAGCAGGAAGTTGTGGGTCCAGATGTGAGTCACTCTCATTAGGTAGCCGGTGGAAGGAGCCTTCACGTGTGTGAGTCTGGATGCTGGCCAAGGAGAGGCAGGCGACGGTCAACTCTGAGCGGGCTCTGACCCTGGCCCAGCTGCTGGGGGGCCCTGGAAGAAAGCCAGGTAAAGAGGGCAGAGGGGATGGGGCGCCATCTGTCCTAGAAGCCTGGGGCCCCTGGGCAGCACCCCTCCCCACGATGCAGGCCTGGCCGGGGCATGGGTGGACACGATCTGGACTGGCGGTAGGGGAGGCCTTGGATGGCCAGGTGTGGGGGCTCCTGGACAAGGTCACTGACGTGTCTCAGCCTGACAAGAAGCTGCTGTTACGGCTGTGGTGGGGGTCATTTGGCTCGGCCCACCTAGACTGCCGTGACCCACAGACTCTCAGGTGTCCACCTTTCTTTTCAAGGTTGTAGCTGTACATTTACAAGTACACTTTACTTTTCTCAGTGAAAGTAAAAGTGAATGAGGGAAGAGCAATTGAATTTATTTTGTTAGATTGAAAAAAAGAACAGAAAAAAACCAAAGCCACACTCTGAAAGTGACGCATGCCCGAGAGACAACCAAGACGCCTCAAGAAAGTGGACGGAGCAGCCTCTCCTTCCCTCCAAGTCCTCTCAGCCCAAAGCTCTGGGGCGAGCAATAGGGACCATGGGGAGTGGGTCCTCCTGGATCTTTCTGCCCATTCATCCAGACACAGACACAGGGCAAAGCAAGCCCTCTTGTCCATGTCATCACATGGGGGTCAGGACAGCGGGCCCAGCGGGCTTCCGCCGCCTGGCCAGCCCCTGAGGGAGAGGATAGGGAGGGGGAGAGAAAGCGGAGGGCTGGGCTTGACCTCCAGGAGACAGACCCCCTGGCCCCAAGGCCTGGATGGACGGCCGCAGCCCAGACTGGCTTTGCCTGCAATAGCTGTGTGACCGTGGGCTGTCACCGGCTCTCTCCACCACGGACATGTGAGGGGTGACTAGACCACCGTTCCTAAGGTTAGGGAGGGAACTGCTCCTCAGCTGCTTTTAGCCATGTGGATGAACGTGCTTAAAATGTAGGTATTCGTTTTAATGTGTTTCAGGAAAAAAAAAAATCTGTAAATAGGACCTGTTACTTCATGCATGTATTTTTGGCTTGGACAGGGCTAAAGAAGACACAGAAATGAAACGGGGAGACTTAAGAGGAAGTGCAGCGGGGTCGGCTGCACAGGAAGTGTGGGCGTCCAGGGGTGCGGGGTCTGGAAGGCTCATCTGAGAGCCCTGGTTTCTGACCCGGCCGCGGGCCTCCCCCTCCAGACGGGCCCTGGGCTTCCTGGAGTTTTCCTGTGGCTCCGGGTGTGGGGGAGGAGGACTCTCAGGTTGTGCCGTGTCTGCCCTCAGCGGGGAAGGTGTGAACTTCGTGGGGGAGTCTCCAGGGGTAATTCGCTGAAAACAAGTGACTGTTTGCTGGCGACCATTTTCCCAGGGGTGAGGTAGGGGGTGAAGGAAGGGCAGTTGTGGGGCCTCGTTGCCAGAAGTGGGTATGGGGACAGGCAGGCTTCCTGTGGGCCCTTTGGGGATGGGGGCTGGTGCAGTGGGGGTGGGGGTTGGGGGCAAAAATGGGGCTTCCAAAAAGCCAAAGGTGCTTTTCCAGAGGAGACAGAGGCCCGACTTGATGTTGCTTTGAGGACGGGCACCCCTTTTACAGTTTGTAATTATTGGTTTAACCCATTCCCTGACTACCCACCCCCTCCAACCCCCACCGCCCGGTGTGGTAGTGTCATCTGCCCCCTGTTTGTGGAGGGCAAGCCCGAGGTCTTGTCCTGAGTCACACAGGGAGTCAGTCCTCGGGGCTTCCATTGGCGTGCGCTGCCTTCAGGGCGAGCCGCCACGTTTGAGGCCTGGTGTGGGGGTCGGGACGCTGTGCCTCGTCTTTGGAGGGGCTGGTGGGGGAGCGCGGCCAAACAGGCTCTGGGTGGCTTTGGAGGGCCGGTGGGGCGAGCCTTTCCTGGCAGAGGGTCTTGTCTGCCCCCAGCTCGGGGTGCCCGGGGCTGAGTCAGGGCTCTCGCCTCGGCGGGGCCTGCGTTCCTGGACGCGCGCCGGCGTCCTGCCTCCGTGGGGAGGTGCGTGACCCAGCCCTTGGCATTTTCCGTGACTTGCCATCCCGGCATTGCTGGGTCACCAAGGGGGGGCCGGGCCTGTCCCTCACCTCTCTCCTCCTGCCGTGGGCACGTTCATAGTGAGCTAAAGGCAGGCATCCACATCTCATTGCCTAGGCTGAGGTCAGTGCTTAACTCGGCCGGGAAAGTTCAGGGTCTCTGAGGAAGCCGGCAGAGGGGGTCCCCCCTTCTGAGTCAGTGTGGCCACGTCCAGCCTTTGGTGGGGTCAGGTCTTGGGGATGAGTAGGAAGTGCCAACGGCGTTTCCTTTCCTTTGAAAGGCCTCAGTCGCCGAGAGCTGGGAGGTAGTCTGGCTCGGTGAGTGAGGCCTCGGTATCGGGTCCAGACCCCTGCCTCCAGGCAGAGCTGGATGAAGGCTTGGCTTCAGTACCCCTCCGCCTTCTCCTGGCAGTGTACAAGATGAGCAGGGGATTGAGCTAGTTTCCTGCATCTGTGAAATGGGTCACGCGTGGTACCCAACGTGCTGGGTAGCTGTAGAAGTAAAGGAAGGGGCGTGCATGGCGTGGCCGGCATGGAGAGGCCGCTGCCCGTGCAGAAGTGTTTGCCGTTGTTACTGGCGTGCAGCTGTGTTTGGGGCTCTCTCCCCCGTCCTGCCTTGGGTGGGAGGGTGGGCATCCTTGGAGCAGGGAACCCGGGAGGGGAGGGGGCTCTGGGCAGGGCCGGCTGAAGGGTATTGCTGAGGGGCCTCCCTGTAGCCCTCGGGGTAGTCACAGTCTCTGGGTTCTCGGTTTTCTCCTCTGTAAAGTGGCAGCCCCCAGGCAGGTTGCTGGTAATCTTAAAGGCCTGAAAAATGCTTCCCAGGCATCCGAGACCAGCAGACTCAGGCCTCGATGTTCCCGGCAGTGGCGAGCCCCCCTTCCTCTGCCCGAGGGGCCCAGCAGCTCTGCCCCCGCCCTCCCAGCCCAGGCTCACTTGTGGAGTCTTCACTCGCCCGCCTGTGGTTCCTCCTGCCATCACCTTCCAAAGAGGGTGGCCCGGTGCCCACCTGACAGCCATCGGCATCCAGCGCAGCCTGCCATAGCCCACGGATTTCGCAAGGGGCTCCGTCACGGCCGGGGCCTTGCCCAGTGCCCGCGCAGGCCTGCGGGGCCGCGGCACCTCTGCTCCCCACACACCCCTTTCCCCACGTCCCCACCCACTGCGCCTCTAGAAGAACAGGGCCTCGGGGTTGGGGGGGCGGGCTGAATGAGCCCCCTTTGTGAAAAGTCACCTTTTCACCGAAAGATGGCTGAAAGTCGCCTCTCTGGCGACCTTCTCCCCGTGACGCCCAGGGTCGCCCTTTCTCCGTCCGTCTGCTGATCTCTTTGATGGTCTTGCTCCATCGGTGTTTTCTGAGCAGAGTGCTGTGCTGGGGGCTAGACTGAGCCCACCCTGGGTGAAGGGGGGCCGGGACAGCTGACCTTGGGCCTGGAGACGAGGCCCGTGGGGTTCCTGCATTCCCCTAACACACAGATGGATCAATTCCTCCTGTCCCGTTTGCGTTCAAACCCCTTCTCCTGGCTTTCGCCCTTCCCCGCCCCCCAATCCTTGCCCCCACCTCTGGTTCTGTCTGCTAAACTCTGGGCCTGCCCCTGACCTGAGCAGCAGCTGCAGCCTCCTCTGCGCAGAGTGCTTCCCCACTTCAGCCCCCTTCTCATGCCTTGAGTCACCTCTTCCCGCTTCAGGAGTCCTTGAGGTCAGGAGAAGACGCGGGCACCGGGAGCCCCCACCCCCTTGCTCCCTGCTCCTCTTTGTGCCTCTGTCCGCCCACCCCCCTGGACCACGAAGGAAGTTACCTGCAGCCGTGACTGATGGAAAAAAACAAACTGAGGCCTTTGTTGCGGGTACCCTGGTCCTCAGACGGGATCCTGGCCCCCAGGCCCGCCTCCTCTCGCTTTCTGCTGAGCTGGGCTGGGGGAGTGATGGAGGCAGGGTGCCTGTGACCCAGGGGGAACTCGTGCCACTTGTGGGTGGGGAGCAGCGAAGCGGGCCTGGCTTTCAGGCATCAGGAGGCCCCCAGGGGAGATGCAGGCAGTGGTGCCACCCCCCATCTTTGGGACCCAGAGTACTGGGTGAAGGGCTCTGTCTTCAGGATCCGAGCCTCCTTGCCCTTGAAAGTGGCTTAGCTCACCACCTCAGGTGCAGCCGACTTGGGTCCGGGGCTCCTGCCATCACTGGCTGGCCAAGTGGGGGGAGGGCCAGGATCCTGGGGTGTGGCCCCCTCCCTACACCGGTGGGGAAACAGGCCCAGACGCTGGTGTGCTTCCCCGGTCAGAGCTGTGCTGGAGGCGTTTCCCCTGGCCGCACTCAGCGGGGAGCTGTGGCTTTGGGCTGGCCAGCCCATCTTCCTGCCTCAGTCTCCCCATCTCTGCAGTAGGCAGATTGACTCTGCCTCCCACCCACCTCCCTGCCGTGCGGGTCAGGGAACCCACGGGTCTGCCCATTCCTGCTCCCCGAGCCCTACTCCTTGGCATCTCCTTCAAGCCCCCATCTGGCTCTGGGAGGAGGAGCTCTTTGAAGTTGGCTGGAGGCATTACTTTAATGGGGCCCTGGCCTAATGGGGAAGCATCTTGTTTTGAAACACCCAGACTCCCTGGAGCCGCTGCCCAGGTTCCCTGGGGAAGGGGTGCCTCTGCGCCTCCCAGGCAGGCCTGGGTCAGGGGCTGGCACCCTGGGATCTCTCTGCCAGTCTGCTTTCTGGCAGGGGAGTGAGAGAAGACAGGAGCTGCCTTTCGGGGGCTGACAGCAAGTGAGGTTTTGTTGTGGGGTCTTTGTTGCAGGCACCCTGGTCCTCAGCTGTGTTCCTGCCCCCCAAGGCCCACCTCTCTCTCTCTCTCTCTCTCTCTCTTCTGGGCTGGATGATGGAGTGGGAGTGACATCAGTCTCTCCAGCCCACCCCTTGTGTGTGGAGCTGTCTGGGGTGGCCCCAAGCAATGGCACTCCCTGGGTGCCAGCCTCTTGGGTCAGGCCCCTGGGCCTTAGGTACCATCACATGTCCATCCTGCAGATGAGGAAACAGAGGCCCAGAGAGGTTAATGAATGTGCCTCAGGTCACCCAGCCCCTCTGATGTGGAGCTGGGGTTCTAGCTTGTTGGGTCTCAGAGCTTGTGCTCTCGACCACTAGGCTTTCCTGGGCTCACAATTGCCCTCGCCCACCCTGGCATTTCTCCGCCTCGAGGGGCTTATGTGGCCCGCGTCTAGTCTCTCCCCTCCCCCAGCAGGGGCTCACAGGGACCTGGCACCCATCGTGTTTGTTGTAGCTCCAGCAAGCACCTCACGTGGTACCTGGTGTGAGCAGGAGCCCAGTGAGCACCCGTTGGGTGGCAGCACACGGGCCTTGGGCTGAGGTAGAAACAGCACCGCAAGGTCAGCCCCCTTCCCCGTGAGAAGTTTCTAGATATTATAAGGAGTTTTCATAGCCATTAGGTCATTTCACTGCCAGAACAGGCCGGGGAGCCAGGGAATGTATTTGTTCCATTGCTCAGGTGAGAATCGGGAGACCTGAGAGGCAGGTGACCTGCCAAAGCTCATGCAGACAGGACTAGTGACACCAGGCTTGGGGCCCAGGCTCTGCAGTTCAGGGCAGGCTGTTTTTGACTCAGTTCGTGAGTTTGGGGTATGAGTGTCCTCTGTGTGCCAGGCAGTGTTGGGTCCTGAGAGCGGGGCAGTGTGTGGCCAGACACCGGCCGACAGGCCAGGATTTCTGTGCTGTGGTGGGACACACAGGCTCTGAGTCCAGATTGGGCAGCCCTCCTGGAGGAGGTGGCCGCTCAGCCTGGCTCTGTGGGGCATGCAGGAGTTTGCCAGGCAGAGGGAGCTAGGGGGTGGAGAGGTAGGCAGCTCTCTTAGGCTGCCTGAGCCTGGAGACAGAAGGGTGGGGCTTGTATGGGGAACCGAAAAAAGTCAAATCTCACAGCCACAAAGAGGGCCTCAGGAAGCACTGGAGGACCGTGTTGGGCAGGGGTGAGTAGGACGGAGCTCATTGTCCGTGGGGCGAGGTGAGGGGAGGACTTGGGGAAGATCCCAGGGGAGGCTTGGGTTTGGCGGGGCATGTGGCTGCCGTGGACTTAGGCTCCATCACGGCAACTGCCAGTGCCCAGGGGAGCCTGGCTCTGGAAGACCAGTCTGTGAAGGGAAGGGGTGGGCTAGGAATGGGGGCGCTTGGACTCGGGGGAGAGCCGTGGGGAGGGGCTCCTGAGCCCCTGTGTTTGCGGCTCCGGAAGCCGGGCTGTGGTTTCAGGGGGTGTGGAGGAGGTCGGCTATAGCTGCTTCCCTTGCAAAAGGGCTCTTCCGGGCTCCGGGCTGGGCTTTCACCAGGCAGCCCTCCCCCTTCTCCCCCCTGATGTGCCCCCTTGACCTTACACCGTTCTCAGGAAGCTTCGAGGAAGGGGGGTCTCGGCACCTTGGGTGAGGGCTGGGCTCTCTGGTGGGGGTCTCTGGGCAGTGGCTTCGGGAGCCGGACTCAGCAATGATGCCTCGCTGGGCTCCGTGGGTGCAAGGGGAGGCTGCAAGCCCCGCAGGGCCTGCTGATTCTGTGTGGGGGTGCCTATCCCTCTGCCTGTCCCGCTCACCTCTCTGCAGCTAACTTTTCTGGTCACCTGAGCGAGGAGGGACCTCGCAGGCCCTGGGGGCCTTTCCTGCCCTGGGAGGAATCAGGCCCAGAGAGGGCTTAGAGGCAGAGCTCCTTAGGTCTGTGTCCCTTGCACTGCTTTGCTTGCAGCAGGTGGGGAGACTGAGGCAGGGGCACTTTGAAGCAAGACATGGGAGAGGCAGGGAGTAGGACAGGAGGGTCTCTCCTGGTTGGTTAGTGTTCTCTTCCACTTTCTCTTCCCCAGGGCGGATTGTTTCCCCAGCTGGAGACTGCCTGAGCGCAGGGTCTCCTCCCGTCTTCCCTGTACCCTACCCTGAAGGTCAGACTCAGGGCTGGTCCCCGTGTGCCCATCCAACCCAGCCCAGGGTCAGGTGGTGGTGGGGGAGCTGGGCCCCAGCCTCAGGGAGCTCCCAGGCTGTCAGGAAAGGGGCAGACAGTGACCTCTGTTCATGATGCTTCTTGGGGGAAGGTCCCTGAGTTGAGATGTTGGAGTCAGCATTTCCCAAAGAGGATTCATTAGAGATTTAATGAGAAAAGAGCCTCATGAACCAAGAAGACTGGCAAGTGTTTAGCCGTGTTTATTAATTCAGCAGCTTTGCTTTCTTACAGGGCTTCTCAGAATCTGTAATCCACTAATGTGTACAGTGTATCTTTGAAAGTGAAAGTGGTGGTTGCTCAGTCATGTCCGACTCTTTGCGACCCCATGGACTGTAGCCCACCAAGCTCTTCTGTTCATGGAATTTTCCAGGCAAGCATGCTGAAGTGGGTAGCCATGCCCTTCTCCAGGGCATCTTCCTGACCCAGGGATCGAAACTGGGTCTCCCACATTGCAGGCAGATTCTGGGTTTTCCCTGGTGGCTCAGTTGGCAAAGAGTCTGCCGGCAATGTGGGAGACCCAGGTTTGATCCCTGGGTCGGGAAGATACCCTGGAGAAGGAAGGGCATGGCAACCCACTCCAGTATTCCTGCCTGGGAAATCCTGTGGGCAGAGGAGCCTGGTGGGCTACAGTCCATAGGATCGCAAGAGTCAGACATGACTGAGCAACTAAGTCTTGGGTATCTTTAGAGAAAGAAGAAGAGAATGGTAAGGCCAGTGCTGCCTGTGACTAGGGACTGGGCTGTATGAGGCCCTGCGTGCACGGCTCCGTGTGCATGGCTCTGTGTGTGTGTCTTTCACGGCCTTGTGGTTGGACAGAGCACACATCAGGAGATGCCCATGTGGGGCTTGGAAGGAGCCTGGGCCTTGGAGCGGGCAGCTCAGAGTTCGCATCCCAGCTAGGAGGCTTTGGACAAGTAGCTTGCGATCGCAGAGTTGGTTCCCCTGGCTGAAAGTAGAGTGAGAGCACCCCTAACCCGCCCCGGGGGCCAGGAGGCAGGGACTTTGCCTGTTTGCAGCAGGTGCTCAGAGGCTGACGGGTCAGGGACGCCCATGGGCTGGTTTCCTGCCCTCTGTCTCCCCGTCGGGTTCGGGGTGTGCAGAGCATGCCTTGAGGGAGGGGTATTGTGCTTTCACTCCTCTCCGCAGCCCTAGAGGCCTTGGGGGTGAGGACCCGGTGCTGCCTGGAGGCTCTCTCCAGCTCGGGCCTACCTTCCTTGATCCAGTGGACAGGTGCTCTCTCGAGCCCAGCAAGGCACCAGTTAGAGAGTCAGGTTATTCCCCCATTTTTTTTCAAATGAGGAAACTGCAGCTCAAAAAGGATAGGTGACTTTTCAGGGTCGTGACGAACCTGGGGTTTGTTTTTATGTTTTTCTTATTTTGTTTGTGTGTGTGTATACTGAGTCACTCGCTCGTTGTATCCATTTCTTTGAAACTTCATGAAATGTACCAGCCAGGCTCCTCTGTCCATGGGATTTCCCAGGCAAGAATACTGGTGGGGGTTGCCATTTCCTATTCCAGGGGATCTTCCTGACCCAAGGATTGAACCTGCATCTCTCCGTCTTCTGCATTGGCAGGTGGATTCTTTACCACTGAGCCACCTGGGAAGCTCTTTGATTTATACACTCTATTGAATGTTTGGAAAATCACATGGACAGAGGAGCCTGGCAGGCAACACCCCATGGGGTCGCAAAGAGTCGGACATGACTGAGCGACTAACACATACATTTATGTTTGGGGTATTCACATACGTGTTTATATATCTGTGCACACACACATATACACCCACTCTGACAAACCTGCCAGGAACACATCTATGTTAATATATTTAGAGTATCACTTCAGTTATCAATCGCTTTATAGTGCCCTTTGAGTTTCTCCTTGATTTTTTACTTTATGTATTTATGGAAAACCTCTTTTTTGAGGTATGAGTGACATACAAAAAGCTGTGCATTTTAATTGTGTACTACTCGATAAGTTTGGAGATATGTATACACCCACGAAACCATCACTACAATCTTTGTTGTGTGCCTGTCCCTCACAGCCCAAAGTTTCCTCCCCACTTTTAATTTATCATTATTATTTTTATGCTGCTGCTGCTACTGCTAAGTCGCTTCAGTTGTGTCCGACTCTGTGTGACCCCACAGACAGCAGCCCATCAGGCTCCCCCGTCCCTGGGATTCTCCAGGCAAGAACACTGGAGTGGGTTGCCATTTCCTTCTCCAATGCATGAAAGTGAAAAGTGAAAGTGAAGTCGCTCAGTCATGTCCGACTCTTAGCGACCCCACGGACTGCAGCCCACCAGGCTTCTCCGCCCATTGGAGTTTCCAGGCAAGAGCACTGGAGTGGGCTGCCATTTCCTTCTCCAATGCATGAAAGTGGAAAGTGAAAGTGAAGTCGCTCAGTCGTGTCCGACTCCCAGCAACCCCATGGACTGCAGCCCACCAGGCTCCTCCGCCTGTTGGAGTTTCCAGGCAAGAGTGCTGGAGTGGGGTGGACACAAAATCTACATGTTGAAAACTAAGTATCCAGTGCAGTATTGTTAACGATAGGTACTGTGTATACGATAGATCTTGTTTTTTTCTATTGAAAACTTTAAAAATTGCACAAGCTGTATTATAACCATAGAAATAGAAGCTGAAAATGAGAAAGTTTGTTCACTCTGTTAAAGCAGCAGTTTTGGTGTTTCTGTGTCCTGGTTCAGTCCTAATCCATTCCAGGCGTGACCTTCCCCGTGTGGATTTTTCACAGGATGCCCTGCCATGGTACAGTTCAAGCTGCTGTATCTTTTTGACAGCTGCATAGTATTCTACCATAAGAACGTATTGTGATTTATCTTCTCCAGACTGATACATTGTTTTCAGTCTCTCCTACTAAAAAATAATGCTGCAATGAATAATCTTGTGTATAAGTCAAATTTTACACATGTGAAAGTGTTTGTAGGATAAATTACTTGAAATAGGTTTGCCAGGTCAACAGCTGTGTGTGTACATTAGTCACTTGGTGAGGTATGAGTAAAATGCCCACCCCAGAGGTGGTGCTGAATCTGATGCCTGCCAGGGTGAAGTCTGCTTCCCCCCAGGCTGGCCAACACGGATTTGTGAAATGCTTTGATCTTTGCCAAATAGATATATAAAAATGGTTTTCCATAGTATTTTAAATTTTCATTTCTCTTATTATGGGTGAAGTCAGTTTCTTTCCAAATGTTTGAAAGATTTAGATTGTCCTTCTGTGAATTTTCTGTTCATACCCTCCTCCCATTTTTCTGTTAGGTTACTGTTCTTTTTGATTTGTAGGAACTCTTTACATATGAGGGAAATTAGCTCCTTGGGATAAAAATTGCAAATGTCTCCATAATCTTTTGCTCATCTTTTGATTTTGCTTTTGATAGCTTTTACTATATAGAAAAAAAATTTTAATTGTAATGAATTTATCAGTCTTTTCATTATGACTTTTAGGTTTCATGTCGGGTTAGAAAGGACTTAGTCACTGCAGCCTTATTTGAGAATTCTCTCATTGCTTCTTGCTCTTTGGAAATCATCCTAGTATAAATTATGACTCAAGCTTTCTCTCCCTCCTCTGGGTTTTGCTAACTTTTTCAACAGGCAACTAGCAGTGCTGGAGTTAAGACTTAAACCTAAATCTTTCTTGCCGTCTCCAGGACAGTGGCTACTCTGGGTTAAATCCACCATTACCAGTGGACCCACTGGGTGGGTCATGGGAAGCACACTGTTCTGACTCCTTGGGCAGGACTAGCACCACATGAGGTCTCTGAAGGCCAGCTAGACTTCCCCTTTCTGTTCTTCCTTATCAAGGGGAAAGGGAACAGGAATGAAACATGGGCATGAAAGTGTTTTAGTCTAAAGGGGGAGCCTAGTAAAGGTAGGGCTTAAAGGAATGAATCACTAACGGTGGAATTTCAGGCAAGAGTGCGGAGAAAATATAGCTGTTCTTTCCGATATGAGAGCCTGGTTGAGTAGTCAGTCAATCAACACTGCTGCCTGAACACCCACTATGTGCAGAGCCCTTTGCACACCTGGGGGGAGGGGGCACTGAAGTCTCTGCCTTCTGAAAACTTGGGCCTGGAGCCCAGTCTGCTCTTGGCCTCTGGCCTGGGTGCTGGCACGCAGAAGGTGTTGGTGCACATCTGCTGAAGCCCTGAGTGCGTGAATCTCTGTCAAGATGAGTGAATGAATAGATGGACTCTTTCCAGGCAGTCCCTACCCCTCATTAGAATTGGTGCAGGAGATGGCAGGCCAGATTTATTATCCCTGGCGGCTGGAACCTTGGGGCTGTTTGTGTTTTAGAGATTGGCTAGGTCATGCCTAATCCATGGAGAAGCAGAAGGGCAGATTTCAGGAACAAAGAACAATTCCCAACCCCACCCCTAGGATTAGCCCTCTGGGGCCAAGTGACAACACTTCTTTTTGTTGGGCCTCTGAGATCTGACTTAAGTACTTCCTTTGCAAGAGGGAGAACCATGGCCCAGATCGGGTAAGGGTCACAGAGCATGTTGGCAGAGCCGGGGGGCTGGGACTCAGGTGTCTGGACCCCAGGACTGAGTGGCCGCCTGCGCTCCCTGGAGGCTGGGTTGGAGTCCGCCTGCGGGTCTTGGGGGGCAGGGCTGGCTGGGGACTTGCGTTGTTGGGGCTTTTGGCTTCTGCTGCTGCCTGGTGGCACTCTGGCGGTCACCGGGAGGTGGGGAGGTCAGGTAGAGGGTTGTTAGGGACTCTGCCCCTTTGCACCTCGGTCTCTCTTGTGGGGACTAATGGCTGGGCTTTCTCAGCTCTAGGACCTGAGCTTGCTTCTGGGCACATGTGCTGTTCTGTCCTCGCTAACTTGGCCTGTTGGCCATGAGGACCCGTGCCTCACTCTCCCCTACCTTGGCCATCAGCTTGCTGGTGAGAACACAGTGTGGAGCCTGAGAGCCTCTGCCGCTCACATGGGCAAAGGCACAGAGCTGGGACTCGAACCCAGGCCCCCTCCCTCCCGGGCGCAGATCACCTGGCGAAGGGGTGCCGCGGCAGGTGCTGCCTGTCCTGCGGGAGGCCTTCTTGCCTGCTTTCACCGTCTTATGCCTTAGTGCCAACCCCCACCGAAGCCGCCCTGCCTGCTTTCTGCCAGCTTTCTGCCAGCTTTCTGCCAGCTTTCTGCCAGGCTCAGTTTGGCTCATCCGTTTGTTTGCCGCACAAGCACCCGCCAGGGTCCAGCTGCAGGACATGGACTCAAATCCCACATCAGTTTGGTGAGGCAGTGCGGGGATGTTTGAGAGGCGTCTTGGAAGAACTCTACAGGGACAAGCGCCGGGAGAGAATGGTAGGCAGAGGGAGGTTGGGCTCCTGCACGAGCTATGGCTTGGAGAGGGTGCCTCTTTGTGCTGGGCCTGGCAGAGTGGCTACTGGCTTCCCCTCACAGAGCTCAGGGTCTCCTGAGGGAGGTGACATTAACATGATCAGAAAGCCTGCCAATCACCTGGCGCTGGGCTGGGGGGCACTGGGCTGGGGGGCTCCTGCCTGCCACAGTATGGTCACGTGGGCAGAGCGTGGGCGCAGGGACGGGTCCAAGAGGCCCAAGTGGGGCCTCTCCTCTCCTTAGGCCTGCCTGCCTGCCCCGCTTCACACCCCGAGGCCCCACTTCCCCTTTCTGGGGCCACCAGGCCCTGCGCAGCAATGGGGCCTACCAGGGCAGGGCCAGAGGAAGCCGGGCTGGGTTCCTGCCAGTGCTGCTTGGGTGAGGAAGTGGGTATCCTGTCTGTGTCTGTGAAAGCTGGGGTGGGCTAGCACTCCCCCAGGGGTGTGGTAGGGCTGGGAGGGGGCTGCAAGATCAGCCCGTTCTGCTGGGGAAGGGTTTCCTGAGCACCCGGAGGGCCAGTTCCTGCAGTCATAATTTGAGGTCCTAGCGCCCTCCTTCCAGCTCCTCTAGCTGAGGAATGTGGACCCCTGCCCATCAGTATTTGACAGGAAGACCCCAGTCCTGTTTTGGTTGCAGGGAAGGGAGAAGACAGTGTGTGAGGGTAGCTCAGAGGGCTTCCTGGAGGATGAGGCCCTCCTGATCTTGCTGGCTATGAGGACGCTCCCTGGCATGGTTGCCTGATCTTGCCCCTGGAAGGCAGAGGGAGGGACTTTGACAGAGTCCACTTTGCCCCCCACCCTCTCTCTGGAGCCTTGAAAACGGGGAGGGCTGGAAGGGGTTGGCATTTGGAGATGTTCTGGGTTCTGCGGATATCAGTACTGCGAGGGAGATGGGCAGGACCCTGGATGGCCTGTATTCAAATCCTGGCTCTCTTTTACTAGCTGTGTGACCTCAGGCAAGTAACTGAATCTCTCTGTGCTCAGTTCCCACATCCATAAAAGAGACACAGGAGTCTCACCTACAGGGCAGGCATGCGGATTCAGACAGCGCTGGGCACACAGTGAGCACCCAGTAGATTCCCTGATGGTCTGTTCCGCTCAGTCACAGGCCCTGGGGATGCAGGGAGTGCGGAGCCCACCAGGGCCGCTTGGGGGAGCAAGTTTGATTCCCCGGCTGCCACTTTCTGCCTAAGCATATCCCTTGGCTCCCTAACTCCTCTTGCACAGGAGTCTCTGGAGGGCACTGGAGAAGAAGCAGGGAGCACCCGGCCTCTTGCAGCCTGGGGCGCCCTGCTGCTCCGGCCAGTCAGGGACCTGGTGGCCAAGGTATAAGACCCAGGGTGGGGTGGGGAGGGTTCCCCGGAGGAGGTCTCAGCCGGGACTGGTTGTGTCTCAGGGGCTTCCTCCCACCTCTGAACCAACTTTTCTTGGCTTGGATCCTCAAGGGGCCATGAGGGCTTTCCAGACACAGCACACTGGGGCAGGAGGCCTAGCATGGACCTTGGGACTCTTGGTTGCAAGTGCCTGAAGCTCACTCTGGCTTCAGCTGTAGCGGGGCGTTGATTGTCCCTTGTGAGTCAGCCTCTTGGGGTTGCTTGCGCCTCTGACAGAGCTGGATCCGGGGGCCCCGGAGCTATGCGCAGGGCTCCGTCTCTCTCCAGCTCTCCATGTGGGCTTCCTTGCCACATCTGTCACTGTCTGGCTCCCTTGGCTGCCAGCTCAGGCCACTGGCAAAGCGAGCATCTTTCCCTCGTGGGCCAGCAGAAGTCCCGACGAGGACTCGCACTGGGTTTGGTCCCACGTCCGTCCCAGGTGGCGCTAGTGGTAAAGAACCCACCTGTCAATGCAGGAGACGTAAGAGACGCAGGTTTGAGCCCTGGCTCGGGAAGATCCCCTGGAGGGGGCATGGCAACCCACT
The DNA here is from genome assembly GCF_042477335.2 of Ovis canadensis. Taxonomy (NCBI): domain Eukaryota; kingdom Metazoa; phylum Chordata; class Mammalia; order Artiodactyla; family Bovidae; genus Ovis; species Ovis canadensis. The sequence continues at coordinate 31,865,689 of NC_091258.1, forward strand.
CCAGTATTCATGCCTGGAGACTCCCACGGACAGAGGAGCCTAGAGCAGTCCATGGGGTCACACAGAGTCAGACATGACTGAAATGACTTAGCACGCATGCACACACCATCCTTAAACCAGTTGCTGGGGCTTGGGAGAGACTGTGCTGATGAGCCAGACCTGGGTCACGTGCCCCCTGGACTGAGGGCTGGGGGAGGGGGAGAGGAGCGCACCTAGCAGGAGCAGGAAACACCTTCCCACTGGACCCTTGGGGCCTCCCCCTCCTTTGTGAGAAGTGGCCATTCCCCCACCAGCGTTGCTGTGAGGTGGGAGTGACAGCGAGGGGAGCCTGGGACTCCAGCGCCTCCAGGTAACGGGGCCTCAAGGTCTCTGCTCCGGGTGTCCATGGAGTTCACACAGGCTCCGGGGGACGGGGGTGAGGGAGTGCGGAGGCGAGTGGGCTGGGCCTGGCTTGACCTAAGGTCAGACTTACAGCCCAAGTAGCGCCGGTGCTGGAGAAACTGCCCCGAGAGGGGATGAGCTTCCTGTCACAAGGCCTGCGAGCTGAGGCTGCAGAAATGCTTGTTGGAGACGCGGCAGGAGTTCATCCAGGGGCTCAGAGGGGCCTCCGAATTGCCAACTGAGCTGGCACTGGCAGAAGAGCCTTGAAACCTGCCCCGACAGAGAGGCCTCTGGGTCTCATTTTGGGGAGGAGCTGGCCTGTGGAGCCCCTGGAAGAGGGCATGCCAACCCACTCCAGTGTTCTTGCCTGGAGAATCCCATGGACAGAGGAGCCTGGCGGGCTACAGTCCATGGGGTCTCAAAGAGTCAGACACAGCTTAAGTGACTTAGCATGCACGCATGGCCTATAGAGATACCCATCGGTGCTGGCTTGTCTGTGGGAGGTAGTACCATAGCCCTTCCTCCCAGCCTGGCCTTGCACTGCTCCGTTTGTGCCAGAAGCTGGATGGCATCCCTGGGTGGGTCCAGTCCCCATGCCGTCCATTGTCCACCTTCTCGCCCGCCTGCTGTTGCCAAGGAGGTGGCCTAATTAGATCCCCAAAAGAAGTGTTTACCGGGCCTGAGTTTCTGAGGATTCTTTCAGCTAATCCCTCCCTCTCCCTGCCTGGCTCAGCCAGGCTTTGTGTGCCTGGAAGGGCAGGTTGGCGTTGAGGGTGAAAGGCCCTGTGGGGTGTGTGTGTGTGTGTGTGTGTGTGCGTGTGTGCGTGCGCGTGTGCGCATGTCTGTATGTATGAGTACACACACATGTGGGTAGGGGTGCACTTGTGCACATCCTGGCCACCCGCAGTCTGTTCTGGGGCTGCACCAGGGGGATGGAGCAGTGGTGGAGAGCTGCCTTGGCCCCTTGGAGTTTGGGTTTCTTAGGCTGGCAGTCCTGGTGCCCTGGGGTTGGCACCCATCCACAGAGACAGTCCGTGTTGTGAATAGTTTTGGCAGCTGGTTCAGTCCCTGGGAGCTGCTGCTTCTGGAAGGAGCTCTGTAGGGAAGCCTTTCCCTGTTGACTGAAACCATGAGGCCGGGCCAAGGGGTCCTGGTTTGGGAGCTGGCAGCCCCGGGCTTGAGTCCCAGCCCTTCTGCCCACCAGCTCCAGCTGTGTGATTTTAGGCACCGCTCAGCCTCTCTGGGCTCGGTTTTGCCTGACAGGTTAAGAGGGTGAGAGTGGAGATGTGCCTGCGGGCGCCTGGTGTGGCGCTGTTGCAGCTGTTTCACGTGCCCTGGAGAGGGGGCTTCTCGGGGCAAGCACCCCATCTTGCTTAGTGACTCCTTCGGCGCAGGGCTGGTTAGTACTCAAACATGCCTGTGCTGGAACAAAGACTAGTGAGTGTCGATTTAGAGGTGGCAAACGCATAGGCTGTGCTGCGTGAATTTTAGAATTATTTTTTTTTACTGAACTGCAGTTGATTTACAGTGTTGTGCCAACCTCTGCTGTATACCAGAGTGACTCGGTTATACACATATAGACATTCTTTTTAAAATATTATTTTTTGTTATGGTTTATCCCAGGAGATATAGCTCCCTGTGCTGTCCAGCAGGACCTTGTTGTTTGTTCATTCTAAATATGATAGCTTGCATCTAGTAACCCCAGACTCCCAGTGCCCCCTCTCCCTCCCCCTGCCTCCTGGGCAGCCACAGCTGTGTTCTCCATGTCTCTGAGTCTGTTGTGTAGATAAGTTTGTTTGCGTCATATTTTAGATTCCACGTGTAAGTGACATCATATGGCATTTGTCTTCCTCTTTCTGACTTCACTCAGTGGAATCATCTCTAGTTGCATCTGCATCTGCAAATGATATTATTTCATTCCTTTTTTTTTTTTTGGCTGAGTAGTGTCCATTATGTATCTGTACAGCATCTTCTTTATTCATCTGGTGATGCATATTTAGGTTGTTTCCAAGTTTGGGTTGTTTTGTCACTTTTGGCTGTTGATACCACACAAATTTTAAAAATTAGCTATCAACATTTGAAGACAGGTATTTCATGTAGAACTCAGATTTGTAGCTTGTCCAGGCACTTTGAACACTTTGGCAGCCCTGGCTCAACCCCCTCAGGGTTGCCTGGGTTAAAGAGGTGGTTGCCAAGGCTTGTGGACACCTGTCTGGGCCCAGGAGGAGCGCAGGGGCCTGGACCTCTGGCAAAGAGCCCCTTCCTCTGCCTCCAAGTATGTGGTTTTTCTGTTTTGTACCTAGGATTTGAGGAACAGGAGCTCCCAGATGGAATGATGCCTCAAGTGGGTCCTGATTCAAGGTGGCCCCGGGTTACTCAAGGCAGCTGGTGCTCACTGGGGGTCTTCACTTAGCCGCTGAGATTCTGGGTGCCCTGCTGTTCTATCTTTGGAGTCCCTGGACTGACGTTCCTTTGCAGCTTGCCCCAGTGGCCATCTGCAGCTCTTGTGACTGCCCTGAGCCTTCCCGCGTCTGACTGCCTCCCTGCCCCCTGCCCCCTGCCACCCGCCTTGCCCTGGCTCCTGTCCCTGAGGCAGGCCAGGATGATATTGGGGGCCTGGACTCCCGGTCCGCTCCCTTGACCCAAGATTCCTATTGAGAGCGTGGCAGCCACCCCAGGCTCCAGTGGCTGCATCTAGGGATTGCAGATTTTTGGGTAACTTTCTCTCCCTGGAGACTGGGAGCCCTAGGTGAGAGAAGTGGGCCTGGTGTGCCATAGGCATGATTAGCAAGCCTTTTGGGAATGAACTAATGAGTAAATATATGAATGGTGCTGGAGAGAGAGGGAGACCCTCTGGGCTGAGCATTGCAAGCCTGGGGTCTGCTCTCAACTTTGTCACTAAGGGGCCGCTGTGTTCTTCTCTGAGGTTCAGTTTTCTTTTCTATGAAGTGGAACTTGCTAGCTTGTCAGTGGGTCCTTTTAGAAAAGTTCAGTCTTAGGTGGAAACTTAACGTAATATTAATGCGAGGGCGGTGCTCTGAGGGAAGCTGGTGTTCGGGGCTAAGACTCACTGAAAAGCTCCAGTAATCGAGTGAGTGAGGTCTTCACACAAGAACCACTGGGGCAGAAGAAATCCTGCAGACAGACTTCACGCGTGTGGCCACCTGACTTAGGACAAACGTGGCTCCATGACACTTTTGAGGGAAGAATGTGGTTTCGCTTAAGGCCAGTAGGGTAATCAGATGCCCATTCAGAAAAAGGAGCTTGACCCCCCCATCATACTGTACCCCAAAATTCCGTGAGATGGAACAGAGGCCTACATGTAGTAGAGCAGTGCTTTCCAGGAGAAGTTTCCAGATGATAGCGGGGCTCCATACCTGCACTGGCCTATGTGATAACCACTAGCTGTGTGTGGCTGTTGAGCACTTGAAGTGTGACTGGTATGACTGAGGGACTGGCTTTGTTTACCTTTAAAGATGTTTGTGTAATCATCATGCTGTTGTGTTGCTGTTCTTAGTCGTTCAGTTGCGTTTGACTCTGCGACCCCAGGGACTGTAGCCCACCAAGCTCCTCTGTCCATGGGGATTCTCCAGGCAAGAACCTTGGAGTGGGTTGCCATGCCCTCCTCTCACGCTATTATTATGCTCAAAAAGTCAAGTGTAATTTACTAACCTAGTCCCACCTTCGGTTCACACGTATTTATCTGGGCGCTGCGTCTTCCCTGCTGCACGGGCTGTCTCCAGTTGCGGCGAGCAGAAGCTTCTCCCTAGTTGCGGTGCTCAGGCTTCTCATTGCGGTGGCTCCTCTTGCTGTGGAGCAGGGCCTCTAGGGCTCTCAGGCTCAGTAGTTGTGGTGCTTGGGCTTAGTTGCTCTGTGGCATGTGGGATATTCCCAGACTAAGCATCGAATCCGTGTCCCCTACCTTGGCGGGTGGATTCTTAACCACTGGACCACCAGGGAAGTCTCAGTTCCCGTTTAGATTTTACCACTTGTTTCAAAACAACTTTTTGTAGTTGTGCATTTTTAAAAACTTTTATTTATTTGGCTGTGTCAGGTCTTAGTTGCAGCATGTGGGATCTTGTTCCCTGACCCGGGAACAAACCTGGACCCCCCGCATTGGGAGTGTGCAGTCTTGGCCACTGGACCACCAGGGAAGTCCCTGTAGCTGCAGGTTTTTAAAAATCAAGGTCTAGAGAATGTCCACTATATTGGGTTTGTAAGACTTTTGGGCTTCTCTGGTGGCTTAGTTGGTAAAGAATCTGCCTGCAGGGTAGGCAGGTTCGATCCCTGGGTCGGGAAGATCCCCTGGAAAAGGGAATGGCAACCCACTCCAGTATTCTTGCCTGGAGAATTCCGTGGACAGAGGAGCCTGGCAGGTCCATGGGGTCGCAAAGGGTCAGACATGACTGGGCAAGTAACACCTTTTTTTGTTTTTTTGGAAGATTTTAAAATTTGTTTTCTCATGTAACATCCCCACTGTCTCTCATGTCACTGACTGGTTAATAGTGGGTTATTTGTTCTGTAGGTCAGTAGTTTTCAAAGTGTGGACCAGCAGCTTCAGCATCTCCTGGGAACATGTGAGAAATGCCCATTTCTTCTCAGGCCCCATGTAGTCCCGCTGAAGCAGCACTGGGACTGCAGCCCAGCGATGCGTGTTTTCGCCCGTCCCCGGGGTCTCACCTGGGTGCCACTGCTGCTGTGACTAGCCCGCTTCATAGATTTGGCTGATGGCGACCTCCTGTTGCCATTCACCTTCTCCAGTTGGCCTCTATATGGGACTGAATTTTTCATTTCATTAAAAATTTTAGAAATCTATTTATTTTTGGCTGCATTGGGCCTTCGTTGCTGCACGTGGGCTTTCTCTAGCTGGGGAAGGGATCACTCCTCATCGCAGAGCGCGGGCTCTAAATGCACCACCTCAGTGGCCGCGGCACTGGGCTCAGCAGTTGTCCCCACAGGCTCAGTGGCCGCGGCGCCTGGGCTCAGCGGTTGTGTCTCCCGGGCTCCAGAGCACTGGCTCAGTGGCTGTGGTTCATGGGCTTGGCTGCTCTGTGGCACATGGAAGCTTCCCAGACCAAGAGTTGAACCCGAGTCCCCTGCACTGGCAGGTGGATTCTTTACCAGTGGACCACCAGGGAAGTCCTAATTTCACTTTTAATCAATTTAAATTTAACTTTTGACAGTGATGTGTGGCGAGTGGCTACTGTGTCAGACGGTGCGGTCCTAAGAAATATAGGAAACTAGCTTTATGACCTTGGGGTGGGCCAGACTTTAAACAAGACCTGAAAGTTAGGTTTGGGCCAAGGTCGCTAATCACACCTGGGCGTGAGTCCTGACCTTGCTCTCCCCCGATGCCCAGCCTTTCCAGTCCAGGTCAGATCTCGGTCTTCTTTGTGTCTCTGCAGAGCTGAGGACCCCGAGTGGCCATTCACTTGGACCTGAATGCAGAGGCGGATGCTGGCAGTGCAGTGAGCCAGGCCTGGCAGCGGGAACAGTGCAGGCCCCGTGTGCCCATGGAGCTGCCAGCCGAGGGGGTACCTTCCCAGCCCCACCTGCCAAGCTGGAAGAGGCCAGAGGCCTAGGCTCGCAGCCGTGGGTGTCAGCAGACAAATGCTCCCCAGGCCGTGGGGTTTCCTGCGTGGACTGCTGGGTGGGTGTGCCAAGGTGGAGGATGCCAGCCAAGGGGCGCTACTTCCTCAACGAGGGCGAGGAGGGCCCCGACCAGGATGCGCTCTACGAGAAGTACCGCCTCACCAGCCAGCATGGGCCGCTCCTGCTGATGCTCCTGTTGGTGGCCATCGCTGCCTGCATCACGCTGATCGTCATCACCTTCAGCTATGGGGTGAGTCGGGGCAGCCCGTGGGTGCTGGGGCTTCCCTGGGGTCCAGGTCTCAGCTCTGACGCTCTGTACTTGTGAGGCCTTGGGCACGTCATTATTTTCTTTAAGCCTGAGTTTCTACATCTGTAAAGTGTTGTGGAGCATATTTAGGCTGGTTCAGTTCAGTCGCTCAGTCGTGTCCAACTCTTTGGGACCCCATGAACTGCAGCCTGCCAGGCCTCCCTGTCCATCACCAACTGCCGGAGTTTACCCAAACCCATGTCCATCGAGTCGGTGATGCCATCCAACCATCTCATCCTCTGTCGTCCCCTTCTCCTCCTGCCCTCAATCTTTCCCAGTATCAAGGTCTTTTCAAATGAGTCAGCTTTTCGCATCAGGTGGCCAAAGTATTGGAGTTTCAGCTTCAACATCAGTCCTTCCAATGAACACCCAGGACTGATCTCCTTTAGAATGGACTGGCTGAGTCTCCTTGCAGTCCAAGGGGCTCTCAAGAGTCTTCTTCAACACCACAGTTCAAAAGCATCAATTCTTTGGCACTCAGGTTTCTTTATAGTCCAACTCTCAGATCCATTCATGACTACTGGAAAAACCACAGCCTTGACTAGATGGACCTTTGTTGACAAAGTAGTATCTCTGCTTTTTAATATGCTATCTAGGTTGGTCATAACTTTCCTTCCAAGGAGTAAGTATCCTTTAATTTCATGGCTGCAGTCACCATCTGCAGTGATTTAGGCTGGAGGAAGACACTTTTTTTTTAATTTATTTTTAGGTCTGGGGTGGTTTTAGATGGTACGTTAATTTGGGCAAATAAATGACCATCACTTTTCTCTACAATGGACTTTGATTCTGTTGAAGGTCTAAGTCAGGGAGGGCCGCTGTGTCCCTGCTCCCACTTCTGGTACCAAGGCAGACACCATGAATCAATCCCAGCACTTGTGCTCAGGGAGCCTGGGCATGGTCTCAGAGTCCTTCTCAGCACAATTGTCCAGGCAGACACCACAGCCATGACCTGTTTGTGGCTGCTGAGCACTTGAAATCGGGCTAATATGTCTGAAGAACTGAATTTTCTGTTTCATTTCATTTTTATTTATTTCCATGCTTTGGTTGCGGCGTGTGGGATCTTAGTGCCCAACCAGGGATCGAATCCCCACTCCCTGCAGTGGCAGTGCGTAATCTTAGCCACTGGACAACCAGGGAAGCCCTTAAGTTTACTTTTAAATTAGTGGGAATTTAACTTTGAATAGCCACACATGGCTAGTGGTTGCTGTACAGGACAGTAAGGTTCTAGGAGAAAACAGCAGAGACTAAAGGGTATTAACGGAGCGGTATGAATAAGGTAGGGTGGCCAGTGCCTGGTAGGTGCTCCATCGGTGCTGTCTGTGTCTCTGTGGGTGTACATTCAGGGACGTTTGGTCACTTGGCAGCTGGTGTACCGCTGTGGGCCTGCCCCAGATCAGTCTCTGTGCTCGTCTTGCTTAGGGGCTCCTGGGGGAACCAGGTGCCGGCCCACTGTGCATGGTCTGCCCTGTTACCCTCCTCCCTGCAGGGCGCACGTCTGCGCCTCTCCTTCACGCCTCCCCCGTCTCGGATGCCCTTGGTCATCATTTCCCCTTAAAGGTCCTTTCGTTCCTGTAAGTTAGGAGCAGTGGCCCCTCCCCCTTCTGTGTGCTTATACCTGTGCCCTGCAGTTGTGCACAGAGCCCCTGGGCCCCCTAGGGGGCATTGCTGGGGGAGAGGGAGTGGGCAGTGAGACCATCCCAGGGCCGGGCCGGGGAGGGTGCTGAGGGCAACTGGGGAGAGGTGGCGGTACAGGCACCCCCAGCCGAGGCAACGGCGCCAAGCCTGAGGGGACACAGACCCTGATGTCTAGAGGGAGGAAGGGCACCGCCCACGAGGAGGGAGCCGCTGGTGACCTCGCTTAGGCAAGCTGGCCAGGCTAACCTGGCAGGCTTCCTGGAGGAAGTGACACCCTGCTGGATAGCGATGGCATTTCTGTCTGTGTCTGCCCCACCCAGGACCCCTCCAGACACCGGGCCGTCCTGGGGACGGCGTTCTTCACGCTTGCTGTGTTTGTGGTCCTCTACGCGCTGGTGTACGCTGAGTGCCTCCACCTGCGGGGGCTCAGGGTTTCAGCGCTGCTCATCTGGGCCTGCCTCGTGACACTGGGCTACGTGCTGGTGTTTGATTTCGACTCGCCGAGGAAGGACACCTGTGCCCGGGAGCAGGTAAGAGGGCGGGGGACCCTGGCGCCCCTCGGGGTTGGGTGCGCTTGGCAGCTCCTGCACTCCCTGGGCCTCAGGTCCGTCTTGGAGGCTGATCAGCATTGGGTGTCCCGGCCACAGGCCCTCCCCTCTGTCCGGGCTGTGGTTCTATGACTGAGAATGGGCCCTGGGCTGGTCTTGTTCGCCCCACTCTGCACTGATAAGATGGGGGCAAGGTGGGAGGAGGGTCCACCTGAATGTCTGGCCGTGGCGTTTCTGGAAATGACACATCCCCAATCAAAGAGGCAAAGAGGCCCGAGCTGGCTCAGGTGGCAGGAAAGGCCCGGGGTCAGTCTGGGGCTTCAGCAGGCTGGCCAGATCCTGTTTCCTTCCAGCTCTGCTTTCCTGTCCGGCCATCCCCAGCTCAGCACACAGATGGCTGCAGCGCCTCCATGCTGCCGTCTACCAGCCTGCCCCGGCCGGCTAAGAGCGGGAGCCCTTTCTCAGCCAGCTTGAGTCACACTGGCTGGCCCGGGTCATGCACCTAGCCCTGGATGGTCATTGTCATCAGGGGCTGGCCCCAATCTGACCATCGGGGCTGGGGTCATGGAAGCCATGCATGCAAGCGTGGGGATGGGCACTGCTCCCCAAAGGGCGCGAGCAGGCAGGCCAGCTCTGAGAGTGGACGGGGCAGGTGAACGGGCCCTGCCCAGCCTGCCAGTAGTTACCATTTTTGCAGAGGAAGAGCTGGGGGAAGCCAGCACCAGGCAAGGGCTCCCTGGGCCCCGAGCGCAGTGGAGGCTCAGGCTGGGTAGGCTCAGCCTTGGCCCCAGACCCTGAATCAGCTCATAGGACATGATGCTGGCTGGGTAGGTTTTTGACTTTTTCCCGTTCTCCCATGTGTCTGCTGCCGCTTCTCACCACACAAGGTGGGGGAAGGGGCCAGCCTGAGGGCAGAGGGCACCAGGGTCCTGGACGGGCTGCTGACGATTCAGTGGGCGACACTGGGTGGGGGTGGTGGGGCGGCCGTGTCATGACGTGCTCTGTGCAGGTGCCCTTCTTCCTGTTCGTGGTCTTCGTGGTGTACACGCTGCTGCCCTTCAGCATGTGGGAGGCCGTCACGGCCGGACTCGTCTCCAGCGCCTCCCACCTCCTGGTGCTTGCCATTCTGGCGGAAGCCTTCACCAACCCCAATGTCCACCTGGGGCTGCAGGTGAGGGGCACGGGGCCGGCTAAGCCTCGGGTGGGGCTGTGGTTCGGGCTGAGGGCAGCTGAGGCTGGTGTGGGAGAGTTGGAGGCCTTGGGGACAGAGGTTTGCTGACAGGCAGCCTTCAGGCCAGTCTTTATCCCAGTCGGCAGGTGCCCCGCCCTGCAGCCTTTGCTTTGCCAGCCTGGGGTATCCCAGGGTTCAGCCTCTCCCTCCAGCCCTGACCTTCGGGGTCCTTCCTGGGTCCAGTGAGCTGTGCTAGGTGAGACCCTGTTCAGAGGTTTCCCCTGCTCACGTCAGAGCCCCGCTGGACAGGGTTGGACACCCTGTCTTCTCTTCGTGTTGAGGGATTATGAATGGTCAGTGGGGATGGTCGGTTGTGTGTTCAGTCGGGGAGGTGAAGGCCAGAGCTCCGGGCAGCCAACCAGGCACTGTGCCTTCCGTGACTGTCCTTGGCGGCCCCCTGGGCTCTGTGAGGAGACATGCTCCTGCCACTGTTCTAGTGGCTCTGGGTCCTGAGCCCTTCGCGCTAGGGGATGCCTGGAGGATGCAGACACAGGCCTGAGTCCCGTCCTGCGGTCACAGCGACTTACTTGGGGACCAACCCCTGTCTGGGCCTCAGTTTCCCTACCTGCACCCCCTGGGAGGCCAGGGATCGGGGAGAGGGTCCCAGCATCAGCCCGCCAAGGGGGCCAGTGTCCTGGGGGCATGGGCCAGGCCTGATGCCAAGCCCGCTGTGGCCTACCCACAGCTGCTGGCCACTGCGGTGGTCTTCCTGTGCGGGAACCTCATGGGCGCCTTCCACAAGCACCACATGCAGGACGCCTCCCACGACCTTTTTACCTACACCGTGAAGTGCATCCAGATTCGGCGGAAGCTGCGCATTGAGAAGCGCCAGCAGGTGAGGATCTGCCGCCCCCTGGAGCTGCCGCCCCTCATCCCCCTGCCGTCCCCCAGGCCCCAGGCCCTGTGTCCTTTCTCTGACAATAAGTGTGTACACGGGGCACCTGACCAGACACCTGTGCCGGCGTCCCCTGGGGGGCTGCCGGGCCACGGGAGGTGTGTGCCTGTGGGTTGGTGCAGGACATGCACCAGCTGCTGGGAGGTGCACAGGGCGCAGAGAGGACGGGGGCCTGATGCCATCCCACCTGTGCCTGCGTGCCAGGAGAACCTGCTGCTGTCCGTGCTGCCCGCCCACATTTCCATGGGCATGAAGCTGGCCATCATTGAGCGGCTCAAGGAGCGCGGGGACCGCCGTTACCTGCCCGACAACAACTTCCACAACCTCTATGTCAAGAGGCACCAGAATGTCAGGTGGGTGGCTGGCAGGCCCGCGTGCCCCAGTATCTCCCAGGGAGCCCCCTACCCTCCTACCTGGAGGCCCAGGAGACTCCCCCAGGCTGGGGAGAGGTAAATCCAGGCCCCTCCCTGGGCCTCAGTCTCCCCCCTTGCTCCCCCAGAGAGTGAGGTTGGATTACATGGGTACTGGAGGAAATCCTCTCCCCACTAAAATGGTCAGACTCTGTGCACGGACGTGACTGCAGGGAAGGAAGGGGTCATTTGCAGGTGATTCTCCATGGGGCACAGGATCCCCTCCAAGGAGGCGAAGCCCCCCTCAGGTGACCGCTCGTGGCCCCCCAGTCCTGACACCTGATCTTGACTTGAAGACTTGAAGGGCCTGCAGAATCTTACTCGATGGCGCTGCCCTGAGTGAAGTGTAGATGCGGGTGCCATGAGCTCCACTCCGGCCCTCTGCCTGTAGCTCAGCCTCACCCCTGAGGCTGCCCGTGGCCTCTGTCTGGGCTGCAGATGGTCCAGAACCACAGGCTCAGGAGCCGGGAGATCTGGTGCAAAATGCAGCTCTGGCTTCCCAGCGTGTCTTCACCTCCCTGGGCCTCAGTTTGCTCATCTGCGGAATGGGGGTTCTACAAGGGCAGTGTGAGGATGAGAGGTGTGAAGGCACTGGGTGTGGAGCTCGCCTGGAGGGAGCGTCCAGTCACTTCTTTGTTGTTGTTCAGTCACTCAGTCATGTCCAACTCTTTGAGACTCCATGGGCTGCAGCACACCAGGCTTCCCTGTCCTTCACTATCTTCCGGAGCTTGCTCAAACTCATGTCCATTGAGTCAGCAATGCCGACCAACCATCTCATCCTCTGTAGCCCCTTTCTCCTCCTGCCCTCAGTCTTTCCCAGCATCAGGGTCTTTTCCAATAAGTCGGGTCTTTTCCAATAAGTCTGCTCTTTGCATCAGGTGGCCAAAGTATTGGAGCTTCAGCTTCAGCATAATTCCTTCCAATGACTAGTCAGGGTTCATTTCCTATAGGATTGACTGGTTTGATCTCCTTGCTCTCCAAGGGACTCTTAAGAGTAGCTGAGATTCCCTGGTGGCTCAGACGGTAAAGCGTCTGCCTACATGTAGTGTGGGAGACCTGGGTTCGATCCCTGGGTCAGGAATATCCTCTGGAGAAGGAAATGGCAACCCACTCCCAGTACTGTTGCCTGGAAAATCCCATGGATGGAGGAGCGTAGTAGGCTACAGTCCATGGGGTCTCAAAGAGTCAGACACGACTGAGCGACTTCACTTCACTTCACCAAGGTTTTAGTTCCGAAGTCTGGTGAAATCAGGTGTGGGGAGGGTGAGAAGTTCCCAGGGGCCCAAGAATCCACCCGTGATGGCACAGTTGAGTCATCTATGGTGAGGGCTCTAAAGGGGCCAGGGGTTCCAGAGGGCCTTGCAGACCAGGGCTTGCTCCGTTTGGCTCTGATGTGAAGCCTCTGGAACTTTAATTTGTCTTTATGACAGGGAGCTTCTCTGCCATCCCTGTGGAGGTGGAGGGCTTGCAGGTGTGACTGAGTGCAGGGCTGGCAGATATTTGGGCGCTTTTGGCCCTGATCCTTCTCCCACCCCACCCCCAGCATCCTCTACGCTGACATCGTGGGCTTCACGCGACTGGCCAGTGACTGCTCCCCCAAAGAGCTGGTGGTGGTGCTGAACGAGCTCTTCGGCAAGTTTGACCAGATCGCCAAGGTGAGCGTGTTGCCGCCGTTCTTCCAGTAGTGAAGTCAGGAACGCCTCCCGCTGCACCCACAGGGTGTCCTGTGTCCAGTGCTGTTTGGAGACGGGCACAGGGAGGCCTGGGTTGAATTTCAGCATCCAGTCAGCAAATGCTTCCAAGTGCCCCGTGTCGGAGTGGAGGCTGAGCCAGGACCCTGTCCCCCAGAGTGTGTCAGTGCACGCTGGGGAAGGCAATGGGCTTCCTGAGCTCAGAGGAGGCTGCCTGGAGGAGCAGGTGGCTCCGTTCTCACTACACGAGGGCGACAGCCTCTGCCTCACTTGGGAGCCTCACTTGGGAGCCTTACCCAGAATCTGCCTTTTGACAGTATCCTGGGTGAAGAGCCTGCACATTAAAGTCTAAGAAACCTGAAGAGGAAAGGGAACAGTGTTATGGGCAGAGGGAACCAAATGTGCAAAAGCCTAGAGTAGAAAGAGAGCTCTGTGTGCCCACATGTGGAAAGTGGCTCCGTGTCAATGGGACAATGTGTGTTCATGGGGGCGCATGGTCACAGGGTCAGACATGCAGAGACTTGACAACTGAGGTGAGGAGTGGGCCTTGACTGGAGGACCCCTGAGGACCCTTAGCAGGTGCCACACCTGGAGAGTGTTGGACAAGGGGAGTCTCCAGGATATAGACAAGGCAGGAGGGGTCTGGAGACTGAACAGGGCTGAGCCGGGACCTCACTGTCTTCACACACACAGCTCCCAGTGTGTGTGTCCGGGGGAGAGGGGTTGTGAGGGAGTCTCAGTTCTTCATTAATTTAGCACATGGTCTAAGATCAGCCGAGGGTCAGCCCTGGCCTCACATGGGGCCTCAGGCTGCCCTCAAGTAGCTCCCAGTCTGCATGTTGCCTGGTTGGAAGAGGGGCACAGAGGGTGGGACTGGGGAGTGCCTAGCCCAGCCTCAGGTGGTCAGGAAGGCTTCCTGGAAGTGGTGGCCACTGAGTAGAGACTCAAGTGTAAGATTTAGGGCAGTAGCTCTCCATTCTGGCCACCTGTTTGAATCACCTGAAAAGTTTAAATGAAGCACCAATACCCATGGCCCACACCCTTGGGAGTTTTTAAGAGCCTCCTGGGTGACTCCATGGGCAGAGAATCAGTGGTTTAGAGTTTGATGGGAGGCAAGTTCTGGACCCACACTAGGAAGAACTGCTCATTCTTGGGAGAGATTGCCTTACCAGGAGTGGGCAGTAGGTGCCATCTTGGGGGATCAGCTTCCCATCACAGGAGGTAATCAAGTTACAGTTGGATACCACTGGCCAGGGGTGCTCTGGAGAACTGTTTACCTGGGTCCTGTTGAATGAATGAATGACTCTGAGGGCCTGTCTAGCTGGGAGCCTTTCTTCAGGAGCTTCCTTCCTTCATGATTTTCCCTGAACCAGCAGGTGGGGTTTCTCAGAGGCTGGAGGCCATAGCTGGCTCTTTACCTGCCAGAAAGCCAAGGCCTTGCCCTTGCCTTCTTGGGCACAGCCTGCCCTCTGTGGCAGGCTCATGAGGGAGCCCCACTGTACAGATGAGAAGAGGGAGGCTGTGGCAGGGGCCAGTCTTCAGGCCAGAGCGTCCAGTCCCTGGGCAGATGCAGCAGGCAGGGCTGGCTCTAGCCTCTTGTCCCCTCAGCCACCAGATCCCAGAACAGTAACCTCCTGGCGAGAGGCAAGGCCTGCTCTCAGGGGTTTCTGCGTTGCCTCTGGGCTCAGCCACTTCCGCCCCCAGCGCACTGACCCAGCTCCTCCAGTGCTAAGTGTCAGAGGCTGTGGGAGGAGCAGCCGGGGGAGTGTGGCCTCTTGACAGTGGAGTTGGATCCAGACTGGGATCCTGCACCTGGCCTTGGAGGAGATAAGAGCGGCGGCTCCCTGAGCCAGTGCCTGGGTGTCCCGGCCCTAGACAAGCTTCTGCTTTCTAGGAAAGTGGTGTCCTCACCCAGCTGCTTAGGCCATGCAGAGCTCAGTGTGTGCCGGACGGGGCAGCCCAGCGGGAAGCAAGGGGGAAACACATGTAGAGGGGTCCTTGGAGGGCGGGCTTAGGAAGGGGACTGCTCACAAAGGCCTGGCAGGTAGGGTACCCCAAGGGAGGGTACCTCCAGGGTACCCCTTGGGGGCATGCCAGGGAGTGGACACTGGGTCTGCAGGCAAAGTGTGTTCTGGTTCCAGGAACCAGCTCTTTGGGACCCTGCAGGAGGGAGCCAGGGCAGGGCTTCCTGGTGGGGTCTCTGCAAATAAAGCATGCAGTTGGGGTGCAGCGTGGAGCGTGCAGCCCAGGAGGCAGCTCCTCCTTCCTGTTCTCCCAACCCCCACCCCCAGGCCTTGGTGTGTGTGGCCCCCTTTGCTCAGGGCTTATGAGGGTCAAGTGGCTGTAGCACCACCTCGGATGGGACCTCAGACAGCCTGCCTGGCCTGCCCTTCCCCTCCAAGAGCATTCTCCTCCATGATTCCACTTTCTCTCCCCACGCCCATCTTTCCTCTCTGCTCTCTGCCCACTCCCCAAACCCTGTGTCCCTGGCAGCTTAGCTGTCTCCTTGGTTACCTTTGACACCTACTGACCCTGGAGCTTGTGGCTCCTGTTGCCTCTCTGTTCTCACCCCCTCCACTTCATCCGCACAGACTGCTGTGCTGTGTCTCCAACAGCTTCATGGCCTCAGGGCCTTTGCACAGTCTGCTTCCCTCTGCCCGGGATGCTCCTCCTCCAGCTCTCTACAGGGCTTGCTCCCTCCTTTAGGACTTTAGGACTTGCTCCTTTAGGACTTTTCTCGAAATTACTTTCACTGGGAGGCCTTCTCTGGCCTCGTGGAAGCCTCCTCTTCCTTCTCATTCCTCATTTTTTTCTCCATAGCACTTATCATCAGGGGTGTCTATCGATTTTATTCATCTAGTTTAGTGTCCAGCCCTGCCCCTGGCTGCAGGGTTGTTTTCTGTTTTGCTCACTGCTATGTCCCAGTGTCTGGGGCAGGGCAGGGGACTCAGTAGAAGCTCAAACAGTGCATGGGTGAATGAAACCACAGGTAGTGGCTCCCTAGAGGCATTCAGGTGGCCGCCCTTCCTAACACTTGATTTTATCCTTGACACCTGCTTAGGGTTCCTCCTACAGAGCTCCTGTGTCCCCAGTCCTTTTGCCAGGCCCAGAAGCAGCTGCTGGTGTTTGGTGCCCCGGGGGTAAAAGCCTTTGGCCGGAAAAGAGCCTGGCTGACTCTGGAGAGTGTGGGGAGGTGGCTGACAGGCCTGCTCCCTGGCCCGTGGGCCATCGGTGGACAAGGCCTCTCCCTTGCTTGCAGGCCAACGAGTGCATGCGGATTAAGATCCTGGGTGACTGCTACTACTGCGTGTCCGGCTTGCCTGTGTCCCTGCCCAACCATGCCCGCAACTGTGTGAAGATGGGGCTGGACATGTGTGAGGCCATCAAGTAGGTAACACGGGCAGGTCCAGGGCCCGGGGGCTTGTCCCCACAACAGGCCCTTCCTGCTCCCCAAGGCGTGGTGAGGAACACACTATCCCTACTTTCCAGATGAGAAACTCAGGCTGCAAGGGTGCAGAAGGCTTACCTGGACCACTCAGCAGTGTGTTTCATCCCTCCCTCTGGGCCCCACTGGGACTCCGAGTAGCAGAGAGCCTCCGGAACTCAGAGCTCAGGGTCGTCATGAGGATGGGTGGGGGACTCTGTTTCTTTGGACACTGAGCCTTTGCAGTGGCAGGGGAGCTGGCCAACACAGGGTCTGATTCCAGGCCTCCATCTGCTTCCTGCTCCCCCTGTGAAGACCCTGGGAGTTGGGGAACTAGCCCTCAGCTGCAGGGAGACCCCCAGCGTCCCACACCAGGCAGGCCTGGCCACCCCAGCCAGTGTTCAAGGACAGAGCAGGGCGCGGCTGGGCTGCCTGGCAAGTGCACAGCTTCTGTGCCAACCCAGCTCCAGCTTGTCTTCCTCCTGAAATCTCACCAAACAAATCACTGCCCGGGAATCAGGGGTCCAGGTCACAGTCTGGCTCTGCGTCACCGCCTGAGTGATCACAGGTTGGCGCTGCACTCTCGGGAGTCACTTCCCTCCCTGGAGAATGTGGATGTTGTGCGGGGCCCTCTGCTCCCTCTGGCTCCGACCCCAGCAGGCTTGGTCCGTCTCTAGCCCATTGGTGGGCACACGGCACTGGCTGCTTCCTGGACCCTCTCCCACTTGTCAGAGGGACCCCAGAGAGCCCTGTTCATGTTGAGGGTGCCTTGTGCCCCAGGGAAGCCTAAGTGGGGGCTCCTTGTACTGAGTGCTGCTGCAATCCTCAGTGCTCCCGTTTCCCAGAGGTGGGGATGTGTAAGGCCCCCCAAGGCTGTCCCCATGTTCTTTGTTTCTGCTGGGTTTGGGTGGTGCCTGGATCCTTCTGCAGACCCCAGCTGGGGCTGCCGGGCAGGGGAACACCCAGTGATAGACTCTTAAGGCCTTCCCCACGAGCCATGGTGACCGCTGACAATTGGAATTCTTCCTCTTTTTGTAGCCTTTGAACTTGGGGGTGACCACATCCATTTGCACACTCCTGGGGATGGGGGTCTCATCCCCTTTCAAGGAGGCAGCCCTTCAGGCTGAGAAACTTCTCTCCTGGGAGCTGGGCCTGCCCTGTCCCCACACGCTCCTCACACCCTGTACAGGGACCTTGAGCCTGTCCTAGGGTTTAGGGCCTCTCAGGAGCCCTGGCTGAGGTGGGGTGGCTGGCCTCTGCCCCAGGCAGGTGCGTGAGGCCACAGGCGTGGACATCAACATGCGCGTGGGCATCCACTCGGGGAACGTGCTGTGCGGTGTCATCGGGCTGCGCAAGTGGCAGTATGACGTGTGGTCCCACGACGTGTCCCTGGCCAACAGGATGGAGGCGGCCGGAGTCCCTGGGTAAGGCTCAGCTGGTCGGCGGGTGGGTCAGAGGTCACGGGGCTGACTGTGGGCTGCCATGGCGGGGGGTCAGCATGGGCTCAGAGAGGGAGTCAGTGACCCCGAAGTTGGGGGGCGGGGGGGCGCTCACCTGGGCTCCGGTCTGCTCGGCCCTGCTGTGCACCCCTGGGCGGGTCCCCCACCCTCTCTGGGGGCCCTGCTGCTGTGTGACTCTGGTCTCCCCCAGCCGGGTGCATATCACAGAGGCGACGCTGAAGCACCTGGACAAGGCGTATGAGGTGGAGGACGGGCACGGGCAGCAGCGGGACCCTTACCTCAAAGAGATGAACATCCACACCTACCTGGTCATCGACCCCCGGGTACGAGGCTCGGCTGCGGCAGGATGGGGTGGGTACCGTGCAGGAGCTGGGGTCTGCACCTGGGGAATGGTGCCCGCAGAGAGAGAGGTGGGAAGAGTGAGCATCCCGTCACCAGGTATGTTTTAGGCCCCAGGTGACATCTTCTCTGGGCCTCAATGTTCTTTTCTGTGAAATGGGAATGGCAGCAGTGCCTACCTCAGGAGGAGAAAAAGCCAGTCTGATCGAAGCCTTCACCGTGAGCTGGGTGCGTCGTCAACGTTCTCGAACGAACTCTAGTGACATTTTAGTCATTATTAGTTTGTTTTCCACGAGGTTGTCACTAGTCTTCCAGATTTTCAAGGCACATTTTAAAAACACGCCTTGGATGGGAGTCAGGGGAAGCAGGGGTCGGCCAAGGGGCCGCTAGGCAGGAGCCTCCGTGTGTCTGCCCTGCCGTGCCCGCCTGCCCCGCCGGCGCCTCTGTGTTCTCTGTGGGCCCCTCTTCCTCTCTGGGCCCCGTGGCGGGGCAGGGTGTGTGGCTGTGGGGCTCCTTCCAGGCGCCCGGCCCGGGTCCTGCCCCAGCCCACCCGTGCCTGCAAGGGCCATTCTTTCCCGCCCGCGGGAGGCCCGCTCGTCTGGCCGCCCTCGGTGAGTCATCCTTGGGGCTTGCTCAAGAATGTCGGCCGGGCCGGCTCTCTCGGCTCCCTCTCACTCTGGCCTTGGCTGTCCTCAGGGCTGACCCGGCTGCCAGTCTCCAGGGGGGCTGAGGGCCAGTCTCTGAACTTCTCCTCACCCCCCTCGGCTTCATCCTGCCGACGTTCCCAGGGCACCCTCGGTGGGCCAGCAACTCTGAGTTAGCATCTGGGGGAACCCTGCCTGGGTACCCTGGGGCTGCTCCCGGGCCCTCACCCTGACGCTCTGGGCCCCGCCCACCTCATGACCCCGCCTACTCCCACGGCGCCGCCCACCCACTGGGCCCCGCCCGCTCGGAGCGCCCGCACTTCCTCCCCCGCCCTGTGCCAGCCTCCAGTCCCTCCACGCCAGGCTCTTTCCATGGCAGGAGCCAGGTCACTGATGCTCTCTCCGCCCAGAGCCCTCTTCCCTTTGTCCCAAGTGCTCCTGTTTATCCTTTTTACTGTTTATTGTCAGTGTGAGCTCCACATGGGCAGGCTTGGGCTGGGGTCCCTCCTCCCTGGGCTGCAGCCCGGGGTCCTCGAACAGCGCTTGACATGGCGCTGGGGCCCAGATAGCTGGTGAATGAATGAAGCAGAGCCCTTGAGCCCAAGGCGGTGGTAGGCATGGCCCCAAAACCCACCCCTCAGGGCTGCCGGGTCAGCAGGTACAACAACGGACGACTAGTCTGAGTCGCATTCCAGATGAACGAAGGAGGTTTTAGTATGAGTGTCTCATACAGGGTTAACTGGGCTTCCTGTAATTTACCTGGCAACCCTACCTTCCCCCATTTTTGTTTAATTTTATTCATTCATGTAGTCAAAAATTCAGAAAGCGTGAGGGGCGTGTTGTAGACAGTTTTCCACGCATCCCTGTCTAGAGCTGGCATGTCCCCTCTAGAGGGGGCCAGTGTGGTGAGTGTGTTCCTTCCAGAGGTGTCTATGTGGTTAAGTAGATGGAAGAACTCTGCCCTCGAATAGCGCCCCCTCCTCCCACCTCCAGTGCGAACCTTGCAGTGTAGCTCGGAGACCTTCCCTTCTGTGCGCAGAGACCACCCTCATCTCTTCTGGTGACTGCAGCGCACACCACTCGGATGCTCGGGCTCATCACCGGTCATGGACGGGAGGCTGGTTCCCAGCTCTGGCTTCTGTGGGCTTATGTGTGTGAGGTCCCCCCAATGGATGAGTGTCCAGAGGTTCCTGGAAGGGGGGCCTGTGAGCTCTCCCTGGGCCCTTGTGAACAGGTGCATTTTTACTCAGAACTGATGGATCTTCGGTATACATTGAACTTTTAGGGACAGTGTCTGGCTTCCCTGCCCTAAGAGAGAAAGTGCTAGTGACCTTGAACTTGAAGAGCTGAGTGCCGAGTAGGCAGGGCTACTGACAGTGAAGGGGGAGGCAGAGAAATATGACCGCTCCCCACCCACCTGACTTCCAGGGCAGGTCACTCACTGCAGGGCAATGCTCGCTTTCCGGACCCTGGGACTTTCCTCACAAGGACAGAACCCCGTGCTATTTCCTCTGACTGGGCAGACAGATGTGGCTCAGGGGTTAAGAATGTTTCTATCCCAGAAGGAGGCAAGAAGCTTCCAGGAAAGTTGCTGCTTGTGGCTTGACAAGCGTTTGTGGCTGTAGGTGCCAGTCCATGTGGGTGTTTGTGGGAACTCCTGCAGACTGGGACTCCTGGAGGGCAGGAGTGTTGGTGGGGGGAGGACTCAAGATGGCTCAGGCTTGTCCCTGGTGACCTTTTGGATGGTCCCAGACAGGTTGTTGTTCCAGGTGGGGGAAGGTGGGTCCCTTGCTTGGGGCCTGGATGAGCCACCACATCCCTGGCATGGGTACAGAGGGCGTGTGGCGGATGGTGGACCCATGCCGTAGTCTGAGGGCTGTACGAATGGAACTCCCTGGAGTGCTGCCCCATGGGGGTGTGGGTTCAGCTCTGGGTTGGCCGACGCTCTGGGCTGCTGGCCAGCACTCCCCTTCCTCCCGCTGCTGCCAGGGGACATGTGCCAGCCACATGAGGGTGGGCCAGGCAGGATGCCTGTGGCTTCCCTGGGTGCCATCTGCCTGAGGTACCTCCATTGGGAGGGGCTGGTGGACTTTCATGGGCCAAGCGGGGCCTTTGGGCTTTGGACTTTAGCGCACTTGTTGCCCTGGGGAGGCGGAGGTGGGTCTGAGGGGCTGTGCACAGTTGTGAATGGGGCGGGGAGAGGTCCCTGGGGGCTGGGGCCTCCTTGGAGCCTAGCTGGTGAGTGCACTGGGCTTCCACCAATCCCCGAGGGGCTGCAGCCCCAGCAGTTTGTTCATTTTCCCTTTTCTCCTGATGGACCAGCGCTCTGGGCAACATCCGCTTTCTTGGGGAGCAGGCCCCTTCCTGGGCTGAGAAGGGAGGGGTGGGACAGGCTGTGTCTGTGTCTGCCCTCAGAGCCAGCAGCCGCCTCAGCCCAGCCAGCACAACTCCAAGAACAAGGGGGATGCGACCCTGAAGATGCGGGCGTCCGTGCGCATGACGCGCTACTTGGAGTCCTGGGGGGCGGCTCGCCCCTTCGCGCACCTCAACCAACGTGAGAGTGTGAGCAGCAGCGAGACCCTTGTGTCCCACGGGCGGAGGCCCAAGGTAGGACCCTCCTCCCAGGGAGCTGGGAGCCCGGGCCCTGGGAAAGGGCGGGGGGGGGGTGGGCAGATGCTAAGGGGTCCTTCCGTCTTGAGCCTCACTCTCTGCACGTGCAGGATGGTTCTGGGCTCTGCTCTGCCTCCCTGCCTCCTGGGGCCTTTGGGGAAATGAGAGCATTTGGAGAATGCTCCAGGGGGCTGGGGATGTCTCTGGACTCCTGGTTCCCCAGACCAAGTTCAGATTCAGTCCCAGGTGCCTGCAGCCTGGACGGTCCATGCATCCGAGGGTACCCAAGATGATAGACCCAGTCCCAAGACCTGCACCAGGCTCATGTCCTCGAGAATAAGCTTCTCCTCCTTTCCCTTCCAGGCCGTTCCCCTGCGGCGCCACCGGACCCCTGACAGGTTTGTGCCCTGTCCCCTGCTTTCCTGGCCAAGTCCTGCCCCAGTCACCTCCTCCAGGCAGTCTACCCTGACTGGCCTCTGTCCTGAATGGCAGCTCCACAAGGCTCAGCCTTGACTGTGGATTTTGCCTTGGTTTGGGTCAAAGTGTTTCTAGGAACCAGAACTTCACAGTGATTGAGTGCCTGCTGTATACTCACCCTGTGGTAGGGTTGTTGGGGTGGGTGTGAGGGATACCTGGGGTTTAGTGGAACAGACTTTGGGCCCGGATCGGCCCTCTGCTTCTTGCTGGGCTGCTGCTGGGTGATGCTGTGTGATGCTGGGCCTTCACTTGCCCTCTCTGGGCCTTAGTGGGTCCGGCCTGACCCTCCTCCATCCTGCATGAGGCTCTGGGACCTCCTGTGGGCACCTGGGAACCCCACTTTGAGTGAGTCATCTCATCTACACCCCTGCCTCTGGGTGAGTGGTTGTAGGTCCCCAGGCTGATGCTGCTGTGGGTGTCTGATTCCAGAAGCGCGTCCCCCAAGGGGCGGTCAGAGGACGACTCATACGACGATGAGATGTTGTCAGCCATCGAGGGGCTCAGCTCTACCAGGTGAGGCTCTTGAGACCCCTGCCTCCCTCAGGCAGGGGCCATCTTCCTTGTGCCTTGTGCCCAGGGTCTGTGTCCCCGGGGCGGCCACCTGAGGGCGGGCCCTGTGCTCCGCCCCACCCCCTCTCCTCTGAGGGTGGCCCCAGTCACCCCGCCCCGACTCCTCCAGGCTTCACCTCTTCCTGCTGCATCTCTGCCCCACAGACCCTGCTGCTCCAAGTCTGATGACTTCTCCACCTTTGGGTCCATCTTCCTGGAGAAGGGCTTCGAGCGAGAGGTGAGGACCTCTGAGCAGCCCTAGGAAGGTGGGCTCCGAGGTCTGGGGGCAGGGGACAGGGGCAGCCAACACCCTCGGAAGGTCTGCTCAGGGAGGGTGCTGGGGAATCATTCCAGCTGCCACCAGGGTGGGGTCGGGAGTCCATCCAGCCTGTTGGGGTCTCTCTTGGCTCACCGCTCTGCCTGCCATGCCCGGGAGTGGTTCGCCTACTGGGGTTTGGGAGGCTTTGCTCCCTATATGCCAGACCTCAGCTGATGGCTCCAGGGCACACAGTGGTTGACAGTGTTGACCTTTTTAGGGAAAAGCCCCAAACTTAGTATTGGTCTAATGGGGCCCAACTGGTCCCCCTATATGGCTGCTGTAAAACCATTCTGTGTCCCGCTAGTGACCATTTTTGTTTTTAATTTGGCTGTGCCGTTCTTAGCTGTGGAATGAAGCATCTTCATTTTTTTGTTGAGGCATGCATGATCTTTAGTTGTGGCAAGTAGGATCTAGTTCCCTGACCAAGGATTGAAGCCCGGACCCCTGCATTGGGAGAACAGAGTCTTAGCCACTGGACCACCAGGGAAGTCCCCATTCACTTATTTATTGAGGGCCTATGGGTTCTGGCAGTGTCCAAGGCCCACACGTGGTCCTTTCACTCTCACCTGCTGGCCGAGATGGGTGCTAGTACCCTTTTCACAGACTGACGTTTGGAGCGTCTTGGCATCGGGTGTGGCCTGAGAGGGTGGCCCAGCCCATAGCGCCCGTTTCAGCCTCCAGGGGTCTCCCTGCGTGAGGAGCTTGGGGCCCGAAGGCAGGTGCGGTCATCAGAAGAGCCGTCTGGTGGCCTCCTGCTGCTGGGAGACCCAGACGGGCTGCCCGCTCCCTGAGCCTCGGTTTGCTCACCGGTGGTGGGAGCCCCGCGGGCAGAGATCTGCCTGGTGTGGAGGGGCAGACAGCACAGGGCCCCCCACCCCCGGGCTCAGGGCTCAGGCCTGGTTGTACTGCTCAGTTTGGGATGACAACAGACCCACTGGTAGCCCCCATCACAGTAACCCCGAAGCTCACTTGGGCTACGGGATTTTCAGGGACCTGGGAAATAAAGATGGAGACCCGAGCTGGGCTGGGGAGGGGAAGGGGTTGCCTCTGAATATAAAAGAGAGTTTGCAAAACCGAAACGAATGAGAATGGCTTGTTCATGATGACGTAACAGCGTCATGGTGAAGTCAAGGAGGTGGGGTAAGGGTGTTTTTTTAAAAAGATGATCAATCAGAGCCAGGGTGGAGCTGGGAAGGGGTCAGGGCAAGTGGCTCTGTGGGTGGGGCCTCGGCTGCCCGACTGCCCCTCACAGTCTCTGTTGCCCCCAGTACCGCCTGGCGCCCATCCCCCGGGTCCGCTACTACTTCGCTTGTGCCAGCTTCGTCTTCGTCTGCGTCCTGCTCATCCACGTCTTGCTGTTGTCCAGGTCAGTCATCCGGCCCACCAGGGTCAGGCGAGGAGGGCTGGGGACCCGCAGATCCCAGCCTGGGAGAAGGGGCTGGCTGTGGGTAACTCTAGTCACTTTAGACCTTCGAGCTGCAGAAACCAGCCTGGGTGCAGTGGTCCCCATACCTGGAGTTGCCAATGTTCAGTTTTTAATTAAAAAAAAAATTATTATTTATTTTAATTGGAGGCTAATTACTTTACAATATGGTGGTGGTTTTTGCCGTACATTGACATGAATCAGCCATGGCAGTTTTTCGTTTTAATTGAAGGTGCTTGCTCTCTCGTGCTGTAGGCCTCCCCACTCCCACATGCCTCCCACCACCACAGTCACCGGTTATCTGTGTGGCCCTGGAGGCATTTCAGTTGCCCTAGGTGTTTGGAGTTATAGAAGGGCCAACTCCTAAAATCGTAACTGCCACCATCTCCCTCTTAGGTGTGGGAGAGTGAGGCTCTGGGGTAGAGGTGGGGTCTCTGTTGATGAGGGGGAGGCATAGGAGGGGGCGGACAGGGACAGGGGGCTGAGGTCCTGGGAGAGAGTAGGATCAGCTCCTTGGTGGCCTCTGGAAGCATGCTTAGGCCAGAGGTTCAGGATGTGCTTAAGAAAGATGAAATAAGGAACATGTTTAGATGTGCTTGTGTGCTTGCTGGACAGGAGTGTAAAGGCTGCGTAATCACTTATTTCTTGTGTACTGGGCCCAGAAATGGCGGGGGGCGGGGGGTGGAGTGTGCCGTGATGTTGATCCTGGGCTTGTGTGTTGTTCGTGGGGCAGCCGGACCACAGTGTGCAGAGGCCCCTTTGGCTGAGGTGCTGGGGGTGGGGAACATGCCCTGGGCAGAAGGTCCCCTCAGACTAAGGTTTTTCCTTCTTCTCCAGGGCGAAGACTCTGGGTGTGTCCTTTGGGCTGGTGGCCTGCGTGCTCGGGCTGGTACTAGCCTTGTGCTTCGCCTATGAGTTCTTGGTGAGCAGGAAGCCCCTGACAGTGCTGGCCGGGCCCCAGCCCCTCCCCACGAGCTCTGCCCCCCTTCCTGGAGGACAGTGCTGAGTGCCCTGGAGGCTCCTCCCAGGATCCTCTTTCCTAGGTGCTAGTGGTCCCCAAGCGGCCATGGCTGTCCCAGCCGCAAGGGTGGGCATGTCCCTTCTGTCTGCTCACCACATGTGTCCTGAGCTCTGGGCTGGACACAGGCACAGCACCCCTGATCCCTGCTCGGAGCTCTCGGAAACTCTCACTCTGCTGGGCCCTTGGGCTGTGGGCCCTCCCGGGTGCTGCGGGTGCTCTGTGATGACACTGTGATTCCACAGAGGTGCTGCCCGGCCCGGGGGAAGCTCCGAGCCATCACCGAGAGCGTGGAGACGCAGCCCCTGCTGCGGGTGTCCCTGGCCATCCTGACTATCGGCAGCCTGCTCGTCATCGCTGTCATCAACTTGGTGGGTGCCGGGGCTGGTGGGCCTGGCCAGGACCCCTCAGGCTGAGCACACTTTGGGGAGGAGGGAGCCAGTCTTCAACCCTGGGAACCTCTAGGTTCTAGAATCCCATAATCCTGTTGCCTAAAAGCAGCATGTGATGTGGCCATAATCCACAGCCTGGTGGGCCGGGCCTGTGGCAGCCCCCGTGGTGGCTCCGAGGTCCTCAGCCTGCATTGGTCACACAAGGACTCGAGGCCCCCAGAGCGCTCACCCGGCCACCACTGTGTCCTTGATGTGCCAGTCTTTCTCCAGCCCCCGGGGAGGTCCTGTCTCAGCCTCTCTGAGACCCATCTCCTCATTGGGGTCAAGCTGCCCTGGGCATGCGCTTGGGGGCACGTGGGTCCCACTTTGTGGGCTGGGCTCACATGCTTCGTGCTCAGACAGCACTTGTCCTGGCTGGTCCTGCCTGCTCCCACATCTAGAGTCGGCATCCCCTCCCAACCTCCGTGTCCGCTGCACTTGGGACTCTGTGACCGCCTCCCTCAGCATCACCCGGGGAGAAGGGCACTCACTGAAAACGCTGCTCCCAGCTTCTCCCCGAGTCAGCCCCGGGGGCCCTGGGGCAGGATCCACGTGCCATCCACTGCAGTGGAGCTGTGGCCGCGGTGGGAGGAGGTCGGGGTGCCGTGCCTCTGGGCTGGGCTTAGAGCCGCGCCTGGCAGGAGATGCTCACTGTGCCACGGAGCCCTGGGCCCTGCCCTCTGCCCCCAGCCCTGCTTGGCCTGAGCAGACCCTGGGTCGTCCTCTCACAGGGCCCTTGTCTTGTCCGTAGCCGCTGATGCCCTTCCGGGACTGGGGGCTGCCTGTTGGGAATGAGACAGGCCTGAGGGCTGGGAGCGGCTGTGAGATGAGCCCATGCTACCTCCTCCCGGTGAGTGTGTCCCTCCGCGTGCCCTGTGCCCTCACTCGGATTTTCCCTGCACGCTCAGAGGGGGCTAAGTTCCGGAGCCCATGGGCTCTCCCAGGAGAGGTGAGAGTGCAGGGTGGGTGCTGGCGCCTGCATCCAGGGCGAGAAGGTTGTCCCCCACCACGTCCGTCATGCTCTCTCTTCGTGGATGGGGATGTGGCGTGGGGAGGGGGACAGGTTTGCCTCAGAGGAGGCAGCCCTGGAGCCAGGGCTGGGAGTGCCTGGAGTGCCCTCCTGGACAGAATGAGGGTGGTGGGACTTGAGGGGGCAGTGGGGGATTTGAGCTGGTCTCTGAAGGGCAGAAAGGTCATGGGTCAGCAGGGAGATAGGAGGTGGGACCGAGAGAAACAGCCGAGGCAGGTGGTGGGCACAGTAGGTTTCAGGTGGTTGTGTCACAGGGAGGAGGTGGGGGAGGGTTGGGAGATGGAGCCAGAGGTAGGTTAGATCCAGCTCTGGGCAGAGCACAAGGGCCAGGGTGAGGCGCTCGGTCTCTATGCTGCGGTCGCTGGGGAGCCACAGCAGGATCTTGAGCAGGAGACCGACATGGGCGGAGATGCACTTTGGGAGGGACCAGCTCACGGCAGAACTCAAGACCTTGTCACGGCCACATGGCACCGGCATTTTCATTTACTACATTTTTTTTTTTTCCTTTTAAATGAGTTCATTGGCTGTAAGTGGAAGTAAACTTATGCTAAAAACAACATATTACAGAAAGCTTTAGGTTCCATTGCCTGCTCCTTGTTAAGGGAGGCAGGAGGGTGATGCTGAAGACACGCTGGTTCTTCGTGGAGTCCCCTGTGGCTAAAGGAGCCCCTCCGTTCGGCGGCCTCTGGTCTGGGAGGTGCCGCCTGGAGACGGGAGGTAGGGGCTGACGGGCAGCCCTGTCTCCCCAGGACTACACCTGCAGCTGCGTCCTGGCCTTCATCGCTTGCTCTGTCTTCCTGCGGATGAGCCTGGAGCTGAAGGTCGTGCTGTTGACCATGGCCTTGGTGGCCTACCTGGCCCTCTTCAACGTCTCCCCGAGCTGGCAGTGGGACTGCTGTGGCCACAGCATGGGCAACCTCACCGGGACCAATGGCACCCTCAGGTGAGGCCCCGCCCACTGCCCGTCCTGACTGTGCCCGCTGCAGCGCCCTTGGCTTTGTCTCAGCGCCGTTTCAAACTCGGGTGCTCTTGCAGCCACAGTCCCCTGTGGAGCAGACAGCTTGTGGGCTGGACTGGCAGGTGGCGTGGTTCCCACTTTACAGAAGGGGAAGCCATGGCCCTGGGTCTGCAGCGCTCAGGACTGAATGTGACTCATCGGCAGGGGGTGTGTCCCCGGTCCCCAGAGGCCACCTGGTCTCCTGTCTCTAGGCCAGTCTGGAGTGGGAGGTGGAGGCTGCAGCCCTTAGCCCAGCACCCGGCTCTGAGCTGTGTCCTGGGTCTCAGAGTTCTACAGAGAGTGGTCGTCTCTGGTCTGTTCCCAGACACATGGAGGGGCTGGTGTGTGACTGCTTCTGGGGCTGGGGGCTCAGGTGGGCCAAGGAGAGAGACCTGGCTGCCTTGAGCTAAAAGGCAGAAACCGGGGGACCCAGAACAAGGCCTGTTCCCACGGGCCTGGCTTGCACCTGCGACTCCTGCAAGCCCTGCTCACCTGAGGAGCCCGGGCTGCCTTTGGCTGCCCCCCACCTGCCGACAGTGCTTTCCTTGACTTTGCCATGGCCCTTCCCTGTGACCAGGTGTCAGCTCCGATGTCACCTCCCTGTCAGCCTCCACTGTACCTCCCTCTTTACGTTACAACCTGAAGCATCTTGTTTGCCAGCCTTGCGCACACGAGCTCTGAGGGCAGCACCCTTCCATCTGGCTCACTTTCCCAGGGGCTAGCACTGGGTCTGGGCCTGCATTTGGGGGGGGCTTCCGGGGGAAGTGGTGGTGATGTCTGCCTTTCCTCCTCGTGTCCAGCAGCTCCTCATCCTGTTCATGGCATCTGAAGACGATGATCAATTTCTACTTGGTCTTGTTCTACACCACCCTCATCATGCTCTCCAGACAGGTGCAGCCTGGGAGGCCCCTCTGCTTGGAGAGAGGCTGGGGGTCGGGTGGGGGCGGCCTCGGACTTGGAGCTGTACACAAGATGCAGTCTTTTCAGGATGTTCTGCTCCCGGGGTCAG
The DNA here is from genome assembly GCF_042477335.2 of Ovis canadensis. NCBI lineage: Eukaryota > Metazoa > Chordata > Mammalia > Artiodactyla > Bovidae > Ovis > Ovis canadensis. Next base: position 31,894,109 of record NC_091258.1, read on the forward strand.
GGGTCCTGAGTGTCCTTACTTCTCGTCAGGACTTGAGTGACATTTAATCGTGTGGGTCACTTGAGGATTGTAAGTCTCAGCTGACAGGGGTTTCAAGGCCACTGCAGGGCGGCCCTTGAGTTAGCGATGTCAGCCAGAGGCACAGGGAGGCTCCGTGGCCCCTGGGGTTATGCCCTCTGCCCTCGCTCACTGCAGCCAGGACTCAGATACCCCCCTGTCCACAGATTGACTATTACTGCCGCCTGGACTGTCTGTGGAAGAAGAAGTTCAAGAAGGAACATGAGGAGTTTGAAACCATGGAGAATGTGAACCGCCTTCTTCTAGAGAATGTCCTGCCCGCACACGTGGCCGCCCACTTCATCGGTGACAAGTTAAACGAGGTGGGGACAAGAAGGGACTAGTCACTCTGGGCGGGGAGCCCCAAGGCACAGGTGTGGTTCCTGGAGGGAGGCTGCTTTCTGCACTTGGCCTCACCGATGGATGCTCCCAGGAGACTGTGTGTGCCATGAGCTGTAAGAAAACAGGCCTCGGAGTCAAGAGACCTGCATTCAGGTCTCACCGCCCTGGGCCTTGATTTTCACATCTGTAAAGTGGGGCTGATAGTACTTGGCTGGCAGAATTGTTGCAGGGAGCACATGTCCAGGTATTTGTAATCCAGACCATCTGCTGATGAAAACACGCATTTCTACCAGTTCTGTACAGCAGAGTTTCCTGTCTATGGGAACTCAGACCCAGTGAGCAGAGAACCCAGGCCTCCTGACTGTTACCATCTATACCCGGGGGTTCTCAAGCCCAGCTGTGCAGACACAGGGGACCTAAAGAAGCCCCAAACCAACCTGAGTCCCACCGTCCTCAACAAACTGATTTAGAACCTCCTGTTTTGTAATGATCCCCAGTTGAATCTCATGTAGTCAGGTGGAGAACCACTGCTCAGCCACTCCTGTCCCCCTCTCACCCCCGCCAACACCTGCTCCCGTGAGGAGGAATCGGCCCCAGTCTGCTCGCCGCCCTGCTCCCAGGAGGCCGGGTGGCCATGGGGTCCTGTGTCTCCCCCGCCCCAATCCAGGACTGGTACCATCAGTCCTACGACTGCGTGTGTGTCATGTTTGCGTCGGTGCCGGACTTTAAAGTCTTCTACACAGAGTGCGACGTCAACAAGGAAGGGCTGGAGTGCCTGCGCCTGCTCAACGAGATCATCGCCGACTTTGACGAGGTAGGGCCTCCACGCAGCCTGTAGAGTGCGGGGTGGGCCCGGGGCGCCCCAGCCCCAGCTTACGTGCACCGCGGCTCCCTCGGGGGGAGCACACATCACACAGATGAAAAGAACACACGCATTTGCCTTTCCTTTCCTTTCAGCATGTAATGTGTTATCTTCTCTGTGATTGGCAGCAGCTTGCTTAGATTTAGGTTGTAGAGTTGTTTGATTTCTTGCTTAGCCTGTGCTGGCAGTCTGTTGCAGAGTTAGTCACTCAGTTTGGGCTTAAGTCTTAGCTGCAAATAATCCTCATGCCTGTTGAGTAGTGGGGTGTTTGCATCTTAGTAGGAATTAGACTGGGCTTCCCTGGTGGCTCAGACAGTAAAGAATCTGCCTGCAATGCGGGAGACCTGGGTTCGATCCCTGGGTTGGGAAGATCCCCTGGAGGACAGGGCAACCCACTCCCATTGTTCTTGCCTGGAGAATCCCCAGGGACAGAGGAGCCTGGCGGGCTACAGTCTGTGGGGCCGCAGAGAGTCGGACACGACTGAGCAACTAAGCACACAGAAGTGAGAATGAAAAAAGACAAGGAATGTCAGGGAAGAAAGGAGCAGGGAGAGAACACAGAGGCTGTGCCCACCTGTACGGAGGTGTGAACTCAGAGGGCAAAGGCCCAGCGGGAGAAATGTTTGCATTCAGAAGTGGTGGTGGGAGAGGACCCTACCCCCTTCTCAGGACCGGGGACAGGCCCAGGCTGCAGCCCTCTTGTACGGCCCTGCTTCCCTTTGTCCTGCAGCTGCTGTTAAAGCCGAAGTTCAGTGGTGTGGAGAAGATCAAGACCATCGGCAGCACGTACATGGCCGCTGCGGGGCTCAGCATCCCCTCAGGGCCTGAGAATCAGGTACTCAGCCTACCTGCTGGCCTCGCGCCGCAGCCCCAGAGGAGGGGAGAGTGGGCACAGCCCCAGGCCAACACTGTCCTCTCCACAATCCCTCCTTTGAGGGTGCGGCAAAGGAGCTCATGCCTCAGCCTGAGGGACGATTTGCTGGAGGAGTTGGGACAGGGGGCCCCTCGCCAGGAGGGGAGTCTAAGGGGGTGCTCGGGTCCTGGACACCCTGTGGAGGAGGCTTGGTCGGTACAGCTCTGCCCAGCAGTGGCCCCCCGTGGCTTTCATGCCCTGGCTGGCACACAGTGCTCCCCGGGTCAGGGTGCTCTGGAGGCAGGGAGGTGGAGCAACACTGCCCGCGGCCCCACGTACAGCGCTCTATCCCGCAGGACCTGGAGCGGCAGCACGCCCATATTGGCATCATGGTGGAGTTCAGCACCGCCCTGATGAGCAAGCTGGATGGCATCAATCGGCACTCTTTCAACTCCTTTCGCCTCCGAGTTGGTGAGGCCCTGAGAAGGTGGGGTGGGCTGTGGCTCAGGGCAGGACTGTGCAGCCCTGGCAGCCCCACTCTCAGTGGGGTGTATGTTGCCATCCCTGCCTCCTGGCAGCCCCACTCTCAGTGGGGTGTATGTTGCCATCCCTGCCTCCTGGCAGCGCCACTCTCAGTTGGGTGTATGTTGCCATCTGTTTCGAAAAACTTTAGAAATCCCTCTCTGATCTTACAACCAAGTGATTGGGAAATTTTCATTCCTTGCATACTACTTTTCTTTGAAGGTTTTAAGTAACCAGGAATATATATTACCATGGGGAATCCCCAGTTGTAAACAGGTGCCCTTAAATATCCTGAAAACAAATCGAAATTATTAACCTAAGTCGTCACTGACAACTAATACGGTCAGTCCCCAAAACCCATTCACTGTTTAAGAGGTGATTAGCAGATACAGATAGAGTAAAGCATCTGCCTGCAATGCAGGAGACCCGGGTTTGATCCCTGGGTTGGGAAAATCCCTTAGAGAAGAAAATGGCAACCCACTCCAGTATTCTTGCCTGGAGAATCCCTTGGACAGAGGAGCTTGGCGGGTTACAGTCCATGGGGTCACAAAAGAGTCAGAAGCGATTGAGTGACACACACAGAGCAGATAAAGGAAGTGTTAACACTGGACTCAGGCTCCACATCCAGTCAAGTCTGAAAGGGAACTGCCCAGGGAGCCCTCCCCTCCCATCTCAAGTGCCATCTCCTGTCCCAGGTGCAGGAAGCGCGGTCCCTACCTTCATTTTCGCGGTTTTGCCATTCCTTTCCGTGGTAGCTGGGTGGATTCTGTAGCCCTATAGCTGGAGGCTCTGTCTCTATGATGCCAACTGCAAATATCTTTAGGCATAAACCATGGGCCTGTGATTGCTGGAGTGATTGGGGCACGAAAACCTCAGTACGACATCTGGGGAAACACGGTCAACGTTGCCAGTCGAATGGAGAGCACTGGAGAACTTGGAAAAATCCAGGTAAAAGCTCACCTGGGGAAACCTGTGCCCAGTGAGGGAGCCTGGGCTAAGTCTGCCAGGGGATTCTAGCCACCAAATTCTGGAGGGAAACCAGACCCTGTCGGCCAATTTCTCTTCGTCCCCGCCACAGCAGGTTTCTCTCTTCTGAGGACTTATGCTTCTTTCCTTTTCAGGTTACTGAAGAGACATGTACCATCCTCCAGGGACTAGGGTATTCCTGTGAGTGCCGCGGGCTGATTAATGTCAAAGGCAAAGGGGAACTGAGGACTTACTTTGTCTGTACAGATACCGCCAAGTTCCAAGGCCTGGGGCTGAACTGAGGGCTTTTGGTAGGTGCCAGACGTGCTGGAAACCCATTTCCTTCTCTGAAGCAAGCCAGGCGGAAGGCCCAGCCCCACACCAGGCACAAAGGCCATCCAAGGGATTGGTCATCACCACCTGAGCAGGTGGCTGTGTGTGCGTGGCCTCCTTGGACTTGCACTAGGGGACGTGTCAGCTTGGGGCAATCACCCGGCCTTACACACAGGCAGCCAGAACCTCTGTGCTGTCCGAGTCTGCAGGGCGGCCTCCAGCCCAGCAGGGAACAGCTCATTTGTGGGCCGTGCACTCATCCCCAAGGTGCTGTGGAGGAGACCTTGGAGCATGACCTGGAGACCTGCCTGCCCCACCCCCCACGGCCTGTGACCTGCACACGTGGAACGTGTCTTTTCTCGTCCAGGATGGGTGGGAGCTCCTTTCTCCCCAGCACACCAGCTACAAGAGCGCACACTTCTCATATAGGCATTCTGGTAAATGGAGTTGAAAGATTGTTTTACATCTACAAATGGGTTCAAACAATAGGGAGAAAGCCCCACAGTGGACACTTACTTCTTATCCTCTTTGGCATGTGTCTGTTTAAAAATGGATTCATTATTAATTGAGGTGTCACCCTCTAAATGACTTCTGAGATGCTGGATAAATTCTCTTCCCTCCAGTGTAGCCTCTTCCTTGGGAACCATGGACACGCAAGTGGGACCACTGTCCTGTGTGAGCTCACGGGGTCAGCTCAGCTGTGGGATGGAGCTCTGAGGAGCGTGGCCACAGGAAGGCAGCAAGTGGCAGAGCCTTGGCTTGAATCAGACAACTTTGAAGCCAGAATTGAGATTAGGTTTAATAAGTGAAAAGCCTTAGAAAAGAAGGTGTGCGCTCTCAGCCCTTCCTTGACTCCTCATGCATTTCCGAGCGCCCCTGGCAACCTTGCAGCCTGTCTTAGCTTTATACTGGAAAGGAGTGGCCTCTGTGTGAGAGAAGCTGACAGGCTGCAGTTCTCCCCTTCAGTCCTCACAGCTAGCTCTGAAGAGGACCTACTCAGCATCAGCATGTGCAGAGGTTCCCGGATCTTGGAAGCCAGGCCTCTCACAAACAAGTGCTTGGATGTTCTGAGCTGACTGAAGCCAGGCAAGTGAAAAAGCCAGGTTTTTGAGGTGTGGTGTCTTACAGCACTTCAGGTCCAAAAGAATCGAAAGAAGTCAATCTGTGTTTTAACATGAGGAAAGACCAAACTGCCCATTCCCTTTTCCAAACTGCCTTCACTGCGTCATAACCAGAGTATCACCAGGGTTTCTAATACAGCTGAACTTGACTATATAGCAGGAATTCTAGCCACAAGCCATCCATGAACTCCCCTGAAATTATAAAGTCTTGCAAACGTGAGGCTTTAAAAGATGACACGACCTTGCAGACAGGTGACTAAGCAGCCGAGTTTGCCTGGGACGGGGGCGGTGGAGTGAGCCACGGCAGGGAGGGGACTGGAGCCGAACCTGCTGTTGGCCAGTGCTGAGTCCTGGGGTTGGGTGGGCTAGTGGCAGCTCTGATGCATCACTAGAACAGGTGGGAATAAATCACAAGAACTTGCTGTCCTAAAGGAGTTTCACGGTGAAAACGCTGGTAAGGGAAATAAACCTTACTTAGATTGCCTTTTTCACATACCAGTTCTTCATCTAAGTACTACGCTGAAATCTATACCCTTAAAATCAGGAGTGACTGGGCTTTCCTGGGAAATCACGAAGGTTCTGTCACTGATCCAGTGTAGACACACATCAGTATGCTGGGCCTCTCTGAGGTGGACATGCTTCTACTCCTGCAACATACAAATTACTGTTTGCCTCCAGCAAAGAAATCCCAATTGGGAGTTTAAAAAATAATTGGTTACCATTTATGTATTTTTTTTTCACTGTGCTCAGATAATATTAAGTTCTGAATTTCTGACATTCAGATCATAGTGTATAACTGACCATAAAAATGACTTAGTTACTTGTTATAAATTCATTTTCCAATTACCAAGTCATTTGTTCACAGGTGTCATTTTGCTTTGACAAGACAAGTATTTTTCCTAACACTGACCTTCTCTGTGGGTCAGGGACATGCTTCATATCTCTACTACGGTGGCCTCACTGATGCTAGTGAAGTTTTCTGATTTCCTTAAGAAAATTTCCTAAACAGAAAAGATCATTAACCACTGTATACATTGTGTATATGTATAAAAATAGGCTTTGAGAAAGTACGTGAAACAACTAGGGGTTATTCGACACACTGAATATTTATAGATCTGTAACATTTGTTTCAAAATGTTATATTTCATTTTTATAAAGTACCAGTGTTTCTCTTTTGTTTAGCTTTTCATAGATAAAGCAGCAATCTGGAAAACCTGTTCTGGAGTGTTTTGAATTTAAATGTTTTCTTGGTCTTTGGGAACTACTTAGCTAAATAGATTGAAAGTTTTAAGAGCTGGTTGCTACCTGAATTATATTTGAGAGACAAACTCTAAAAAGACTTGATAAATATTGATAAATACATATTTGAATGGATTCTTTAATTCTTCTGGCATATGTTTTCAAGTATGTTTTTGAAAGATTAGGTCATCTTAACTCTCTTAAGAGATTCAGTTTTCCTTCACCCTACTTGTTAAGTGTTAGTTTTCAAAGTCAAGAAAATAATAAAATAGCTTCCAGCCTGGATGTTTTACAGAAGGACTCCATACAGTCTGAGTAGGGTCTGAAACCTGATTTGTTCCTGAATTAGGTCACAGTCTAGTGCCTGGTCACAGAAGGGGAAGGACCACGTATCATTTCCTACTTAAATAATTAAACTGCTCAGGAACTTAACCTTTGCCTTTCAGATAGAAGTAGATGAGTATCAGTTTCGGGGGCATGGCAGAATCATAGGTGACCCCTTGAAAAACAGTAAATAGAAACATCAACTTTCCTTTAAGCTCGGTGATTTCCTTTTCATATTCATGGACAATTTAGTTTGTATCCTATTTGGCTTGTCCTTTTATTATACTGGGAAAACCCCTCTACAAATGGCAAAAATAAACCAAAAAGGAACACCAGACAAGTTAGTGCTATGAAACTCCTAACATATTTTTATTTCGTTTTGCTTTCGTGGTGGGAAGCCCTGCTCCTTCCACATAAGGACATCGTCCTCAATACATATATGGGGGACATGCTAGTAAATTCTAAAGTTGAATTTGTTTTCATGGCATAACAATGGGAATCTCACTGGATGGTAATTTTAAAGAAGGGTTTCTCAGTCATGGTCCTGCCTGTGAAACATAAGGAAGCAGCACTATCACTCCTCTGCAAGAACTCTGCCTAGGTCCACTCCCATCCACTTTCTGCTCAGTATTCCAACAGGTCCAAATCATTCCTTCCTCACAAGGCCCCTTTTTGAATAAATCCTCGAAGTGAAATCTGCTAAGTCAGGAACCATTTGGTTATAATTTCCTTAATGAGAAGAAAGGCAAATATGGGAAAATGAGGGATTTCAATGATTTGGGCAACTTTTTAATGGATGGTCAGGAAAAAGGCTGTTCTATTCTCCAAGCTCTTCTCTAATACTCCATCCTCAGATTCGGCCCCAGGAAAAGGTGAAGGGGTAACTCAGGTGATATGTACAATACAGCTCATAGTCCAGGTTCAGCTTTATTACCTAATAGAAGTTCAACCTCTGGAACATTAAAATCAACTGTTCCAAAGTTTAATTAAAAACACAATTTACAAATATTTAATATCTTCTGAAAAGCATTTCCAAGTTAATGAAAAAAATATATACATAATATATAATCAAATACCAGATAGATTCAAATCCCATCAGGTTCACACTCAGTAACATCAGTCTTTTTAGGTTCTTCAAAATCTGAAAGAAAAAAAAACACACCCTTTATTTAGCACCTTTTTTCCTTTTAATTAAAAAGGGGATGTGACAGTAAAACAGAGTAACTGTTGACAGCCCTTCTTCACTATGTTCAAGGTTAAAGACTAGGCAGGTGTATCACTATAGTTTTTTTTTCCTGCAAGTGTGTGAGGTCTTTATTCCTTAGACAAGATGGAAAGAAAACTCGCCCAGTTCACACGTTAGCATCAGAGACAACACCTTGCAGATGCTGCTGGAGGGAGAAGACTGATGTTCCCTCGCCCTCCATTCTCCAGAGACACAGGGCACGCACCTGCTGTTAAATCCACAAGGTTGTTTCCAATGACCGGGGAGGGGACGGAAATCCCCATTGCTTTTCGGACTCCATATGTGCTTACAATATCACCCGGAGTTACTTGCTGTGCAAGTTCTTTAAGGTTATTGGTCACTTGTTCAGCTAGGGAAAAAAAACAGCAACAGAAAGAGTTCAAGGTACTGAAATGTGATTCCTTTAGATAACTGAAAAAAAAAAGCCCAATAAACATGAATACAGAAAATGAACTGTCCATGGTGTTTCCCTTCAGTGTTAAGACTATATAGTGGTATCACTACTCAAGCAATGCTCCCTTTAAGCGGCTTGCTTCTCTAACCAGGGGCTTCCCTGGTAGCTTAGATGGTAAAGAACCTGCCTGCAATGCAGGAGAGCCTGGTTCCATTCCTGGGTTGGGAAGATCCCCTGGAAAAGGGATAGACTACCCACTCCAGTATTCCTGGGCTGCCCTGGTGGCTCAGATTCTAAGAGGTACCACATACCGAGATGCATTTCTCTGTACGATGGACCCAAGAGACAGATCATGTTGGGAGGGGGTCTGGTGCTCAGACGCTCATTCTGGGCTTCCTGGAGCTCTCTGAGCAGTTTGGTGGTCTCATCAAGTTTCCTCTGGAACACTTCAGCTTCTGTGAGAAAAATAACTTATTAAAGACATCATGGACATCTTGTATCTGATCCTGTGCAACAAACTGAATACTATGCTCTGGGGTTTTGCCATTTATTGGTTAGTCGTCTCTCCTCAAAGGAGGAATCCCCCCTAAATGAAATCAACACCACAGACACGCTTCACTATTCACTGAGCTTGGCCAGTCACCATGTTCCCATAATGAATGGCTATGCTAACCTGTGCTCCTTTGACATTACATCTTGCCTGCCTGTGTCAGGAAGTGTTTCCTTCAAGTCCTCTGGAGACACTCACCTTCGGAGTCAAACACTTCAACTGGAGCTCCAAAGTTTGTGACTGCTTTCAGCGCTGTAAACTTGTCTTGATGATTGGAGTCCAAAGGCCCTGTTAGTTCAACTTCTGTAACCTGCTTAAAAAAAAGTTACCTGAGCTTGCTAAGCCCTGACAATGCTAGAATGAGTAGTAAGATGGCTTGTGTTTATAAGCCAAGTTATTTCACTTATTTAGAGTTATAATTCTGATGCCATAAAAACCTTTAAAATGCCATTCCTAAATCCTGGTGGACGCGTCCCTAAGTTCACACTTCTTGGTAATGGAATGGTGTGTTTTAAACACTGTGTTATCATCGCCGCTCCAAGGATAAAAGCCTTGTCACTGCCCTTTTGGTGACTGTGGTGGTGCTGCAGTTTCTGAGGCTCACAGGCAATGTTTTAGTCCAAACACTGGCACTCCCTTATGGTAGAACTTGAACGTGAGATACTTCCTGGGTTCTCCTGTGGGCCTCAAAGTCAGGCTGTTAGTATTGCATGGGAGAAACAAAATCCTAAAATGGGTAGTTTTATTTTTGGACTCTCAAGACTCAGAATTTCCATAACCCTAATACTGGTTTTTAGGAAATGATCAACTGTGACAATGAGTAACCCAAAGTTAATGGTTCCATTTATACTCTGGTATTGCACTCTGAGCTCAGACGCATGGGCTAAGTGTGGTGGAGAAAACCCTATCAGTACACACTTGGGTCTGTCACCTCAGCTGGGCCCTCACAACTCAACTCAAAACACTTCTCACCCAGCTTTCCTTCCCAGTCTCCAGCTTTCCTTCATTCTTACCTGTTCACCACGTACATGACTTTGCCTGGCTAATCTTTCTTGGAAAATGACATGACTTTTTAAGTACCATGTATGTTTGCATCTATCTTTACTTGATCTCCCATCTTCGAAGTTTTCTTTCCTGTCAAAAGGCTTACAACTCTCTAAGTCACGTAACTCACGGCATCTTTATCTTGTCCCCACCGTTTTACTGAAATTACTCTGATTTAGGTTACAAATGACATGAGCTAGAGGGCTCCGTGTGGCATCCGACACTGCTGAATTCTTTCCTGCACGACTCTGCCATGCTCTTCCTATCTTAACCATTGGTCTTTCCAAGGTTTTTTTGGCCCTTTCCTTATGTGTTCTGCCTGGACAGTCTCATTCATTTAATACCTACAATAATTCTGCCATGACACTAATGACCTCTAGATCAACACACCTCCAGTGATGTCCCAAACCACACTCACCAGCCCTGAAACCAGATATTTCTTTCCCTGATGAAGGTTGCTCCTTTTCCTGTACATCTGACGTAAGCTAACAATGCTAGTATCTACCCTGTGCATCAGGCCCTATCAATTTTAGTTCTACTGTATTTTTCTTTATTGCACATCTTCATTCTCTTCCATTACATTGTTATCTAAGCAAAAGACAACTAGCTTAAGTCCCATAGCTTTTCACTGGTCCGCTCCCTCCAGCACCCCCTTCTCCTCTGCATCGAATCACAGCAGTCTCTGAGGAGAAAAATCTCAGTTTCTTAGCACTGCACACACAACTTGTCATCTGATCCTCCACTCTCCTGGTAGCCTATGGTCACTCACTTGCTGGGTGCTCTTTCGCCCTGCCTGCTCAGATTATGTCATTACACATGGAGGTCTACCCACTTCATACACCTGGCCCTGCGCTGTGAGAACCTTGTTCATCTTTCTAGACCCAGTTCATCCGGAAGCCTCTCCGGGAGGGTCTCACCAACTGTCCAAAGCAGCTGGCTCCTCCAGCTGTGCCCCCACATGTACGCTTACACTGTACAGTAACGGGCTCTGGCTCCCTTGTTTGCACACCTGTTTTCCATACACACGGCTGCAACCTTCTCCACAGGCAAAAAAAGTTCTTTGATTTCAGGAGATAATAAATATTTTGTTTTTTAAAAATAAAAGCTTTATCATCTAGGCTTTTTAGCTTATTTGCCATTTAAATATTTCTTGTAAAGAAATGAAATATAATCACCTCCATTTCTTTTGCTGTGTCAAGTATCCTAGTCTGGCCTTCATCTTCAGGAGATGACTATAAAGATAAAGAAAAACACTTTATTAAAGAAAACATCAGGTGGCTAAAATCTCTGACAAACAGAAGACAGGAGAACTCCTAGTGTATTCTACATGAAGAGGCAATATTCTCAAACAGCAGCAGATGTGTATAAAATATTCAAATGCTATAGAGAAGGTGAAAACTTCCCATAACCTTAGTCTTCAGAGATAATGCGTATATATAAACAACACATGTATCATGTGCAAAAATCAATGATGATCTGTTATCTTCTCTTGAAAGATTATACTGTGATTTACTTAACTGATTTCTAGTTTTAAAAAATTATAAAAACTCTATTCCTTACATATAACTTCTGTCTTATTTTCTAGTATAAATTCTGAGAAGAGGAACTGCTGGATCAAAGGGCAGAGACATTTTAAATTTGAAATATACTGCTGTATCAACCAAATGAAAGATAAGCAATTTTAGTTCAAGACCTTTAATTAATTCAGATTGATTGATGGGAAGTATACAGTAAAAATATTTCTGAACTGATGTAAAGCTGAATGTTTTTTAGGTGATGTAAAGAAAGCAGTTTTGTGCTAAGATACAAGACCGTACGGCAGTTCTCACTAAACTTCAGGCACTGACTCAGCAGGCACAGGCACAGTGAAGGCAGAGCACACTGAGGCTGCAGGCACAGCCACCAGCAAGAGTCATAACCCCAGAAGATACAGGGCTCCTCTAACTACAATGACACGGACATTCTGGAGATCAGCTCTCCTCTCCACTGAACAAATGTTTTCTGGTTCTCATCTTTGAGTCAAGTCTCTGAATTACCCTGGATTATGAACTATGTCCAACTGAACCGGAGCTAATTTACAAGTGTTAACAAAAGACAGCAATGAGGAAGCTTTTTACTTTTTTACTTGAGGCTCCACCACTGGTATTATTACTACATAAGGAAAAGGACATTCCTTGTCATTTTAGTCAACTCTGTCAAGCCAATGAGCCAGACTTCCTTTTTTTTTTGTTCAGGTACGTAACACAAGCTGACTTCTGGGTTATAACCCCCATTTTTGATTTCTACATTTCCAAGATGAGGAGATAATGACAATCATCTGGCCCTCACAGATCCTGGTAGCCGAGTTACTTGTTTCCGTTCATTGTCCTCCACCCATGGGCTCCACCCGGGCTGGGCTGTCTTTTCAGTGGAATGGAGTTCAGCTGCCACACTGGTTAATCCCATGGTTTCATAACACTGATGACTAACACTGGAGAACCAACGATAAACCATCCTGTTTCTTTAGCAGCATTCTTACCGTCTCTGACTCCTGCAGGGTTCTAGAATGTCCTCCTTTTGTTAAAACATCCAGTAAACTATCTGCCATAACATATGGATAATCTTGGCATGTGGCCAAAAACTCATGGATGCTGAAAAAGAGTGTTGGGAGAGTCACTTTTATATAAATGATCTCCATTGGTGTTTTCTTCCTATTACAGCCAACTGTTTAATTAGATGCCTTTAACTTACGCCCATGATGTGAAACTTTCCATCAAGACAGAACACAATTATACTTACATATTTACCAGTGACAGATTTATCATCATGAGAGAATTAATATCAAGAACACCATGAAAAGGAAATGCTTCTGGGGGAAAGTTCAAAGAAAAATAAGATCTCAGTGATGGTGGGGATGAGGGCTCAGTCAGTGGAATTCTTCGCTCCTCTCTTTTCACTCCTTCCCTAAGCTAAGTCGCTTCAGTCGTGTCCGACTCTGTGTGACCCCATAGACGGCAGCCCACCAGGCTCCCCCGTCCTGATGGTATTTGCCTCAGGGCTCTCGTATGTACTAAAACACTCTCAAAGTTACACCTCCAGGTTGGACCACACTCTTTGGAAGCTCCATTTGGAGGTCAAATAGCCTCATAATGTCCAAAATTGAATTGCTGGATCTTCCTCCTGAAGCAGTCCTTCTAAAATCTTCCCTCTTTGTAACAGCAATGTCATCTTCTAGGCTGCATCTAAAACCCTGGAATTCTCCATGACTTTCTTCTCTCACACCCCACTTCAGTGAGTCAAGAAATCCTACTTAGGCTGATGCCTGGAAAATACAGCACCAGCAATACCTTCATGTGGAATGCATGGATGAATGAGTAATTGAGAAAGGATTTATTCAAGCTGGTGAGAAGAGGTTTAAAGGATACAAGTGGCTTGATCTGAAACCACAGTCACTAACTTGTAAAAACACTGCCACCACTACCACCATACATATATAAAAGTGAACAATTCCCTCTTTTTCAGAAAACCAGGAGACTGGTTAATCTACTGGGTTAAAGTCTTACACATAATGAAAGTTTACAAAATTCCACTGCCAAGAAGGAATAACCCAAGCCAGAATGCCAGTAAGTCAGGATGGTTATCTCATTATGCTGATGGCATGCAAAGTACCCAGCATCCTAAACAAGAACACAAAGTTACCTTCTCACAGAAACATGTGATAAGGGCTGGTGGAGTGGACTGCCAGAGTCTACTGGGACCTGATGGGTCAAACAGGCTTGGATGGGGGTCGGCTTTGGATCAAACCAGGTCCTAGCTCCTATCTTGGGGAAATGTGTGGTGGTTTTGACTTTGATTTGATCCCCCACAACTATCAAATCTGGAACAACTCACGGATGCACAAACATGTTACAATGAAGCAGGTGGCACACCAACATTCTGAAGCAACAAGTTCCTGAATTTTAGTAAGCAGAAGTACAAAACATCTTCAAAAACATATTTTTGTAAGAATTAAAATACTGCAGATGCCAACACCAGAAAACATTAGGGAGACAATGCTTTCTTTAAAATATTTACTTTCCACTAAAGAATGATGATAACTAAGGGTCTGTTTAATTGTCAATTAAAAAGATTACTGAACACATTTCCTACCATTTGAATAACTCTGTAGGTCTATCAATAGATCCCTTATGTGTATCAGTATTTTAGGACAATGCAGCTCTCAGAGTACCAATGAAGTGACGACTCACCTGAAATCACTGGGGAGATCAGGGTCCTCCCCATAGGTTGAATAGATTAAATCAGAATCGTCCTTGCTGATATTTGCAAACGTGGAGTCATAATGTGGTGCGTAAGAACTGTAAGGTCCATAACTCAAGTATAACACTGTTGATGAAAACACACACAGAACCACAATACCATTCTTTAACTTGTATGTCAATCTATTTTTCTAATTATTAAAGATTATTCCCTTCTAACTTTGCTACTTCACTGACTGGCAAACAAATCCAAGGTAAATTATTTTCTCCAAAATATATACTTATAAGTCACAACTCAAGTGAATCTTTTCTCACAATGGGGAGGGGAAAAACAAGAAAGAAAACTCATTCTGAATATTAATACTGATTTTTCAGTTTCTTCTTTAAAATATCTAATTAATGTTGCAAAAATACTACAAATAGAGTTAAAGTAATGGTAATTATGCTTCTTTTCCTCACTCCTTGAAAATGAGAAGAGAAAAAACTTTACCACCACAGGGGAGCCTTACCTGGAGTTACTTTGTTCCTTTTATCCTCTTTGAACCCCTGCAAAGTATTCACTCCAGACTGTAGTCTTCCAGTTGTCATCCCCAGTCTCACAGGACAATAGCCTGGTTCTAAAATGTAAGAGCAGCATGGTGGAAACGGCTCACGTGGCAGTGACCCCATGGCGCTTCACGACATCCACCTGACTCCGGGCAGCCCTTACCATATCCATCCTTTTTTTTTTTTTTTTTACCCATTTTTAACAAAAAAAGCTGAGCTGAGAAAGGCAGGAATGTAGCCAGGATCCAAATCTGGTCCTTTTCATCATACCCTGCAGCATCCTGGAATTCTCTATAATCATGTTGCACTTCACTTTAAAAAACATTTAAAAGTCAGACCTTTCAGTGTTAAGATGAGTAAAAGAAGGGGAAATCCCTGATTAAAGACAAGAATTCATAATACATTCAGGATAAATTAATCTCTACAAGAGGCAGACTTGTACTGCAGGGACGAACAACCTTTAAAGACGAAAAGCCTGTAAACCAGGCATGAACCCCTGTGATGATGTTGGAAATCTGCGATATAAGCCTAAGAACAGAGAGGGATGGCGTCAGGAGAGAATGTGGTCTCTAACAAAATCCAACAGAAGAGACTGTTTTCTTCTGAAGACGAGCTCTGGTTTCTGTAACAAGACCACCCTGGAATAGAGTCTACTTCCACATGTGATCAGTGTGACAAAGTGGAAGCACTTGTGAGAAGCTCCAAACCTCTGAACAAAATCTTCCTTCCTTGGTCAGCATGTGGTGTCTTAACTGGTACTAGTACCTCCAACCAGGAGGATGAAGCTGAGACGCGAGCAGGGGCATCTTCCACCTTAAACCAGTAAACTGGCCTCCTGGGGGAGCAGCTGTTGAGTGTGAGGATCAAGTCAGTGTTGGCCGCATGTGAAAATGTCTACAGGAGCTGGAAACCCAGAAAACCAGACCAAGAGCAGAGTCCAGAACCCCAGGTACAAAGAAAGGGGCAGACCTTTGTGCCTTTTAGAAAGCTTTCACCTAAATCAACTTAGCTGCATCTCTTATCACCAAATTTTAATCACTGATACATCAGAAAGAGCAATGTTCTCAATCCTGTGGCATTTTCTATGACCCAAGACTCTAAAAAACTCTACATGAAAAGTTCATATAAAAGTAAAAAATGGGGCCAGAGCGAAAAGAGCAAGTTGTGGGTAGTGGCGGCGGCAGCGGTGGGGTGTGGGCAGTGGTGCTGCATGGCCACAGCCACAGCGGGGGCAGCCGCTCCGGCCTGAGCAGCAAGGCCCGGTCCATGGCCTGTACCTCTGCATCAACCTGGAAGGGCTGCAGGGCCTCACAGGGTAAATAAATAAAAAAGTGAATGAGTTTTGTCTTGAAATCATAGCACCAGTTCCTTTTCTTCTAAGTCAAGGAGCCTATTAATGCTCTCCTACTTCAGCATTTCAAGAGTGTACTGCAATGCTAAAAGGAAACATTGACAGGCTGGCATCAAGCTCTTCTCTGCTTCAGATTTTTTTTTTACTTGTTATTCCCCAATCCCTTCCTCACCACTTTGGGATCAACCTAAACATCTCGTAAGGAAGCCGTCTTTGACCTCCAGACACTGTTACTACTCTGCTGCTCTGCTCCCCTGCTGCACTGATTCTTGATTCTTTCTGTGTTATTCTTTCCCCACCCCATAGAATGTAAGAGGAAAGGACTTGTCTGTTCCTCTTTCGTTCCCTTTTACACCTAGCTCCACCTCCAGCTCCTAAGACAGTGCCTTCCTCAATGCAAATAATAAATATTGGAAACTATTTCCTGGAATTTTGTCATTATTCATTTCTGTATCCCCAATTATCTCCCTCCTAATGGTAGTAGGAAAAGTTATTTATAGAATAAACATTCTCATGCTTATCACAACATGATTCCAAGATAAATGATACATATTTCCCATTCTTACATCAAATTTCAAAATATTCCCTATTCTATTTCCATTAAAATATCATTTGAAAAAATAAAAGTATGACTGATGTTCTAAAACAGTGATTTCCTAACCTTTATAATCTATCAACCACAGTGAAAGATATAATTCATTTACTATATATTATTCCACTACCATTAAGGTACTACTACACGGCATATATACTAATTTTATTCTCTAAAGTTAAAAAGTCTGTTAAATTTTATTATGCCATAGTCTGAAGGTTTTGAGACATTGCCTGAGTCTTTTTGAGGTATCTCAAAAAGTGCCAGTCTCTTGAACCAGGGCTAGAAATGACTGCCTAATATTTTGGGTTTGTTAACGGTGCATATGATAGTCCAGCTATTTAGAATTACTTAAGTCTTTTTTTAATGTGGTCCACATTTTAAAAAGTCTTTATTGAACTTGTACAACACTGCTTCTGTTTTACGTTTTGGTTTTCTGGCTGCAAGGCATGTGTGATCTTAGCTCCCCGACCAGGGACTGAACCCGCACCTGCATTAGAAAGCAAAGGCTTAACCACTGGACTGCCAGGGACGTCCTAGGCACTTTATATTTTAAAGAAAACTTGATTTTGTAGTACTTATTTTGGGATGAAATAAAGTTAGTCTGGCTGTTAGTATGAAGTACAGGATACCTAGCCAAATTCTTTCTAGATGATGATAGTTGGGTTTATCAGCATTCAGACTTGCTCCTCTGAAACGGTCACCAGGTGACTGCTCTTTGCCACATTAGCATCAAGTTCATGCGCAATCCAATTCTGTGAACCTACCTCCTACAACAGGATCCACAGGATGGAGAAGTCCCAATGTTGTTGTTCCATCTGGTTTTCTCCTTTCAAATTCACACTGCAAAGACCCAAAGTATTCAAATGGCATAAACAGTTTTATACATGATACATATGTATGTTGCTCACCAGAAAACCTCACGTTAGTTTAATCAAACTAATGTTACAGGTGGCTATCATCATACTCATATCAACTTTCACATATATATACAGGTGCTGATGGGTTAAAGAAATAAAGGTTAGAAAAATCTCAGAATTTTAAAAGAGCTGTGTGGGTGCTTAAGGCCACCAAATTCTGTTTAAACTATTTTTAAAAAGTATACTGAAAACCAGAGAAGGGAAGTGACTTACCTAAAGCCATGGATTAATTCATTTGGTTTTAGAACCGAGGTGCTAAACATGACTTCAAAAGACCGTGTATGTTTTCTTTTAATCTTAAAAGCATGTGGTTCATTTTCCAACGTTTGAACACACTGCTCTGCTAAGTCACTTCAGTCGTGTCCGACTCTGTGTGACCCCATAGATGGCAGCCCACCAGGCTCCCCCGTCCCTGGGATTCTCCAGGCAAGAACACTGGAGTGGGTTGCCATTTCCTTCTCCAATGCATGAAAGTGAAAAGTGAAAGGGAAGTCGCTCAGTCGTGTCCGACTCTTCGCGACCCCATGGACCGCAGCCTACCAGGCTCCTCTGTCCATGGGATTTTCCAGGCAAGAGTACTGGAGTGGGGTGCCATCGCCTTCTCCGTTTGAACACATTAATGTCCTTTGAAAAAAACCCAAACCCTTCTAGCCAGTAACAGAGGATAATATGAATTATGTACTTTAAAAACAAGTGTATTACTACTTTTTCTTCTGTGAGTGCAGTCCTGAAGAGCTCTATGGCAGATATGCATTCAAAGTACACAAGCAACTTAAAAACTAAAAGTTTCAGACAACCCAAATCAGTAGGTAATGAAAAGAAAGGAAAAGCTCCATCACCTGACTATTAACAAGCCTCCTGGTCAGCTTTCCTCCAGATTCCTTAACGATACGGTCAATCTGCTCCTGCTCTCTTTCTACATTACTGCTTTTAAATTTATCTTCAAGCACATCTTTGTCTTTCCTGAAAGCACACATTAATACTAAGTAAAAAGAAAAGAAGAGGAGAAGATGAAAACATTAAAATGTAATTCCAAATATGAATACAACCAAAGCGGAGAAATTTGTGCTACTGACACCAGTTAAAACTTTGTTCCCTAATGACCTGAGAAGGGGCCCCAATAACACACAGATACTAAGGCAAGCCAAGTAGTTGGTCAGTTCCCTCCCTGTGTCCAGTATTATTTGTTTTACACATTTTTCTTAGTTTATTCATAAAAATGAACCATACCTCAAATATATTTTAAAAGCAGCAGCTGCTGCTGCTGCTAAGTCGCTTCAGTCGTGTCCGACTCTGTGCGACCCCATAGATGGCAGCCCACCAGGCTCCCCCGTCCCTGGGATTCTCCAGGCAAGAACACTGGAGTGGGTTGCCATTTCTTTCTCCAGTGCATGAAAGTGAAAAGTGAAAGAGAAGTTGCTCAGTCGTGTCTGACTCTTCGAGACCCCATGGACTGCAGCCCACCAGGCTCCACGTCCATGGGATTTTCCAGGCAAGAGTGCTGGAGTGGGGTGCCATTGCAGAGGGGTGCACAATTTGTTCTACAATTTGGTACACTGAAGTCCAACTTTTAAAATTTAAAATAAACATATATTACAATGTATAAATCTTAGAAATATAAGAAAAACCTGTCACAAGTTCACTAACAGCAAAAGTCCCAATCTGCTAACTAAACCTCTCTCCCAGAGCTGACAGCGAGGTGCTGGGTGTCAGGGCAGGTAAGGCAGCAGCCGAGCGGGATGGACATGTACGCAACTGAGTCAGGCCACATCAGCTGAGGGCTGGCAGGACCGTGGTTCACACTGCTCCCACCAGCTGACACTCAGTGGAGAACATGCACACATCTCAGTGACAGCTCGTCTGTTTGGAAGGCAGCTTTAACTGTGCTTAAGCTTAAGCGCGGGCTCGACCCCTTCGTGCAATGAGGTAATGAACATACAACTTTTTCTTAAACAAAGAGCTCTATTAATATAAACTCAATGACACCATGAGTCCCTCGAGACTATTTACTGGTTTTAAAACGACTTCCCTATAGAATAGACATTCAGAACTATTTTCTGAATTGTGTTTAGACAATTACAAACTGTGCTTTGTATGAGAAAAGGGGTGTGAGATCATCAAAATGGACTTTGACAAAACCCAGCCAACCATGGACCCAAGGCAGGTCCCCGAATTGTATTTTCTCCCATTACTGGCGTGGAAAAGACAGCTTAACCATAATATTCCAAAGATTCTTTACTTTTTATTTTCCTTATTGGGGCTCTTGAAGCCCTGTGCCTCAGCGTCTCCAGCATCGTCCCTCTCTCTTGGCCAGGAGCCGCTGTCCTCCCCACTCTGTGAGGTGTCTGTCCCGTCTCTCTGCTTCCGACTTTTCTGTAAGTCTGCCATGAAGTCTATGCTCTGCTTCAGGCTCTGAATTCTCTCCTAAAAATATTCAGCAATATTCTTATTGTATATTTGCCATTCATTTGGAAAGTAACGCATTTTCCCCCATAAGAGTTTACACTTATCCTGTCGTTAATTAGAAAAGAAAAACAATTAAATGTAATCCTGCCAACAGAACAGAATAGTCAGGAACCAGGACAATAAAGTCTATTCCTTCAATGCAGGTAATTTCCAACATCAGAGAAGGCTCTGCAACTTTACTGCATCATCAAAAAGTTCACAGGAGAGAATGTGTGAATAAAGACTAAAATATTCTTAGCAGTAGTAAATTTGAAGTTTAATAGTGTGTTAAAACTTCATATTTAATAGAAACAGTTCATCTTTTGAAATTTAAGAATTATTAGATATTTAAAATGAGCATGGGAAGATCTCTTACATTTTGGTATCCTGGGATGATCACTGAGGACTGGCATTTTTCTGTGTGAAAACACGCCTCAAAGAGAAAAGGCTGCTAGCATAGTTTCTTTTTAAGAACTCATAATGTTCTAACCAAAGAAGTACTGTTTCTATTCTGTGAAACATGTGCTGAATTTTCCACTGCATCCCTTATGGCCTGTGGTTTCTGGACAAATGTTAAAGAGGCAGACTTGTTCCTAGCAACTACTCTGCCTTTTAATTCTGTGTTGTCAATGGACAAAATATGGAGCGTAGTCTCCTTAGGGCTACATAGTAACAGCAGGGAAGACTTCTACAGAATAACAGAAACTAGAACTGGAAAGGACAAGAGGTCATTCAGATAAGAACAATGTAGCCCAGAAATGCTAAATGACTCAACTAAGGTCTCAGAGCCACTGACTAGGAGCAGGCCTCTTGGATCTCATGATGGGGCCTTTTCTCATCATACTCTGCTGTGTTAGCAGTGCAGATTGTGACAGCCTCAGGAAATGGACCCTGCTAATTTTACTGCACTATAATTTTTAATTATATTAAAATATACATGATATATATATATAAATACACATATAACAAACAAATGCTGCTGCTACTGCTAAGTTGCTTCAGTTGTGTCTGACTCTGTGCGACCGCACAGATAGCAGCCCACCAGGCTCCCTCGTCCCTGGCATTATCCAGGCAAGAACACTGGAGTGGGTTGCCATTTCCTTCCCCAAGGCATGAAAGTGAAAAGTGAAAGTTGAAGTCGCTCAGTCTTGTCCGTCTCTTCGAGACCCCATGCACATATATATATATATATACATATATATACACACACATATATAGAGAGGGACAGCTTCCCTCATAGTTCAGTCAGTAAAGAAGCTACCTGCAATGCAGGAGACCTGGGTTTGATTCCTGGGTTGGGAAGATCCCCTGGAGAAGAAAATGGTAACCCACTCCAGTATTCTTGCCTGGAGAATCCCATAGACAGAGGAGCCTGTCAGGTTACAGTCCATGGGGTTGCAAGAGTTGGTCACAACTTAGCGACTAAATCATCATAATTTTTAAAATAATGTCAAAACTATTTAAGTAGACAAAGACATGGGTAAAGGAGAAAATAAGAACCTTGTTAATTTATTACTAGACAGGAAAAGTTTTAACAGATTTAAATTCTAGTATTTTTCTAAGCATTACACATATTAGCAAATCAGAATTATACTGAATAAGCAAATTTTCTTTCAGTTAATAAACTGTATCTCCCCTCTGTTTCATTAGTCTTTAAAATATTTTAAGTAACTGTACAGTATTTTATCCCATGTGTGTCCCATGGTTTAATTAATGACCCCCTACTGAACATTTAACTTATTTTCAAGTTTCTGTTATTATAAATAAAAATCTCTAGGAATCCCTATCTCTTTAGAATAAATCAGAGGAGTAAAACAGCTTCGCTGGTGGCTCAGCGGTAAACAATCTGCTACAAGCCAAGAGACCCGGGTTTGATCCCTGGGTTGGGAAAATCCCCGGAGAAGGGAATGGCAACCCACTCCAGTATTCTTGCCTGGAGAATCCCATGGAGACATAAGCCAGGTGGGCTACAGTCCATGGGGTAGCAAAGAGTTGGCCACACTGAGCGACTAACACATGAGTAAAAATACTAGGTCAAAGGGAATGAATATTTTTTAAGGCTTTTGATGTTTACTGTTAAACTGCTTCCCAGAAAAGTTTTAACAGTTTTTAGTGTTTGAGCATCCCACCAAGTGTTTGAAATTTTCTCTGACTCCTTGGCAAACTGATTCAGTTCAGTTCAGTTCAGTCGCTCAGTCGTGTCCTACTCTTTGCGACCCCATGAATCGCAGCACACCAGGCCTCCCTTTCAATCACCATCTCCCGGAGTTCACTCAGATTCACATCCATCAAGTCCGTGATACCATCCAGCCATCTCATCCTCTGTCATCCCCTTCTCCTCCTGCCCCCAATCCCTCCCAGCATCAGAGTCTTTTCCAGTGAGTCAACTCTTCACATGAGGTGGCCAAAGTACTGAAGCTTCAGCTTTAGCATCGTTCCTTCCAAAGAAATCCCAGGGTTGATCTCCTTCAAAATGGAATGGTTGGATCTCCTTGCAGTCCAAGGAACTCTCAAGAGTCTTCTCCAACACCACAGGTCAAAAGCATCAATTCTTCAGTGCTCAGCCTTCTTCACAGTCCAACTTTCACATCCATACATGACCACAGGAAAAACCATAGCCTTGACTAGACGGACCTTAGTTGGCAAAGTAATGTCTCTGCTTTTGAATATACTATCTAGGTTGCTCACAACTTTTCTTCCAAGGCGTAAGC
This sequence comes from Ovis canadensis, assembly GCF_042477335.2. Taxonomy (NCBI): domain Eukaryota; kingdom Metazoa; phylum Chordata; class Mammalia; order Artiodactyla; family Bovidae; genus Ovis; species Ovis canadensis. The sequence goes on from NC_091258.1 coordinate 31,916,762, forward strand.
CTCTTTTAATTTCATGGCTGCAGACACCATCTGCAGTGATTTTGGAGCCCCCAAAAATAAAGTCTGAAACTGTTTCTACTGTTTCCCATGAAGTGATGGGACCAGATGCCATGATCTTCGTTTTCTGAATGTTGAGCTTTAAGCCAACTTTTTCCCTCTTTCACTTTCATCAAGAGGCTTTTAAGCTCCTCTTCACTTTCTGCCATAAGGGTGGTGTCATCTGCATATTTGAGGTTATTGATATTTCTCCTGGCAATCTTGATTCCAGCTGGTGTTTCTTCCAGTCCAGCGTTTCTCATGATGTACTCTGCATGTAAGTTAAATAAGCAGGGTGACAATATACAGCCTTGATGTACTCCTTTTCCCTTTTGGAACCAGTCTGTTGTTCCATGTCCAGTTCTAACTGTTGCTTCCTCACCTGCATACAGATTTCTCAAGAGGCAGGTCAGGTGGTCTGGTATTCCCATCTCTTTCAGAATTTCCCACAGTTTACTGTGATCCACACAGTCAAAGGCTTTGGCATAGTCAATAAAGCAGAAGTAGATGTTTTTCTGGAATTCTTTTGCTTTTTCCATGATCTAGCGGATGTTGGCAATTTGATCTCTGGTTCCTTTGCCTTTTCTAAAATTAGCTTGAACATCAGGGAGTTCACAGTTCACGTATTGCTGAAACCTGGCTTGGAGAATTTTGAGCATTACTTTACTAGCATGTGAGATGAGCGCAATTGTGTGGTAGTTTGAGCATTCTTTGGCATTGCCTTTCTTTGGAATTGGAATGAAAACTGACCTTTTCCAGTCCTGTGGCCACTGCTGAGTTTTCCAAATTTGCTGGCATATTGAGTGCAGCACTTTCACAGCATCATCTTTCAGGATTTGAAATAGCTCAACTGGAATGCCATCACCTCCACTAGCTTTGGTCATAGTGATGCTTTCTAAGGCCCACTTGACTTCACATTCTAAGATGTCTGGCTCTAGATTAGTGATCACATCATCATGATTATCTAGGTCATGAAGATCTTTCTTGTACAGTTCTTCCGTGTATTCTTGCCACCTCTTCTTAATATCTTCTGCTTCTGTTAGGTCCATACCATTTCCGTCCTTTATCAAGCCCATCTTTGCATGAAATGTTCCCTTGGTATCTCTAATTTTCTTGAAGAGACCTCCAGTCTTTCCCATTCTGTTGTTTTCCTCTATTTCTATGCACTGATCACTGAAGAAGGCTTTCTTATCTCTTCTTGCTATTCTTTGGAACTCTGCATTCAGATTCTTATATCTTTCCTTTTCTCCTTTGCTTTTCTCTTCTCTTCTTTTCACAGCTATTTGTAAGGCCTCCCCAGACAGCCATTTCGCTTTTCTTCTTTTCCATGGGGATGGTCTTGATCCCTGTCTCCTGTACAATGTCACAAACCTCATTCCGTAGTTCATCAGGCACTCTATCTATCAGATCTAGGCCCTTAAATCTATTTCTCACTTCCACTGTATAATCATAACGGATTTGATTTAGGTCATACCTGAACGGTCTAGTGGTTTTCCCTACTTTCTTCAATTTAAGTCTGAATTTGGTAATAAGGAGTTCATGATCTGAGCCACAGTCAGCTCCTGCTCTTGTTTTTGTTGACTGTATAGAGCTTCTCCATCTTTGGCTGCAAAGAATATAATCAATCTGATTTCAGTGTTGACCATCTGGTGATGTCCATGTGTAGTCTTCTCGTGTTGTTGGAAGACGGTGTTTGCTATGACCAGTGCATTTTCTTGGCAAAACTCTATTAGTCTTTGCCCTGCTTCATTCCGTATTCCAAGGCCAAATTTGCCTGTTACTCCAGGTGTTTCTTGACTTCCTACTTTTGCATTCCAGTCCCCTATAATGAAAAGGACGTCTTTTTTGGGTGTTAGTTCTAAAGGGTCTTGTAGGGTCTTCATAAAACCGTTCAACTTCAGTTTCTTCAGCGTTACTGGTTGGGGCATAGACTTGGATAACTGTGATATTGAATGGTTTGCCTTGGAGACGAACAGAGATCATTCTGCCGTTTTTGAGATTGCATCCAAGTACTGCATTTCGGACTCTTTTGTTGACCATGATGGCTACTCCATTTCTTCTGAGGGATTCCTGCCCGCAGTAGTAGATATAATGGTCATCTGAGTTAAATTCACCCATTCCAGTCCATTTTAGTTCAGTGATTCCTAGAATGTTGCCATTCACCCTTGCCATCTCTTGTCTGACCACTTCCAATTTGCCTTGATTCGTGGACCTAACATCCAGGTTCCTATGCAATACTGCTCTTTACAGCATCGGATCTTGCTTCTATCACCAGTCACATCCACAACTGGGTATTGTTTTTGCTTTGGCTCCATCCCTTCATTCTTTCTGGAGTTATTTCTCCACTGATCTCCAGTAGCATATTGGGCACCTACTGACCTGGGGAGTTCCTCTTTTGGTATCCTATCATTTTGCCTTTTCATACTGTTCATGGGGTTCTCAAGGCAAGAATACTGAAGTGGCTTGCCATTCCCTTCTCCAGTGGACCACATTCTGTCAGACCTCTCCACCATGACCCGCCCGTCTTGGGTTGCCCCGCAGGCATGGCTTGGTTTCATTGAGTTAGACAAGGCTGTGGTCCTAGTGTGATTAGACTGACTAGTTTTCTGTGAGTATGGTTTCAGTGTGTCTGCCCTCTGATGGCAAACTGATTAGTACCATTAAAATAAAAAAATACTGGACTTTTCCTGGCAGTCTAGTGGCAGGTGGCTCAGGTTCAATCCCTGGAACTTAGGGGTGGGATAAAAAAAAAAACAACCTGATTTTTAAAAACAGGTCTTATTTTAATATGTACTTAAAAATGTTAGTTTGATTATTTCTATATGCATTTAGTGGCCATTTGTGTTTCCTCTTGTGTATGTCACTTAAGTCATTTTTTACCCATCTACTTCTAGTACCTGAAACAGAGGCTGGCATATAGAAGGTACTCAGTAAGTGTTGGTTAAATGAATGGGCTTGGATCACAAAGTTCTCGGTAACCTTTTAACTTCCATTCTAGAATTTTATAAAGCAGAACCTAGATTAGGAATATTTTCAAACTCAGAAAAAACAATGCATCAAATTAAAATAATTCAATTAAAAGAATTTTCTAAATTTCAACACGAGTCATGGAAAAAAGTTGAGTTTAATTAATTTTACTTTAAAAGCTGAATATTGAAGCTGGAAGTCCAATACTTTGGCCACCTGATGGGAAGAGCTGACTCATTTGAAAAGACCCTGATGCTGGGAGGGATTGGGGGCAGGAGGAGAAGGGAACGACAGAGGATGAGATGGTTGGATGGCATCACTGACTCAATGGACATGGGTTTGGGTGAACTCTGGGAGTTGGTGATGGACAGGGAGGCCTGGCGTGCTGTGGTTCATGGGGTCGCAAAGAGCTGGACATGACTGAGCAACAGAATTGAACTTTAAAAGCAGTGTCTTCCTTTTTTAGTAACCAAAATGTCTCCAAATCAGCATACTGTTTATCAATTCTCCATTTTACAAATGATTAAAGGGTTGATTCTTTGCCATTTATTATTAATGGCTAACACCTATTTTGTTATACCTATACATTTGATTCCTGGGTTGGGAAAATCCCCTGGAGAAGGGGATAACAGTATACCTGTAACCTATAGGTATAGGTATCGAACCTATACCTATTGAGCTCTCACTCATGAGGTATAATTCCGTGAGGCAAGTGCTACTGTTATGCCATTCTACACAATGGTAAAACAGTTGAGAAAAGTTACATGGCCTGCCTAAGGTCACACAGTGTCTCAACAGCACAGCCAGCACTTGGAATTTGATTAGTCTGACCCAAGGTCACTATAAATATAATGTAGCATTTAGTATTTATTTAGGAGATCAAACAGTTATTCTTCATATGTCCACTCTTTATAAAAATAACACATCTACTAATAGTCACTATTTGTGTGTAACTGAAAAAAAATGATGAATGACTGCTCTACAACTGTTACACTGAATTAAAAACCAGCTATTTTTGAAAAGACACCATTCATGGAAGGGTGTGCTGGGCTCTCTTGGGAGATGTGCTATTAAAAGAGTAACTCAGAAGGTCTAAATTTAAACATTTAAAAATCACTGTTGTAAGAATCTCTCCCATCTAGGGTGGAGAGAATAGTCAACAGGAAGCAGTAACACAGGATGGGTAGGGCTCCTCAACAGGAAGAGATCTGAAGGAAAGGAAGACAACAGAGAGAGAAAGGAGAAAGTGGAAAGAAGATTTTTTTGTGTGTTTGCAGCCACCCCACCCCCAATAAAATGCAAGAGCTTCTGGAATCATTTGCATTTTGTATTAACTACATTATTTAAAGATGAGAAAACAGTGGTAAATCAAAGTTGAAAAATTTACTTGGATATATTGTTTGAAAATCAAACTTTATTCTAAAAATTAAACATGCATATTCTGGAGAAAATACTGCATTTGTTGGGTGCACCTTTACTTCAAATACAAAAATAAATATTTGCAGGTGAAAAAAATTTGGTCTTGGATTCTGAGTATTTCTGCAAAGGATGGGATAAACACTTTATATTCCCCTTTCCTCTGCATATTTTGCCAAAGATGGGTAACTGGCTTGCATTACAGCTTCCCAAGTCTTTAGGAAAGAGTGGAAATTGATGTTGTCTAAATATTAGGAGTGCAAGAATGATCATCAATCTAAATGTTTTTCTTTCCTCAGTTAAGTGGATCCAACAATCTTTCAGAGCCAAGCACACAGACACCAAGACATCTGCACCCCAAGGCAATTCTTTAAATGTAAAACTGTGATTCAGATGATCACCACAAAAACTGGAAAACCACGAGCACCTGCGGACGACTTGTCTTTGCTATCCTCCAACTCCCCTCAATTTCAGCCTGAGCTCTTGATTCCAATTTCTTTCTCTTCCTCATACCTGTTTCTTTTTTTTTTTTTTGCAAAAACATTCTATCTTGTTCTTCTTGGTATACTCCCTACTCTAGCTCTTATCTAAAATCAGCATAGTAATGCTAGCACTTATCTTAGAGGCCTTCTTCTCTACAGATAAGAACACAGAGGCCCAAGGTCCACAAGTCAGTGGAAAAGAGATAAAACTAGAACCCAGTCTTCTGACTTCCTGCCAAGATAAGGTTTGTCTCAGTTAATTTTCCATCTATTCAGGGCTGTGAGTAAAACCTCACAAGACGTGATTCATCTGGTGAGTTCTCCTCCTCTTCCAGTAGATGCAAGTGATCACTTCAATTTCCTCAGCCACTGCTCTGCAATGAGACTCCTGTCAGTCTCTGCCACTATCTATGGCATCTTTGTTTTGAATAAGTTATTGTGTAAGCTTCCTCATGAAGCTTGATGATAATGATGTGTCCTCTACATACATTTCTCCCACTTCACACACCTTACTGTCAATCGGTTCTTGTTCTTCAAGGGAGAATCTGCTCCTATGGGGAGGTGGCTTTCAGACAATTACCAGTGATTGCTCATTTGTCTATTTCCTTTCTTTCTACCTGAAGGAGATCCTGTGCTTCACCAGAACATTAGCTTCCACCCCTGCAAAGGGAAACAGGGTGCTCTCCTTCCAAAAGATTTCATAACTCATATAATCTATCCTGTCTTGGAATTCAAGATGATGTCTGTTTCACAGTCAATATAAGTCTATCTAATGAATACCAACTCAACAGCTTCCAAATAAATAATTACAAGTGATGCCAATATTTATTTGTATAATTCCAAATGAGAGTCTTCCTGCTGTAATCTTCTTTATGTTAAAATTTTTTAAAATTTAATATTTCCTACTTTAATATAACCTGTCTATAAAATAAGACCTGAACTGTATTGGATCTGTATCACTATGACCAAAATCAAAGGAATATAAATTTTATAATAATTATTATTTATGACAAAGAATTTCCTTTACCTGGCTAAGAATTTTCATCCCTGAGTGCAACAGCTTTTTCGCAGCTTTATAATAAATCGTCTCTGGTTTGTTGTAAATCATAGCGTTAGTACACATTAGTTTGAAGTTATCCTGCAGAGAAAATATTAGGAAGGAATGCATTAAGACAAAACAAAGTACCCTCCTGTCCTGGTCTAAAATTATGCAGGTCCTCAAAAAGCTCAAAACAACCACCATCAAACAAATAAAAACAAACCAGTAAAAAACCACCATCTTTCCTTTTGTTTACTAAACAACATTAATAGCAATTTATTAAGTTTTAAAACTAACAAAGCAAATACTGCAAAATTAATTTAAACATCCGACTACATTCCTTTACAAATTCTAAACATTCTATAGTAACTACATAAACTTTATAGATTCTGAGATAAAATTTTAAAATGGGTTTCTTCAGTATAATCTTACTGCACACAAAGAGCATTAGAAAATACTTCTATCTTACATTTAATAATTACTGAGTATTTCATTTAATTAAAAAAATCCTTAGTTTAAAAACAAACATCTTAATTATCCATTGATGAATTAAATATTTTATTTTGGATCTTGACTGAAAACTGGGACAATTGTAAATTATCCTAACAATATTTCCTACCAGAGTCAAATTAACTGAGCAAAAATGGCAAAACATTTACACTAATTTAAGTGTTTGGATACGATTATAAGCTAAATATAATCTGCAGAATGTTGCAAAATCATGCCAACCTGAAATAAACCATACAACTTCAAAGACATACAACATTTAACCAGAGTAGGCAAGCTATCAAAACTGTACTTTTGGTTTAAATTTCAAAGTATGCACATGTGCTAGGGAACTCAATTCCACTGCGTATTTTCATGGTTAAGTAATTTTTGCATTGTATAAATATGAGAGTGATTATGCCAAGGCCTTACTAAATAAAAATTATAAAAACTCAACAAAAAAGAATCTGACCCTCAGCCTCCTCTGAATTTAAAACATTTAAGCCCCACTATTTAATAACTAGTGATGACAGCCTAAAACATTTAATGTAATGAAAATGGGTGGGCTGAATATTATTTAAAAGTACATGAGAAGACTGAGTCAAGTGTCACAATAAATTTGGCGTTAAATTTAAAGCAGACGAAGTATATGTGGATCCTCAGTTCTTGGCCAAGTCTCTAATCAGTTAGGATTTTGTTAGGTCATCATCTCTAGGAATCTGAGGAAAGCTATGGATCTACTCCTCAAGCGCACACATGTAATACAAAGGTGAACACAAAATTCCTCTGTAATTTTATAAAATTCCTGATCCCTCTAAAGGCTCATCCATGGCTACCCAAAAGACCCCAGGTTCGGAACCTTTGCTATAGATATTCTGAAAAGCTATCATTCCATTAAAATTATTAAATATGTATTTGGGGAAGGAGAGGCAAATGAGGGGAGACAAACTAGGTGACTACCATACTAAATGACCACTGGTCCTATAACTGGAAAACGTACTGGATCATTCTACAGACTACAGGTCTGATCCATTACTTCATGAATCTTTTACAAATTACTTATTCATCTAGTAACATCTTTTGGTTGTGCTGGGTCTTTGTTGCTGCGTGGGCTTTCCTCTAGGTGCAGAGAACAGGGGCTACCCTCTGGTTGTGATACATGGACTTCTTAGAGTCGTGGCTTCTAATAGGGCACAGGTTCAACAGTTGTGGTACACAGGCCTAGCTGCTCTACGCCATGTGGGATCTTCCCGGATCAGGGATTGAACCTGCATCTCCTATCCGATCCCTGAGTTGGGAAGATCCTCTGGAGAAGGGAAAGGCTACCCACTCCAGTAGTCTGGCCTGGAGAACTGCATGGACTGTATAGTCCATGGAGTTGCAAAGAGTCAGACACAACTGAGTGACTTTCACTCTCATTCGTCCACTGGCAGGCAGGTTCTTTACCACTGAGGCTCCAGGGAAGCCCTATTATTCCATGAATCTTAACTGTCATGTGCTAGACTTTACTGGATTTTTGTGTAATGGCAATTGTTCTTTCATAAAGTTGAATGACCTTTCTGCATGCTTCCAAGTATTAAAAAAAAAAAACCCTCAAACAGTTTAATGAGCTGGATAAGCTAATTAAACATTACATGGGGCTATTGAATTTTCTTGAGAAAAAAATACAGCTGTATAGAAAACTCCAAAGTTAAAAATACTTGTTCATTTTAATTATGATAAATCTTGACCATCTGCTCAAAAACACTTAGTGGGCATACTTCTACTCTCTCTTGTCATTGTAAGGGAAAGATCAAAGGGAAGTTATTCACAGAAAGGAAAAAAAGCTGAAAAATTTTCCATTAAGCAATAATAAGATCAGAAACATGCTGAAATAAACAGTTTTAGCTTAACTTTCACCAGATGAAAAGTTGAGAAAATTTTCTGTTTCTCTGAATACAAGAGAATATAATTCAGGTTTTTCAGAGTGAAATATACATTCAAACTGACAGTAAAGACAGAACTAAATGCTAGTATTATTCATAAAATTCAGCTAGTCAACGTGTATTAAAAAAAAAAAGAGACCAAGTAAAGATAACATTTACTGTCTCATTTTCCTTCTATAAATGATTAGGGTCTAGCCCTTGGGTCAGATGAGAACACTACAATATTCATTCAGAAAAAAGACAAAGGTAGAGTAGACACACTATTTAAACACTTGAGTTTGTGATGGTTTGGTACAGAGCAAATTAAAACAGCAAACACACAGCCCTTTTCCTTAGGATGATTAAAATGAAAAGCTTAACTCTGAAACCAGCATCTACATCAAGGCTATTCAAAGATAGAAAAATGTCAACTATAACACCAGGCATGTGTATCATCTTCGTGGCTTGTAGGTTCTTTACTTGTAATTTTAAAATTTCTTATTGCTGAATGTTGAAGAAAATATGCTAAAAAAAATACAGCCAAAGTGAATTCAGGGAGCAACTCACTTTCATCAAACTAGATAACGTAATTAAACTTCTGCTTGGTATTTCTTGACAAGCCGATTTATTCTCTATTTTACATGTCCAGAAACAGAAACTACTCTAAATCAACTTCCATTAAGATACTAACTTTAATATTTTGTAAAAATCTATAATGGAAAATAATCAAGAAAAAAATACACAGCCCAATCACTTTGTGGTACACCTGAAACCAATACAACATTGTAAATCAACTATACTTTAATTAAAAAACGATCAATTTTACCTGTATTCATCTGAAATTTAAAATCAAACATTTTCATTTTAAAGGTTGAGAAAATATTTCATAGAACACATGAATTTCAAAATTTTACCAAAACTCACAAAATAATAAAGACAGCAGATGACTTATTTTGTCTGGTTTTCTATCACCAAGCTCAAACATGTTTTCTAAGACAAAAAAATACACATTTTGGGGTATTAACATAAACTTGAGAATGATTCTGAATACCAGACATGCAGATTTCTACAAAGACTTCCCATACACAGGGTCCAAAAGTTTGACTCTTAATTGAATAGATACTATAGCATAGCTCAGTCTATTCTCCAATACAACACAAATAACAAGTTACCTTCAGTTCTTCTATGGACTGGTAATCATTGTTCTTGATCTTTTCTTTCATGGTACTAAAATCCATTGGGTGTTTAATGATCATGGAGTAGCCGGGGGCAATAAAATCAGTCACAGGAAATGAAAAGAAAGCACTTGGGTCTTTTCTGTGAAGACAGGAAAAAAGCAAATTTTATTTCTACTACAAACAAAATTACTGGTCAAGGAGTATTAAGTCAGAGGAAATCCTTCAGATGTAGAATTTGTAGCAGGCTAATATGTTTTTCACTAAAAACTGAAGTAATGATTTTGAAGACTAATAACTATTTAATAAGTTTCAGATGCTTTACACATAAATTGTACCCTTAAGACAGAATCTTTTAAAATATGCAGCTTAATTAATTCGCAACATCTCCAACACAGGGAAAGATGAAACAAAATAAGAAATCTCGACTAACTAAAAAATGTTTTGCACTCTGGGAAATTAATATTATGTATTTTTTATTAACCAGAGAAAAGGCAGAAGCAGTGACTAAAACGCACGTCTGCAGCCTTCCACACTGGCTTCTAGCTGGGCTTGGACTCTAGGCGGGCCACAGAGCTGTTGCGTCCTCATGAGCGCAGCTGGCCCTCTGTATCTGCGGGCTTCCCAAACGTGGGTATGAGAGATGACTGTTCACTGGACTGCTGCCATTTTCTGTAAGGGACTTGAGCATCCTTGGATTCTGGTACCCATGGGGGCTCCTGGAATCAATCCCATGTGGATACCGAAGGACAACCATATATATTTTCTTAAATGAATGGGTATAACTTCCTATCATGTGTGTAGGGGACTGCTCAAAAAATGGACATTAAAAAGGTTATAGTACCTCCAAACTTGAGACCCAGTGCTTTCTATCATAGGTTCTTAACCCTGCCTGTACATGAGAATCATGAGAGGCGCTTTAAAAAGAATTCCAGTGTGGTGGGAGGCTAACCCTAGACCCACTACATGCGAATCTCTTGCGGGAGGAAGAGTGGTCCAGGCACTGGTTTTTCTAGGGTTGAATTTTGGTACTTACAGGATAGACAGAGTTGAAAACCACTGCTCTATATGATTAGTTCATTAGACTGTTATTTTCCTCTGGAAATTTGGCATATCAAAGCTTTCTTACTCCAAATAACCACAGCATTAATAATGATTAAAAAGTCATAATAATGGAAGCAATTTAAAAAATAAATTTACCACATGCCAGGCACAGTGGTAGGGAATTGATGTATTTTTATATCTAATGCTCACAAAAGCCATCAAGGAGCTGGTATTCTCACTTAGAGATGAGGATACTGAGGCTCAGAGGTCAAATTATTTGTTTTAGGTCATAAATCTGACAAAATACAGAGTTAGAATCTGAACTCAGGTGTGTGTGTATCTGCCTTGGTTCTTCCCAGCAGGACACCTACCTGTAACAGTAAAAAATATTGAGAATAAGCAAAAATGTCCAGTTTGGAACTTACAGATCCAAATGCATACTATCCATAGAAGTTACTTGAATAACACCACGAAGCATCTCTGGTGGACCTCTTCAGAGCAAATTATCTAGACGCCCTAAAATTAGTCATTTTAATATAGAGTCCGACTTGGTTTGACCAAAGATGCTATTACTAAACCTGGTCAATTACATTCTTTTCCAGTATCTGCACTGAGCCTCAAGGACCAAGAATCACTAAGGCTATTAAAAAAAATATGGCTCTGAGTTCTAATTCCCATAATGTTCTGAGCAATGTGAACATTCTCAGACTGAGAGAGACTGACAAGTAGATTTCTCTTACGGAAACATCATTAACTTATATTCTGGTCTTGTACTGCAAGAAACAAAATTAAAAGGTAGCCAAACACTTTATAGTCAAAAATTCTAATTGAGTTGGAATGCTCAGTACTTACCTGTTTACTCCTTTGGGACAAGCAATGAATGATTATTCAAGTGTTAAGACTTGAGATGTAAATTTCTCAACTGTTCTTTAACACCAAAAAAGGAAGAGAGGTCACTGATTTCTGATTTTCACTGCAAAACTGAATAGGTGTTGAATACAGATAGCTTTATTTTAAAAAGTATTTATGATAAGTGCTGGGGTTGACATATAAGTCCAACACAGTCAGAAGAAATCTCACTGTATGAATGCATGCATGCCCTATATCCATGAATCCTCTGCTAATAATGTAGATGTCTTTAGGCTAAAACTTTAAATTCTGAGTGAACTGAGGTATCAAAATAAATATTTTAACAAGGATTAAGTTATTCTTTTCTCTTTTAAGAACTTCACATTGGTTTTTCCAAGTTACTATACTTTTTAGAACAAATTTCTGCATTTAAGAGAGGGTACAAATCTTATTTACGATATTTTGTTTCTTCTCCCAGACTTGGTAATTACTGAACACTCACAGCAGTGATAAGCAGCACAGACCTATAGAAGGTGTTTTGATCTATTAGCAAAATGGAAATACCTGTATTATTTAATCCTGGTTTAAAGCTTTAACATCAGAAGTTACTTTAGATTAAGGAAAAATCTGCCATTAAGAGGATTATGTAACACTCTTCAAGCTGCCAGTTAAAACAAACCAAATGAGAACATCTAAAAGTCAGCCTCTTGGAGTATTACTATTGCCAGGCAAAATATTTATCATCCACTTTAAAATCAAGTACATTTGGATATAGGCCACAATATGTGATTTGAAATAATAATAATAAAAAGAAGTGGTTTGGATCCTCTATTTCCCATTTCAATTTCCATGTTATAAAAATGCTAGAAAAAAATTCACCTCTGCAGTTGTCTCATCAGTTGATTCAAAGCTTCTTGAAGAGGTGTCTGTTCTACTTCTAAAGCAAAGAAAGAAGACCATTTTAAAAGAGAAGATCTAGAGAGTATTGTTTAGCTTATTTTCTACAGATGACTTATCTCATACCCATCATTAAATTATCTCATACAGAAACTCCATTTATTTTTCAAATATGCTGAAGTAAGAGAACAAGAAGTTTGAAAAAGAAATTAAAGTTCTTAAGCAGTAATATAAGAAAATGTAAACAAATTTTTTTTAAAAACAAATTTTAATTTAACAGCTTTTAAACTTTTAACTTTCCCTGGCTAACATCCTTAAAATAATTTCAGCTTCCTCATTCAGGACAGTTAATTCAGAGTTAGTCCAACCTTCTTGTTTGGCTAAAGAGCTTGCAAGAGGCTTCTCAGGAGGCAAGTCTAATCGTACAGGGGCCTGACACTGTAGGTCTTTTTCTGCCTCAATATCCACATGGTCACGATCTCGCTTTCTTTTATCCTCCTACAGGGAACAAAAAGAGATAATTTAGAAATATTTCAGAGCTGATTCCTTTAAATCATTTGATTTCAGTGGAAAAAAATAAGATGCCACTGAAGATGATTAATAATGAAATCTTAATGTTATTTCACTGCCATCTACTGGGAAATAAGAGAATATCATGTTCATAAATGGGAGGGGAAAGTGCTTCTATATGCTAGAATTAAGTAATCAGAAAAATAATACTATTCATAGAAGCAAAATAACACACCAGGAGTAAATCTAATAAAAGATGACCAATTACCTTTTAGGAAAAATTGTGAAACATTATTGAAAGGCCATTGTGAAAGACCTGAATAAAGGAGATATACCATGTTCATGAACTGAAAGATAGTTCGCTCCAAAGTAATCTATAAATAAAATGCAAAGCCTATCAAAATTGTAAGCCAGGATTTTCCATTAAATTTGACAAGCCAGTCATATAATTTATCTTGAAGAGTGAATCATCAATACAGTCAGAACAGTTTGAAAAAGGTCACAATAAAATGTGTGCTATCAGTTTGTATAAAGTGACAAGACAATGTGGGTCTGACACAGGGACAAACAAACCTATGAAACAGAGACCAGAGAGCCAGAGCCAGACTTGTGCACACAGAGAAGTCCTAACAGATCAGAAAGTGCAAGCGAAGCCGCTCGGTCGAGCCCCATCCCGTGGCACGACAGATCAGCTACGAAAGGGCAGTGCTGGGCCAACTGGTTGTCCACGTGAGGTTAGAGCTCGGTCGAGCCCCATCCTGCGGCACGACAGATCAGCTACGAAAGGGCAGTGCTGGGCCAACTGGTCATCCACGTGAGATTAGAGCTCTACCTCACACCACATGCAAACATAAGTTTTAGATACGTAAAAGAGTTGATTTTAAAACTCAACATAGAGTAAGAGAATCTTTATGACTTAAGAACGGAAAGATTTTCTTATCTATAAAAGACCAGATACTGACTGAGAAACACAAATAAATCAAAATATTAGCAAAGATTACATAAAGAGCATTTATAAATTCATGTAAAAAGGCAAATAACCCAACAGAAAATGGGTAAAGGAAATCACAGCTAAGCCCCAGAAAAGACATGTAGAAATGTTAAGAAACATGAAAACTAGCTTCAAGATCCCTGGAACTCTGGGATTTATGAATTTAAAAACCGGAAGGTACTTCACATCTCTATGAGTGGTAAAAATTAAAATGTCTGAAAATGTCAAGTTTTGAAAAGAATGGGCTCTTATACCTTGCAGTGCATGTGTGTGCTAAATCGCTTTAGTTGTATCCGACTCTGTGTAACCCCATGGACTGCAGCCCACCAGGCTCCTCTATCCATGGGGATTTCCCAGGCAAGAATACTGGAGTGGGTTGTCATTTCCTTCTCCAGGGGATCTTCCCAAGCCGGGAACTGAACCCGTGTCTCCTGCATTGGCAAGTGGATTTTTTACCAATGACCCACCAGGGAAACCCACAACAACCTTTTACCCTACTTCTCAGTGATTCTACTCCTGGGCATATACCCTAGAGAAACTTCCTTTCACAACTGTACATGAAGAGATGCACAAGAATATTTACTTCAGCACTCTATGAAATAGTAAAAAATCAGGAACTTATTAAAAGGAAAATCCTACTAAAAGGAAACAGAATAATAAATTACGGCATATTTACATAGCAGGTAAAATTAATAGGCTAAAGTTACACTGTATCAGCATGTATTATGTTTAGAAATAATTTCCAGAGGAAAAAGTTGAGAACTGTTACAAGATCAGCTATGTAAGTTTTGAAAATATATAAAGTGTACTTTACAAATATACACAGAAGCAGTAAAATTATAAAATAAGTTTACATGTTATACACACCAAATTCATGGTTCTCTCTAGGGAATGAGGAAGAGGAATGGATTCTGGGAGGATACACAGAAAGCTTCATTGGTGTCTGTACTCTGATATCTTTAAAAAATATAAAACCAACCAAACGGCAAAATGTTATGTTTTGCTAAAGCTGAATGGTTGGCATCCAGGAAATAGGTTAAAAAAAAATCCTGTTTTTTGCATCTTAAAAATTAAATTTTAGAGTAAAATTGCCCCAAACTATCTATTTTACACTCCTGAGACTCAAGATTCTCAATAGGATCTTATTTGCTTGGTCTACGTCCTAATTTCTTATTCTAGTATCCAAAGCGGTGGTTCTCAAAGTGTGGTTCCCAGACTAGCAACATCAGCCTTATCTGGGAAATTACTAGAAATGCAAATTCTGAGGTCTCATGAAGGTTTGCAAGTGTCAGCGTGCATCAGAATCATTTGAAAGTCTTGTTAGAACACTAGTGATTAGGTCCTGTCCCCAGAGTTACCGATCCAGTAGGTCTAGTGTACAGTCTGTGAATCTGCATTACTAACAAGTTTCTAGGCTAAACATCAGTGATACAGAGCTTCACATTCTATAGTCCAAAGCATCTAATACAGAAAATATGACTGGTTGAAGCTCCAGAGAACAATGTTATAAATTGTACTTACTGTGCACTTGAGGTCAGTTTCCATTAAGTTGACTGGTGTCTTTTTTTATGGCCCTATGACATATTCTGGAGCAGTAATTTTTGACTCATGGAAGTTTTTTATCTTTTCCCCAGAAAAACTGGCATTAATCTTTTGTAGGTTGGCAGGTTTTGAACATCTGTTCAATGGAAAAAGACCTCAGAGAGAAGATCTCTTCCTGTTAAATGTAAACAGTGGGTAAAGGACAGCTTGAAAGGCAATTAAGCACTCTCCTAGGTGGAAAGAACTAAGGCCTTAGTGCAAAAAGTCTAGAGTAGGGATTGGCAAACTTTTTTGGTGAACAACCAGGTAACATATAATTTAGGCTTTGTGGTCCATAATGTCAGTGACAACTATTAATATTAACCTTTGCCAGTATAGCAAGAAAGCAGCCACAGACAACATAATGGGTGTGGCTGTGCTCTAATAAAACTTTATTTACAAAATCAAGTGGTGTTGGCTCTAGTTTGCTGACACATGGTCTAGAGGCTCAAGTTCTTGCTCTAGCTTCATCTTTAACACACTCTGACCTTCTTAGGCACTCATTGACTTTCACTAGGCCTCTTTAGCAGCTACAAGATAAGAGATTCAACTGCTGATATTTATTTAACTTAACAGTTTATGAGATGGTGAAATGACCATGAAATAGAAAAGCTGAAAAAGTACCAAAGGAAGGTATTATGTTTCTGAACTACCCCTATCTGGTAACTTCATCTAGTTAGCCTGGTCTACAGTAAGCACTTTACTATTTGGTATGGCAAGAGAATATAGCCTTCCAGGCTACAGTCCAAAAGAGAAATAGAATATAAATAACATATACTTGGAAACTACCCTAAAGTGAAAGGAGATACTGTAACATGTTATTGCCAGACTAGAAACTAGGAGATCTAGCTTCTAATTTACTAGAATGCAAACTCGAACAAGTTCTCCTACTGTTTCAGTCTCAGTCTCACCTATAAAACCAGAGGCTTTGATCCCCACAGTACTTTCTCCACCTAACGCTCTGATGACTCCTACCTTCCAATTTTCTTTTTCATGATTCCAAAATACGACAGAATCCAATTGTTAACGTCACTTACTGAAAGTAAGATATGTAAAACCAGAAGTTAATACAGGTCTGGTTAATACAGCGTATTTTGCTAATTACACAGAGAAAACTAAACAGAAGTACTAGAGCCATTTAACTTCAGGTAGGAGGGTTTATAATTACAGTTTATAAAATGGGTTCAAATCCTGGCTTTGACACTTATTAGCTATGAGGTCATGGAATAACTACATAAGGTGGAGCAGGGGCCTAATTTCCTCATTCTTAAAATATAGACACAATAATATATACAATATGTACCTTAGACGCTTGTTTTGAGGATTAATAAGTGTATGTGAATTTTTAGCACAGTGCCTACCACATGGGCACATGGTAAATATTCATTCATGCATTCAGTAAGTAAATGGCATTCTACTGTGTGGACACACACTGGTGGATAAACAAACACAGCCCTGCCCTTAGGAAGCCGACAGTGTAAAATGAGGCAGACATTAAACAACTTGGTAAAAAAAAATGCAAACAGATTTCAAGGAGAGAATAACTGCTGGATGAGTCTAATTTAGAACTGGAGAAGTGTGGGAAGACTTCTATGAGGAAGTAGCATTTGAGCTGAGATCTGAAGGAGAGAATTTAGCCAGTGTGGGGGTGGAAGTCAGGGTGGAGGTGGAAACAGAATTCTAGGGAGAGTAAATATTCTGAGTGTATGTAGGCCCGAGGCAGAAGAGAGAAACAGCAGCTATTTTTGTAACTACAAGCACACTGCACTAATATCAAACTGGATTCCTATTTATCCATGACTCAATGGTAAGTTATTTTATTGATTTGTAAAACTTTTTTTTTTACTGAATGAAGTAAATCTTCGCTCATATTATTACTACTAGCTCACTGCACTATGTTATAGATAGACACGCTTGCCTGTTTCACTGGAGTTCCTGGTGGGGAGGGAGGGGTTCAAATGTTATTCAGCTCTCTACCCCCAACCTCAATAATGCCTAATACATAATATTTATAGATTAATCAATCATTAAGAGATAGCATGAGGAAGGAACAAGAAAGCATGACAATTATCAGCTGAAGTTCTAGGTATTATCCTCCAGATTGGTCACTTTTCAGAAGATGTACAGATAGATATCTGGGCTTTCTTGGTGGTTCAGATGATAAACAGTCTGCCTGCAATGCAGGAGGCTCAGGTTCAATCCCTGGGTCAGGAAGATCCCCTGGAGAAGAGAATGGCAACCCACTCCGGTATTCCTGCCTGGAGAAGTCCATGGACAGAGGAGCCTGGCGAGTTAACAGTTCATGGGGTCACAAAGAGTCATACATGACTGAGTGACTTTCACAACAACAACATTCATAGGTATTGATGTTAGTCGCTCAGTCATGTCCGATTCTTTTCGACCCTGTGGACTATAGCCCACCAGGCTCCTCTGTCCATGGAACTCTCCAGACAAGACTGGAGTAGGCAGTCATTCCCTTCTCCAGGGGATCTTCCTGACCCAGGGAGTGAACCTGGGTCTCCCGCACTGAAGACAGATTCCTCACCGTCTGATCCACCAGGGAAGCCTATATCCAAATATTGCTTCCAGTGCAAACTGCAAAACAATTTCAGAACTTTGCTTTAACAGTTGACTTTATAATTCAACGGAAAAAAATCACTTTTATTACTTTGAAGCTATACTTCATCTTTGGCCCTACGCTGAAAACAGCACCTGTCCCACAATTTAGCCCTTAGATACTTCCCCTAGTCCCCAAGGCTAGAATGAGGAACACCATCCTCTATACTCCCAGAACACTTCAGTCATACCTCTGTTAGAATTTACCAGGTCATGAAGTTTACCTTTTTGTGTCTGATTCCCCAGCCTAACTCTGAGGTCCTATAGAGTAGGAACTGTACTTTATCTTTATTATTTAAGTCTAATATTATATGTAACAGGTTTTTGGCAGATAGTTGCTGAATAAACAAACAAAAAATCCTTCTGTCACAGGGCCAATACTGCTCTTATGTCCTTAGTCAAGAGTCCTCCTTTTCTCTTGGAAGATTCTGTGTGACTAAGAGGATCACCTCAGGAAAGAACAGCCAAGCGGGGTAAAGTGGGGAAGATTTTCTGCTGACTGGAATAAGCCATAGCAGCCCTGAGATCCTGGGTGTGGCAGATTCACACAAAAGAAGTCAAGGAATTGTGTTTTGACAGAATTCCCACTTTTTTCAACAATCACCGTCATTCATTTCTCCTCTTGAGTAATAACCTATTTTACAGTTAACTAGGCAACAAAATAAGATACTAATAGTACCTACCCCATAAAACTGTGAAGTATTTAAATAGTAAAGAACTCAGAATGCTGAGCATAAACACTCAAAAGTCAGTTTTTACGAATATGTATGCCTCCTGGGACCCAGTACAAGACTTTAATAAAACGGGAATCTACTGTATAGGAATAAGTTTAAATTTTCATTGAAAGTTTTATTTACATTAATTCAAAAAGATGTAAGACTATGTTCATTGCAGCAGTATTTATAATATCCAAAATATGGAAACAAACTGAGTGCTTATCAATGGATGAACAGAAAGAAAATGCCATGCTGAAATGAAATATTACTCAGGCATAAAAAAAAAGATGAAATCTTGCTATTTGCATCAACATCAATAGATCTTGAGGGCATTATGCTAAAGTGAAATAAGTCTGACAGAGAAAGCCAAATACTGTTACAATTTCACCCATATGTAGAACATAAAAAACAAAAAAGAAAACAAAATAAATGAAAAAACCAAACCAAACCAAAACCCCCAAACACACAGACACAAAGCATATAGCAGTGGTTACCAGAGGGGATGTGGAGGAGGGTGAAAGGGATAAAATGAATCAACTGTATTGTGATGGACGGGAAGTAAATCTTGGTGGTGAGCATGCTATAATGTACACAAAAGACAAAATATAATGCTGGACCAATGAAACTGATGTTATAAACTGGTACATTAATAAAAAATAAGTTTTACTTAACTCTAGCATTGTGAATAATGTCCTATGAATGCTTGTTGTTTTTGTCACTCACTCTGACTCTTCATGACCCCATGGACTACAGCACACCAGGCTTCCCTGTCCTTCACCATCTCCTGAAGCTTGCTCAAGCTCATGTCCATTGAGTCAGGGATGCCATCCAACCATCTTGTCCCCTGTTTCCTCTTCTCCTCCTGCCCTCAAGTCTTTCCCAGGATCAGCATCTTTTCTAATGAGTTAGTTCTACGCATCAGGTGGCCAAAATACTGGAGCTTCAGCTTTAGCATCAGTCCTTCCAATAAATATTCAGGATTTATTTCCTTTAGGACTGATTGGTTTGATCTTTTTTGATCTCCCTGCAGTCCAAGGGACTCTCAAGTCTTCTCCAACACCACAGTTCAAACGCATCAATTCTTTAGCACTCAGCTTTCCTTATGGTCCAACTCACATCCATACATGACTACTGGAAAACCATAGCTTTTGACTAGATGGACCTTTGTCGGCAAACTAATGTCTCTGCTTTTTAATATGATGTCATAGCTTTTCTTCCAAGGAGTAAGGGTCTTTTAATTTCATGGCTGCAGTCACCATCTGCAGTGATTTTGGAGCCCAAGAAAATAAAGTCTCTCACTGTTTCCATTATTTCCCCATCTATTTGCCAAGAAGTGATGGGACCAGACGCCATGATCTTAGTTTTTTGAATGTTGAGTTTTAAGCCAACTTTTTCACTCTCCTGTTTCACCTTCATCAAGAGGCTCTCTAGTTCCTCTTCGCTTTCTGTCGTAAGGGTGGTATCAACTTCACATATGAGGTTATTGATATTTCTCCTAGCAGTCTCGATTCCAGCTTGTGCTTCATCCAGTCTGGCATTTCGCATGATGTATGCTGTATATAAATTAAATAAGCAGGGTGACAATATACAGCCTCGATGTACTCCTTTCCCAATTCAGAACCAGTCCATTGTTTCATGTGTGGTTCTAATTGTTGCTTCTTGACATGTATACAGGTTTCACAAGAGGCAGGTAAGGTAATCTGGTATTCCCATCTCTTGAAGAATTTTCCAGAGTTTGTTGTGATCCACACAGTCAAAGACTTTAGCCTAGTCAATGAAGCAGATGTTCTTCTGGAATATCTTGCTTTTTCTATGATCCAACAGATGTTGGCAATTTGATCTCTGGTCCCTCTGCCTTTTCTAAATCCAGCCTGAACATCTGGAAGTTCTTGGTCATGTACTGTTGAAGCCTGGCTTGGAGAATTTTGAGCACTACTTTGCTAGCATGTGAAATGAGTGCAACTGTGTGGTAGTTTGAACATTCTTTGGCACTGCCCTTCTTTGGGATTGGAATGAAAACTGACCTTTCCCAGTCCTGTGGCCACTGCAGTTTTCCAAATTTGTTGGCATATTAAGTGTAGCACTTTAACAGCATCATCTTTTAGGATTTGAAAACAGTTCAGCTGGAATTCCATCACCTCCACTAGCTCTGTTCATAGTGATGCTTCCTAAGGCCCACTTGACCTCGCACTCCAAGATTTCTGGTTCTAGGTGAGTGATCACATCATCGTGGTTATCTGAGTCATTAACATCTTTTTTGTATAGTTCTTCTGTGTATTGTTGCCACCTTTTCTTAGTTATCTTCTGCTTCTGTTAGGTCCATACTGTTCATACCCTTTATTGTGCCCATCTTGGCATGAATTGTTCCCTTAGTATCTAGTTTCCTTGAAGAGATCTCTAGTCTTTTTCAGTCTAGCATCTTCCTCTATTTCTTTGCATTGTTTACAGAGGAAGGCTTTCTTACCTCTCCTTGCTAATGCTCATAACTTTAAAAAAATTAAAGAAAAACACTTGTCATTTTATTCTGATAACATCCTTAGTAACAGGACTAGCCTAAATTCTTTCAATGTCTACACCTGAAGCTGACTTGCAAAGCAGTCAAAATAGAATTTGGGTTAGATTATGCTTTTCTGAAGAACAGGTTTGAGTTCCAATAAAAGAATACAGACTTCTCGTCTGAGCTATTTCAATGAAAAAATCTCCCTACACTCACTAGTCTCTTTAATATCTGCTGATACTGTTAACAGATTATCATTACTAAGGGTCAATTTTTTATCTTTCTTTCACTCAGTAAGTTTTTGACTCTCCACTACTTACATATTCAAGTTCAAATTCCATACTCTGACATCTCAACCACCTTTTGGATCTTATCCTATACTGCTCTTCATGGATTCTGTGCTTTAAAAAAGAACTACTTATGTCCCCTATAGATACCCTCACATTTGCTCACTGTCATGCTACTGTTCTTAATTCTCTCCTGGGTGTGTAAGCTTCCTTAGCTTCACAGTAATGCAACATTCTGTTCAGGGGTCAGCTTCTCAAGTCAGCATATAAATGAAAACTGGGTTGTTCGATTATCTTTGAAAATACCTTAAGTAGCCCATGAAATATAATACTCATGGCCTTTTATACATATGATCCCTTATATTTAATTGTATGATATGAAAAGAATATTTCTACTGTACTACATAATAGCTCAGAATATACTGCTGCTACTGCTGCTAAGTCACGTCAGTCGTGTCTGACTCTGTGCGACCCCACAGACGGCAGACCACCAGGCTCCCTCGTCCCTGGGATTCTAGGTTCAACAGGGGCTCTGTATCAACCTAGAGGGGTGGGATGGGGAGGGAGATGGGAGGGAGGTTCAAAAGGGAGAGGATATATGTATATTCATGGCTGATTCATGTTTAGGTTTGACAGAAAAACAACAAAATTCTGTAAAGCAATTATCCTTCAATAAAAAATTTTTTTTTAATGCAAAAATCTACAGGTATACTGTTACTGCTAAGTAGCTTCAGTCATGTCCAACTCTGTGCAACCCCATAGACGGCAGCCCACCAGGCTCCTCTGTCCCTGGGATTCTCCAGGCAACAACACTGGAGTGGGTTGCCATTTCCTTCTTCAATGCATGAAAGTGAAAAGTAAAGTGAAGTCGCTCAGTAGTGTCCGACTCTTAGCGACCCCATGGACTGTAGCCTACCAGGCTCCTCCATCCGTGGGATTTTCCAGGCAAGAGTACTGGAGTGGGGTGCCACTGCCTTCTTCTCAGAATATACAGTTGACCCTAAATCGACTGTAGTGTAACATCACTATACTCTGATTTCTGCATACCAGCTCCAATGCTCCTTTCTGAGCCATCTTCTGTGATTCCCCTCAGTGCCAAGGAATCTAGGACTCTCAGAACTAAAATTCTGCCTCTGTTAGGGCACTGATTTTATGTTTCCATATACTGTAAAGGGATTGAGGGTTGGGGTCCATTTCAACAACCTTTCAGACTAAGGAGCTCTTTTAAGAGCAGCATTTGAGCTCTTGTGCTAGCTCTCTGTCCTTGAGCAAGTTACTTCTCTGAGCCTCAGTTTTCTCATCTATTTACAAGAGACAATAATTTGATCCAGCAATTCTCCTTCTGGATATACATCCAAAAGAACTGAGTGCAGGATCTCAAAGAGATACATGTAAACCCATGTTCATAGCAACATTATTTATAATAGCCAAAAGGTAGAAGCAAACCAAATATCCATTGATGGATGAATGGATAAACAAAATGTGATATATCCACACAATGCAATACTATTCAGCCTTAAAAAGGACAGAAACTCTAACACATGCCACAACATGAGTACACCTTAAGTGAAAGAAGTCAGTCACAAGAAGACAAATATTGTGTTACTGTATTCCACGTATACGAGGTATGTACAACAGTGAAATTCAGAGAGGTATAAAGCAGAATGGTGGTTACCAGGGGTGAGGGGGAGGCGTAGGAGGAAATGGGGAGCCGTTTCATGGGTGTGAAAAAGCTCCAGAAATTGGTGGTACGACAATGTGTGTATTCTTAACACTACCAGACACTTAAAAATGAGGAAGATGGTAAATTTTATACTGTATGTATTTTACCACAATTTTAAAAAAGAGACGATAATACCAGACTTATAGGATTACGGTAAAGAGTAAAGTGAGAAAACATATATAAAGCACTAAGCACACCATCTAGAATGTAATAGTTGCTTTTTTAACTACCAGTTATTATTTGTGAAGTGTATATGTAGTTCTTAGTAATTAAACGCAGTGGATGGTATTAAAGACTATTGCTTTATAGGAAAAAACATTATTGATCCATCTGTTGGGCATTTTATCAGTGCCTTCCTACTCAAAAGGACATTACTAAATTTTAAGACATCTTTGAAAAGTTACAGGGTTTTGTGTTGTAAAATCTGTGCTTCCCTAAAACTTTATCTTCGTATTTTTCTAAGTAAAAGAGTCTTGATTTTTATTAGGATATAATGCCCCTAACTAAAACACATTTCCCAACCTTCCTAGCAGGTAGAGTGGCTAAATGATGAATTACAAGAAGTTATGAATGCCTTTTAGAAAAACACTTTAAAAGGGGAAAGGCACATCCCTTGCATTCCTATACACTAAAAATGAAAAATCAGAAAGAGAAGTTAAGGAAACAAGCCCATTCACCACTGCAACAAAAAGAATAAAATATCTAGGGATAAATTTACCTAAAGAGACAAAAGAGACCTGTTTGCAGAAAAGTATAAGACACTGATGAAAGAAATAAAAGAAGACACAAGCATATGGAGAGATATACCATGTTATTGCATTAGAAGAATCAATATGGTGAAAATGACTATAACCCAAAGTAAACTACAGATTCAATGCAATCTCTATAAAACTACCAATGGTATTTTTCACAGAACTGGAACAAAAAAATTCACTATCTGTATGGGAATGAAAAAGACCCTGAACAGCCAAAGGAATCTTGAAAAAGAAGAATGGTGCTGGAGGAATCAACTTTCCTGACTTCAGATTATACTACAAAGATACACTAAAACAGTATGGTACTGGCACAAAAATAGAAATATAGACCAATGGAACAAGATGGAAAGCCCAGAGATAAACCACACACCTATGGGCACTTATCTTGGAAGGAGGCAAGGAGATACAACATAGAAAAGACAGCTTTTTTAATAAGTGGTGCTGGGAAAACGTGACAGCTACATGTAAAAGAATGAAACTAGAACACTTTAACCACACACACAAAAAACTCAAAATGGATTAAAGATTTAAATGTACGGCCAGAAACTATAAAGCTCTTAGAGGAAAACAGAGGCAGTACATTCTTTACATACATCACAGCAAGATCCTCTTTGACATACCTCCTTAGAGTAATGGAAATTGAAACAAAAGTAAACAAATGGGACTTAATTAAAGTTAAAAGCTTTTGCATAGCAAAGGAAACAATAAACAAGATTAAAAGACAACCCTCAAAATGGAAGAAAAATAACAGCAAATGACACTGACAAAGGATTAACCTCCAAAATATATAAGTAGCTCATGTAGCTCAATATCAGAAAAACAGACAATCCAATCAAAAAATGGGAAGACAATCTAAACAGACATTTCTCCAAAGAAGACATACAAATGGCCAACAAACAGATGAAAAGATGCTCAACATTGCTCATTTGCCTATTTAGAGAAATGCAAATAAAAACTACAATGAGGTATCACCACACACTGGTCAGAATGGCCATCATTAAAAAAACTACAATCAAGAAATGGTAGAGAAGATATGGAGAAAAGGGAACTTTCTTGCACTGTTGGTGAGAATGTAAGTTGATACAGCCACTATGGAGAACAGTATAGAAACTCCTTAGAAAACCAGAACAGAACTACCATGTGACCCAGCAATCCCACTACTGGGCATACACCCTGAGAAAATCATAATTAAGAGACCCATGTATCTCAATGTTCATTGAAGCACTTTTTACAAAAGCTAGGATATAGAAGCAGCCTAGATGTCCATCAACAGATGAATAAATACAGAAATCATGGTATATTTATACAACAAAATATTATTCAACCATAAAAAAGAACACATTTGAGTCAGTCCTAATGAGGTGGATGAGCCTAGAGACTATTATACAGAGTGAAAGAAGTCAGAAAAAGACAAATATCATATATTAATGAATGTAAATGGAATCTAGAAAGATGGTACTGATGAACCTATTTGCAGGACAGCAATGGAGAGGCAGATTTACAGAACAGATTTGAGGACAGTGAGGGAAGGAGAGGGTGGGACCAACTGAGAGAATAGAAAGGAAACATCTACATTACCGTATGTAAAATAGATAGCAAGTAGAAATTTGCTGCGTGACACAGGAAGCTCAATTCAGTGCTCTGTGACAACCTAGAGGGGTGGAATGGAGAGGGAGATGGAAGAGGGTTCAGAAGAGAGGGCACATATGTATACCTGTGGTCGGGAAGATCCCCGGAGAAGGAAATGGCAACCCACTCCAGTATCCAAGCCTGGGAAATCCCATGGACAGAAGAGTCTGGCAGGCTACAGTCCATGGGGTCACAAAGAGTCAGACATGACTGAGCACGCACGCACCTAGGTGGCTGATTCTTGTTGATGTATGGCAGAAACGAACACAATATTATAAAACAATTATCCTCAAAAAAAAAAGAAAAGGGCAAGGGCATGTTTTATTCTTTTCTTGTGCCCTTCCTCCTTTCTGCTATTGGAACTGACAGAAGAGCCACCAGTTCCTCAGAACCACATATACTCTAGCCCCTTTCAGACCCACAGGTGTCACGAAGCTAACCTTCCCCAAGAAAAAACCAGGGGTAGCTGCTGTTACTAAAACTCCCTGGAGATCCAGAGCACAGCTTGGAGAGAGGTGTTCTTCTGTAGTGTCCCGTCCCCCTCCCCAGTCCAGTTTGAAAAAAAGGGATAACCCAAAAAGCCTCTACAGAACCAATGACACCCCAGAAATGTCTCATGGTTCTCCCTGAAACCTGGGAAAGTGGGACCTGGGCAAATTCACTTCACTTCTTTGAGTTTCCACTTTACCCTTTATATAGTGCTTCCCTCACAGCTCAGTTGGTAAAGAATCCGCCAGCAATGCAAGAGACCCTGGTTCGATTCCTGGGTCAGGAAGATCCCCTGGAGAAGGGGTAGGCTACCCATTCTAGTATTCTTGGGCTTCCCTGGTGGCTCGGCTGGTAAAGAATCCGCCTGCAGTGCGGGAGATGTGGATTCAATCCCTGGGTTGGAAAGATCCCCTGGAGAAGGGAAAGGCTGCCCACTTCAGTATTGTGGCCTAGAGAATTCCATGGACTGTATAGTCCACGGGGTTGCAAAGAGTCAGATGGGACTGAGCAACTTTCACTTTTCACTTTCACAGGGGAAATCATTAACCTACCTGCCCTACTCTGCGGGGTATTATGTCCACATGAAATGGTGGATGCAAAAGCATCTTAAATTGCAATGAAATAAAAATATATAGGTGGCTGCTGCTCCTGCTAAGCCGCTTCAGTCGTGTCCGACTCTGTCCAACCCCATAGACGGCAGCCCACCAGGCTCCCTCGGCCCTGGGATTCTCCAGGCAACAACACTGGAGTGGGTTGCCATTTCCTTCTCCACTGCATGAAAGTGAAAAGTGAAAGTGAAGTCGCTCAGTCGTGTCCGACTCTGTGTGACCCCACAGACGGCAGCCTACCAGGCTCCTCAATCCATGGGATTTTCCAGGCAAGAGTACTGGAGTGGGGTGCCATTGCCTTCTCTGATATAGGTGGCTAATGACACTCAAAGCCACAGTCAAGAAAGGGCAGAGGGAGAGACTTGCCCGAACCTATCTTGAAGATAGCCATATAAAAGGATACAAAGAGATGTGAACAGAGAGGTTCACTGCAGCATTACCTGTAACATTTAAAAGTTATATAAGATAATTAAGAAGATCATACACCATGACCAAGTGGGCTTTATCCCAGGGATGCAAGGATTCTTCAATATCTGCAAATCAATGTAATATACCACATTAACAAATTAAAAAATAAAAGCCATGTGATCATCACAATAGATGCAGAGAAAGCCTTTGACAAAATTCAACATCCATGTATGACAAAAACTCTCCAGAAAGTAGGAATAGAAGGAACATACCTCAACATAATAAAAGCTATATATGACAAACCCACAGCAAACATTATCCTCAATGGTGAAAAATTGAAAGTGCTTCCCCTAAAGTCAGGAACAAGACAAGGGTGCCCATTTTCACCACTACTATTCAACATAGTTTTGGAAGTTTTGGCCACAGCAATCAGAGCAGAAAAAGAAATAAAAGGAATCCAAATTGGAAAAGAAGAAGTAAAACTTTCACTGTTTGCAGATGACATGATCCTCTACATAGAAAACCCTAAAGATTCCACCAGAAAATTACTAGAGCTAATCAATGAATATAGCAAAGCTGTAGGATATAAAATCAACACACAGAAATCCCTTGCATTCCTATACACTAATAATGAGAAAAGAAAAGTTAAGGAAACAATTCCATTCACCACTGCAACGAAAAGAATAAAATACTTAGGAATATATCTACCTAAAGAAACTAAAGACCTATATATAGAAAACCATAAAACACTGATGAAAGAAATCAAAGAGGACACTAATAGATGGAGAAATATACCATGTTCATGGATTAGAAGAATCAATATAGTGAAAAAGAGTATACTACCCAAAGCAATATACAGATTCAAAGCAATCCCTATCAAGCTACCAATGGTATTTTTCACAGAGCTAGAACAAATAATTTCACAATTTGTATGGAAATACAAAAAACCTCAAACAGCCAAAGCAATCATGAGAAAGAAGAATGGAACTGGAGGAATCAACCTGCCTGACTTCAGGCTCTACTACAAAGCCAGAGTCATCAAGACAGTATGGTACTGGCACAAAGACAGAAGTATAGATCAATGGAACAAAATAGAAAGCCCAGAGATAAATCCATGCACCTATGGAGACCTTCTCTTTGACAAAGGAGGCAAGAATATACAATGGAGAAAAGACAATCTCTTTGAAAAGTGGTGCTGGGAAAACTGGTCAACCACTTGTAAAAGAATTAAACTAGAACACTTTCTAACACCATACACAAAAATAAAACTCAAAATGGATTAAAGGTCTAAACATAAGACCAGAAACTATAAAACTTCTAGAGGAGAACATAGGCAAAACACTCTCCGACGTAAACCACAGCAGGATCCTCCATGACCCACCTCCCAGAATACTGGAAATAAAAGCAAAAATAAACAAATGGGACCTAATTAAAATTTAAAGCTTCTGCACAACAAAGGAAACTCTAAGAAAGGTGAAAAGACAGCTTTCAGAATGGGAGAAAATAATAGCAAATGAAGCAACTGACAAAGAACTAATCTCAAAAATATACAAGCAACTCCTGAAGCTCAATTCCAGAAAATTAAATGACCCAATCAAAAAATGGGCCAAAGAACTAAACAGACATTTCTCCAAAGAAGACATACAGATGGCTAACAAACACATGAAAAGATGTTCAACATCACTCATTATCAGAGAAATGCAAATCAAGACCACAATGAGGTACCATTTCACGCCAGTCAGAATGGCTGCTATCCAAAAGTCTACAAGCAAGAAATGCTGGAGAAGGTGTGGAGAAAAGGGAACCCTCTTACACTGTTGGTGGGAATGCAAACTAGTACACTATGGAGAACAGTGTGGAGAGTCCTTAAAAAACTGGAAATAGAACTGCCTTATGACCCAGCAATCCCACTGCTGGGCATATACACCGAGGAAACCAGAACTGAAAGAGACACGTGTACCCCAATGTTCATCGCCACAGTTTATAATAGCCAGGACACGGAAGCAACCTAGATGCCCATCAGCAGATGAATGGATAAGAAAGCTGTGGTACATATACACAATGGAGTATTACTCAGCCATTAAAAAGAATACATTTGAATCAGTTTTAATGAGGTGGATGAAACTGGAGCCTATTATACAGAGTGAAGTAAGCCAGAAAGAAAAACACCAATACAGTATACTAACGCATATATATGGAATTTAGAAAGATGGTAATGATAACCCTGTATGTGAGACAGCAAAAGAGACATAGATGTACAGAACAGTCTTTGGGACTCTGTGGGAGAGGGAGAGGGTGGGATGATTTGGGAGAATGGCATTGAAACATGTATACTATCATATATGAAACGAATAGCCAGTCCATGCTTTGATGCAGGATACAGAATGCTCAGGGCTGGTGCACTTGGATGACCCAGAGGGATGGTACGGGGAGGGAGGTGGGAGGGAGGTTCAGGATGGGAAACACGTGTACACTAGTGGGGGATTCATGTTGATGTATGGCAAAACCAATACAATATTGTAAAGCAATTAGCCTCAAATTAAAATAAATAAATTTATATTAAAAAAAACTCACTGTAGGTTTCAGTGGGTAAGAACAATATTGGTAAATAGTATATATAAAGAACTCAATTATGTTTTTGTTCAGCAATAAAGCACTAAATTTCAATTTCTATCTGTCTTAAAAAATAATAAATAAAAGTTATATAAAATATGGTACAACAATATAATCAAATTCAGTGTATTTAATAAAAAGATGATAATTGATAAAACAAGAAATGAAAAGTATATTAGCTGGCATAACAGTAGTAACTGCCAGAACTAAAACCAGAAGTGGTTAAAAGGAGTTACTTCAATTTCCAGTTAAATGAGATGGTGGGAAGAAAGAGTAGAGGAGACCACAGAGGATAAAAGATGTCACCACATTTGGGAGATGAAAGGCAAGTGGAGGAGTCTCCAGATCAGAGAAAACAAGATACCTCCTGCCTGCAAGGAAGGAGACACCTGTGAGAAAAGTTCTAACCCCAGAAACCTGGGAAAGGGTAAAACTTTGGTGGTTCCTGATTGAAGTGATCAGGTCCCTGTTAGTGATGCCCACAGTGAAGTCTATCAGCTGACAAACTTGGTCTAGGCACAAAGCACATAATCTGCCCTTCTGTGCTTCACATTTAAATAAAAAATAGATTACAAAGGCCTAACAGATAACTAAATGATGGTTCTGACGCTAAAGGAAGAGATGGAATAAATAAACTGAAGAAACTTGAAGGGAAAATAGAGACAATGCAAGGAGAAAAAGAAAACTTAAAAGAAAAAAAACCCATCAATTTATATATCAGAGAAAAAAAGATACCACATGTAAAAAGAACAGGATGCTATTAAAACAAGGATGGTTAGAGAATATGAAAAAGTTCTTGGAAACTCAAAATACAAGATCTGAAATAAAATCGAAGACCAGGGCCAGAGGACAAAGTTCAGGAACTCTCTTTGAAAGAAGAACACAAAAAAGCAGAGGAGAAAAACACACACACACACACACACAAGAAAATTAGAGAACCAGTTGAGGAGTCCAACATCTAATAGCAGGGGCCCTGGAAAGAGCGGAGAGAGAATGGAGGAAAGGAAATTATCATAGAAATACTTCAAGCAAACATCTCGGAACCGAAAGTAACAGAG
The DNA here is from genome assembly GCF_042477335.2 of Ovis canadensis. NCBI lineage: Eukaryota > Metazoa > Chordata > Mammalia > Artiodactyla > Bovidae > Ovis > Ovis canadensis. Next base: position 31,947,538 of record NC_091258.1, read on the forward strand.
CACTGAAGACAATGGAAAGATTCTAAACGTTTTCAGAGACCACATAATGGCCATGTTCAAAGAACTAAGAATCTGAAGGAAACAGACTTCTCAGCAGCAAATCTGGAAGCGAAAAACAAGCAATGCTTTCAAAATTCAGGCATAAAATAACTTCCAATTTGGAGTTCCATGCTGAATCAAACCATTAATCTCTATGAGGAGAGTAAATGAGAGTACAATAAAATTTTTCAAACACGTTAAGAACTTATCTACCTTCTATGAATGCTTTCTTAGGGGGTTTGTAGAGTTAAGACTCCACCACAACGAAGGAGTAAATCAAGAGAAAGATATGGGATCCAAAAGCAGGCAAAGGAGTCCCAGGAGGTCTAATCAACTAATCCAGATTAGAGCAGGTAGTAACAGAGATGGATGGATGGATGCAAGACGGATGTTTCAAAAAAAAAAAAAAGGGACGTGTTTGCCCACGTGAAATACAGAAGCTAGGTGGCTTTTACAAATCTGTTAAGAGTTTGAAGAATTAGTACTTAACAACCAAACAAATGAAAGCAATTAGCCAACTGGCCAATAGCAGACCTGTATTTGTATATTACATTTGTCTCCAATAAAAATAATTAGAAATGAACACTGAATACTGAATTTACTAAGAACTGAGATGTATCCACAGTGGAAGAATGCAGGAAGGGAAACTGGGGGCATGGAGCTATATAAGGACATTAATTTAAATTCTCATCTTCTGTAACATAATGTCAATAAAAAATGTACAAATAAAATTAGTAAACAGCAACATAAACCAACACTTAGAAATGGAGATAAATATCCAAAGAAAAAACTAAAAAGTTTGGGAAGGATGGAACAGGAGTCTGGTTTTATGTTTAAATGTACTTTTTTAAAACTATGCTCATAAATTACTTTATCCTGTAATAATGAATAATTAAAAAACAATCCCCCCACAACAAAACTGGTTACTTCTGGAGAGAAAGACTAAATGAGATACCTGAGTGAGGAAAACTTTTTCTCTCGTCCTTCTTGTTCACTTCTGTATTACGTGAATTTAAAAAAATCATATGCATACATGGCTTTTACAATTTAGGGAAAAAACATTTGAAAGTTCTATGTATTGTCACAGTCTCCTTCTCCAATGCAGGTAGACAAAGGCAATAAACACTGGAGCAGAAAGACATAAATAGGAAATTCCAAAAAGAGACTAAGATTTAGGGACTTTGGAGAAGGCAATGGCACCCCACTCCGGTACTCTTGCCTGGAGAATCCCATGAATGGAGGAGCCTGGTAGGCTACAGTCCATGGGGTCACTAAGAGTCAGACATGACTGAGCGACTTCACTCACTTCACTTAATGTGTTTAATCACACGGTCTAGAACATTTCTGTTGTATATATAAACATTAGAAAAATATAAAAATAAGTCTACAGAAATTTAGCTTCAAGTTCCAGTAAATGATTCAATAAGTCACTTGGTGACAGGTTAAATTTGGGAAGTGCAGAAGTAGTCGAGGAGAATTCAAGGTACATATGTGATCATCCCTGGAAGGAAAGTTTATTATTACTATTTTATCCAGATGACAAACAGAGATGGCAGCCAGTTTCTTTTTTCCTTTCTAGTAACTGCATATGGTTAAGAAAATGCTTATTTTTGCTACTGCTGTCATATCCCTTGAAGGTTTCTGATCAAATTATCTCTTCAACAGACTCAGACTTTGTCTTGAAAGATAAGAGTTGTTCATTATGTATTTGTCATTACAGTATTTCAGAACAAAATTTGAATCCCATTTTGGAGAAGGCAATGGCACCCCACTCCAGTACTCTTGCCTGGGAAATCCCGTGGGCAGAGGAGCCTGGTAGGCTGCAGTCCATGGGATTGAGGAGTTGGAGACGACTGAGCAACTTCACTTTCACTTTTCACTTTCATGCATTGGAGAAGGAAACGGCAACCCACTCCAGTGTTCTTGCCTAGAGAATCCCAGGGACGGGGGAGCCTGGTGGGAAGCCGTCTATGTGGCTGCATAGAGTCGGACACGACCGACGTGACTTAGCAGCAGCAGACCCCATATACTTTTTTAATTGGAGGTTAATTGCTTTACAATATTCTGTTGGTTTCTGCCCCGCATCAACATCAATCAGCCACAGGTATACATATATCCCTTCCCTCTTGAACCTCCCTCCCAGCTCTGAGAAAGGGAAGGAGAGGGTAGTGTAAATTAAGAGAGCACACTGAAACATTTACACTACCACACGTAAACCTGGACAGTCAGTGGCAATTTGGTGTATGGCGCAGGGGGCTCAAATCTGGTGCTCTGTGACAACACATTTAGTTTTGAAATGATTGTTTCCCCCAAACCTCGAACACTAAGCTTTGCTAGAGCATGACTTTTACCTTTCCTAGATGGAAAAACCACTCTTTGAAGCAGCTCCTGAAAATGAGGACTTAGCTGTTCACTCACCTGATGTGTGAGTACAACTAAGGACCTAATTAAAGAGTTGTTGAAACTCATAGATGACTCATGTTTCTATTCTGCCCTCAAAGTCAGCCCGATTTTATAGACGTTTCAGCATCTCATTTGACACAAAGGAAAAATAAAGTGCGGCAACGCTCAGAAAAGTACCACCTTCAAAGCTGAAGCAACGCAACGACCTTTTACCTTTACACGTCTCCGTTTTCTCCCCTTTTCTTCCCCTGGAATCTGCTTCTCTCCTTTCTTTCTCTTTTTCCGCTTTCTCTCTTTGTGTTTGTCATGATCGTTTTTGTCTTCAAAGAGGCTGGAGTCGTGCCCAGAGCTGCCCGTGGAGAGCTCGGTAACTTCGTTTCCTCCCACTTTGAGGACTAGCTTCAGGGGCTTCTCTACATACTCTAAAACGAAACGAAAGAGTCTCGATTAAAGGAGAGCCTCTCCGGGCAGTATCCACAACGCAGAGTAAAACTGGGTAGGGAGAGTCAGTCTGAGGCGCACAGGCAGAGGCGGCCAATGGCACGCAGTGGGCGCCCCTCGACGCACCTGTTGAATGACGGACACTCGCCAAGTGGACGCCCCGAACGCTCCCCGGCCCGCCTCACACCTCCCAACCGGAGACCCGCCCCGGCCGGAGGTCCCGGGTTCGAACGCCGCCCCCGCCTGAGGGGTCTGGCGCGGCTCAGGCGGGCCGCGCCCCCTTCGCGGGCCCAGGCCTGCCCGCGGGAGGTGCGACCCCCGGCCCGCCTCGGAAGCTGGAGAGTTGTCTCGAAGGCATGAAAACTCCACCGAAGGGCAGTGGGCTCGCCGCCCCCCACGTGGCCCACTCCTCACCCTCGTAGAGGTGTTTGTCCGACTTGTGCTTCTTGTGCTTCTTGCCCATGTCCGATCGGGCCCCGGTGCCCGCCCCCCGCGCCAGGCCCAGGCCGTGCGGCGCCGCTTCCGGTCCGGGCCAGGCGAGCGGAGGGCGGGAGCGGGGCCCGCGAGACCCCGCGCCGCGAGGCAGGGGGACGGCGTGCGCCCAGCGGCGCGAGGCCCCCTCACGAATAGACCCAGCCGCGCCCGAGCGCGCGAGACCCAGCCGGAGCTGGAGAGCGGCGGCAGGTTGGCGAGCGGCCGGCGCGGAAGCGGGAGAGAGGGCCTGCCGCGTGCGCAGAGAGTGGTCGGCTGGGCGTGGCGGCCCCTCGCGGCTGGAGGTGGCATTGCACCCTGAGGCCTGGGGGCGGAGTCCGGCTCGTGGGTGGGGCCAGGGCGGGGTCCACCGCTCTGAGATCCCCGTTTTTCTGTCTGCCTCCTTTCCTCTCTATCTCTTCCTTTCCTGTCTTGATTCCTTCCCTCTCTCCCTCCTCTTTGCCCCTGCTTCCTTTCCTCCTTTTTCTTATCTTTTTATCGCCTTACTTCCTTTCTGACTCCTCCCTTCTCTCCCGCTTTCCCTAGCGTCTATCTTCATTTTAACGTTTGTTGAATCCTGTACTGGACGCCAGACCCAGGAAACCCAGAACATTGGTAGCGGAAGGATTCTAATCTCTAAAACAGAACAAAACAAATTTATATAATGATATGTAAAGACCTTCAAGACCTTAATTAAAACAATACCAACAAAGTATGGAGCAGAGTGTATTCAGTAAGATATGCATTTATGGAAATAAACGTTGGTATCTGGATAAAAATGCTGTGACGGATACACAAGAACTGTTAATAGTGGTTATCTCAGGAGACTAGGACTGAGAGTGGAGTGATTGGTTTAGTTTTACGCTTCTCTATATTTTTGGAAAATTTTCTCTTGCATATTTATTATTTTTTGAAATGAAAGAAAATTTAGAAATTAGATTAAAAAAATGATGAGAATAATCTGGATCCCCACGAAGCAGAGGTCCAGACTAACACTACTGCTCTGTTAATGTAGGTCCACTCCTCTTTCCTGCTTTAAGCCCTGCTTCTCCTTGACCTTATCCTTAGATGCTGAACCCTACTGATGAGATGAGTTATTCACAGTTTTGCTCATTGGCACTTACCTGAATATTAAGATGTGTTTAAGAGACTGCGCCCAGGGATGATGGCTGAAGAGAGACAAAATAATGTTGATATTTTTTGACATGACAACCTTGTAAGGTAGAAAAGGAGAAATATATTCCCATTTTACACATGACGAAATGGATGCCCAGAGAAATGAAGTAAGTTGCCACTTACTGGTAGGGCCAGGATTCAAATGCAGGTTTTCTGAATCTGAATCATAAGCTCTTTTTATCTGTGAATATGATGAAAGGGGTCTTGACTGTTTCTATGTTTAGGCTTACAGTGCACTGTGTGTTTCCAGATAAACCTATACTCACAAGAAAGGAACTGACATCAGTCATTTATACTTAAGAGTTTGGACCTCTGGATCACTTCTCCCAGAAAGATGTGTAGCTTTCACTTGAACTGCAACGGTTAAGTGGTAGACCTGTAATTTAGGGTCCTGTGGTCAGAGACACTTACTCCTTGGAAGAAAAGTTATGACCAACCTATATAGTATATTCAAAAGCAGAGACATTACTTTACTGACTAAGGTCCATCTAGTCAAGGCTATGGTTTTTCCTGTGGTCATGTATGGATGTGAGAGTTGGACTGTGAAGAAGGCTGAGTGCCGAAGAATTGATGCTTTTGAACTGTGGTGTTGGAGAAGACTCTTGAGAGTCCCTTGGACTGCAAGGAGATCCAACCAGTCCATTCTGAAGGAGATCAACCCTGGGATTTCTTTGGAAGGAATGATGCTAAAGCTGAAGCTCCAGTACTTTGGCCACCTCATGCGAAGAGTTGACTCATTGGAAAAGACTCTGATGCTGGGAGGGATTGGGGGCAGGAGGAGAAGGGGACGACAGAGGATGAGATGGCTGGATGGCATCACGGATTCGATGAACTTGAGTCTGAGTGAACTCCGGGAGATGGTGATGGACAGGGCGGCCTGGTGTGCTGCAATTCATGGGGTCGTAAGGAGTCGGAGACGACTGAGAGACTGAACTGAACTGTGGTCAAAGAATTATAGAAACCCAGTTTGAATTATTTCAGATGAATAAAAAGATTAGTGGGTCACATGTCCAGGAAGGGAGGAGTAAAGCTTCCCTGAAGAAAAATAGGAGCCAGGGGTTTGATACTCTCTTTGTCTCATCCTTCTGTGTTGGGCTCCATTTTCTTTTCTTACATGACTGAAAACATAGTTTCCAGCAGCTGTATCCTGACTGATTGGGAAAAGGGTCTCTTCCCTGTCAGCATCATCCAGGAAAAAATTCCAGGGAAGGTCCCTGATTGGCTTAGTTTGGGTCACATGTTTTATAGGCAAAGGATTGGGAGATGGATCCAGCTTGGATACCAAGTCCATCCCTATGGCCAAGAGGAATTAGAGTCTGTGACTGGCCGTCCCCATCAGAGTCCAGTGGTTAGCCAGGGAAGCTGAGGTTGCTTTAGAGGAGGGGAACTGATTTTTTTTTTTTTTTACAAAGGATAAAAGTTTGTATCTGTTACCTCCTTGTAACAATCTGCTCTGGCATCTCTGAGGCAGAGGTCAGAATGGAGGAAAGGGGTTGTGTTGGAGAAGGGAACCTCTGTTGCTCTAAAATCAAGCCACCAATGCCCCCTAGTGTAGAGCAAAGCTTCAGTTCAGTTCAGTTCAGTCACTTAGGCATATTCAACTCTTTGCAACCCTATGGACTGCAGCACGCTTCCCTGACCATCACCAACTCCTGCAGCCTGCTCAAACTCATGTCCATTGAGTTGGTGATGCCATCCAACCATCTCATTCTCTGTTGTCCCCTTCTCTTCCTGCCTTCAATCTCTCCCAGCATCAGGGTCTTTTCAAATGAGTCAGTTCTTTACATCAGGTGGCTAAAGTATTGGAGCTTCAGCTTCGGCATCAGTACTTCCAATGAATATTCAGGACTGATTTCCTCTAGGATTGCCTGGTTTGATCTCTGTGCAGTCCAAGGGACTCTCAAGAGTCTTCTCCAGCACAGTTCAAAAGCATCAATTCTTATGATCACATCCATACACGACTACTGGAAAAACTATAGCTTTGACTAGACAGACCTTTGTCGGCGAAGTAATGTCTCTGCTTTTTAATATGTTGTCTAGATTTGTTATAGCTTTTCTTCCAAGGAACTAGCATCTTTAATTTCATGACTGCAGTCACCATCGGCAGTGATTTTGGAGCCCAAGAAAATAAGTGTGTCACTGTTTCCACTGTTTCCTCACTTATTTGCCATGAAGTGATGGGACTGGATGCAAAGCTTTGGTGCAGCTTTTCAACCTTTTCAAAGCTATAACTCTTTTTTGTTTTAAGGAGGACTGCTATGCCAACTCCGCCTATGGATCTGGCCTCCCTCCAGGCTGAACCTGTGAGTTTACCTGCCTTCTCCCCACCCCCCAGTGTGCTCCACCAGGCAGGGTTAGGACCAGGGGAGCATGGCACCTTTGTGTCCACAGTACCTGACACAGTGACCACTACACTGCAAACGCCCCTCAGAACCAGCTCACCCTTGGTTCATGTGTCTTCCCTCTGAGCACCCTCTGATGGAGGGAAAAGGTCTGGTTACCTCAACTTCATTAAAGAGTTTGTAATTTCCTTCCTTCCCTCAACAGAGATCTTACCTAGGTCCCAAAGTCTTCACAGCAGGGAAAAATGGGTAAGAACTCAAAGCAGAAAATGCCTCAAAGAGAAAGATTCCTGGGAGACAGAAACCCCAGGTCATCTACTTTTTAATTCCCAGCTCAAGGACAGTACCTGGCACAGAAAAGTCACCAGAAAATTCTAGTCGAACTAAGTCATTTTACAGTCTGTCTGAGCTAAAGACTCCTGCCTCCTGGTCGTCGCATCCTCCAGCTGAGTGTGGACTGGCCCAGAGACTGACTTCTGACTGTAGAATGTGGCCAAAGTGAAAAGACGTCACTTCTGTGATTCAGTCCCAGAAGATCGGGTGTTTCATCTTATTAGCCAACTCTGTTGACTTCTTGGCTTGCATGCTTTGGTGAAGCAAGCTGCACAGTTGAAGAGGCTCACATGCAGGAATGAAGAGAAACCTCCAACCAATACCCAGCAAGCACTGAGGCCATCAGTCCTGCAGCCCATGAGACGTCGGTTCTGCCAACAACTCGCTGAGCTTCAAAGTGAAACCTTCCTCAGCAGAACATTCAGATGAGAACTCAGCCCCAGCTCACTCCCTGACTCAGCCTTGGAGAGACTCCAAAGCAGAAGACCCGGGGAAGCTATGCTCAGACTCCTGACCCACAGAAACTGTGAGGTAATTAATGTATGTTCAAGTGAACCGCGAAGTTTTAGAGCAGCTTGTTGTATAGCAATAAAAAGCTCATACAAATATCATCCCAAACAGGGAAACTTTCTGAGCCTACTACATATCTCAATCAGAAGGACCAAAATGACAGAAATTGAGCAGTTGCCTGGGAACAGGACTTGGCTGGAGTGTTCCCTATGCTGCCTATCCCTGTTTATCCTCTTCTGGCCAGCTGAGAGGAGCACTCTATTTAGTTTTATTGAGACATGTCTTTATCTTTGATATTGATTTTTTTTTTTGGCAGTGCCATGGGACGTGTGGAATCTTAGTTCCCTGACCAGGGATTGAACCTGCACCCCCAGCATTAGAAGCATGGAGTCTTAGCCACTGGACTGTCAGGGAAGTCCCAAGAGGAACACTCTTATCCCTATCGCACAGGTGAGGAAACTGAGGCACGGAGAAGTCAAGTGGTTTATCTATGATTACACAGCTTGCCTGTCTGGGATCTGAATCCTTGTCTGCCTACCTCCAAACCCCACATTCTAACCATTAGGTCACAGCGCTCTTCAAAAAGGGGGTTGGATAATTTCCGAAGTCCCTTCCTTCCTGTTTGGAAGAGCGTTAGATAAAAGCCAATTCCAGAAGAGGATGTATGTGCTCACATAAACATGTAGAAGTGGATGTTTGTGCCTTGAAGAGGATCAGAAAGTAAGTCATCAATGTATTTATTGTTGGGCCATGCTGGGTCTTCATTGCTGGGTGTGGGCTTTCTCTAGCTGCCGTGAGTGGGGGCTCCACTCTAGCTGTGGTCCTCACTGGGGGGCTTCTCATTGCACTGGCTTCTCTTGTTACAGAGTACAGGCTCTAGGCTCACGGGCGTCAGTAGCTGCAGCTTGCAGGCTCTCGGCTTCCAGCTCTAGTTGCAGTGTACAGGATTGGCAGCATGTGAGATCCTCCCAGACCAGGGATCGAACCTGTGTTCCCTGTACTGACAGGTGGATTCCTAACCATTGGACCACCAGGGAAGCCCTGAAGGTCAGTTAAAGAAAGGAAGTAACTTTACTGTTTATGGAGCCAGGGGAACTGGATCGGTAAAAAATGACTGCTGAACTTGGTGGCCCAACTCTCTCTTGGCTGAATGTCGGGATTTGTGTAGCATCATGGTTCTGACCTAAGGGGAGGCTTCTTGGCACTAGCCAGTTGTCCCTCATGAGGACAGGGAGCTTCTCTCTCGTGCATCCTTCTTGGTGGCAGAGGAGGTGGGCGATCTTGGGAGAGGACAAGGCTGTCTCTGTACCTTGCTTAGTCCCACCCAGTACCTTACAAGGTCTGTGGGCCTCTGTCACCTCCCTTGCAGCCTGGTTTGCTGCAGCTCCATCACGGAGGCAGGATGGGTGGCTTCTCTTTCCGCAGTGGATCTGCCTGACACACTTCAGCAGATCCTGAGAACACACAGCCTTGATGCTTTGGGCATGAATAATGGCTGTGACACTTGTTGAGCACGGGCTGTGCACCCATAACCCACCCAGATCCTTCCTCGGTGTCTTCCCTGCAACACCCAGAGGAGGATATAGTGTGTGTGTCTTACAGGAGCAGCATCAGAACCAGACAGGAGTCACCTATGTCCCATAGCTATTGAGTGGGAGTCGGGGTGAAAAAAACACCAAGAGTAAGACCTGGAATAGAGTTGCTCAATAAATGTCAGCTGCTAATATTAACTTTAAAATGTCCCATGATCCTTTATTTATTTATTAATTTTTGTTGGAGTCTGGCTGCTTTACAATATTGTGTTAGTTTCTGCTGTACAGCAAAGTGAATCAGCTATATGTTTATTTATAGCCCGTCTTTTTTTTGGCTTTCCTTCCCATTTAGTTCACCGTAGAGCATTGAGTAGAGTTCCCTGATCTATACAGTAGCTCAGTTCAGTTCAGCTCAGTCGTGTTCGACTCTTTGCGACCCCATGAATCACAGCACGCCAGGCCTCCCTGTCCATCACCAGCTCCTGGAGTTCACTTAAACTCATGTCCATCGAGTCAGTGATGCCATCCAGCCAACTCATCCTCTGTCGTCCCCTTCTCCTCCTGCCCCCAATCCCTCCCAGCAGCAGGGTCTTTTCCAATGAGTCAACTCTTCGCATGAGGTGGCCAAAGTACTGGAGCTTCAGCTTTAGCATCAGTCCTTCCAAAGAAATCCCAGGGCTGATCTTCTTCAGAATGGACTGGTTGGATCTCCTTGCAGTCCAAGGGACTCTCAAGAGTCTTCTCCAACACCACATTTCAAAAGCATCAATTCTTTGGTGCTCAGCTTTCTTCACAGTCCAACTCTCTCATCCATACATGACCACTGGAAAAACCATAGCCTTGACTAGATGGCTATAGCTATCTATTTTATACATAGTACCAATAGTGTATATATGTCAATCCCAATCTCCCAATTCATCCCATCTTCCCTTTCCCACCTTGGTGTCCATATGTTTTTTCTATACATCTGTGTCTCTATTTCTTAGTTGCAAATAAGATCATCTAAACCATTTTATACCATTTTCATATATATGTATATATCTATGGAGAAAGCGATGGCACCCCACTCCAGTGGTCTTGCCTGGAAAATCCCATGGATGGAGGAGCCTGGTGGGCTACAGTCCATGGAGTCGATAAGAGTTGGACACGACTGAGCAATTTCACTTTCACTTTTCACTTTCATGCACTGGAGAAGGAAATGGCAACCCACTCCAGTGTTCTTGCCTGGAGAATCCCAGGGATGGGGGAGCCCAGTGGGTTGCTGTCTACGGGGTCGTACAGAGTCGGACACGACTAAAATGACTTAGCAGCATATATATATATATATATATATATATGTTAATATGTGATATTTGTTTTTCTGACTCACTTCACTCTGTATGACAACCTCTTGGTTTCTATAAATGTCACAATTTTGTTCCTTTTTATGACTGAGTATAAAATATCCCAGAAAACTAAGATCATGGCATCCGGTCCCATCATTTCATGGCAAATAGATGGGGAAACAATGGAAACAGTGACAGACTTTATTTTGGGGGGGCTCCAAAATCACTGCAGATGGTGACTGTAGCCATAAAATGAAAAGACGTTTTCTCCTTGGAAGAAAAGTTATGACTGACTTAGCATATTAAAAAGCAGAGACATTACTTTGCCAACAAAGGTTCATCTAGTCAAAGCTATGGTTTTTCCAGTAGTCATGTATGGATGTGAGAATTGGACCATAAAGAAAGCTGAGTGCCGAAGAATTGATGCTTTTGAACTGGGTGTTGGAGAAGACTTTTGAGAGTCCCTTGGACAGCAAGGAGATCAAACCAGTCCATCCTAAAGGAAATCAATCCTGAATGTTCATTGGAAGGACTGATGCTGAAGCTGAAACATCAATACTTCGGCCACCTGATGCAAAGAACTGACTCATTGGAAAAGACCCTGATGCTGGGAAAGATTGAAGGTGGAAGGAGAAGGGGACGACAGAGGATGAGATGGCTGGATGGCATCACAGACTCGATGGACGTTAAGTTTGAATAAGCTCCAGGAGCTGGTGATGGAACAGGGAAGCCTAGTGCGCTGCAGTCCACGGGGTTGCAAGAGTCGGACGCGACTGAGTGATTGAACTGAACTGAAGTGAACTGAAGATGATCCTTTAGAAATGAGATTCAGATAATGTCACTCCCCTGCTCAGAACTGTCTCATGCTTCTCCACCTCCCTCAGAGTCAGAGCCACACGCTCACCTCGGCTTTCAGGGTCTGACCTGGCCTCGCTCTCTTTCCAGCTCTCTAGCTCCCGCTGCCCGCCCGACATTGCCGTGGTCCGGCCACACCAGCCCCCTCCCTGGTTCTGACGTGCCAGGCTTGCTTCTGCCTAAAACCATAGCCTCTGCCCGTCCCTGTTCCTAGCACACTCTCCCCTCAGCTCCTGGCCTGGCCCCTGCCCTTATGTCGGCCTGGTTTCCAGCGTGCCTGCCTCAGAAAAGCTTCTGGAAGGAGACCCACAGTGGCACCTCTGACTTCTCAGCTCCGCCCGGCCAGGCTTCTCTCTGTGGAGCCACGTATCTGTTACCCATCTGTGTGCCCGTTCCCTCACTCTCCGCACTGGACTCCCAGCTCCTTGAGGACAGGGCCTGGGCCTGTCTCCCTCTCACTCAGTGTGGGGTGGGCAGGCGCGGGCCCTGAAGCAATAGTTTTTGGGATGAAGGAATGTTTTTGATGATGATTCTCTTCCCCCCTCCTCCCCTGAGGGTCTCCTTTGGTTTAGTACTGGAGGTAACGGGTGGCTCCCTCTGGGAGAGTCTCGGAGGAGGAGGAGAGAGCACCGGGGAAGGCTGGCCACTGGGGGTGTGGCCTTCCCAGGAAATGGCCTCTGCCCGCTCTCTCAGGCCCGGGCCTCTCTGCAGTGGCCTGGTGGGTCTGAGGCCGGGGCAGGCCAGGCCCTGAGCAGACTCATCACCCTGAGGTGCACCAGGCTCCCACCACAGTGGGGCCTTCCAGTCTTGGCACTCCTGTGGAGAGGGACACAGCTGACGTCCTGGATACCTGAGGTAGGACACCTGACATCCTGGGGTAGAGTGTAGCCTCCCCCGGTTGGGGCAGTTCTGGGAGAGCCAATGCTGACCCTTTACAGGAATTCCCTTACAGCTGACAGATGAAAAGGGCTTCCTGGGAGCCGACCCCCTGATCCAGGTTCCGCTGAAAGCCCTGAATATCGGGGGCTCCCATGACCCCCACCTCTGCCCTGCTGTGGTTCCCAAAGACCTCCTCATGCAGCAGTGAGGCAGGGCGAGGAACTCCCATGACCAATAGTCCTCAGGCTACACTTCTCTTCTCTTCATTTGTCTCAACCTCAGTTTTCTCCTCTGAGGAATGGGTAGAAACAGGCCTGCACTGTCTGTGTGGTGGGCGGGAGGGTCAGGGTAAGTTAGGCGTGAAAAGGCTTCTTGCACGGTGTCACGGGTGGGAAAGGGCCCACTCTCCTGGATGCTCTGAGTGTGCCCTGTACTCTGTCCCTGTAGGAAGGGAAGGGAGGTGGCATTTCCCAAGCCCAGAGCCCCAGGGGCTGCAGCAGGTGCTCCCATTTGGCAGCAGGGATGGGCTTACCTGGCATCAGCTTGTTCATGCTGCTGGGAGAGGCCCAGAGGGGGCTGAGGTGGGGTCGGTGGGCAGATCTTTGGGGATGCAGTGGCCTGAAGTGATTCACTGTGGCAGGCTGTTGACAGTGCAACTCTCAGAGTTGTTCACGGTCACAGGGAGTTGCCCCAGGCGCCTGCCTCTGAGTGAACAAAGGAGAGGTGGCAGGTGGCATCTGTCCCTGCAGAGAGTCTGGGCTGCCTCTGTCCTCGTGGCTCCAGAGCTGCTCGGGTGCCATGAGTCCAAGCCATGGTGCCCATTGCTGATAACCCAAAAGTCCTCTGGGCTCAGATTCTGCCATGACAGGGCTTCCCTCATGGCTCAGATGGTAAAGAATCTGCCTGCAATGTGGGAGACCTGGTTTTGAGCCCTGGGTTGGGAAGATCCCCTGGAGAAGGCAACAGCATCCCTTTCCAGTATTCTTGCCTGGAGAATTCCATGGACAGAGGAGCCTGGTGGGCTACAGTCCATGGGGTTTCAAACAGTGAGACTGAATGGCCCACGACTCAGTGACTAACACTTCTGCCACGACAAACCCAGAACCCTTGATCAAACAGAAAACACAAAGTCAGTTTTTGCGAAGGATGTAAAGTCTGTGTCCTGATTCATTTTTTTCACCGAACAAACATGTGACTGTTCAATTGTTCTAGGGAATTTTTTTTGGGGGGAGGGGACATGCTGTGTGGCATGTGGGATCTTAGTTCCCTGACCAGGGATTGGTTCTGCCTGCATTGGAAGCACAGCATCTTAACCACTGGACCTCCAGGGAAGTCCTAGGACCATTTTCTCCACTTTTTCCTCCTGTCAGTGGTTATATTTATGTGGATCTATTTCTGTGTTATCAGTTCCATTGATCTATTTGTCTGTACTTTCATCAAGATCACACTGACTTGACTGCATGCATGCGTGTTCAGTGGCTTCAGTCCTGCCTATTTGTGACCCTATGGACTGTAGCCTGCCAGTCTTCTCTGTCCATGGGACTTTCCTGGCCAGAATGCTGCAGGGAGTTGTCATGCCATCCTCCAGGGGATCTTCTCGTGTTTCCTGCATTGCAGGTGGATTCTTTACTGCTGAGCCACTGGGAAGCCCACCCTCTTGATTACTGTAGCTTAATGGTAAGTCTTGAAGTTGAGTTGTTCAGTCTTCCAATTTTGTTCTTCTTTAGTATTGTGTTGACTACTTTGGTTTTTTTGCCTCTTCATATAAGCTCTAGAATCAGTTTGTCAATATCCATAAAATAATTTGTTGCAATTTTGATTGGAATTACATTGAATGTATACATCAATTTGGGAACAACTGACATCTTGACAATAGTGAATCTTCCTATTTGTGAATATGAATATATCTCCATTTATTTAGTTCTTTTTTGATTCCTTTCATAAGAGTTTTTTAGTTTTCCTTGTATAAATCTTGTACATATATTTTTAGATTTATATGTAAGTAGTTCATTTGGGGGGAAATGCTAATATAAATGGTCTCGTGTTTTTAATTTCAGATACTACTTGTTTATTACTAGTGTATAGGAAAAGAATTGACTTTTGTATATCAACCTTGCTTCCTGCAGCCTTGCTATGATCATTTATTAGTTCCAGCTTTTTTTTTCAGTCCTTTCAGATTTTCTACCCAGATGATCATGTAATCTGTAAATAAAGACAGTTTCTTTCTTCCAAATCTGTATTTTCTTGTCTTGTCTTATTGCATTGGTTATAAAGTGTTGAGACATCCTTGCTTTGTACCTGTTCTTAGAGGGAAAGCTCCGAGTATCTCACCATTAGGTATGCTGTTAGCTGTCGATTTTTTGGTAGATAGTTTTTATCAAGATGAAGAAGTTCCCCTTTGTTCCTAGTTTACTGAGAGTTTAAAATTTTACATGTTTATTTTGGAATTTACTAATTTATTATTATTTTTTGGCTGCACTGAGTCTCCATTGCTGTGCAGGGGCTTTCTCTAGTTGTGGCAAGTGGGGGGCTGCTCTCTAGTTGTGGTGTGCAGGCCCCTCATTATGGTGGCTCCTCTTGCTGTAGAGAACGGGCTCCAGGCGAGCAGGCTTCAGTAGTTGCGGCCCGTGAGCTCAGTAGTAGTGGTGCACAGGCTTAGTTGCTCTGTGGCATGTGGGATCTTCTCCAACCAGGGATCAAACCCATGTCCCCTGCATTGGCAGGTAGATTCTTAACCACTGGAAAGTGAAAGTGAAAGTCGCTCATTCATGTCCGACTCTGCGACCCCATGGACAATACAGTCCTTGCAATTCTCCAGGCCAGAATACTGGAGTGGGTAGCCGTTTCCTTCTCCAGGGGATCTTCCCAACCCAGGTTGCCAGCACTGCAGGTAGATTCTTTACCAACTGAGCCACAGGGGAGCCGCCAGGGAAATCCCCACTGAGATTTTAAAAATCATGAATGGGTGTTGGATTTTGTCAAATGCTTTTTTTTTCTGTCTGTTGATGTGATCATGTTATTTTTCTTCTTTAGCCTGTCCATTTGATGGATTATGTTCAGTTCAGTTCGGTTCAGTTCAGTTCGGTAGCTCAGTCGTGTCTCACTCTTTGCGACCCCATGAATCGCAGCACGCCAGGCCTCCCTGTTCATCACCATCTCCCGGAGTTCACTCAGACTCACATCCATCGAGTCAGTGATGCCATCCAGCCAACTCATCCTCTGTCGTCCCCTTCTCCTCCTGCCCCCAATCCCTCCCAGCATCAGAGTCTTTTCCAATGAGTCAACTCTTCACATGAGGTGGCCAAAGTACTAGAGTTTCAGCTTTAGCATCAGTCCTTCCAAAGAAATCCCAGGGTTGATCTCCTTCAGAATGGACTGGTTGGATCTCCTTGCAGTCTAAGGAACTCTCAAGAGTCTTCTCCAACACCACAGTTCAAAAGCATCAATTCAGTGATTTGAAAAAAATTTTTTTATGTGGATCATTTTTGAAGTCTTCATTGACTTTGTTACAGTATTGCTTCTGTTTTATGTTTTGTTTTGTTTTTTTTTTTTGGCTGAGAGGCATGTGGGATCTTAGCTCACTGACCAGAGATCAAACCCACACCCCTTGCATTGGAAGGCAAAGTCTTAACCATTGGGCCACCAGAAAGTCCCCTATGTTAAGTGGTTTTTGAAGATTGAATCAGTCTTGTGTTCCTGGGATAAATCCCGCTTGGTTGTAGAGTATAATTTTTTTATTATTGGATTCTATTTACTAATATTTTATTGGGATTTTTATATCTATGTTCATGAGAGATATTGGTGTGTAGTTTTCTTTTCTTGTAATGTCTTTGACTGGTGTTAGTTATTAGAATAATGCTGGCCTTATAGAATGAGTTAGGGGGTCATCCCTCTGTTCTGTCCTGTAAAAGAGGTTGCAGAGAATTTGTATAACTTCTTCCTTTAAATGTCTGGTAGATTTGGCCAGTGAACCTATTTGGGCCTGAGGCTTTCTCTTCTGGAAGATTTTAATGATTGATTCAATGTCTTTAATAGATATGGACCTATTCAGATGGTCTATTTCTTCTTTTGTGAGTTTGGCAAAATTGTGTCTTTTAAGGAATTGGTGCATTTTATCTAGACTCTCAAGTTTGTGGGCATAGAGTTGTTCATAGTATCCCTTTATTATCCTTTTAATGTCTGTAGGAGCTGTAATGATGCCCCGCTTTCATTTCTGATATGAGTAAATTTGTTTTTCCTCTTTTTACTAGCCTGACTAGAGGTGTATTGGTTTTATTGATCTTTTCAAAGAATGAGCTTTTTGTTTCATTGATTTTCTCTATTGATTTCCTATTTAACCAATTTTCATACCTTAGAAACAAACACATTGAAATTTAGGTCACTGATTATTAAAAAGTAAACGTTAAATGTTAACACTTTTAACTCAAAAGATAAAATACACTTGCAGTAACATGACACTGCTTTATTTCCTGTACACAGGAGGGAGCCCTGCTTAATATTTCATTTGAAATAAGAAGTTGCTAAAAAATCTTTGAAAACTACTCAATGATATGATCTCCAGGGGCCCTTCCATGGCTCTGTGATCCAGTTAGATTAAACAATGCTGTGATCAGATGTTTTTGTTTTAAAAATATCCATCTTCAGTAAATTGTAAAGCCATACAGATTAGTCAGGTTTGGGTATGTGGTTGGATAAAGTTACTTGGAAAATGATACAGGGTGAGAGCCCCTCGAATAGAAATCAGAGGGTCTAGTCCTTATCCTTGTATTCCTTAACCTTCACCTGGGAATCAGAATGCTCTTTGTTGGTGTCAGAAACCCACCCCTAATGAGGTTAAGCTTTAGGCATGGCTCCATTCAGAAGTTCAAATGATGTCACAAGGTAAGAGGCTTTCTCTGTCTTTGGGCTGTTTCCTCTGTTCTGGTCCTGTTCTCAGACAGGCTCTAATGACCTCCATCCAGCAGCTCCAGGCTGACATCTTCATAGACCCCAATTCAGAGAAAAGAGAGTGCTCCTTCCCCCAGGGGTCCAGCAAAAAGTCATGGGGTTTTCTGACTGAATGGATTTAGATCACGTGCCTACTCTGAACCAATCACTATGAAGGGGCAGGAGGTGGCCCTGATGGTGGTGGATTTCAATAACAGGTAAAATCTAGATCATAAATCCACCCCTGGGATTTAGATGGGAGGCCTGTACCTCCTAATCCACGTGGCTTAAGTTGAGGTCCCCAAGAAAAATTAGGATGCTGTTATCACAGGATTGGAGAGTGGGTGCTGGATAGGCAAAGCAGTTCATTAGAAGCAAAAACAAAATAGTCTCTAAACTCAGTTTTTGTACTTGCTTTGAGGGGACTGCTGTTGTGAGGGCCCAGTGAGGGGAGGACACAGACATCAGGGAGGGCTAGTGCCTGTCCTGAGAGGGATGCGGGCTGGAGGCACATTGCTGTGCAGACTTGGCTGGCAGGCAATACCTAGTTGAACCAAAACATTAGATGTTTAGTGAACCCAACAGGTTTCACAAAATGTGAACTCTTGGCCCTCATGAGACTGGTCACCAGTGAAGAGCTGACAGATTCTTTCTGGCTAATCATGTTCTGATTGGTTTAGTCGATACTGCCCTGCTCACCCCAGAGGCAAACGTGCCCGTTTGCTCAGGGAAATGCAACCAGGGAGGCTTTTTCTGCCTCTTTCTCTCCTGTGATCTTGTCTTTCAGAGGCAGCTGGGGATCAGACTTGGAATTGCTGACACTGTCAGCCCCAGGATAAAATTTGTGAGGCTCAGCCAGATCTGTTTGTGCCAAATTTGACATCGTCATTTGACATGTTATTCTCACTTGGAACCGCTGACGGTTTGTTATAATTGTTTAAACCTCCATGTAGGTGATTTGGAAAGTACAGATTGATGAACGCCCATCTCTTTTTCATTTCTGAGGCAGAAAAAGGAAAAACAAGTTTTCCCTTTACTCAGGAGGAAAAAACTGGGAATGCAGCCTTTTCGTTTATTCTTGCCTCTTCAGCTTTCACTCGGGGTAAAATCCCCTCCTCAAAGCCTTCCCCCAGATTCCCTATTAGGGGGAAACAACCCACTCATCTATATGTCCTTGACATTAACTTATGAGAGCTGCCGTGTTTCCCAGCTTCAACTCTGCCTCGCTCTCCATCCATTCTCCCCCTGACAGCCAGAGTGACCTGATAAACACGGATTAGCTTGGGCTGCACCATCCCTCTGTTCACAACCCTTTGGTGGCCTTCCTTTACACTCAGATAAAACCTCGGCTTTGGGGGGAACTCCCTGGTGGTCCAAGGTTAAGACTCTGCGCTTCTATTGCAGAAGGCATGAGTTTGATCCCTGGTCAGGGAACTAAGATTTCATATGCCATTCAGCGCATCCCAAAAATAGTAGAAAAAAATAAAATAAAACCTAAGTATTTCCCCTGGGCCCTCCTCTCTGACCCAGTCTTCTGCCACAATCCATTTTGGCTCATTACACTCCAGACATGATATCCCTAATGTTTTTTTCTTTTTAAAACAATTTATTTATTTTTAATTGAAGGATAATTGCTTTACAATACTGTGCTGCTTTCTGCCATACATCAGCATGAATCAGCCACAGGTGTATATATATATATGTCCCCTCCGTCTTGAACCTCCCGCCTACCTCCCACCCAATATCCCTAAGTTTAGTCTTGAACATGCCACATTCTTCTATATACATGACCTTCATACTTGCTTTTCCCTTATTCTGGAAAGCTGTTTCCACATTTTTCATACAGTAAGTTCTTTTTTATCTTTCTCAGAAAGATAACCCCCTAAACCCTGCTGACACGAGTCCCTTTTAGTTTCTTTCATAGCACTCTGTGCATTTCCTGTTTCCTTTAAATACATCACGTTTGCAACGACATATTTATGCATTATGTCTCCCCATTAGACTGAGAGCTTCATGAGGCCAAGAGGTGTTTTGTTTACTGTTAGGTCCCCTGCAGCTGGCACTTAGCATGTGCATAATACATTTTTGTTGCCCAAGTGATTGGAGGGTTGGGGTTCTTTCTTCAGGTAGGCAGGACTTCCTTCTGTGTTCCTTCTTCTGGCTGTCATTGATTTCTTCTTCCAAGAGGGGATTGGGGTGAGGAGGTTGTGTCACCCTTCCTCTATCTCCCTCAAGGTAGTTACCTGGTATTTGTTCACAGTGCACACCCAGTGATGGCTGCTGAATGAATTGTCATTACATGTGCTCTCCCACCCTGCCCCCTCAACTGCATAGCCAGCCACTCGTTCAAGTGACAGAGATTGCAACCTATGGGATGAGAGTTCAGAGCTGCCAAGCCACTGACAAATCTGAAGCTCTCTCTTCTGCTGGTGAGTTGCGGTCCCTGAGATTCTGGCACCACAGGGCCTGGACAAGCGCTAAGAATCGCCATCGAATGAGCAGCACACCTGGATGAGGTATTGCCTGAACTGAGCCTAGAGATCTCCTCCGGGGCAGGGACTAGTGGGGCGGGAGGGTGGGGGGTGCAGTGACAGCCCCTGAGCCCCAAGACTCTCACGTCAACAGATTTTCATCCAGCAAATAGTGATTGTGTTAGAGTCTGTGGGGGCCTCAGACAAGAATAAGACACAGCCCCTGACATCAGAAGGCTCGGGGTTTCATAGAACAGATACATGGCTTACCCCTTTCTAATTGTATGACCTTGTCCCCATTACCTAACTTCTGCAAAGCCTCAGGTTTCTCATCTGTAGGATGGGGTAATAAATATAGCGACCTCATAGGTGATAATTCAGTGTGTTGATGCATGGAAAGTACTTAGTACAAAACTGGCTTAGTAAGGGTTGGCAGTAAGTGTTATTTGCTGTTCTCAGATGGGGTCCAGAGACATGTGCAGCCCTCTACGGTTAACCTCCTGTTTACCACTGTCGCCAGGCAGAGCTGCCCTCTGGTGGCAGTCCTGTAGAATGACCATCTATCCTGGGACCGCTTGCTCATGAAGCCAACCGTGGTTTTTAACCTGAGATCATTTAGGCAAATATGTGAGGAAATTATCAAATAAACCATTACCAAGCACTTCTAATTGAAGATATTCTAAGGGGTAAGGGTTCTGGAAATGGAAATATCTCAAGTGTAGGTATGTGGGTGGGTGGTGTGCTGCTGGTTGGGCTTCCTGTCAGTTTTGACCGGGAAGGAATCAGAGGTGGGAGGAGTCCACTTTGGTAAAAGAGAAGAGTCGGGACTCAAAGAAGTTTGCCAAGCATGCTTGATGATATCTTGGCTCTGCCACTAGACAGAATCTTATTTTCACCATTTAGTAGCTTATTAAGGACGTTGGGCTAGTCACTTGATCTTTCTGATGGTTTCCTGGGATGGAAATAGTGATGATATTACCCCTAATAGGTTTGTATTAATAGCATGCATCTGACAGCATAATGTCTGTGAAAAACCCTTTATGAACTATAAAAGTGTTACTGAAATCCATCAGTGCTAAGATGGACTTTTTTTTTTCTTAACATTTCCTATTCCTGAAATTGGAAGAAATCACAACCCATGGTATAACATAATTTAACTGGTGGTTTTAAGTTTTGCTTGATGGGTCATAAAAACTGTGTGTATTGCAGTCAGGGCCATATCATGAACAAATGTGAAGAGATGGTAGTTGAAACAGTAGTCGTTGTCATTCTCACCCCCACCCTCCCCCGCCACTGCTACCCTTGCCCAGAAGCTCTCAGAGACCACAAGTGACACCTTTTCATGTGTGCACGCTCAGAGCCTGGCAGAGTGAAAAAGTCAGTATTCAATTAATGCTTTTTAAATATTTATTTTTATTTATTTGGTTGTGTCTGGTCTTAGTTGCCACACGTGGGGTCTTTTGTTGTAGCACACAGACCCTCTAGTTGTGGCATAGACTTAGTAGTTGTAGCACTGGGCTTAGTTGCTCTGTGGCACGTAGAATCTTAGTTCCCTGACCAGGGATCGAACCTGTGTCCCCTGCAAAGTGGAGTCTTAACCTCTGGACCACCAGGGAAGTCCTCCCAATTAATGTTTTATCCTTTGATAAGGGCAAGTGACCAGCTCAGAGGCTCAGTCAGAATCACTTCTGAGAAGCCAAACACAACCTTCTTACCTTCCAATTTAGTCTTGAGGAGTGGTCCCGTGCGTCTTTTGTTTCTCTGGCCACCTAGCATCCATTCACCTTATTTTCGGAGAGCTGCTGGTGTCCACCCTCACCCATTTCAATGAAATACAGAAAGAACACCTTCTCACCAACTTCTCACACTCCTACCCTCTCATCTCCCTGTTCCCGTGCCTAAGGTAATTTGCATAGCACAGCCGTCTGGCCTCAGCGATTGGTTCAGAGGTTAACATATGACCCAGTCAGAACCTTTAAGATAACAGTGAGAATTTTGCTGGGGTAGCTACTATCTGTGCCCCTACCAGAGCCCCTTGGCATCTGTCATTTCCATAAACACTGGCTGAACTTCCAACTGCCAGTTCATGGAACTCTGCCTGAGTCCATTGTGCTGTAGGCCTGAGTAACAGAATCAGTGTAACCAGGGAGCGGCTGGGGCTGGGATGAGAAGAGCAGCATGCCTCGTGTGCAAAATGTAAGGAGTCCTAGGCCCAGCCCTGGAGCAGCCCTCAACCAAAGGCTGATGGGGGCTGGTCGATAAACGCTGCAATTTCCCTCTGGGTGCACACTCTACCCTGTTTCTCACAGCTCCCCAGTGAGATTAGGCTCTGGACGTCTGCGCAGATAACTGGCTCAGTAACACACCCTTTATTGGCTTCTTTTCCTTCCCTGGCTCACTTCCCCATTCTCCGACCACTGTTTCCTGTGATCACTTCCCAATAAACCACTCATATTCAAATCCCTGTCTCAGGGTCTGTTTCTGGGAGAGCCCAAACCAAGACACCTGTTGGCTGTGATTAAGGGCTGCTGTGGCTCTAGGAGCTGTTGCAGCCGCTGTCTTGCCAGCCATGGAGGGCAGACCCCTATAAGAACGGAGCTGACATGGAAGCGAGCAGAACTGAGATGGTAAATGAGGTGATTTTAATGAAGTTTTGCTCTTAAGATCTCACACCGCAGTGCAGACACTTTATGAAATTCCCCATGAGATCTGTGCACCAGTATTTTCTCTCTGAAAGCCAGCCACCTCTTCTCTCTGCCCTCTCCAAAAATTCTGTTGTCCAGAACGACTCATCTCTATTTCTCAGCTTTTGCACCCACTCAACAAATTTAGTCTCCTTTGGGATTGACCATTTTGGAAGTTGTTCAGATGTGGGAGGGGAACTGCAAAGAAACAGTAGGAAGGAGTGCACATGTGCGTATGTACGTTTGTGCTTCTTTGCAGGATTCATCTCAGAGGCTCCAAAGTCAGGAGATTCCCAACAGCTTTGTCTACTCGGAAATCACGTGGGAAGCCCAAACCAGGGGCTCTCACTCCAAATATCTTTCTGAGGAAACTGTAGTTTCTCTCACCTCTGCTTTTCTTCTTCAGAGAATCATTGACTTACACTACCTAACAGGCTGACCCCTCCCTGTTCAGATTCTCCGGGAAGAATCTGACAGGCTCTGCTCAACTGCCAATAGATGGCTTCCCCTGGGCCAGGTCCCACCTCTTGTCCAATCAGCTGTGGCTGTGGTGATGGAGGCGGGGCCTTGGGGGAGGTGGTCAATGAACTATCCCCCAAAGCTCCGCCCCTTTTAGGTGTCTGCTCACCAAGCCTCAGGACAGTATCTGGGAGAAAAGACAACGATAAAAGCGAATAGAGACTGAGTACCTCTTTAAATCAGGTACTGAATCTTCTTCTATCAATTACATCGATTTACTTGATTACTTCTATCTATTAATTGACTACTTCTATCAATTCTTATAGCAACCCCACGATGATGGGTGTGATGATTTGTATCTTTAACGTACAGGCATGAAAACAGGCTCAGCAAAGTCCATTCAGTCTCCTAGAGAGTGGATCTTTGACTTGAACCCAGGCTGTACAACTCCAAAATCTGATTGTAGGACCACTACCGCACACTGCTCATGTCACCAGCTCACCTTCGGGGATAAGCACAACCTGTGGTCTTGGGCAGTGACAGGGAGACAGGGAGACAAACAGGTGACGTTCACTTGCAAAGTGTGTTCGGTGCTGGGTGGAAGAACTCCAGCCCAACCCTCACCTCTTGGCCATCCTTCCCCTGCCCCCCTCCCCCTTCCTGGCCACTTGGTACCTTCCTCTGCTTTTCCGGGCAGCACAGCTGCAGCTGGAGGCAGCCTCTGGGAACCACCAAGAGGCTTTATGATGTGCAGATGGTGTTTCCGCCGAGCCCCTAGCTTTTCATGTCTGTGGCCTCTGGGAGCTGGGCCAGCCCAGATGTCCCTGATCGTGAGAAAGGCTCCCCTGGCAAGACTGGCATACGATGCCAGCGACGGTGGCCTCAGGCCAGCTCTGGCTGGGAGCCTCCGGTGAGGGGGCTTGGCTGGATGCTCGAGAGGCGGATGAGTCTGTGTCATTTGTGTCCAGCCCTGTGGATTAGGATGATGTATCTGCGGAGCCAGGAATATCACTTCTGAGGCTACAGACAGAGACTCTGCACAGCTAGCCTTTCAAAGGGACTCTAGATTAATCTCTTTTTTCCATGCCTGTTGTTTTATCTGACTCTCAAGCTATCTGTGAGCACAGACTGCCTCTCCCACCAGAGGAGGTACCCTCCTGTGACAGGAACAATCTCATCCCCATCAGTGATAGACTTGGCTGAGATCAGGAGCCATGTGTCCCCTCTATCAGACTTGGGAGCTCTACAATCAGGGAGAAACGTACCTGTGCCATCGGGAAAATGAGAACCTGCAATCTGCTTTCAGACAAGGAGTTCCCCATATCAGGAGAATGTGACTCTTTCATCAGACTGAGAGATTTAAAAGTTGAGTACTCGTATTTGTCTCTTCCATCAGGCTGAAAAGTCCCCAGGAAGAAGTGAGTGTCTCTCCCAGTGGAACAGGAGCTCCCTGAGAGTGGGGGTGATGGTATTTCTTCCTTTCTCTCTTCCCAGAGTGTTCAGACAAGGCTCTGTCTTGCAAAGGTAGACACCTAGTGTAGGAGAGACGTCTACGGACGATCCTGGGGGACAGGAAACTTCCATCCTGGACTCTGCAGGCCTGGCCTTAGCCAACCATCTTGGAAGGGTGGAACAGTGACAGCCGGAGTGGGTGCTGGAGAAACATGGGTCAGGAAGGTCAACCGTGAGACTGATGACACCTGGCCAGTGTCTGTCCCATGACCTGCTGGAGAACCTAGCTTTTGGCTCAGGGCTTGTTCTTTAACAAACAAGAGCTCAGTGATGATGAATGAATGCGTGAATGAATGAAGACCTGGCTTCTGCCTTTGAGATGCTCACCCTCTCCTAGGGGTGAAATGAAGCTCACTTTTCTTGAGTGCCTCTATGCACTGGACACTATCTCAGGCTCTCTAATGTATATTACCTTTTTTAATACTCAAAACCACCATAGAGGATGTTTTACCTTCTCCACTTTACAGATGAAGAAATTGAGAGGCTCAGAGGCCTGTCTGAAGTCTCACAGCTGGGTTGAGATTTGAACTGAGATCCTTTGATTTTGAGACATGGACCCTTTTCTTGGAGAAATTACTGTCATTTAATTTCAGAACTACCTAAGATACATATGTATGATGTGGCATGTGAACTGAGGGAGAAAAAACCTTCAAAGAAGGAGTGATGTTGGATATGGGTTTTGAAGGATGAGTAGGAGCTCATCAGCAAAGAAGATAGGGAGGCATGTTTAGCAAAGGAGAGACATTTTGTCTACTTAAAAGGCTCTCGTCTGGGGTTTTTGAGCAGCCACCCCCTCCCACCTGTGCTCTTCTGTTGCCCTCCCTTTCCAGGAGCTGGACTTCCTTCCTCTCTTTAAGAGGACAGACAACCTAATCTCATGCTGGCGCATCACGGCTGAGATGCCAGGAAGTCTCTGCTGTGAGCCTCCCACCCTGGTGCCAGGGCCCGCTGGCTTCTAGGAGGAAGGAAGGGTGATTGGGGGCCAGTTTTGATGAGAAAGTCCCTCTTGGGCCCTCTGAAAGGGGCAGGGCAGTGGAGGAGAAGCTGGGACCCAAGACCTCCAACTGGGCAGAGGGAGGAGGCAAAGAAAGGTGGGGATGGTGGTCAGACCTGTGACCAGTGCCTCTCTCTCCATGGTTTAGAAAACAGGCAGCAGTTTATCACGTCTTCTGAAGGTGGACATCCCTTAGATACATCTTCTGGGGACAGGCAAGTGTTACATTTTCCTGGGTAAGAGTGCGGAGTAGGTCTTCAGTAGATTCTTTGGCTGTTGATCTGTGGTCACACTGTGTGAATTCGTCATTTTGCTAAAACTGGGTAGAATGAAGTTCAGCTCTTAGTTGAGCTCATTAGGATCCAGTTAGAATCACAGTTTCAGGGAGATCAGAAGGAAGGAGCCAGGACCCTCTAGATCTGCAGTTTTTAACTTATATGTGTGTTTTTATCTGCAAAGACTTAGAACAAGCCTGGAGATTTTACCTGAAACCTGATGTATTTATCAGATAAAAGCAGAGAAGCAGGGATTTAGAGGACTGCCTGCTCAGCTTTCTCTTGACCCCACCTTGGCCCCATAAGGAGTGTTCCTAGGACCCAGCTCTTCCCAGCACCTGAACATCTCTGGTGAACTCCGACTCTCAGGTTTCATCACGAGGACCACTGAGGCACTGAGAAGGGAATGATTTATCTGAGGTTGCATTGGTAATGGGTGGGTATGAGGGGTGATATCTTCCAAATTCCTGGCCTGGAACTCAGGGGGTGTCTGTTAAGTTTGTATTGCGGGCTCTGGTGCCCGTTTCTCCAGGCTCCCCATTTGGGCCAGTGGAGAGCCCAGGGCTTTGGGCTCTGGGTACTGCTACCCAAGAGGATAAGAGAAACTCTGCCCATGAGGGTCGGGACAGCCTTTTTGTGAGAGGGCCAGCTGAGGTTCAGAGAGGGCCGGGCTCAGTTTCCCCGGGTGTCAGCCAGGGCGTTCGTGCAGGACCAGGTCAGCGTAGCCTGTGGTTCTGTTCCCCTAGGATCTTCGCTTGTCCCAGGTGCAGTCGGCTAACGGAGACCCTCCCCAGGGCCCTGGCAGCCAGCCATCTGCCCAGGCTTCATCCAGCCGGGAGCCGTGAGAAGCAGGTTCTGATATGGAAGCTGCCAGGGCGTTACTAACGGGCTGTCGGTTGCAATTATGGCAGCGGTCTTTCATCTCCGTGCCACTCCCCTCCCACTCAGGACAGCCTCGCATCAGCCTCCCATCCCATCCTGACTCTGTCTGGCTGGTGTCAGGCGCCCCTCCTGAGGTGGGACACTGGGTTGGGGGGGTGGGGGGGTCGGACTGAGCCAGCCTCACTGGAGACCGTTGCCAGGGCAGCTCTGGATTCGATAGCAGAGTTTCCCGGGGCCCACCTCCAGTGGCCCCCTCCATCCATCCCTCGGCTCCGCCTGGCGTGGCCGGGCCCCTCTCTGAGCCTTGGCCTGGAAGGCTCCATCCACTGCAGTCAGGCCTGCCCGAGATTACCTAGGTGTTCTGGTGACTTCTGAGGGCCTCGCATGAAAGATAACACCCAAATCAACAAATCTGCCATTGTGGCTTTGAAGAGACTGTTTCAATCACTTTATTTTGTCTTTATGTCAGGTTTGCCAGATGGCTTGGGTCTTTCTGAGGTCCTGTACCGAGGGGGCACAGAGAGAACTGGTGCAGCTTCAAAGCTCCTTTTTAATCTTTAGCAACATCACAGCGGCTGGGAAACTGCCTCGGCTCCCTCCAGTCTCTCCCACAAAAGAGGCGCGGCCGAGGCTCTAATGAAAGCCAGATAAAGGGATGGCTGGAATCAGAAACAGAGGGAAAAGAGCAGTCGTCAGTCTTTCTTGTAGCTGTTTCAAAAGAAATTCTAAGACAAATTATGGCTTTGGGTGTTTTTCTAAAAGGACTGAAGCAGGGAGAGGAGCCGGGGGAGGATGCCTCGACCCCTCAGCACCCTTCCCCTTGCATAAAAGGCAGAGGAGACTGGAAAAAGGCCGAAATACAACAATAAACTTTCTGCGTGTGCGTGGGGATGAAAGCCTGGCTGGCATAATTATGGGCGAGGGTGCACCGAAAGGGTGGGTGCCCTTACCTTGCCGCCAGCGCTATTAATGATGAAGCTCCCTCTTCTTTCTTCTCTGGAAGGGATGCCTCTGGTTTTGGGGAGTGGGGCTTGGGGGCTGCACCGCGCGGCTGACATCTGGCACCAGGCCGTGGTTGTGTGATGCGTGGCTCCACTGCACACGGGTCCATTCGCGCACCCTCGCTGGCTGCCAATGCCTGTCGTCCGCGAGAGGCCCGCCAAGGTGCCCATGGGTCCGCCTCTCTTCCCATTCTCCCTCCTTGACGGTTTCGAGGTCTGTCTCTCAGGGAACCGGGGAGGGGTTTTCTGACCTGTGATTCCGCCCACACACGCTCTCTCCTTCAGGTACCGGCCCGTTCTAGAGGGCTCAGAGTGGTGGAGGAGCCTTCAGCTGTCTTTCCAAGGGACGCACTGTCTTAAGTGCCCTCCTAGAGGGGATCTTCCAGACCCAGGGATTGAACTCGCGTCTCTTAGGTCTCCTGTATTGGCAGATGGGTTCTTTACCACTAGCACCACCTGGGAAGCCTGTCTTAAATGCCCAAAGGCCAAAGGGCCAGGCCAGTCCGATGCTGACCTGTTCTTCAGCAGGGGTGGTGCCCTGGGCTGGTCTCAGCTCCTGTCTCCCCTCCCAGTTCCCCTCAGTTCAGCTCCTTGGCAAGTCCTTGAGGGAATGGGACAGTTGAAGTGTGATGGGTGGGTAGGGAGGAGGCTGAAAATTGGACCCTATGGGAGGCTTCCAGGGGAGGGGCAGGGTGGACATCCGGGGGGTGCTGAGCAGTGTCCTTGCGAGGGCATCACTGGCTTTGAAGTTTGGTGAAGGTCTGCAGAGTCACAGGCCCCCAGAATACCAGAGCCCCTCTAGAGGTGGCAGATTGAGGTCCTGGGAGGGTAAGGGCTTAGCCACGGTCACGCGGCAGGTCAGGGACAAGCAAGACCTCAAGTCCTTGTTCCACGGGAGGACTCGGTTATTCTGAGAGACTGGGCAACTTGTGGGGTCAGAAGAGAGTTCAGATCCTGAAGCGAGAGTTGGATCATGTCTGGCAGGTTCCCTTCACACTGGCCCTCTAACACCTCCCTTTGCTCCTTTGCAGGGCTCAGTGGCCTTTGGAGCCTTGGCCGAGAGGGGTTGCTGGGGCTCCCTGGGCATCAGGCCCCTTGCCCAGGATGCAGTCAAGTGAGGAACATCCCCCCCCATATGGGCATGTCTTCACTCACTTCTCTGGAGGCTCTTGCTGTGCATCTGAGACTTGAGGAGAATTGAAACTAAAGAAACGTAGCCACCCAACATTTACCTGCTGGTGTTAAAAGGTCTCCCCTTCAAATGGCATTATTTTGTTCTTTTTATGGCTGAGTAGTATTCCATTGTATATATGTACCACATCTTTCTCCACTCATCTGTCAAAGCATTTAGGTTGTTTTAGGTGGATTTACATTGTCTCCATATCCTGGTTAGAACAGACTTATGGTTGTCAAGGGGGAGAGGTGGAGAGAGTGGGAGGGAGTGGGAGTTTGGGGTTAGTAGATGTAAACTATTATATTTAGAATGGATGAACAACAAGGTCCTACTGGATAGCACAGGGAGCTATACCCAATCTCCTGGGACATAATGGAAAAAAAACATTTAAAAAAGAGTGCATATATGTATAACTGAGTCACTTAGCTGTACAGCAGAAAGTAGCACAACATTGTAAATCAAGTATACTTCATAAAAAAAAAAAATCTTCCTGTTTCCCCATCTTGTTCTCAGCCCCAGAGAGGAGAGAGAGTTAGATGTGTTGACAGGTGGGCAAGGGGGAGGGCAAATCTCTTTTTCTTATTATCTGCCTTTGCTCCCTCCCTGTGTGGTTCCCACTTTGTCTGTCTGTCTGTCTCCTCCCCATCCTTCTCCTGTAATATGTCCCGGTGTGGGACTCTGGTTTTTGTTCTTGGCAGTGGGGTTTCCATAGCTCCCTGCCTCCAGGCACATCTGGTGCCTCGTCTTCCTGCTGCACCTGTTGCTGGGTGCCAGAGGTGGAGAACCCCTGGAGACTGAGGGGTGCAGGCTAGCTGGAGGGGGAAGGGTGGCAGGGTGGCAAGGGCTGGGACACCAACTCACACTTCCCCCGCTTGGGGCAGAGTCAGGCCCCTGCCAGGCCCCTGGGCTACTTTAATGAAGGAGAATGTAGGCAGATGAGGGGTTGTAACCATCTGGGATAGACTTCTGTTCTGTGTGTCTGGCACACACTCCACCATGCTCCCCTTGTGGACAGTATTGCACAGCAATGAGTCACAGGCTCTGGGGCCACATTCCTGAGGACTGAATCCTGGCTCTTCAACTTAACTGGGGGCCCTTGGGATGATGACTTCACCTTTTGTGCCTCACTTTTCTTATCTGTCAAATGGGACTAAAATTGTACTTAGCTCATAGTGTTGTCATGGGAAATAAATGATTCACTGTATTGATATGAATATTATTAGCAGAAGTTTTCTGTAAAGTGCTTGGCACATCATTGGTGCTCAATTAAGTCTTGCTTTGTTACTGTTACTACTCTAAAATTATTTATTATTATTTCTCGAAGTATGGAAGCATGGTGGGGCATGAGGGAGTGTGTATTAGTCAGTCTCCTCTCAGTTGCAAATAAAAGAAACCCAGATCAGACTGGCTTGAAAAACAAAAGGAAGTTGTTGGCTCACATGAGAGTAAAGTCTAAGGGTACTAATGAATTTCAGGCGTGGCTCGATCCAGAGCTCAACTCAAATAATATCACCAGGATACTGCCTATCTTTCCATCTCTTGGCTCTGTTTTTTCGTGGTATAGGTTCCATTCCAGGGGTGTGTTGGAGCCAACTGTAAAACATCCAGGAATTTTGGGCAGTGTTGCTAAATCTTTGGTAGCATGAAATTGGCGATGGTGGGAGTATTTCTATCATGGAAATTGGCAAATACCACAAACCAGGGCTTGCTATCTTTATTCTTTTTCTCTGTGGGAGGAGAGCTAATTCACCAGCACACAATGGCTCCATTCTCCAAAAGTCACTTCCTTTGTACTGGCAAGATGGCTACCAGAGCTACTGGTTGACATCCCACCACCTATGCAGTCCCAGTGGGAAGCAAGTACCTCTTTTCCAGGAGTTCCAGAAAATGCCCCAAGGTTGGACCTCACTGGCCTGGCTTGGGTCACATGCCCATTCGTGAAATAGCAACTGAGGCCAGGATGCCAGGGTACAGACTGGTACACATCCTTTCTGGAGCTGGGAGATGGGATCCACTCTCCCTGAACTGCTTGAAATGAGAGTGGGTGGGGATGGTTCCCTATCGTAACAAATAGTCATGAAACCTGGTAGCCTGCAACAGGAAATGTTTATTGTTGGCACCTCTGTGGTTTGGCTTGGAGGCTCTGCTCCAGGCTAGGCTTATCTGAGGCAGCTATCTGGGTTGCCTCTTGTTCCCATTCTCTCTTCTTCTCCACTGGGACCAGCTGAGCAGCCCAGAATGTCCTCCTCCTGGTGACAGCAGAGTCACAAGATGAGAAACAGCGATGCTCTCACAAGACCTAGGATCCTATTGGATAGACCATCAGTTCCACCTCATTTTATTGCCCAGAGCAAGTCACAGGAGTCTACCTAGGTTCCAGAGGTAGGAATATACATCGTGCTGCTTTAGTGAGATAAACTAGGAAGTCTGATGGTGAAGAGTTTATTTAATTTTATTTAGAATTTTATTATTTACTTGTCTGCATCAGGTCTTAGTTCTGGCAGGTGAGATCTTCATTGTGGAACAAGTTTCTCTCTAGGTTCAGCACATGGACTTAGTTGCCCCACAGCATGTGGGATCTCAGTCCCCAGACCAGGGATTGAATCCCTGTACCCTGCATTGGAAGTCAGACTCTTAACCACTGGACGACCAGGGAAGTCCCCCAGTGGTTGAAGGGTTTAGATGTAGACAGGGGAGAAGAATTGGGACTATTGAAACAAATTGGGGACAGATATGGCTGTGCTGGGTGTGGGGGGTGAAGGAAGGCCTGCAGAAGAGGCTGGAACATAATGTAAGGACTGGAAAGAGGCCTCCAATTTCTGTGACACCACTGTGTGGTGTAGATGACCGTCCTTGGTCTCCCTGACTCAGGGGAGCTGTCTTCATTTTTGTTTCACTAGGAGCAGGTCCTGAGTGAGGGTTGGAGTACGAGTTAATTTACTTGGGAATTGCAGCCATGAAATTAAGAGATGCTTACTCTCTGGAAGGAGTTATGACCAACCTAGATAGCATATTAAAAAGCAGAGACGTTACTTTGTCAACAAAGGTTCGTCTAGTCAAGGCTATAGTTTTTCCTGTAGTCATGTATGGATATGAGAGTTGTACTATAAAGAAAGCTGAGTGCAGAGGAATTGATGCTTTTGAACTGTGGTGTGGAGAAGACTCTTGAGAGCCCCTTGGACTGCAAGGAGATCCAACCAGTCCATCCTAAAGGAAATCAGTCCTAGGTGTTCATTGTAAGGACTGATGTTGAAGCTGAAACTCCAATATTTTGGCCACCTGATGCAAAGAGTTGACTCATTTGAAAAGACCCTGATACTGGGAAAGATTGAGGGCAGGAGGAGAAGGGGACGACAGAGGATGAAATGGTTAGATGGCATCACCGACTCAATGGACTTGAGTTTGGGTAAACTCTGGGAGTTGGTGACGGACAGAGAGGCCTGGTGTGCTGTGGTTCACGGGGTTGCAAAGAGTCAGACATGACTGAGTGACTGAACTGAACTGAATGCCAAGAAACACTGATAGAGGAGCAGTGATATGCTGGTAAACTGGCTTAAAAAAAAAAAAATCAGCAAAACACCTTATTTCTAGTGTCTGCCAATTTCCATGGTGTAAATGTTTCCACCATGGCTGATTTCAAGCTATTGACATGACGTAACTGAGGGAGAGGCTGGAAGGTGGCTGGAAGCCAGCTGCCAAGGCATGCCTCTAGAGCTTGGGACCACGGGGACTGCTGCAAGTGCAGGAAGCACAGGCCTCTGTGTTACCCCACTGGGGCGAGGGCCTTGGGGAACCACCTACCAGCTCCCCGTCCACTGTTTGTTCAGGCTGTTCCTTAGGGGATGGTAATCTGCTGGCACTTCTGGCCGAGGCTCTGGTTGCCAGAGGAAGAGGCACAGGGATTAGAATTTGCAAGTTGGGCTAATGGGTGTGGAAATGGTAAGGTCTGCTTGGGGGGACGGCTGGAGAATTGCCAACAGAGAGAGAAACGTCTGGGACTTCCCTGGTGGCCCAGGAGTTAGGCTTCACCTCCCAGTGCAGGAGGTGTGGGTGTGATCCCTGATCAGGGAGCTTCATGGCCAAAAAACCAAAACATAAAACAGAAGCAATATAGTAATAAATTCAATAAAGACTTTAAAATGATCCACATTAAAAAAAAAAATCTTAAAAAAAAAACAGTGAAACCTCCCAGCCTCCAGGGTCCCCTCCGGCCTCCAGACCCCGCTCTTCCCCAGCAGACACTGCTTAGTCGGAAGAAACATCACCTGCTTCCCTCAAGCAAGAAATGGAGTAAAAACCCTGCACATGTTAAAGGGTGCCGTTTCTTTGTCCTTCGGGTGTGAGGTGTTTTCTGGCATATTTTCAGATGTGTTGCTTCTCTGTCTGGCAACCTACTCCCTCCAGTATTCTGGCTTCTGTCTGGCCCTTGATGGGGTGCGAATGGGGTCATATTATTAATATGTTAATTTCTTGCTTTTTCTCCTGCTGTCTGATGTTTCCTGCAGTTGGGGAGTCTGGAGAAAACGCTCTCTGGTTTTTTTTTTTTTTCAATAGTGAAAATCCATTCATTTATTGGGAACTCCTTCAGTGTTTGCTTCCCTGGTGGCTCAGGTGGTCAAGAATCCGCCTGTGGGAGACCTGGGTTTGATCCTTGGGTTGAGAAGACCCCCTGGAGAAGGAAATGGCAACCCACTCCAGTAGTCTTGCCTGGGAATTCCCATGGACTGAGGAGCCTGGGGGGCTACAGCCCATGGGGATCGCAAAGAGTTGTACACGACTAAGCGACTTTCACTCACTCACTCACTCGGTTTGGTGATTTGCTGGTGGATGCATGGACAGAGGAGCCTGGTGGGCTGCAGTCCATGGAGTTGCTAAGAGTCGGACACGACTGGGCGGCTTCACTTTCACTTTTCACTTTCATGCATTGGAGAAGGAAATGGCAACCCACTCCAGTGCTCTTGCCTGGAGAATCCCAGGGACGGGGGAGCCTGGTGGGCTGCTGTCTATGGGGTCGCACGGAGTCGGATATGACTGAAGTGACTTAGCAGCAGCAGCAGCAGCCTTACCCAGATGCCTTTGAGGCTCATAGCTCCCACCTCTGGCTTCTCACTGCAAAGAACTGTGTGACAATCTGAGTTCATTCTCTGCATACGAGAGGGTGACTGGCCCCACATGGGGGCAGGCCTGAAGTGTCCCAGGAGCAGCCCATGGTGGGGGACTGTTGGGAAGTGGTGGATTCATCCCTCAGGTGGGATACCCCTCAGGAAGGTCCTTGGGTCCAGGTGGGATAGAAGCCCTTTCATCCATTGCTGTCACCTGCTTGGTAACCTGTCCTTGGATGCCTTCTCCTCTTGCCTCACTCCCCTAAGTCCCTGCTGATGTGTCCTGATAAGCTGCGTGCGCTCATGTTTTTGTCGAAGGGTCTGCTTCAGGGGAACTTGTCCTGGGGCACAGTGTGCCATCTCTTTGGCTTCTGAAGGAGACTCATCTGATGGGACTGGAGTTGGGTCTAATAGTGCTTTCTGATCCCTCCCGACCCAGGGCTTGGCACAGTGTGAAGGGGTCTCCAGGGTTTCAACTTTTCTGGTGGAGGAGTCAATGTGAAAATCCAGACCCAAGGCCTGCATGGTCAGCCACTCAGTCTCATCAGACTCTTTGTGACCCCACGGACTGTAGCCCCCGCCCCTGACCCCCCCAGGCACTTCTGTTCATTGGATTGCCCAGGCAAGAATACTGGAGTGGGTTGCCATTTCCTACTCCAAGGGATCTTCCCAACCCAGGGGTCGAACCTGTGTTTCCTGCCTTGGCAGGAGGATTCTTTACCACTGCGCCACCCGGGAAGGCCCTGGATCCAAGGAGTCATCAGTCAAAGGTTAAAGGGCAGGCAGAGATGCTGGGGTCTACAGGTGCTGCGTCCTCTTAAATCTGGATGCCTAGCCCCCTGTCTGCTGAGCCCTAGACCTGTGCATCTGGCCAGACATCTCCACCTGGACTGAAACCCAGAATATAACATCACCCAAGTCCAACCTGCCTCCTCTTGGGCAATGAAGGAAGACACTGGTGCCCAGCTTCTCTCCTTAGGCACAGGGTCTGGTTGGTACTCTGTACATCCTTCCCAAAGCTCTGCACTTCTCCCCACCTCTCCTGACACCTGTCTGGCCCCTGCCAGCATCACCTCTCCCCTCTAGTCCTGTGACCTTACAACCGTTCTTATGAAGCAGACTTGGCCACATTGCTCCCCACTGAAAGGCCTCCACTGTGGCTCTCCATCTTTCTGAAGAGGAAACACAGATACTCCTTGCTGTAGCCTAAGAAGCTCCCCCTGACCACCACCACCCCGAGAACTGGTCCCCACCCAACCTCCATGTCCCGTACCATCTCCTCCCTTTAAGACCCAGAAGCCCAGGGCAGGAGTGCCTTCAGTTCCTTGAACTCCCTTTCTTTCATCTGCTGGCTTATCACAAGCTTTCTCTCTGCCCCAACCCTTCCTCCCTCTGCCCCTGGCCGACCTGGACTCATCCTTGAGGTTTAGCTTGAATGTCACTTCCCTGGAGCGGATGCCTCTGGATCCCTGGCCTGGATTACAAAAGCCTGTTTTCTCATGAACCCCTGTGGTGATGTTGATCTCCTGAATTATAACCTGTTATTTGATCACGTTGCTTTCGCGCAAGGTAAACTTTCTTTGTGCAGAGGCGGCCTCTGAATTGCTCCTTGCTGTATCCCTGGCCTTTGGGGAGGTTGAAGCATCGGGGAAGTAACTCAGGCAGTGGAAGGGTGACTTTTCTCAGGCCTGGCTTGGAGGAGTGCATTCAGGGAGCTCAGCTTCTGGCTCTCCTGGAGGAGATAGAAGGTTTGCAGACTTTGTGTTCCCCAGGACATCTCATTCAGGCCCTTCATGGAAAGAGAGGGGCTCAAGGAATGGTGAGGGGGAGGGAGAGAGGGCAGGAGAAGAAAGGAAGCCCTAATCCATGGCCCAGAAGAAATGAACATCTCTGACTTCCCCGTATCCCTGATCTAAGTAGGTCACATGGAAGAACTTGGAGTTCCTGTCAAAGTTTCAGGCAAAAACAATAACTTGGTTTTGACCTTGCTCTCTTCAAAAAGCAAGTTGCTGCTGAGCTGCAACATCAAAAAGAATAAATAATTGTTTTTCTTTTTTGTTGTTATGATATGGATCATCTGAGCGGTTAGTGGTAAGCAAGCGGCTTTGATTCGGCTCTGGCTCCCCAGCGCTTCAGCCCCTCTTTATGTCAGCAGGCTCCTGTTCCCACCCCAGGATAGCAGAATCCCTTGATTAAATTCATATTTGTTTTAATCTTTCCCTGTGTCTGATCTCGAGCTCAAAGATGGTCAGGGAAAAAAAAGCCGGCTGCCCCGCTGCGGCCACGGGGAGAGCCCGTGTCAGGCCCCACGCTGTTTGTTCTGTCCGGCGCGATAAGGCAGCCAGCCCGTGGTGCCCTGCCAGGCCTACCGTGCCAGCCCCCAGTTCCTGCACCACCGGCGGCTACTGGGGCGGCCCGCCGAGCTGCCAGGCTGCAGGTGAGAGGGAGGAAGGTGGGGGACCAGGCAGCTGGCCGCGTTCGCCATGGCCTGCGGTTGGACCCTCATGCTGCACTTGGCATGCTGGAATTCTCTCTAAACATCTTGAAGCTGGGTAAAGTATGGACCTTAGGTGCACAGAATGGAGTCAGTTTGTAGCAGGCTGCTATCATTTGTCTGTGTTTTATAGCCATCCCCTGCCTGCCGCAAGCCATTTCCTGCCTCCTCGCATTCTGCCAGCATGGAGGCAGTCTTCCCATGTGTTGGGTAAACATGCTTAAACACATAATGTTGCTTTGTATGTGGATGTCTGTTTCTTCTCTTTTTATGGTGCTAAGATACCTTGCAATGTGGGGGACCTGGGTTCAATCCCTGGGTCGGGAAGACCCTCTGGAGAAGAGATTGGCTACCCACTGCAGTATTTTTGCCTGGAGAATTCTATGGACAGAGGAGCCATAGGCCACAAAGAGTTGGACATGACTGAGTAACTAACACTTTCACTTCCTTTTTTTCCTCCAAAATACAGATAACATAAAATTTACGTTTTTGGTGCATGAAATTTTAGAATAGAGAGAAACATTATGTTCTGTACAGTGTAGCAGTCAAGCGTACAGGCTCTGCACTCAAACTGCCTGAGTTCAAAACCCCGGCTTAGTTACTGGCTAGTGGCTACTTAGCCATTTGGAGGCTCAGTGTCTCTATCTGTGAAATGGGATGGTCTACTTGTTCCTACACCATAGAGCTGCCTGGCATGTGCTTAATCGCTGTCATGTCCAACTCTTTGTGACCCTATGGACTGTAGCCCACCAGGCTCCTCTGTCCATGGAGTCCTCCAGGCAAGACTACTGGAGTGGGTAGCCATTTCCTTCTCCAGGGCATCTTCCCAACCCAGGGATTGAACTTGGGTCCCCTGCCTTGCAGGTGGATTCTTTACCATCCGAGCCACCAGGGAAGCCCAAATGCTTAACAAGGGTTAGCTATTTTCATTGTTCTTTTATTTTTTGGTTCTTTATCACTCAGCCCAATATCGAGAACTACCCATATCGCTGGTTTTTGCTTTTAATTATATTCTATATTGTGTATCACCCACATTTTGCTTTTTGATTCCCTAGAAATGGACACTCACTGGGCAGTGCACCAGTGAGCATCCCTTGTGGATCAGTGGGAGGATTTCTTCCTGATGTGAGGTCACTGGGTCCTAGGTCAGGGTTGGCAAACTTTCCGTGGAGAGTAAGACAGTAGATGTTTTTGGCTTTGTGGTCCATACAGTTTCTGTTGCAATTACCCAGCTCTTTCACTGTAGCACTAAAGCAGCCATAGCCCATATGTAAATGAATGTGCTTGGCTATATTCTAACAAACCTTTATTTACAAAAACAGGGTCTGGCCAGATTTGACCTGCAAGTTTGCAGACCCCTGAGCCAGGTCCTTGGAGAAGGCAATGGCACCCCACTCCAGTACTCTTGCCTGGAAAATCCCATGGATGGAGGAGCCTGGTAAGCTGCAGTCCATGGGGTCACTAAGAGTCGGACACGACTGATCGACTTCCCTTTCGCTTTTCACTTTCATCCACTGGAGAAAGAAATGGCAACCCACTCCAGTGTTCTTGCCTGGAGAATCCCAGGGATGGGGGAGCCTGGTGGGCTGCCGTCTATGGGGTCGCTTCAGACATGACTGAAGCGACTTAGCAGCAGCAGCAGCAGAGCCAGGTCCTAAGTAGATCCAGTGCTGCTGAATCCCTCCACTTGCTCTCAGATGGGCCACACAGCCTACTCGCCTGTCAGCGGTGCTGATGAGTTCCTGTCTCTCCATGTCCTCCCAGCGGGATTCTCCAAGTCACTGATCCAGAGGAGAAGAGGAGCCAAGGGGACCCATGCCTCTGCCATCATCCTCTGGCTGGCTCTCTGCCCTCACTCTCTGGCTGTGACTTTCCTTCACTGTGAGGTTTGGGTTGTTGACATCTGTTGGTTGAGACCTTTCCTTAGGAAGTTTAAGTCGTGTACCTGGGACACTTGATCCTTGTCACTGCCATCTATTGTGTGCCAGGTGCTGTGCTAAGCATTGTACGAGTGTTAGTCCTCTTGGTATCCCAATGACCCTGTGAAGTAGGTACCAGAGGAATTTGCTTTTTCAGACGAGGACTCTAAAGCTCAGATAGGTGGAGTGACTTGCCCAAGATCACAGGGCTGGGTCAGATAGAGGCAGCACGTGAGATAAAATCTGCTTAATGCCCAGTCGAATTCCACCCTAATCCCTCTCCCCTGGGACTCCGTGAGAAGCAGGGCGCATCTGTAACCGGTTGAGACAGGTCCAGGAAGCCCAAACAGGGGCTCCTCCATGTGAAGTGCCTGGCACACAGTAAATGGGAGGTAGGAAGGTGGAGAGCAAGAAGGGGTAGGAGTTGATAGCACGTTCGGCTCTAAGATGTCCCGTGGAAGTGTGGGCACCTCCGTCTAAGGAGCCTGCGCTGGCAGTCCTGACACTGAAACCCAGCGTGGAAAATTCTTCTGTGGAATCAGCAACCCAAGAGCCGCCTGTGATGAGGGAAGGACTTGGAGCAGAAAGGGCAGAGGCTCAACCACGTGTGCATGTTGAGGAGTTAAGCCTGTGTCTGGACCACCCTGGGTCCCCTCTGTGCTTAGAGCTGTGCCTGGCATTTATTTAGTGAGAGGAAGCAAATAAGTTGCTTGAACGTGAATTAATACAAATGATGTTTTCCAGCCATTTTAAAAAAGTGTATCTTTATTGACATATAATGTACCTAGGGGAAAACGCATGAATCATCAGAGTATGATAAATTTTCACAAAGTGAGTACCGAGAGCGAGAAATAGAACTTCACCAGCACCCCAGAATCCTCTTTCATGTCCTCTCCCAGATACCTCCCACTCTTCTGGCTTCTAATGACATGAATTAGTTTTGCCTGGTTGTGAACTTGAGCTTGCTATAAATGGAATTATCAGGGAATATTCTGTTGTGCTCGGTCTTTTACTCAACATTATGTTTGAGATTCATCCAGACTGTTGGTTAGGTGTAGTTTTATTTGCTTATTTCCATTGCTGAAGAAGTATACATATATATATATATATGTATTTTTCACTTACATAGCTTTCCTGTTGGCTTGTTGGTAAAGAATCCATGTGCCAATGCAGACACGCAGGAGATGTGGGTTTGATCTCTGGGTTGGGAAGATCCTCTGGAGGAGGAAATGGCAACTCACTCCAGTGTTCATGTCTGGACAATCCTGTGACAGAGAAGCCTAGCAGCCTACAGTCCATGGGGTCACAAAGAGTCGGACATGACTTAGCAACTAACAGCAATAATATATATGCACACATAGTCTCATATAAATAAATTAATTAAATAATTGAATAAATAAATTCAACTGTGAAATATATATATGGATATATATACATATCCATATATATCCACCCAGCTACTGTTTCTGGGCATTTAGGTAATTTCCCATTTTTGGACTATTGTGCATAATCCTTCTATAACTTTCTTACATGGATCTTTAGGTGGTCACATGCATGAATTTCTATTGGGTATACATGTAGGTGTGGAATAGATGGGTCCTAGAGGGGCAAGTGTTTAGCTCTATGTAGATGCTGCCAAACAGCTTATGTTCCCTTCCTAGTACTTGAGAGTTCTGTTTGCCCTAGACTGCATTAGGGCTTTCAACCAGTGTTCAGGTGTCCTTAAGCTTCACCAGCCTGTGGCTTCAAATGAGGTCACCCTAACACATCTACCGGACTCTTCCTGATTAGATAGTTCCTCCCTTCCCACCTTCCTTCATAGAACTATAGATCCTGAAAGCGCATTTGTCAACCCATCATAATGACAGCATTTATTGAGTAGTTGCTAGGTATGTAGTACAAGCACTGTACAAGACTTAGCTGATTTAATCCACACAACAACCCTTAGAAGTAGGTGTGTGTGTGTGTGTGTGTGTGTGTGTGCGTGTTAGTCACTCAGTCATGTCTGACTCTTTGTGACCCCGTGGACTATAGCCCACCAGGCTCCTCTGTCCATGAGATTCTCCAGGCAAGAATACTGGAGTGGGTTGCCATTTCCTCCTCTGGGGGATCGTCTCGACCCAGGGATCGAACCTGGGTCTCCTTCCTGCATTGTGGGAGGGTTCTTCACCGTCTGAGCCACTAGGAAACCCCCCTGAAGTAGGTATCCCTAATATCATCCCATTCTACACAGGAGGAAATGGCGACACAGAGGCCGGAAGTAGCTTGTTCAAGAGAACACAGCTGAGAAGCGGCAGTGCTGGCATTAACTGCCATGAAGGCTGTCCTCAGAGCCTCTCTTGTCGAGCATTATCTCACACCGCCAAGCAGCTCGATCCTGTGCCGTAGCCTCTGGGCCACCACTTCTCCCAGGCCCTCCGTGAAGCCACACTTCCTGCGCTGCTCAGGCGGTGCCTTTATGGTATCTTGGGTTTTCAAGCCGCTGTCTGGTGCTGGTCTGGACCCCCTTCCCTGGAGACCCTTAGGCTGCCGTCTGGTGAGCTGCCAGGCTCATGTTCCATGGGAAGTGGGCAGGGGGATGGGCCCCTGGACTGAGTCAGAGGACCCATAGCAGAGATGCGTGAGCCCCTGGGTGTCTCAGCTCCTGTTGCCGTGACCACTGGCTTGAGAGGAGGAGAAGCTTGATTAAGAGGCAGCAGGGCAAGAACCATTATTCCTCTCCCACTCTCAGGCTCAGTTGCCATGTCTGGCTCATAACATCAGACTTACCTTTCCTTTAGCAGGATTTATATTTTCAGGGTCCCATTCAGTCTGGGTTCTGGTTTCATACAATGGAAATGGGTGACGGCAAACTTAAGCAGAAGAGGAGTGGAAGCAAAGAATGTTGGTAGCTTGTAGAATCAACAGAAGATTGGAGTCCTCTGAAGTAAAGGCCAGAATCCAGAAACAAGCGATGTTCTTTCAAAACAGGATGGACATTTGAATTCTGAGTAGGGAGGAGGAGGAGAGAGAAAGAGAGAGAGAGTTCCTTCCTGAGAATTTGGCATCTGCCACCACCGTCTTAGCCTGTTAATACGCTGAGTATGCCGTAACCTGGATATTTGTCCTCTCCTGGAAAGCCCTTTAGCCCTAGACCTAACCCCTATGTAAATTGGTTGGCACCAACAGGAAGCCCAGGAAGGTTGTTTCAGGTCTCCCCAGGTGTTGCAGGATACCCTAAGTTAACTTCTATTGTGAGCTGTTTTTTTTTTTTTTACAACAGTGACTTGGCTGCTTGAAACAAAAAATAGCTAAATGAAGGACTCAGTGCTTTTCCGACAAAGATTTGCCCAACTGAAGTCCCAGCACCATCCAACAGTGAGGGACACGTACAGGGCAAGAGCTCCAGGCATGCCTCTGATGAATGGAACGTTGAACTTGGAAATGATTTATGCAGCAATTTCTCACCTCTTTATTTCTCATTCCAATCTTAAGATAACATTTAAAACCTTAACGTTGTTTTCAGGAACAGCCAATAAAAGAAATTGTTCATGCCCTTGTTACTGTTGGAAGTTTTGTTTTTCTTTGTGGAAACTACTTGAATGCAAAGTCAATATGCAATAAAAGTGTGAGAAATATTGCTGAATACATAAAGTAAGCAGTATTGGATTTAAATGCATTTTAAAAATTTAAAGGCAAAAATAGATTGCAGATAGTAGTCCCTGAAAGAAGTTTTACAAAGTTGTAAAACAAAACAAAACAAAAAATCACCATTGGGTGCAGCCAAAGTTATTAAGGAAAATGTTCATTTTGACCCTTCATTTCACTTAGCTCTAGAGACAAATTAAAAAATTTACGACAACATTGGAAAGCCCCTGCAGCAGCCAAGACTCCTTGAAAATGATTTTGAAATTTAAAAATGGAAAGCTGAACAAAAAGACTGACAAGTGTTTCTTAGAAAATGTTGTTTGAGCGTAGAATTTAAAGAATCTAAGAGTCCCCCAAACTCTGAAAACAGCTGAGGATGCTTTAAGTGTGACATGAGTTTGGGTGAACTCCGGGAGTTGGTGATGGACAGGGAGGCCTGGCGTGCTGCGATTCATGGGGTCGCAAAGAGTCGGACACGACTGAGCGACTGAACTGAACTGAGCTGAAACTATCTATTAGTGAAAAAACACCAATCCAAGAGATATTAACTACAAAAGAAAGGAAGGAAAGCCAGCAACTCCTTCTGACAGTGTGTTGCCTTGACCATTCTTCCGTCTGCCAGTACACCTGCAGCTGTAGACGTCTATCGAACACACGAAGGATGCTGTGGGTCTTGGGTGCCCCCGCTGCCACCCTCCACAGGGCCAGGTCTGGCTCTGGCTCTGCCCACTGAGCCACTGCCTCTGTTCCGTCATTGTTCCTAAATTTTCTGTTAAGACTACTTACTCTGTTTGAACATTTGTCTTGCTTCTTCTTTAGGAACTGTGTTTCTGTTTGCCCAAATAGCTCTACTTGAGGAGGGAAACCTCCTCTTTATGGAACAATGCTGGCTAATAAAGGGAGGAATGAGACAATCAGAAAATAGAAAATGGCCGTTTTGCAACCATCAATGAAATCATTGATTTAGGCAAGCACTGTCAATGGGTGTTGGAAGCATTAGGTAAAAAGTTGACCGAGAACTGAATTTTTGCACAGTATTAGGGTACCAACCCTTGAGTCTACTTGCAAAAGGAAATATGTGATTGTATAAAGGCAAGATCTGTCTGTTGCCACTTTAGCCTGGAGTCAAATTGAACATCGCTAATCTGGGAATTTTGTTGTTCCTGCCAATGGGACGTTACAGTGAAGTACAGAGCTTCACCTTTGAAGAAGTGTTCTTGTCAATGATGTTGAACCAGCCTCTAGTCAACTCTTTTTTTTTTTCTTCCTGACTGCACAGCTGGACATGTGGGACCTCAGTTCCCTAACCTGAGATCAAACTGTGCTTCCTGCTGTGGACGCATAGTGTCCTAACCACGGGACTACCAGGGAATTCCCACTAACTCTTTAACCCTAACTCTGATGTAATAGAGAACAGAGGACAAATTATGACACCACAAGGGAACAGTCAGATAGACAAATACAGAATGTGCCATATTCCTTAAGATAGAGAGTAGGCAGTGACAGATTTTATTTTCTTGGGCTCCAAAATCACTGCGGCTAGTGACTGCAGCCATGACATTAAAAGACACTTGCTCCTTGGAAGGAAAGCTATGACAAACCTAGACAGCATATTAAAAAGCAGAGAAATTACTTTACCTGCAAAGGTCTACATAGTCAAAGCCATGGTTTTTCCAGTAGTTGTGTACAGATGTGAGAGTTGGACCATAAAGAAGAATGAGGGCTGAAGAACTGATGCCTTCGAATTGTGGTGCTGGAGAAGACTGTTGAGAGTCCCTTGGACTGAAAGAAGATCAAACCAGTCAATCCTAAAAGAAATCAACCCTGAATATTCATTGAAAGGACTGATGATGAAGCTAAAGCTCTAATACTTTGTCCACCTGATGCAAAGAGACGACTTATTGGAAAAGATCCTGATGCTAGGAAAGATTGAAGGCAAAAGAAGAAGAGGGCGGCAGAGGATGTGGTGGTTAGACAGCATTGCTGATGGACATGAATTTGAGCAAACTTCAAGAGATAGTGAAGGACAGGGAAGCCTGGTGTGCTGCAGTCCATGGGATCACAAAAATTTAGACATGACTTAGTGACTTCCCCGGTGGCTCAGACGGTAAAGCGTCTGTCTACAATGCAGGAGACCCGGGTTCGATCCCTGGGTTGGGAAGATCCCCTGGAGAAGGAAATGGCAATCCACTTGATCCCTGGGTTGGGAAGATTCCCTGGAGAAGGAAATGGCAATCCACTCCAGGACTATTTGCCTGGAAAATCCCATGGACAGAGGAGCCTGGTAGGCTACAGCCCATGGGGTCGCAGAGAGTCGGACACAACTGAGTGACTTCACTTAGTGACTGGACAACAACAACAATCTTTAAGAAAGTCAGTGTCATGGGGGAAGAAAAAGACAAGATTAGGGGGGTTGTTTTAGACTGAAGAAGACCTGAGAGACATAACAATCAAATTCAAGTATGGCTTTTGAAGGGTCCCAGTTTAAACAACCATAAAAGACATTTTTGAAACAAATGAAGATTTGGATATGGACTAGTTATTAGATACTATTATGGAGTTATTGTGGAGAAGGAAATGGCAACCCACTCCAGCACTCTTGCTGGAAAATCCCATGAATTTTTGTTGGTTTTGTTAGACAGATAATGGTGCTATGGGAAATTATTCTTGTTTGTGTGTGTGTGCGTGTTAGTCACTCAGTCGTGTCTGACTCTTTGTGACCCCGTGGACTATAGCCCAA
This sequence comes from Ovis canadensis, assembly GCF_042477335.2. Classification (NCBI taxonomy): domain Eukaryota; kingdom Metazoa; phylum Chordata; class Mammalia; order Artiodactyla; family Bovidae; genus Ovis; species Ovis canadensis. Next base: position 31,992,104 of record NC_091258.1, read on the forward strand.
CAGGCTCCTCTGTCCATGAGATTCTCCAGGCAAGAATACTGGAGTGGGTTGCCATTTCCTTCTCCAGGGGATCTTCTTGACTCAGGGATGGAACCTAATGCATGTTTGACAATGCCTGTTCAAGTATTAATGTCATGATGCCTGCAATTTACTTTCAAATGGTTCAGCAAAAAAAAAAAAAAAAAAAAAAAAATGTGGGGGGGGGTGAAGCAAATATGTTAAATCTGGAGGAATATTTTTGGATATTCATTTTGTTGCTTTATTTTTCTGTGTATTTCAAACATGTCTTCAAAAAACTTAAAAATATTCCAGTGCATATGAAAACTTTTAAACCTCTTAATAGTCTGGTCACAAATAGCAAAAATATAGGGCAGTGACTAAAGTAGAGGAGAAAAAGGGGCTAATGCTATAAAATGCTGACTTTACAGCCCCCACAGCGACAATAACCTCAGGGAGACGTGGGTGGTGGGGTCTGGGGGTGACTTTGCCACAGTGCGTGAGATTCCCCAGTGCTGGTGGCCCACCAGCTCTTACAGGAGCCGTTGCAGGGGTTTATGGCTAGGTTTACGGAATTCATCCAATACTTTGGCTCCTGCACAAGAAACACACATGTGCTCTTGGGAAGGTAAGTGTGCCCATGGAAAATCTTTTTCAAAAAACCTCAAAACCAACAACTCACCAGTCCTGTGAAATGTAGGTGGAGCCTACAAATTGTGTCTCACTCTCCCCCATTCTCCTGATTTTAGGGTCAGCTCCCCTGAGGTTGGGGCAGCCATGGCTTGCCATTAGATTCAGAAGCTGTGATTCTTGATCTTGGCTGCTAAGAAAGCCCTGTGTAACCTTGAACAAGTGATTTGCCTCCTGGGGGATTAGATTTCTCACCAGTAAATAAAGAAAAACAAAATTTGTCTCTTAGAGTTTTTTTTTTTTCTTTTTTAGTGCAACTTACATAACATATTAAAGTGAACAATTCAGTAGCGTTTAGTTCATTCTCTGCAGAACAGCCACCATCACCATCCCTCTGCAAAGCTTTTTTCGTCTTCGCAGGTGGAAACTCTGTATCCCTTAATCAACAACTTCATATTCTCTCTTTCCCACCATTCCTAGAAATGACCCATCCGCTTTCTGCCTCTATGGCTTTACCTATTCTGGATATTTCGCATAAATGGAATCATACTATATGTGTCCTTTTATGTCTGGCTGCTGTCCCTTCGCAGGATATTTTCGAGGCTCATCCATGTTGTACCCTGTGTCAGTGCTTCCTTTTCATGTCTGAATAATATTGTATGTATATACCATAATTTGTTCACTTGGGTTATTTATACCCGTAGGCTATTGTGAATAATACTGCTATGGACACGAATGGACAAGTATTTGTTTCAGTTCCTGTTTTCAGTTCTTTTGAATTTATATCTAGGAGTGAAACTGGTCAATCTTATGGTGATTCTATGTTTAATTTTTGAAGAGCTGCCAAACCGTTATCCACAGTAACTGAACTGTTTTACATTCCCAGCAGCAAAGTTTGAGGGTTCTAATTCCTCCAAATCCTCACCAACACTTGCTGTTTTATTTATTTATTTATTTTAAATGTAACTCTCCTAGTGGGTGTGAAGCACTATCTCAATGTGGTTTTGATTTGCATTTCCTTAATGGTAGCTCTGCTAAGTCACTTCAGTCGTGTCCGACTCTGTGTGACCCCATAGACGGCAGCCCACCAGGCTCCTCCGTCCCTGGGATTCTCCAGGCAAGTACACGGGAGTGGACTGCCATTTCCTTCTCCAATGCATGAAAGTGAAAAGTGAAAGGGAAGTCGCTCAGTCGTGTCCGACTCTTAGCGACCCCATGGACTGCAGCCCACCAGGCTCCTCCATCCATGGGATTTTCCAGGCAAGAGTACTGGAGTGGGGTGCCGCTACCTTCTTCACCTATTAAGGCTAGTGATGTTGAAATCTTTTTATGTACTTATCGGCCATTTGTATATCTTCTTTGGGAAAATGTCAAGCCCTTTGTCCATTTAAAAAAAAAACATATATATTTTATTGAAGTATAGTTGACTTACAGTATTTCAGGTGCACAGCAAGGTGATTCAGTTATACAAATACAAATATATTATTTTAATTTTTTAAAGCAAGTATATTGTTTTTGAAATTATTTTCCATCATGGGTTGTTACAAGATATTGACCATAGTTCCCCATGCTGTACAGTAAACCTATGTTGCTTGCTGCATATGCACTTTTTAACTAGAAATCTAGCACTCTATTCATACTAAGTCAAACAAATAGAATCAAAATGTCATAATTTTTTTAGTTAGGCAAAAATTCATAAATTTTCTAAAATATATATGTTATACATATTTATGTGTGTGTGTGTGTGTGTGTGTATGAAGACTTTTCTACTGCAGTTGATAAAGGCTTGAGAAAGAACATAAAAAATAAAAGAAAGAAAAGATGGGGAAATTGGAGAACATACCTTAAATGAAATGGAAGCACTGAAAATGAAATAGAAAAAGTGAAACAAACTGGATAAAAGATTATCATATGGTCCAGTTGTTTTTAAATGTAACTGCCCATTAGAAACATGTCTGGAACTCTGGAGAAAAAAATCAATACCTGAGCATTTGTATTTTTCAAAACATTTCGAGATAATTCTGATATGCATCTAGATTTTAAAAAGTGATTATAAGGTTTTCTATTAGAGCCTAATTTTGCTGATATAGAGTCCTATTATTTTTCAGTTTAGTGAGTAATAGTTACATAATCACAAGAGTAAAAGATGTTTATCAGTTTTCACAATCAATAGCCAGACGACAAAATAAAAGATAATTACAATTGCAAGCTGTATTGGGAACATGATTAACTTAACAATAGAAAACAATTACATACAATTTGGGGGGCGGTCAAGCTGCGTTTCGGTAAGTGGAAGTGCATACGTGCACATGTTTTCATCCACCCAGCCAGTCTATGTCTTTTGGATGGTGCGTTAAACCCATTTACATTTAAAGTAATTAAAATATGTATGATCCTATTACCATTTTCTTAATTGTTTTGGATTGATTTTCTGTAGGTCTTTTCCTTCTCTAGGAATTTCTCTGCCTAGAAATTCTCTGCCTAGGCAGAGAAATTCCTTTAGCGTTTGTTGTAAAGCTGATTTCATGCTGCTGAATTCTCTTGACTTTTGCTTGTCTGGAAAGCTTTGCATTTCTCTATCAAATCTGAAGGAGAGTATTGCTGGGTATAGTATTCTTGGTTGTAGGTTCTTCACTTTCATCATTTTAAATATATCATGCCATTCCCTTCTGGCTTGTGGAGAAGGAAATGGCAACCCACTCCAGTGTTCTTGCCTGGAGAATCCAAGGGACAGAGAAGCCTGGTGGGCTGCCATCTATGGGGTTGCATAGAGTCGGACACGACTGAAGTGACTTGGCAGCAGCAGCAGCAGCCTTCCGGCTTGTAGTGTTTCTGTTGAGAAATCAGTTGATAGCCTGTTTGGAGTTTCTTTGTATGTTATTTGTGGTTTGTCATTTGTTGCTTTTAATGTTTTATCTGTCTTTACTTTTTGTCAGTTTGGTTACTGTGTGTCTCGGTGTGTTCCTTTTCGGTTTATCCTTTTCCTGGGACTCTCTGTGCTTCCTGAACTTGGTTGACTATTTCCTTTCCCATGTTCAGAAAGTTTTCAACTATTATGTCTTCAAATATTTTCTCAGGTCCTTTCTCTCTCCCTTCTCCTTCTGGGACCCCTATAATGTGAATGTTGGTGCATTTAGTGTTGTCCCAGAGTCTCTTGGGCTGTCTTCATTTCTTTTTGTTCTTTTTTCTATATTCTGTTGTGCGGCAGTGATTTCCACCATTCTGTCCTCTGGGTCATTTATCTGTTCTTTTATCTTAGTTATTCTGCTATCGATTCCTTCTAGTATATTATTCCAGAGAAGGCAATGGCAACCCACTCCAGTGTTCTTGCCTGGAGAATCCCAGGGACGGGGGAGCCTGGTGGGCTGCCGTCTGTGGGGTCACACAGAGTCGGACACGACTGAAGCAACTTAGCAGCAGCAGCAGTATATTATTTATTTCTGTTTGTTTGTTCTTTACTTCTTCTAGGTCTTTGGTAAACATTTCTTGCTTCTCTCAGTCTTTGCCTCCATTCTTTTCCCAAGACCCTGAATCATCCTCACTATCATTATTCTGAATTCTTTTTCTAGAAGGTTGTATCTCTACTTTATTTAGTTGTTTGTCTGGGATTTTATCTTGTCCCTTCATCTGGGACATAACTTTCTGCTTTTTCATTGTGATTAACCTTCTTTAATATGGTTTATGTTTTAGCTTCTGTGAGACTGTGCTTCTTCTTGCTTCTTCTGTCTGCCCTCTGTTAGACAAGGCTTAGAAACTTGTGGGAGAACTTCTGGATGGGAGGGATGGGTGGGCAGGGCCTTGCTCAGTAAAGCTTTAATCCAGTTATCTACTGATAGGTGGGGTTGCACTCCCTTCCTGGTAGTTGTTTGGCCTGAGGCGACCCAGCCCTGGGGTCTAGCAGCTCTATGATAGGGTTAATGGCGAACTCCAGGAGAGTTTATGCCAAGGGGGCCCTTCCAGTGCCTCCGGCCCTGTGGTGAGTCCTCGCTGACCCACACCTCCACAGGAGGCCCTGCAACACTAGCAGGGAGTTTTGGTTCAGTTTCCTGGGGGTCACTGCTCCTCTCCTCTGGGTCTTGGTGCACGCAAAATTTCTTTGTGCCCTCCAAGACCGGGAGTCTCTGTTCCCCTCAGTCCTCTGGAAGGCCTATAATCAAATCCCACTGGCCCTCAAGACTAGATTCCCTGGGGAGTCCCAGTCCCTCTGTCGGGTCCCCAGGCTGGGAAGCCTGATGTGGGGTTCAGAACCTTCACAGCAGTGTGAGAACTTCTTTGGTATTATGGATCTCCAGTCTGTGGGTCACCCACCTGGTGGGGATAGGGTTTGACTTTATTGCGATTGCCCCCCTCTGCCTTCTCACTGTGGCTTCCTCCTTGTCTTTACATACGGGGTATATTTTTTTGGTGGGTTCCAGCGTCCTCCTGTCATGGTTGTTCAACAGTTGGTTGCAATTTTGGTGCTATTGTGGGAGGAGATGGGCACACATCCATCTACTCCACCATCTTGAACTGGAAATCCCTCCCTTTGAGTTGGGTTGCTTTCTTTTTTGTCATTGAGTTACAAGGTGTCTTTATATATACTTGATATTAATCTCCTCTCAAATATACAACTTGCAAATAATTTCTCCCCATTTTGTGGGCTGTTTTTTCACTCTCCCGATAGTGCCCACTGAGGAACAAACATTTTAAAATTTGATGAAATTCAATTATCTCTTGTATTCTTTTGTTGCCTGGGCATTTGGCATCATATCTAAGACTCCACTGACAAATACAAGGCCATAAATATTTACCCCTCTGTTTACCATGAGGTTTACAATTAATATCCTAAATTTATAACAATTTAGTTTGAATTGATTTGAACCTAACTTCAATAGCATACAAAACCTCCATTTCTATACAAAAATCTGTTTTTTGTTATTACTGTGAAATCTGCATCTTTATACATACATGCCTATTAACTTAGATTTTAATTATTGTTTTATACCTTTATATTTTAAATCAAATAGGAAACAAAAAAGAGTTAGAAGCAAAAAATATAATAACACTGGCTTTTATATTTACTTATGTAATTATATTTACTGAGATTCTTTATTTTATCAAGTGGATTTGAGTTACTGACTAGCATCCATTTATTTTAGCCCAAAGGACTGCCTTAAACATGCCTTGTAGGTCTGGCATCCTAGTGACAAACTCCCTTATCATTTGCCTATCTGGGAATTTCTTGATTTCTCTCTCTCTCTCTCCTTTTTTTTTGGAATTGACTTTTAATTTTTTAAAATTGTGACATATATATAACATAAATTTACCATTATAACCTTTTAAAAATGTACAATCCAGAGGTCAATAACTGCATTTACAGTGTTGTGCAATCATCATCAGTATCTGTTTTCTGAACTTTTTCATCATTTCGGACAGAAACTTTGTACCCATTAAGCAATAACCCTCCATTTCTCCTCTAACCCCTGCTCCAGACACTGGTAACCTCTGTTCTTTCTGTCTCTATGAATTTGCTTACTCTTGATCCTCATTTAAGTGGAATCAAACAATGTTTGTCCTTTTTTGCCTTCTTATTCTACTTAGCATAATGTTTTCAAGATTTGTTCATTTGGTAGCATGTATCAGAATTTCATTCCCTTTTGGTTGAATAATATTCCATTATATGAATAGATCTAATTTTGTTCATTCTTCAGTTGATTATTATTGGATTGTTTCCACTTTTGGGATATTAAGAGTATTGCTGCTATGAATGTTGATGTACGAGTATCTGTTTGAGTCTCTGTTTTCAATTATCTTGTGTATATATCTAGAAGTAGAATTGCTGGATTATATAGTAATTCTATGTATAACTTTTTGGGGCACCATTTTACATTTCCACAGCAACATGTGAGAATTTTCTCTGTGTCCTCACCAATACTTGTTGTCTCCTCTTTTTGAAGTAAATTTCAAAAAATAGCCATCCTGATGGGTTTGAGATGGTATTTGGTTTTGATTTGTGTTTTCCTAAAGACTAGTGTTGCTGAGCACCCTTTCATGTTCTGCTGCTGCTAAGTTGCTTCAGTCGTGTCCAACTCTGTGTGACCCCATAGACGGCAGCCCACCAGGCTCCCCCGTCCCTGGCATTCTCCAGGCAACAACACTGGAGTGGGTTGCCATTTCCTTCTCCAATGCATGAAAGTGAAAAGTGAAAGTGAAGTCACTCAGTCATGTCTGACTCTTAGCGACCCCATGGACTGTAGCCCACCAGGCTCCTACGTCCATGGGATTTTCCAGGCAAGAGTACTGGAGTGGGGTACTTAGATTTTAATGATTGTTTTATACCTTTATATTTTAAATCAGATAGGAAACAAAGAAGAGTTAGAAACAAAGAATATAATAACACTGGCTTTTATATTTACTTATGTAATTATATTTACTGAGATTCTTTATTTTATCAAGTGGATTTGAGTTACTGACTAGCATCCATTTATTTTAGCCCAAAGGACTGCCATTGCCTTCTCCGTTTTCATGTTCTATTGGTCATTTATATACCTTTGGAGAAATGTCAAGTCTTTTGCCTGTTTTTGAATTTGGTTATTGTTTTTTTGTGGAGCTTCGTGTCATTTCCCCCCCCACTCTCTTGATAGTATCTTTCAATGCACACAATTTAAATTTTGATGAAGTCCATTCAATCTATTTTTTTCTTCTGTGCTTTTAGTGTCATGCTCAAGAAACCACTGCCAAATTCAAAGCTGTGAATGTTTTCTCCTGTGCTTCATTCTAATAGTTTTTATAATTTTAGCTCTTAAATTTAGGTCTTTGATTAACTTTGAGTTAATTTTTGTATGTGGTATAAGGTAAAGGTCCACCCAACTTCATTTTTTTCCATGGTGGACATACAGTTTTCCTAGCACCATTTGTTGAAAATATTGTCTTTTTCCCAGAAGGGTCTTGGCACTATCGTTATAACTCAATTGACTATACAGGTAAGGCTTTATTTATGATCTCCCTATTCTATCCATTGATCTATATATTGATCCTTATCTCAGTACCATACTGTTTTGATTATTGAAGCTATAGTATGTTTTGAAATTGTGAAGAGCAAATTCTCCAACTTTGCTCTTTTTCAAGATTCTTTTGATTATTTAGTCCCTTAAAATTCCATATGAATTTTAGGATGACTTTTTCTATTTCTGCAAAAAACACTGTTAGGATTTTGATAGAGATTACATTAAATCTATAAATTAATTTATAAATCTATAAAGAAATTAATTAAATCTATAAATTAACTACTGCCATCTTAACAATATTAAGTCTTCTAATCCATAAACACAGCATGTTTTTCCATTTATTAGATCATTTTTATTCTTGGAGCAATATTTTGTCATATTCAGTGTATAAATCTCTCACTTCACTGGTTAAATTTATTCCTATTTTTAGTTGCTATTGTAAATAGAATTATCTTATTAATTTTTGACTGTTCATTGTTAGCTTATAGAAATACAGTAATGTTTGCATGTTGATTTTACATCCTACAGGGCTTCCCCGGTGGCTGAGACGGTAAAGTGTTTGCCTGCAATGCGGGAGACCCAGGTTTGATCCCTGGGTCGGGAAGATCCCCTGGAGAAGGAAATGGCAACCCACTCCAGTACTCTTGCCTGGAAAATCCCATGGACTGAGGAGCCTGGCGGGCTACAGTCCATGGGGTCACAAAGAGTCGGACAAGAATGAGCGACTTCACTTTATATCCTACAACTGTGCTAAACTTGTTTATTAGCTCTAACTTTTTTCCCCCGTATGGATTGTTTCGGGGTTTCTAATTATAAGATCATGTTATCTGTGAATAGAGATAATTTTATTTCTTCCTTTCCAACTTGGATGTCCTTTGATTCTTTTTCTGGCCTACTTGCTCTGGCTAGAACTTCCAATATCATGTTTCACAGAAATGATAAAAACAGACTTCTTGTCTTGTTCCTGATCTTAAGGAAAAAGCTTTCAGTATTTCACTATTGAATAAGATGTTAGCTGTGGGCTTTTCATATATAGTCTTTATCATGATGAGGAAGTTCTATTTTATCCAAAGGATGTTGGATTTTGCAAATGCTTTTCCTGCATCAGTTGAGGTGGTATGTTTTTTTTCTCCTCATTCTATTAATGTATTACATTAATAGATTTTCTTGTGTTGAACCATCTGTGCATTCCAGAGACGAATCCTACTTGTTTATGGTGTGTGATTCTTTTAATATGCTGCTGAATTTAGTTTCTTAGCATTTTGTTTAGGATTTTGCATCTATATACATAAGAGATATTGGCCTGAAGTTTTCTCTGTCTCTCCCTTTTTTTTTTTCATTTTGGCCTGAAGTTTTCTTACACTGTCTTTGTCTGGTATTGGAGTAATTCTGGCCTCATAGAATAAGCAGGAAGTATTTCTTCCTCTTCAAATTTTGGGAAAGCTTTGAAAAGAATTAGTGTTAATTCTTCTTTAAATGTTTAACAGAATTGACTAGTGAAGCTGTTTGGTCCTGGGGCTTTCTTTGTTGAGATATTTTGATTACTAATTCAATCTCCTTACTTGTTATAGGTCTGTTCAAATTTCATATTTCTTTTTAAGTGTTGGCAGTTTGTGTGTTTCTAGGGTTTGCCTCTTTCATCTAGAGTATTCAGTTTGCTGTCATTTAATTGTTCATAGTATTCTCTTTTAATCTGCTTTATTTCTATGAAGTAGGTAGTAATGGCCCCACTGCCAATTCTGACTTACTTGAGTTTTCTTTCTTTTTTCCTTAGTCATAAAAGTAAAATTTATCAATTTTGTTGATCATTTCAAATAATGAACATTTTGTGTAGTTGATTTTCTCTATTGTTTTTCTATTCTCTCTTTTATATAGAGAAATTTATTTATAAAGAAATTTATTTATTTATTTATAAAGAAATTCTAAAGCCTTTGACTGTGTGGATCACAACAAACTGTGGAAAATTCTTAAAGAGATGGCAATACCAGACCATCTTACCTGTCTCCTGAGGAACCTGTATATGGGTTAAGAAGCAACAGTTAGAACTGGACATAGAACAACTGACTGGTTCAAAATTTGGAAAGGAGTATGACAAGGCTGTATATTGTCACCCTGCTTATTTAACTTATATGCATAGTATATCATGTGAAATGCCCACTAAGCTGGAACCAAGATTGTTGGGAGAAATATCAACCTCATATAAGCAGATGATACCACCCTAATGGCAGAAAGTGAAGAGGAACTAAAAAACCTCTTAAGAGTGAAAGAGGAGAGTGAAAAACCTGGCTTAAAACTCCACATTCAAAAAACTAAGATCATGGCCTCCAGTTCCATCGTTTCATGGCAAATAGAAGGGGAAAAGTGGAAGCAGTGACAGATTTTCTTTTCTTGTGCTTCAAAATCACTGTGGACAGTGACTGCAGCCATGAAATTAAAAGGCATTTGCTCCTTGGAAGGAAAGCTATGACAGACCTAGACAGCATATTAAAAAAAGTAGAGACATTACTTTACTGACAAAGATCTGTCTAGCTAAAGCTCTGGTTTTTCCAGCAGTCGTGTATGGATGTGAGAGCTGGACCATAAAAAAGACTGAGCACCGAAGAATTGATGCTTTTGAACTGTGATGCTGGAGAAGACTCTTGAGAGTCCCTTGGGCAGCAAGAAGATCCAACCAGTCAATCCTAAAGGAAATCAATCCTGAATATTCATTGGAAGGACTGATGCTGAAGCTGAAGCTGAAGCTCCAGTTCTTTGGCGATAACATAGTAACTCTTGAAGTCAGATTCTCCCCAGGGACTGCTGTTGTCGATTAAGAGAGATTATTCAGTTTAGCTGTGTGGGGTCTTACCTGCGGCAGGCGGGCTCTTCGTCACGGCCCGCGGGAGCTTTTGTTGTGCCACGCGTGCTCCTTGTTGCGGTGCATGGGCTTCTCTCTAGTTGTGACCGTCAGGCGCCAGAGCTCATGGGCTCAGTAGTTGTTGTGTGTGGTCTCTCTAGTTGGGGTGAGCAGGTTCAGTAGTTGCCTGGTGGCATGCAGGATCTTAGTTCTCCAATGAGGATCTAACTTACCTCCCCTGTGTTGGGAGGCAGATTCTTAACCATTGGACAACCAGAGAAGTCTCCTGTTGCTGACTTTGAGGGCTGGAGTGATATTTTGCTTAATGACTTTTCCAAAGTATTTTTTGCAAATATTGTGTTCCTTATTATGTATGGTCACTGCAGTCTCTGTTCCTTTAGCTCAGTGGTTAGCCAGTGGTCTGAGAGATTTCCTTAAATGCCAAGAGCCAAAAAGAAGAAATATACTCTTCTGGTCTTTGCAGATTAGCTGTAACCTGGATTCCTCTTTTGATGCTAAGCCAGGTATATACAGTTCTGTCCTCACTTTCACCTCCAGCTTGCACAGATGCCAAAGATCAGCCAAAGGTGGAAGCCCACAGGCCTATTGGATCTTTTCTGAGTATCCAGCCCTTGGCACGCAGGTTGCACTCCAGAGTCTCTGGTATATATGGTGGTCCTTTGAAACTCTCATTGCCCCAAGAATCTCTCCTCTTATCCTCCTTCTTCCCAGACTTATACGTCTGTCAACTACTTGCTTGTCTGTCCACCCAGGTAGTTATAGGTGGTGTAATGCTTTCTACAGCTGCCATGTAGGAAGCCACTCCATCCTAAGGGGAACAAAACAAAGATCAGTTTCTGTGCTAGTCCTATGGGGAACTAGGAAACACACCACTACAGCTTTTTGAGAACAAGTTCTATATTGTCCTCCAGGCCCATCCAGCAAGCCACACCAAAAATGCAGGCAGCTGTCCACATGGCTGCCACTGAGCTGGAGAATGGGGAATGATGGGCAGATAAGAAATGTTACACATTTTCTTATTAAAATTTAGCAGACTGCTTATTAAGCACTTCCCTAGCTGCCATAACTTTTTTTTTTTTTAGTTTCAACCTAGACAGTGTATTAAAAAGCAAAGACATCACTTTGCCAACAAAGATCTGTACAGCCAAAGCTATGGTTTTTCAAGTAGTCATGTATGGATGTGAGAGTTGGACCATAAAGAACGCTAAGCACTGAAGAATTGATGCTTTGGAATTGTGGTGCTGGAAAAGACTCTTTAGAGTCCCTTGGATAGCAGAGAGATCAAACGAGTCAATCCTAATAGAAATCAACCCTGAACATTCATTGGAAGAATTGATGCTGAAGCTGAAGCGCCAGTACTTTGGCCACCTGATGGACAGAACCAACTCATGGGAAAAGACCCTGATGATGGGAAATATTGAAGGCAAGGGAGAAGGGGGTGGCAGAGGATGAGACGGTGAGATAGCCTCACTGACTCAATGGAGGTGAATTTGAGCAAACTCTGAGAGATAGTGAAGGACAGGGAAGCCTGGATTGCTGCAGTTCATGGAGTTGCAGAGCTGGACACCACTTAGTGACTGAACAACAACTCACTGTGGAGATGGCTAACTGGGGGTGTGTGAGTACAGCCTAGAGATTTTACTAAGCTTCACCATGATCTTCTTTATGTTTATTTTTAGAAACATTTTTTTATTTATTTTTGGCTAGGTTGGGTCCCAGTTGAGGCATGTGGGCTCTTCATTGTGGTGGGCAGAGTTCTCTCCAGTCATGGTGCTCTGGCTGCAGAGTGCGGGGGCTCAGTACCTGTGACTTGCAGGCTTTGTTGCCCTGCGACATGTGGGATCTTAGCTCCCTGGCCAACAATCCAACATGTGTCCCCTGTCTTGGGTGGCAGATTTTTAACATCTAGACCACCACGGAAGTCCCTGCCATGATTTTAGAAGATGAGGATTTTCTGGCAATGTTTTCTGAGAAGAGGAATCGTGAGTATGGCTTGCTGGTACTGTGCATGGTTTTAGATCAGGGAGACCCAAGTCTGAGTCCCACTTACTAGCTCTGTGACCTCAGGTAAACCAATGATCTTTTACAAAATATATGATTTTTGCTTCTTTATTTGGCTGTGCTGATCTCAGTTGAAGCACACGAGATCTTTTAGTTGTGGCGTGTGAACTCTTAGTTGCAGCCCGTGGGGCCTTTTAGCAGCAGTTTGTGGGATCTAGTTCCCTGACCAGGGATTGAACCTAGACCCTCTGCATTGGGAGGACGCAGTCTTAGCCACTGGGAAGTCCCCAAACCAATTAATCTTTAAGCCTCAATTTTCTCAGCTGTAAAATGAGGCCAGTAAGAAAGAGTTGGCATTAAATTAGTTAAACCACGCAGAACCCTTGACGTATGACTGAAGTATAACAAGCTGCAATAGTCACTATGATTAGGGGAAGACTATGGAAGTTTGCATGCCAGGAGTTTGGCCTAGTAGGTGAGTGAAGAGCAGCAGAAAACTTTAGGAAAATCCAGCTGATGGCCTTGCACAGGGTGAAGGAGGGCAGAGGGCGGGGATCAGTTGTAAAGCAGTTGCAGTAAAGCCAGAGGTTGTTAGTGCAGATTCAGGGCAGTGGAGGGACAGGGGGTATGTATGATAGGGAAGGACTGTCATGACAGCCCAGGGAAGGAAGAGCGGGCAATGGTGACATTGCATGACCCCTCTCAGCGTGTCCTAAGTACCTGTGTTGACTGATCCAGTTTCCTTCTGATCAGCCAGCTCAGGCCCTGCCCCGAGTTCTGCATGTCTATCTGTGCACTCCAGACCAGCTGGTGGGCTGGGACAGCAGGGCAGGCTATTGGCAGTCTGCTGAATGCTGAGATCCACAACTTCCCAGTTGTTACTTTGAACATCAACCCTGCCTGCTAGCCATCTCCTCTCCCTGAGAGTGTAGAAAGGCTAGCTCTGGGGGATCATCCCACAGGCCAAGGGCAGGTGCTGGGAGCTGAGGCCATGCTGGGAGCTGGCTCTCCCCTTGAAAGTGAAGCCACGGGCTTCAGGCTTACTGGCCCCGGGCACCACTGGGGTCTCCTCCTGCTTCCACTGGAATCAAACCTGCCTGGGCCCTTTTTCCAAGTCAGCTGAAAAGTTTCTAATCTCTTTGCAAAGTGTCAAGTGTCTTCCAGTGCCTTGAAAGGTGATTTTCTAAAAGCAGATCAAACAGTTTTGACATTTGCTGCCGAGCCATTTAAAGTCCTACTACAGGCTTGCCGCTGGCCTCGGCGGCTTGACTGGCTGCAGATAAAGGCTGAAGCGGCATCACTCGTCACAGAGACGAGGAGCCTGCTCATGGGAGCCGCATCCTGGAGAGAAACATATTCTGTAAAAGTTAATCTGCTGCTTTGTCTTGGCCAACAATTTATGCTTTCATGAAAGCCAGGCCCTGGCCCCCAATTGAATTCTGCACACACATTTTTTTAATTTGCTGGAATTTGCAAAAACACATCAGTGGCCCTGCTGCCTTGGGCTTTTCATGTTCAGCAAAATAATCCCACGGCATCGCCTTCAAAGGGCTCTCAGCATCACGCTCTCCCCAGTTCTATTCCAGCTTTCCAAAGAGGGAGCCGAACGGTGCTTGTGATAGAGCCCGTGGACAGCATGGGGCTGGGGGGGTCACTTGTCCACTGCGCTGTGAGGGGCTGCCAGCCAGGCCCGTCCAGAATGGGTTGCTGCCTTGGATACCTGCAAGGGTCAGGCAAGGCAAGGAAATGAGCCAAGAGAGCGGGGGGCGAACACTGAGGGGTGGTGAGGAGTGAGACGAGCAGGAATCGGCCGGCTCTACTACATGGGGCAGCTGGCCTTGGCGTAGAGCAATTGTTGCCATGTGGGGATGCGAGCCCAGTGCCCTCAGAGTTTCCCGTTTCCCTCAAGAAGCAGAACATTTGGCATTTAAAAAATGTGAAATCCGTCCATTTTTAAATGTTGGACCCAATTCTCTTCAAACACTCTGCAGGCCAAACCAAACGTGTCCGCTGGCTGAATCCGCCTTGCAGGGCTGCTGGTTTGCAGTCTTTGATGGAGGAGGCAGAGATAAGATGTGGGAAGGGCAGGCTCACCTTTTTCTGCTTTAATCTGAGAGGTCGTCTGGTTCCAAGGTCTCAGATGGGGAAACTGAGGCCCATCTCTGTGAGATCTCACCGCTCTTCCTCCTCCACCTAATGCCTTTCTCCTCCACGACTTAAGGATGTTACTCCCCAAGATATGAGATTTAAAGGGTGACATTCCCCCAGAACTTGCATTTTAATAAAGGAGTTCTAAAGGCCTTTATAGGGCTTCCCAGGTGGCTTAGTGGTAAAAAAAAAGCCGCCTGCCAATGCCGGAGATGTGGGTTTGATCCCTGGGCCGGGAAGATCTTGTGGAGGAGTTCATGGCAACCCGCTCCAGTATTCTTGCCTGGAGAATCCCAGGGAGAGAGGAGCCTGGTGGGCTGCCGTCCATGCAGTTGCAAAGAGCTGGACACGACTAAGGCAACCGAGCACATGCGCATGCACACAAAGGCCTTTGTAACTCAAGGAAATGCCTCTCTGTAACGATGGGATTGGAGAAGGAAATGGCAAACCACTCCAGTGTTGTTGCTAGGAGAATCCTATGGACAGAGGAGCCCAGCAGGCTACAGTCCATGGGGTCGCAAGAGTCAGACAGGACTTACTTAGTGGCTAAAGCACCAATGGTGGGATTTCAAAGTGACAGGGCAGAAGGATGAGGGCTTTGCAGAAGTCCCTCAAAGGGCTTCCCTGGCGGCTCGGTGGTAAACAGGCTGCCTGCCAGTGCGAGAGAAGTGGGTTCGATCCTCGATCTGGGAAGATCCCACGTGTCACGGAGCAACTAAGCCCGAGTCCCACAACTCCTGAGCCTCTGCTCTAAGGCCTGTGCTCCGCAACAAGAGGAGCCACTGCAATGAGAAGCCCCCTCACTACAACTAGAAAAAAGCTTGCACAGCAACAAGGACCCAGCACAGACAAAAATATAATAAATAAATAGAATTTTTTTTTTTAAAGTCCCTCAAATGTTGTATGACTGTCCATTCTGTTCAGTCCCAAAATGTTCCTGAGGTAGGTCTCCCCCAACCAATATTTGGGATAGGTTCTTCTCCCACAAACCTCCTGGGGGTACAACTTGGCTCTTGTGGGAAGCGGGACCACTGGAACTCTGGGGTGCGTGTTTGGCATCTCCACACCTGCCATCTGGCATGAACCTCCCAAGATGGCTCTGACTCTGGCTGATGGCTGGCATGGGAGGTGATGCCTGCCTCCCTGGGTGCTCAGGAAAACAAGTTAAATTCAAGTTGCAAAATATGCCCAGGATGTGCTTTGGGCTCAGCCAGAGCAGAAGCATTTTGCCACAGGGAGAGGATGGCATTTTCACCTTCTCTGCCCTGGTCGGCGAGGCTTCTCTCCTGCCCCTGCTCCCACCCATGTCCTCGTCCTGCCCCCACCCCTCGTCATGTGCAGCCTGTCAGAGCCCTGGCCACCAAATTAGCCCTTTGTGATTTTATTTGGCTTTTATTGGCTCAAGCTGGATGCTGGAGATGGAGCCAGATGTGAGGCCCCAGGACCACTTGAAAGGCCAGGTAATTAGCAGCATCTGCCTTGGCCTTCTTATCTTGACAGGCGGACATACAGAGCAGTGACCTGGGAGCTGGAAGGCAGCTGCCTTCTCCACATTAAATGAGGCAAAGGCCAAAGGGGAACCTGACTCAGCCTGGAATGCCACCATCTGGGTGTGTGTTTGCATGTGTGTGCAAACGCGAGTGTGAGCATATTGAAGAATTATCCCCTCCACCCACTGCTCGCTTGTCCCCAGATTCAGGAAGAACCATCTGCCAACCTCTAAACACCTAAGAGAGAGTTATTATTTTAAAGTTGAGGAATAATTTATTGTTGTTATTTTTTAGTCACTAGGTCAAATCTGACTCTTTTGCAACCCCATGGACTGAATCCTGCCAGGCTCTTCTGTCCATGGGATTTCCAGGCAAGAATACTGGAGTGGGTTTGCCATTTCCTTCTCCAGGGGATCTTTGCGACCTAGGGATTGAACCCACGTCTCTTGTGTCTTCTGCTTGGTAGGCAGATTCTTTACCACCGAGCTGCCAAGGAGGCCTTGAGGGATAATTTACATACAGTAAAGCATAGGATTTTTTTTTTTGCTCCCCCCCTCCACATGTGGAATCTTCATTCCCTGACCAAGGATCAAACCCACACCCCCAGTGTTGGAAGCATGGAGGCTTAATCACTGGACCACCAGTTCAGTTCAGTTCAGTCTCTCAGTTGTATCTGGCTTTGCAACCCCATGAACCGCAGCATGCCAGGCCTCCCTGTCCATCACCAACTCCCAGAGTCTACCCAAACTCATGTCCATTAGAGAAGTCCCAAAATGTATGATCATAAGTATTAATATTTAGTTTGTTGAGTTTTCACAAATGAGTAATATTCACATAAAATCTATACCCTAATGAAGATATAAAACATTTTCATTACCCCAGAAAGTTCATGATTTCCCTCTTCAATGAATCCTCTCCTTTCCCACACACAGGGGGCTATAGTTCTGATTTCTGTTGCTATAGATTAGTTTTTGCCCGCTCTTAAATATCACGTAAATGGAATCATGGAGTATACATATAAACTCACAGTCTTTTGTGTCTTGCTTCTTTTGAGCAACATAATGTTTTTGGGAGTCATCCAAGTTGTTACCTATATCATTTCTTCTTATGGCTGAGTGTTATTCCATTTTGTAAATGTTTCACAGTTTGTTTATCTAGTTTCTGGTTGATGGATAATTCTGGCTTTTGGTGAATATGAATAAATAAGTGTATTAGTTTTCAGTGGCTACACCATGAATTGCCATAAACTTAATGGCTTAAAACAGCACAAATATATTATCTCACAGTTTCTATAGGTTAGGTGTCCAAGGCAGGGATTAGTGGGGTCCTTGGCTACCAGTCTCATCTGGCTGGAACTAAGGTGTCTGCTAAGGCTGGGTCTCATCTTAATCTCGGGATCCTCTGGTAAGTGTATAGAATTGTTGGCAGAATTCAGTTCCTTGTGGTTGTTGGACTGAAGTTCTTAGCTCTCAGATGTCACCATTCATTCCCTGCTGCATAACCCTCTCCACAACATTGCAGTTTGCTTCTTCAAGGCCTACAGGGGTACATCTGCTGCTGCTTAAAATCTCTCTGACTTCTTTTATCTCTGACCTCTGACTGTAAAGTGCTCACCCAATTAGATCAGGCCCACCCAGGATAATCTCCCCTTTGATTAAAGTCAGGTGATTAGGGACAGCTGGAAAATCTCTTCACCTTTGTCACATAACATAGCCTAATCACAGGAGTAATATCCTATTATAGTTATACTCTGAGCAGGAATTCTAGGAGAATGGAATCTTGGGAGCCATCTTGGAATTCTGTCTATGACAAGCAACTCCGAACATTCTGGAATTATTTTGATATTCAAGTGTGCATCTTTTAAAAAAATCAGAGCATTTTCCATTGAGCTAAAACAACACAATCCCACTTAGAATAATTGTTTCTAAATATCATCTTATGCCTGGCCCATATTTAGTGAGGGGAGCAGTTGTCTTAGCAATGTGTTTTAGCTGGCTTGTCCAAAGCAGGGTCTTGTCTAGAACCTTTCAGTCCTCTGGGCACATGTCTTTTCTATCGCTTTCCATCCATCACAGTGTACTTTACTGCGGCTGGTTGAAGACAGTGGCTCTATCATCTGGCAGAAGATTCTGTTCTCTGGACTAGGGTGGTGGCTTCCTTCAGGTACCATTTAGCTTGTTCCCTTATCCACTGTACATCCTGTGACCTGGACGTCAAATCTGAAGTTCGATGGCCCCAGGTAAACATTTGCTGTCTGGAGCACATCATGAGAAATGCTGAGAACATCCCCCTGTGTCACTTGAGGAGAACATGATTTGTAGTGGTCCTATCTTTGGAGCGACTGAACTGAACTGAACTGAACTGATCTTTGGTGCTTCTCTCATGGCTCAGATGGTAAAGAGTCTGCCTGAAATGCAGGAGATCCAAGTTCAGTCCCTGGGTTGGGAAAATCCCCTTGCAAAGGCAATGGTAACCCACTCCAGTGTTCTTGCCTGGAGAACCCCTGGACAGAGGAGTCTGTCGGGCTACAATACACAGGGTCGCAAAGAGCTGGACATGACTGAGCAACTTTCACTTTCACATATTGTTGGTGCAAGACTTTCTCTTGGATCAAGGTGGGCTTAACCCTTCCAGTTCTGTTTCTTTCCTCCTAAGTCATAAAGAAATCTGTGGGGTCTTTCTTTGCATAATTCAAATGTCCACTTATGCATTCACTGTTCACCTAAAGGTTTTAACAAATCAATTGATAATCCTTGCCTGATTCAGTGATTTCATTAGGGACCAAGGGTGGACTTGGGACCTAGCATTTCCATTCTGTAAGGGGAGGATTTGGTCTGAAATCTGCCTGGCTTTGGTTCCTGGAGGCCTATCCTCCCTCCATCTGGGAACATCTGTCATAGACCCTCACCAGGCCCAGGGGCAGAGGTGGCCTGAAATGGGAGTGGATGGGGAGACATAGTCCCACAGCAACATGCATGCAAGTCAGGTATAATGC
This sequence comes from Ovis canadensis, assembly GCF_042477335.2. Taxonomy (NCBI): domain Eukaryota; kingdom Metazoa; phylum Chordata; class Mammalia; order Artiodactyla; family Bovidae; genus Ovis; species Ovis canadensis. Next base: position 32,011,208 of record NC_091258.1, read on the forward strand.
ATTATTTCACATTATTTCACTGGCCTCCAGAGGCTAGCTCATGTCACTGTTAAGTCCCTGGGCCCTGGGGGAGGTCGTCCATGAGTGCTAAGTCACTTTAGTCATGTCCGACTCTTTGTGATCCCATGGACTGTAGCTTGCCAGGCTCCTCTATCCCTGGGATTCTCCAAGCAAGGATACGGGAGTGGGTTGCCAAGCCCTCCTCCAGAGGATATTCCTGACCCAGGGACTGAACCTGCATCTCTTACTTCTCTTGCATTGGCAGGCTGGTTCTTTACTACTAGCGCCACCTGGTAAGCCCATGTCATGGGCCTCCCAAATGCTTCTTGACAAATGAATGCATGGTAAATGGATGATTGAATGCTTATCTAGCTCAAACACTGGGCTTCTGATCATCTTGAAGTCTATACCTGTCTTTGGGTCCCCCAGTTCTTTCTTAGGCTAGGGTCAATTCACGAGACCCAGCCATGCACCAGGAGACCGCTCAGGGGGTCTGATTGGTGCTTGCTTTCACCTTGGTGTGCTGAAGGCCCTCCTCCTCCCAGTGCCTTAGTGGGCCTGGCTGGGGTTCTAGTTTCCTCAGGTGGAGCTCAGCCCACCTGCTGGACTGGACTCTTCGAGATGCTCTCTTATTCTCTGGGGTCCCATCACAGTGAACCAACCAGGCCAAGCTGTGGCTGGAGGTATGGCCATACACCAATGGCATTGCAACCCACCCATGGGTGCCCATCAGATCCCAAACATGGGGACCCTTTGGCGAGTCTGGGTGGGGTGCAGATGCTCTCCAGACAGCACTCGCTCCACCCCGTTCTCTCTCCTGGAAAAGGGCTCAGCTGCTGGGCTCTGACTCCAGGCCAGCTGCTCCTCCTGTGGAGAAACCTGCCTTTAATTTAGATGTTCTATTTCTTTCTCCATGGAAAAGTCTTTGTGGTACCAATTAAGGAACACTTTCATCCCCTCCTGTGTGAGGAGTGAGGAATTTGGGGACGGCCTATGAATGGCTCCTTTCCACACTAATTCCAAGGGCAGCGTGACTTTTTCTGGGGAAGGATACCTGGCCGGAGGCTCTGGGTGGGTCCTTGCCAGAGATGTGGAGGCTGGCACCCATGGAGGGCTTGCTCTGTGCTGGGCACTGCGCCCAGTGCACCTGTAGGGACCACCTCAGTGCATCTTCCCAGCCACCTACAGGAAGGTCTATTGTCACCCATAGTTTACAGATGAGGAAACTGAGGCTCAGGGAGGTCAGTGTCTTGTTCAAGGCCAAGCGAGTGGTGGATGGTGGAGCACAAATATGAACCCAGCTTGGTCTGATTACAGGGTCATGGCCTAAAGTGGTTCATTGTGTCAAGAAAGTATGTTATTCGGTGTCTTTATTATAGGACATCAGATCCAGAAAAATGCACATCTGGGCCAGATGCGGCCGCATTTTGCACAATTTAGTGTTTATTCTTCTACATGGAGTCTCCTGTGTGTCTGTGTGAAGTCCCTGGATCAGGGCTGAAACTCCTGGAAGAGCCCAGGCTGACTTGGATCTTGAACTTCTATGCGGGTGTTTAGGGCTCTGCCCAGTCTGTTCCTCTCTGGCTACCCAGCCTCAGTCACCGCTGTTCTTCTCTCACCTTCTGTCCTGTGTGTCTGTAGTCGCTCAGTCATACGTGATCCTTTGGACTATAGCCAAATAGGCTCCTCTGTCCATGGGGTTCCTCAGGCAAGAATACTGGAGTGGGCCGCCATTTCCTTCTCCAAGGGATCTTCCCAACCCAGGAACTAAATGCCTGTCTCCTGTGTTTCCTCCGCTGCAGGCGGATTCTTTACCCACTGAACGAGTGGGGAAGACCCAGTGGCTGTTCTGAGCGCACCAAAGTGGTCCCACTGTTCTGGTCTTGGAGGATTTGCTTGGCTTCAACACTCGCTGAGTCTGGAACACTGATGGACTGCTTCTCTCTTGATACTCCAGAGACAAGGATCATTTGCTCTGTCATGAGAACTCTGCAGCCCTTCACACATCTATCAGAAAGCTGATCATACTGTATTGCAATTTCTTTAAGCTCAGAAAAAATGTATAATATCTGGAAAGTTATAATCTAACAATTATCAGTATGTCCACCACCCAGAACTAACATATGACAAAATTTTGTTATCTCTGCTTCAAATTGTTTTCCAAAAATAAAAGATACACTATACCACTTAAAACACGAAAGTCCTTTCAGAAGCTCTTATGTATTCATTCTTTTCCTCCCTTCCTCAGAAACTGCTTCTGTGATTTTTTTGGTGAGGCAGCTCACATTTTTATATCTTTATTACAGTTTTGTCCAGCAATAAATAGTATATAATATTGCCTCTTGTGTCTAAAATCTTCACATGGTCATATCACTTACTATCTTGCTTTTATGCATAAGTTTATATTTTAGAAAAGTTTTGAGATTTTGTTGATCAATCTGGTTCTGGGGGTTGTGCTTAGCAAGGATTACACATCAGTCAGCAGATGCAATCGAGGCTACTACTTGCTTGAGTTTACAATTGTTTACTATCACATTCCAGGATCCATCTGTTATTCAGGGGTCAGATTAGTGAATTAAATGGGAATAAGACAGATCCCACAACTCCATGCCCTTTAGGTTTTAAGGCTGGTACTCACCTCTGCCATTCTCCCTGGGCCACAATATTATTTTCTATTTAGTTTCCTTGGCCAAAATGGGAGGGTGGTGTCAGAGGCTTCTCACATCGCCTTCATCACTGTGATAGCTCTTATACCATAAGCCAAAGTGAGGGGGTTGTAACAACCACCATGAATGTATATTTCCATTCCACATTTGGGGCTGGGGAAGTGACCAATAGATGGGTCTAGGGATTCCTGCATGGGCCAGGATATCATTTATTGCTGGCCCCTATATGTCCTTCTCTATTAGTGAGGGCATAGTACTACTTCAGTCTCTTGAGTATCAGCGTTAATTCAGATCCTGTACCTGAAAGTTGCTGAAATGGAAGAGCATTCCTTTCTCTAGTGTATGGTTATCTACTAGAGAAATAAATGACTGTAGATACCTCTGGAGAGAAACTGGGGAATTATTTCCATGCATACTTGCCATGCCACTGAAGGCTCTTTGTCATGGTGACCTAGCTTCTTGTTGAGTCGGTGGTTTCTGGGTCTGAAAACTGGCTCAGAGCCAGAAATTGGCCAAGGAATTATGACTTTACCAGGATGGCTACCCTTGGTCTTCTGATAATCCATCCTTGATTTCTTTTGCTTATATGTGCTAAGTTGCTTTGATCGTGTTTGACTGTTTGCAACCCCGTGGATTCTAGTCCACCACGCTTCTCTGTCCATGGGATTCTCCAGGCAAGAATACTGGAGTGGGTTGCCATGCCCTCCTCCAGGGGATCTTCCCGACCCAGGGGTGGAACCCGTGTCTCTTAATATCTCCTGCATTGGCAGGCGGATTCGTTACCACTAGCGTCACCTAGTTCCTCTTCTATCTTGCCCCTGAGGATATCTTTTTCTATTAATGATTTCCATAATCTTTCCTTGGCTCATGCTCTCAGGTTTCCACTCCGGTCTTGCTTTTCATTATAATAATTTCATTCATTCTGTCTCTGCTTGTTAACCATCTATTCAGTATCTTGCCGTCCCCATTGCAGTCAGTTCCAAAACAGCATCTTCCACCTTCCATGTAGTTTCTTTCTGGATAGGACTGGCTAAATGCAGTGACCTTCTTAGTGATGCTGGTGCCACCTCTCCGCATCATTCCTTATCACATTGGTAAATGGAGTGTACTCTGGGGTTTCCATGGGACATAAGTAGCTGGTAGGTATTTCAGCCTTACATAGTATATCCGCTCTAGGATGCTAAAGTCTATGAGTGGTCTGATTCATTCCTCTGTCATCTGCCATAAAAACTCTGGAATTTTTTTCCTCACTTTGTGTGGTCCATCACTTTTTCCAAGTATACAAAATCTATTGTAGTAGCAAGTGAATACCATTCCCCAAGGTCCTTGCTGGGGTGTTAAGTCTGATCATGGGAAAGGGCTCGCATATCAATACACTCTCGTTTATCCAACTTTATAGTCTGTCCCTCTTAGTTCAGAACCATCAACATCTAATTCCACTATATTCTCCTGGCTCCTGCCAGTATTTAGCTGGTGGATGAGATTCCACAGCTCCTTTGGGGGTATAGTCTTTCCCCCTCATTGTGGCCAGACTGTGACTTGATCCTTGTCACTGGTGGTCACCAGGAGGAAAGGTAGGAGTAAATCCTGTCTTAAAAGGTAGTGGCCTCTGCACCATCTTTGAGCAAAGGAAAGCAGTGGCTTTTAAGAAAGGAGGGGCCACTTCTAGGACTAGAGGGGTCAGAAGGATCTAAGGTTTCAAAATTCTTGAGCACATTGACTCCAACCCAAGTGCCAAGGTTCTACTCCTTCCAACCAGGGTGCTAGTTTTGGCATAAGTATTAATAGCCTTGTCGGGGCTAAGAATTTCACTTTCTTTGGAGTGCTGCTAGTTTTTTAAATTGACGTATAGTTGATTTACAATGTTGTGTTAGTTTCTGGTGTACAGTAAAGTGGAGCGCTGCTATTTTTATAGGCCAGTCCTATAGGCTTTATCCTGAGCTTTTTATGCCTTCTTGCTGTAGGAGATGAGAGTCTTATATCCCACCTTAAGACGGTCATTAATTAACTTCAGCCTTTCATTGTCTTGCTCCAGTGCATTTACAGCACTCAACATAGCTATCAGCAGTCTTTCTCAAATACCTGGGATGTTGTATCAGCCAGTGCGTTCTCTTCTACCTGAATCCCATCCTAGCTCCCTCCCCATGAAAGTCTTTACAACTGGACTACTTCCTTGCCAGTTGCTTCCTGTATTCCACCTATCCTGAGTGATGGGGTCATCATTGGTAGCTGGATGGTAGGGTGATCCTCCTCTAAAATCTCAATTTAGAGTGTTTATCCATCCTTGGACCACCTCTATTACAGGTGGGTTTCCAGAGAAACAGATTTGAGGCAGAGATTTGTACACACAGGATTTATTAGGGTGTACTGTCGAAACTGATACCTGTCAGGGACCGTGGGAAGCAGGCTTGGGTGAAGGCGAACTTGGGTTGCATTGCAGCTGCAGCAGAATTCTCAGCTGGGGACTTCTCTGGTGTCCAGTGGTTAAGAGTCTGCCGTGAAGTGTGGGGAACACTGGTTCAATCCCTGGTTGGGGAACTAAGATCCCACACGCCATGGAGCAACCAATCCTGTGTGCCACAACTAGAGAGCCCGCATTCTGCAACTAAGACTTGAGGCAGCCAAATAAATCAGTAAAATATTTTTTTTAAAAAAGAAGTCTCAGTTGATCCCATGGGGAGTGCTGGAGCTGGGGCAGCCCTTCTCAATTGTGCTGAACTGAGGCAAAAGAGCTGGGCATCTATGTCCTGGTGCTGACCTGTCTTGGGAATTGTGCTTCCTTGGGGAGAGTGTATAACCTTGGGGAGGTCAGTTCCTTTTCGCTGAAGACCATTCTTAGAGGAGAACTCAGTTATGAGTCATTAGCAGCCAACACTCCCAGAAGATGGGGGCATAAATGCTTCAGGACTGAAGGAGGGGCATCTGGGCAGCTCACAACAGCATCCGCTATGGAGAGGTGAATTGTTTCTATTACCCTCTCCCCCGCTACTGTAACAAATTTGTCATGATCCCCTTTGCACATCTCCTTCCTTGTGCACGGGTATAAGCAATGATTCCTCATCTTTTCACCTCACGCAGCATTGTTGGCATATGTTTGTGTACATCACACTGGAGTAAATAGGACAGAGTTTCAAGCCCTGGAGTGGGCTGGTTGCGCTGCAGTGGGCAGGGGGCTCAAGCGGGCCCTCTCCCTGCTGCTGATGCTCCCAGGCCTGAGAGGATCAGTATCTCACAAGGGTTGGAATTCTCTACCAGGGGTATGAATATACCTAGATGAGGGGTGTAGGGTATGTACATTGTCAGCTTTCCTATGTATTGGCATTTGTTTTACAGACTCTAAGGGGATGCTGATTCACACTTTTCAGACTTTAATGTTGTGGTGAATCTGATGGGAAATAGCATCTTATCATTTTATTGTCGTTTTCTTATTTACCAGAGACTGGGCATCTTCACACAAATTTATGGGCCTTTTGCTTCCCTCTTCTGTGACTGCCTACTCATTTCCATAGCCCCTTTTCCTAGTGGGCTGTTTGTTTCTTCCCTTGATTTATGGAATTCATTGCATCACTCTCAGCTGCCTCTGCAAAGTCATTACCCTCACTGCTGTTACTGTTGCCTCCCCACCCAATAGAGACTCTGATCCTTTGCAGCTTTATGTCTGGAGAGAGATGCTGTCAGGTTGCCTGAGAGTGTTCAAGTCCCATGCTTGTAGCTTTGCTGCAAGGGAGCCTTGGAAAGCAGGCATCTGAATGTTCAGCTTCTGTCATTGGAGGTGAGCTCAGCTTCTCACCAAGTTTATAAAGGTGATGGGTTACTCAGAAGAGTGTCAGGTTGGGGAATCCCTCCTTGGAGAATGATAAGCATCTACCCCAGTGTTAAGGTTTAGAGGACATGGAATGTGTTCAGAAGATATTAGTTACTTGTCTCTTCTTCCTGGGTTGATTCCACTTGGCTTCCTCCATCCTTCATTGAGGGGATGGCAAGTTAAGTGGACTTCACACAGGCATTTACCCAGTGCAAATTGCCTACTGTCTCCCAGCTCTGTGCTTGCAGGTTGTGGCAGAGAAAACTGGCAGCTCCCCTGGGACAGAAGGTTTTGTCTGACTGTGAGCACACGATTATGTGGGAGAGAATGGAGGAATGTTTTTGCTGTCCCCTCCAGTGGTTCGGGGACTTCCCAGGTGGCGCTAATGGTAAAGAATCCACCTGCCAATGCAGGAGATGCAAGAGACGCGGTTTCGATCCCTTAGTCGAGAAGATCCCCTGGAGGAGAGTAACGCAATCCACCCCAGTATCCTTGCTTGGAGAACCCTATGGACAGAGAAGCCTGGCATGGTCTCATCCCAGAGAGTCAGAAACGACTGAAGCAACTTAGCATGCATGCACACCAGTGGCTCAGATGGTAAAGGATCTGCCTGCAATACAGGAGACCTGGGTTTGTACCCTGGGTCAGGAAGGCCCCCTGGAGAAGGGAATGGCAACCCACTCCAGTATTCTTGCCTAGAGAATTCCATGGACAGAGGAGCCTGGTGGTCTACAGTCCATGGAGTCACAAAGAGTTGAATACAACAGCAACCAATAACTTCACTTTCCATTGAGTTCAGTCCCCTGTGTCTCTCCCACTGCCCTGAGTGAGTCTTACTTTTGAAGACAGTTATTTTCATAAACTCCAGCCTCCTGACAGCATTCAGGCCCCTCATTTGGTACTCAACCGTCGACACAGTGACCTGCAGCAAGACTGGAGGAAAAGCTGCTTGGGTTGGATTCATTAAGAGTCTGAGTGATCCTATACTTGGAGATTTAGGTTTTCAAGGATGCTGTTTGACTTTATGCAGTTTAACTTCTGTGAGAGGACTTTAGATTTACTTCCTATCGAAGAGGACTCCACCCCCCAACCCCACCCCATCCAAGCAGATGGAGGTCTCATCTCAAGGGTTGCATGTGATCAATTGATTATGACGGTCTGGAGGATTGCAGAACAGAGGGTGAGGATGGTGGTTGATTAGCAATGTCTGCCAGAAGGACAGGAGTGCAAAAAGGTGGCAATGGGGCTGAGTATTTGGGAGTCCCTGATTCATTGTCTTCCCCCACTGGGAGAAGTCTGAAGCTCCTCTTCTCTGTTTTCTCTTCCTCTTGTAGAACTGATTCCCTTTCCCTTCAGTAGCACCCCTGTCTGCCTCTCAGGAGCACAATTTGAAGAGCAGGAAGCCTTCTGTTAGCCCAAGGTTAATGTTGGTGTGTATTCTTGACCATCAATATATCCTGTCTTCTGTGAGTTTGAGATGCATGAAAGTCTCAGGGGTAATTGCTAAAATTGGGATGGAGTCCTTCTAAGCTGAGGTGGACCATCAGCCTGGAGAGCTCACTGTGACCGGCCTACACTGACTTCTCTGAGGCTGCCACCATACCAGTACCTCTCTGGTGATCCCACTTGAGATCCTAGAGCATCTTCACTGCAAGGCAGCATGGAACCTCAAGCTCCATCATTGTTCAGGTAGGAGAGGGGGCCCGGAGGCAAGCTGAAGCCTTGAACCAGGATCTCCTGACTCCATCACCCCTTCTCAGGAGTTGTGACACTTGTGGGCACCTCATTAGCCCTGGCTTCAGCAGGGGCAGCATCTGGAGGTCCTGGGCTGCAGTGGGGGCCGAGGACCCAGGGGGCACTTCAGAGGTCTTTAGGGGGGCATCACAAGGGCTGGACTCTTTAGAGGAGCCCTCCTCGGCTCCCTAGATGCTGCCCTCATATTGTCTGATGGGCATTCCAGGACCCCAGGATGAGGGGATGTGGGACTTGCACAACCTTGGTGGTCCCTGCATCCATCATGGGCAAAGACAAAAGGTGTCTCCTGGGCCATCCACTTGCCCCTCAGTGGCTGCCACTATTCCTGGAGCCTGTGGACCAGTCTTAGCTCATAAAGTGGGTTGGGGGAAGAGGGGACAACCAAGCTGTATTTGGGAGCAAGCTGTCTCTCCTAAGAATTCTGGTCACCCAGCTCCCTCTGCAGAGATGTCCCCCACCCCCTCCATCTCAGCAGCATGCCTCCCATAAGACTAACACAGTCATCCAAGATCAATTCTTGGGGCTGCCTCTGCTGCCAGACAAGCAGTGGGATGAGCACAGTTCTGGCCTGATAAGTAGGGGGACAGACCCTGAGAAAGGAGTCATATTCCTGAATTCTAGTTCCTCCCAGTTTTTTATCTGTGAGATGGAGAGACAACAGGGTATTTTTGGCTGGATGCACACGTATAACACAAGTCTTCACCCACATGTATGTAGGGACTTCTGAATGGCCTGGGGGTGGGAGTTTCTGGTGAGAAGAGGGACAGGAAAGAGAGGAAGAGGGGCTGCAGAGGGTGTGTTCCCCCAGGCTGCCTTGAGCTCTGGACTTTTTAGAGAGCTACAAAGTGGGAGGTGCAAACTAATGAGGCCCCAAGTGGGATTTTGTGAGAAGGGGAACCCAGTCCTAGAGGAGTTAGGATGTCAGCAGGCCAGAATGAGGCCCTCCCCACCTCTGCACAGAACCCAGCCCCATGCTGGGATAGGAGGAGCCTGTGGGGAGCACTCTGGGCTGCATCTTCACAATAGACAGCGGGAGCAGCTTTGTGGGCAGGTGGGAGCCAGGGCTGGAGAAGGGAGGGTAGGGCTGGGCCCACACAGTTTGTGGGTGCTGCTGTGCCATCCCAGAAGCAAGCCATTTGGGCAGGGGCCAAGTGTGTATCCCAGAGCCAGGAATGGAGCCTGGCATGCAGCGGGTGCTCCCTGAAGGCTTGCTGACTGCCTTGAGGGCTGGGCTGGGGGTGCATCAGTGTCCTTTGGAAACTGTGGAGTGCTGCGGCACATGGGAAAGATACCAGGGAGTAGTGTCACTGGGGTGTGGCGGACAGGAGACGGCCTGCGAGAAGCGGGCTCAGGCCCAGTGGCAAGAAGAGGTTCCCTGACAGGTCCCAGCATGAGCTCCCTCAGGCACCACCACGGCTGTCCAACCTGGGTCACACCCTTCAGTGACTGGGCAAAGTGGGTAGGACAAGGCTGCAGGTATGTCTGTCACATGTGACACTTGGCTCGAAGTAGCCTTTCCTCTGCAGCTAAGCCTGGGCTCTGTGGGGCTGGCAGGGGGTGTCATCTGGTGGCCAGTGGTCTGATGGCTCCTGGCTTAGTCCTCTTGTTCCCGTCCCCACTTTTCCTATCACAGCTTATTACTCCTAATTTAAGTTCTTTTGCTAATAGTTTTATGGAAATGTAATTTCTGTATCGTACAAGTTCCCACATGATGTGTACACTTCAGTGGTGTTTAACACACTCACAGAACGGCACACTCAGCACCATGGACGATCTTAGAACCCTTTCATCCTCCAAAGAAACCTTGTGTTCATTAATAGGCACCCCAGCTCCTCCCTGCGTGCCCCCCGCCCCCCTAATCCCCCAGCCCTTGGAAACCACTGATCTACGTTCTGTCTATATAGATTGGCCTGTTCTGGACACGTTATGGCTTCTTTTTAAAAACTTTTTTTTTTTCATTTTGGCCATGCTGGGTCTTCACTGGGACACACGGGCTTCTCTAGTTGGGGAGCACGGGCTCCAGAGCGTGTGGGCTCATGTGGCTCGTAGGCTTTGTTCCCCAACCAGGGACCGAAGCCGTGTCCCCTGAGTTGGCAGGCAGATTCTTAACCACCAGGCCATCAGGGAAGTCCCTCACGGCTTCTGTCACTTAATGTTCTTGAGGGTCGTTCACGTGGTAGCAAGTATCAGTCCCATTCCTCTCTATGGCCGAGTCCTCTGCGGTCTGGAATCTGCCGCGCTTCACCCATGCTTTCATTGTGGACATTTGCATCATTTCTGCTTTTTGTCACTTATGGAGAATGCTGCCATAATATTCGCACACAAGTTTTTTTTGGACATAAGATTTTACCTCTCTTGCATGTATACAGTTGACTCTTGAAAACACCAGTTTGAACTGTGCAGTTCCACTTACACATGTTTTTTTTCCCAGTAAATACATACTATAGTACGTGATTGCAGCCATGAAATTAAAAGACGCTTACTCCTTGGAAGGAAAGTTATGACCAACCTAGATAGCATATTGAAAAGCAGAGATATTACTTTGCCAACAAAGCTCCGTCTAGTGAAGGCTATGGTTTTTCCAGTGGTCATGTATGGATGCGAGAGTTGGACTGTGAAGAAGGCTGAGTGCCGAAGAATTGATGCTTTTGGACTGTGGTGTTGGAGAAGACTGTTGAGAGTCCCTTGGACTGCAAGGAGATCCAACCAGTCCATTCTAAAGGAGATCAACCCTGGGTTTTCTTTGGAAGGAATGATGCTAAAGCTGAAACTCCAGTACTCTGGCCACCTCATGTGAAGAGTTGACTCATTGGAAAAGACCCTGATGCTGGGAGGGATTAGGGGCATGAGGAGAAGGGGAGGACAGAGGATGAGATGGCTGGATGGCATCACCTACTCAATGCACATGAGTTTGAGTGAACTCCGGGAGTTGGTGATGGACAGGGAGGCCTGGCGTGCTGCGATTCATGGGGTCGCAGAGTCGGACACGACTGAGCGACTGAACTGAAGTGAACTGAACAGTACTATGTGATACGAGGTTAGATGAGTTCATGGATGTGGAACCGCGGATGCATGAGGCCCCATGGATTGTAGCCTGCCAGACTTCTCTGTCCATGGGATTCTCCAGGTAAGGCTACTGGAGTGGGTTGCCATTTCCTCTTCCAGGGGATTTTCCTGACCCAGAGATTGAGCCTGTGTCTCCTGCAGCTCCTGTGTTGTGGGTAGATTTTTTACTGCTGAGTCACCAGGAAGCCTGGAACCATGGATTTGGAGGGCCAAATGTAAAGTTATGAAGCAGAATTTTTGATGGTCTGGAGGGTTGGCATCCCAACCCTCATGTTATTCAAGGGTCAGCTCTACACAGAAGTTGGATTACTGGCTTTATGGTTATCCTACGCTTAATTGCTTGAGGAACCACCAGACTGTTCCCCACAGGGGCTGGATCATTTCATGTCCCACCAGCGGTGCACAAGGCTCCCATTTCTTCCCATCTTTGCCAGCCCTTATTATTGTTTGAATTTTTAATTGTGGCCACTTTAGTGGCTGAAGGGGCATATCATAGTGGTTTTGATTTGCATTTCCCTGAAGGCTAATGTTCTTGAGCATCTTTTTGTAGGCTTATGGGCCTGAACAAGGGCTTCCCAGGTGTCACTAGTGATAAGGAAGACATCTGCCAATACAGGAGACATAAGAGACGCAGGTTCGATCCCAGAGTTGGGAAGATCCTCTGGAGGAGGAAATGGCAACCCTCTCCAGTATTTTTGCCTGGAGAATCCCAAGGACAGAAGAGCCTGGTGGGCTACAGTCTGTATGGTCACAGAGTGAGACACGACTTAAGTGACTTAGCTCCCACACACATGGCCATAACAAAGATCTTCGTAATAAAGAACTTCATCTTAGCTTTGCTTCCCAAAGAACCCCAATTTCTAGGGTGTTGAGGGGAAGCTGATGTCTCTGTCTCTTTCAGCCTCTGGGTCTCTTCCTTCTCTTTCTCTCTGTCTGTTGCTTTCTCTGTCATCGCCTCTCCCTCCTTTGCTCGTGGTTTCTGGGAACACGCTGGTTATGCCCATTGTGTTTGCAATTCTTCCTTTTCAATAAAAGCACAAAAATGTCAGCTTGACACCACACCATGGCAACTGCCCCCATAACAAGATACATTTACTTTGCATGGGTTTCCTGGAGATTGCCCAGCGCTGTTGGGCCTGCAGCCCATCCCAGGATCCATGTTTATCTTCTGATTCTCAGCGTGCTTCTGTACCAGCGCCACCCATGCGCTGCTTTCTCCTGTTTCCCCCTCACCTCTCCTGAAGTTGCCCTCATATCCGTCTTTTCTCTCCAACCCAAGGGGGCTTCTCTGATGGCTCACATGGTAAAGAATCTGCCTGCAATGCAGGAGACCCTTGTGCAATCCCTTGGTTGGGAAAATCCCCTGGAGAAGGGAATGGCAACCCTCTCCAGCATTCTGGCCTGGAGAATTCCATGAACTGAGGAGTCTGGTTGGCTACAGTCCATGGGGTCGCAAAGAGATGGACACGACTGAGCGACCAACACTTTCACTTTTCAAAGGGGGTGTGAGCTCATGACGGGCAGGGCCCTGGGCTTTTTCTCTTGCTCCTCCCTCCGTGCAGGTGCTGCGCTGGGCCTTCAGGAAGACTTGAAGCTTACAGCGAGGTGGGAGTTGGGGGTCAAATCTGACGGCCTGTGAGCTGTGGGAGGCCAGGGCCCTGTCTGGCTTGTTCACCCAGTGCCCAGGATGGTGACGGGTGTGCAGTGGGCTGTGGTATAATAAGGGATAGATTTGGTCTTTGTCCTTGCTCCCTGGCATAGCGTTCCTAAAACACCCTTGCTTTTTCCTGAGTGATAGGAGTATCTTTTATTGTTCCTAATGAGCTCCTGTGACCATATTGGAGTTTATGGTGATAAGGTGACTCAGGGTGGCCCCCTTAAAAGCTTTAGCATGGGGGCTGGTCACCAGAAAGACCAAATAGTTATTGGAGGTGGGAACTTTCAGCCCTGCCCCCCATCTCTGGGAAGGGCTGGAGATTGGGGTATAAACACTCTTGATCAAAGACATTCAGTTAGGGGACTTCCCTGGTGGTCTGGTGGTTAAAATTCTGTGCTCTCAATGCAGGGGGCCTGGGTTTGGTCCCTGGTCAGGGAACTAAATCCTGCACACCGCAGCTAAGACCCAGCACAGTCCAAAAAAAAAAAAAAGCCACTGATGGGTGAAGACATTGAGGCGCTGGGAGGGTGGTACACACGCTCTAAAGCTCTCCACTTCCCTCACTCTCGTACCTCACCCTATTCATGTCTTCTGTTTGGCTCTTCCTGAGTTGTATCCTTTATAATAAACAAGTAATCCTGAGTAAAGGGCTCTCTTGAGTTCTGAGTCATCCTAGTGGATTATGGAATCTGGGAGTTGTGAGAAGCCCCACATTTGCAGTTGCTTGAGCAGAAGGTGTCATCTGGAACCCCATTTGTGGCTGACATCCGAAGGGAGGGAAGTCTTGCTGACTGAGCGCTAAACTGGTGGATCCTGATGCTGGCTCAGGTGGTTCGTATCTGACTTAAATTGAATCACTAGACACCTAGTTGGTGTGGGAGAATCGGGGAAGGGAAAACCACGTATGAGCCCCTGAGGAATACTTGTAGAGTGAACAAAATTTTGTTTAGTGCACAAAGAAAGTTAACATAAATTAAGCACTATATTGTATGCCAACTGCTTTATGTTCATTCATTCAAAAACACTCTTTTCGAGTAAGTATTGCCTACTATGTGCTGGGCTTGGTATTTGGGTACAGTTATGAATAATTAAGAGGCTTCCCAGGTGGTTCAAGTGGTAAAGAACACACTTCCCAATGCAGGAGACTGAGAGACGTGGGTTCAGTCCCTGGGTCAGGAAGATTCCCTGGAGGAGGGCATGGCAACTCACTCCAGTATTCTTGCCTGGAGAATCCCATGTACAGAGGAGCCTGGCGGACTACATATAGTCCATGGGGTCGCAAAGAGTCAGAAGTGACTTAGCGCACACACACACACACACACACACACGAACAATTAAGCCAAATGAACAAACAATTTTAGCACCTACTACGTGCCTACACTGTTCTAGGTACTGGGGATACAGCTGTGAGCAATTAAGTCTACATAAGAAAAAAATCTATTGAGTTCCTACTGTGTGTCCAGCATTGCTCCAGGCCTGGAGGGCAGGGCAGGGACCAAACAGAATTGATACTACGTGTGCATTTTGCAGGACTCCTAGGAGGTAAATCCTCTGATTTTGTTCATTTTATGCTTGAGGAAAATGAGGCTCAGAGAGGTTTATTGTCTTTTACAAGGTCACACAGCCAGGGCAGTGAGGTTAGAACTAACCCCTGACTCATCTGACACCAAGCCTGTGTTCTCACCCTCGGGTCCAGGCTGAGTGTTAATGTTGGGGTGAGTCCCAGGGTCCACTTTGCTGAGCACATTAGGGCTCCTGCACCCCTCACACGAGCCTCCCTCTCTCCTCTGGCCCCTCCACCCATACCCCTTCCTCTCTGATATACAACATTCCAACCGTGGCTGGCAGTGTTCCTGAGTGACACCCCCGAGTGCTGTAATGTGTTTTTGCCCACAAAACCCCGTGTTCAGCAAATTGCTGTGACCGAGACCCTATCCAGTTACCTGCCGTGTCAGAGGTATGCTCTGCAGTGCTGCCAAGCAAAGCAGAGTATAATACTTCTAAGAATTTTAACCATTAGATAAAAAAAGCACAGCCCTGGCAGCCCCTGGCAGGCGCTGCTAAGCGGGAACCAGATACAAAGCAAACAAGAAGGGCTCGTCCTATGTGTGGGCTGATGTCTTTCCCGGTGGGTTACCTCTCTGGGTCCACAGTCACGTTCTCAAAGCCGTGGGTCACCTGCTGCCAGCGGCTGGCTGGAGGCGGGCGGCGCTGGGTTTCCGTGTAAGGCCGAGGCCTGAGCCATCTGTCTCCTGGGAGTGGGCCCAGCAGAGACAACCCCTGAGATCAGAGACTCTGTACGCTGCCCTAAAGCCACACCTGGTCAGTTCTGCAGCTGTCCCTCGCCTCGGCAACTTGCAAACTTTGGGCAACTGACCACCTTGCTGAGCCCTGCTGGGGATGGTAATATTAATCATATCTATTTCACGTGTGAGGAGGAAGCAGGTTAATATAAGCCAAGAGTACCGTGCGTGCCCACCCTCGGGGCTCTGAAGCTGCTAGCTGCCCCTGAAGGTCAGCCGCTGATGTCACTCATCTCCGGGAGTACCCAGCAGGCACTGCGGGCCCACAAGCGGAAGTGGAGCAGGTGCGGTCCCTTCCCTCGTGGAGCTTACAGTCCAGAGGAGTGATGGAGACGCAGAAACTGACGTTAGAACTGATAGGAGAACTTCCCTGGTGGGCCAATGGTTAAGGATCCTCCTGCCAATGCAGGGGACACAGTTCCATGGCTGGACCAGGAAGATTCCACATGCCTCGTATCAACTAAGCTCATGAGCCACAACTACTGAAACCTATGCACCCTAGAGCCCTGCTCTGCAACAAGAGAAGCCACGGCAATAAGTCTGTGCATCGCAACTAGAGAAAGCCAGTGCGCACAGCAACCGAGAACCAGTGGAGCCTAAAAAAAAAAAAAAAAAAAAGAGAGAACCGATAGGAGGTCTTCAGCAGATGGGAAGACAGGGAAAGTTACTCGGGAGGACTTTAAGCTCAGACCTGAATGATGTGAAAGTCGTGAGGGTAGAGGAGAGGGACAACTTTGTTTTAGAGGAATCAACACAGGCGAACAAAAAGTGTTAGTCGCTCAGTTGTGTCCAACTCTTTGTGACTACATGGACTGTAGCACATCAGGCTCCTCTGTCCATGGAATTCTCTCAGGATGGAGGAAGTCTAATGACCCAAGGACTTGAGGTAAGGCCAGTGTGGCTGGGACGCAGAGTGACAGGGACTGGGAGATGGTACTGGGCAGATGCAGAGGGGCCAGGTCTTGGGGTGCTTTGTAGGCCAAGTGTGGGAGTTTTGCCTCTCACCTAAGATCAACAGGAAGCATTAAAATGTCTTAACCAAGTGGAGGCATAATTAGATCAGTATATGTATGTTTTTTGGCCACAAAACCCCACAGCGGTATGTGGGATCTTAAGTTGCTTGACTAGGGATGGAACTCACACTCCCTGCAGAGGAGGCATGGAGTCTTAACTACTGCACCACCAGGCAAGTCCCAGATCAGTATTTTAATAAAGATTTGTTGTTGTTGTAGTTTAGTTGCTGTCAGGTCTGACTCTTTGTGACCCCATGGATTGTAACCCACTAGGCTTCTCTGTCCATGGGATTTCCCTAGTCAAGAATACTGGAGTGGGTTGCCATTTTCTTTTCCAGAGGATCTTCCCCAGCCAGGATTTGAACCCACGTCTTCTGCATTGAGGCAGATTCTTTACCACTGAGTCATCAGGGAGGCCAAGCTGCTATGTGGAACACTGGGCACAGGGGGCCAGGAGGGCAACAGAGAGGCTTTCCCAGTGTCCAGGCAAGAGAAGACGGTGGCTTGGACCAGGGTAATGGCAATGGGGTGGAAAGCAGTGGGCAGGTTCGGAGGGCCTTGTTGCTATTGTGGATGTAGGGTGGGCTGCTTAGAGGGTCTAGAAGCAAATGTCAATGCCTTGAGTTCCCGTGGAACTTAAAGGACCAGCTGGGCCCGTCCAAGTTGCACTCAGTTCCCAACAGGTGGTCTTACACCTGACTCTTGACACTTAAAGCCACCAAAGGCTGCAAAAGCTTGAGCTGGATGTGGCCCTCCACATGCTCAGGCTTCTCAACCTCTTTCCAGATGTCCCAGAGGGATTGAGTCAGTCTCTGTCCTCTCCTCCTGCACTGTGGGAGCTGGGTTCTGACCCTCTGGCCTCCCTGCTCAGGGCCAGCCCCTCCCAGGGGGAAGCCAGACCTGGCAACCCCGGTGGTTCAGTGCGTTGCTTTCAGATCTGGTTTGGTTCGAGGTTCTGCCAGTTACCACTAGATATGGCACTGTGGGGCAAGTTGCTAACCTTTCTGTATCTCGGTTTCTTTGTCTGCGCTATGAAGGGGACACCTAGCTCATAGGTTGTACTGAGGATTCAAGTGAGTCATCCACATTAAGCATTCAGAAAATGTTGGACCCAGAGCAGGTGTTCAGTAAGTATTAGGTCTTATTGCTCCTAATAGCTGTAAAATGGGGATAATGATCACAGGCCTGATATGAAGACCACATTTGTAATGTACCCACTGTGGTGGCTGGTGAGGGCTCAAAATGTCAGTGTTGATCTTTACCATTGAGCAAAATTGGAGACAGCTTCAGATCCAGTGAGAATCTTTTAAGTCAATTTTAGAAGGGAATGAGAAGGAGCTATTAAAGTGATATAGTAGAAGAATGATATGGGAACCTGATTATCCTACAATGTTAAGTTAAAAAACATCAGGATTAAAACTCCCTATAGTCTAGACTTCCCTGGTGGTGCAGTGGATATAAATCCACCCACCAATGCAGGGGACATGGGTTCGATTCCCAGTCCGGGAAGGTTCCATGTGCTGAGGGGCAACTAAACTTGTGCACACCACAGCTCCTGAAGTCTGTGCACTCTAGGGCCCATGTGCTGCAGCTGCTATAGTCTGCCTACCTAGAGCTTATGTTCTGCAACAAGGGAAGCCATGGCAATGAGAAGCCTGTGCACAGCAACGAACAACAGTCCCCACTTGCTGCAAATAGGGAAAACGTGCTCACAGCAATGAAGAAGACTCAGCACAAGCAAAAATAATTAACTAATTAAAAAACAACAACTCTGTATGGCCTGAATGGATCTCTTCAAAATTCATATTTTAAAATCTAACCCCCCAAAAGTTGAAGGTGGAAGAAGGTAGGCCTTCGGGAGTCGGTTATGATGTGAGAGTGGAGGCCTCATGAATGGGACTCAGTTCAGTTCAGTTCAGTCGCTCAGTCGTGTCCAACTCTTTGCGACCCCATGAATCACAGCACGCCAGGCCTCTCTGTCCATCACCAACTCCTGGAGTTCACTCAAACTCACATCCATCGAGTCAGTGATGCCATCCAGCCATCTCATCCTCTGTCATCCCCTTCTCCTCCTGCCCCCAATCCCTCCCAGCATCAGGGTCTTTTCCAATGAGTCAACTCTGCATGAGGTGGCCAAAGTACTGGAGTTTCAGCTTTAGCATCATTCCTTCCAAAGAACACCCAGGGCTGATCTCCTTCAGAATGGACTGGTTGGATCTCCTTGCAGTCCAAGGGACTCTCAAGAGTCTTCTCAGCCATACATTCAGGCCATACAGAGTTTTTTTTTTTTTTAATTAGTTAATTATTAATTTCTCACCACAGTTCAAAAGCATCCATTCTTTGGCGCTCAGCCTTCTTCACAGTCCAACTCTCACATCCATACATGACCACTGGAAAAACCATAGCCTTGACTAGATGGACCTTTGTTGGCAAAGTAATGTCTGCTTTTCAACATGCTGTCTAGTTTGGTCATAACTTTCCTTCCAAGGAGTAAGCATCTTTTACTTTCATGGCTGCAGTCACCATCTGCAGTGATTTTGGAGCCCCCCAAAATAAAGTCTGACACTGTTTCCGCTGTTTCCCCATCTATTTCCCATGAAGTGATGGGACCAGATGCCATGATCTTCGTTTTCTGAATGTTGAGCTTCAAGCCAACTTTTTCACTCACCTCTTTCACTTTCATCAAGAGGCTTTTATAGTTCCTCTTCACTTTCTGCCATAAGGGTGGTGTCATCTGCATATCTGAGGTTATTGATATTTCTCCCGGCCATCTTGATTCCAGCTTGTGCTTCTTCCAGCCCAGCGTTTCTCATGATGTACTCTGCATAGAAGTTAAATAAGCAGGGTGACAGTATACAGCCTTGCCGTACTCCTTTTCCTATTTGGAACCAGTGTGTCGTTCCATGTTCAGTTCTAACTGTTGCTTCCTGACCTGCATACAGGTTTCTCAAGAGGCAGGTCTAGTGGTCTGGTATTCCCGTCTCTTTCGGGATTTTCCACAGTTCATTGTGATCAGTGCCTTATAAAAGGGATACTAGGGAGAGCCCTTGCTGCTTCCATCAGGTGAGGACACAGCAAGGAGCTGAGGGTGGTGAACCAAGAAGCAGGCCTTCATCAGAAGGTGAGAGTGCTGGCTTCTTGATCTTGGACTTCTCAGCCTCCAGAACTGTTGGCAGTAAAATTCTGTTGTTTATAAGCCATCTAGTCAGTGGTATTTCATTACAACTGCTTGAACTGACCAAGGTAAAACCGTCATGTAGTAGGTCACATAGTGGTTATTTTTATTATTATTTTTTTAGACTTTTCACAATTGAAAAAATTTCAGTCATGAACATGCATATGTTTGTCTGAAAGTTGAAACACTTATAAAGAATTTCTAATGACAAGGGAATGTGCTCATAATCCAATGTTTAACTGAAAAAAGAAATTAGGTTACAAAATTGTTCAGTGGCAATTCACCTACACACACAGCAAAGTACCCAAAAGAAAATAAATATGCTGTGACATCAGTGTTTGGTATTTCAGAGCATGGGTGTGGTGATTTTAAAACATGACCTCAAGTTCTTTGATCTCCTCCCTCTGAGAAGAGAAACTTGAGGCTTCTCGCCCTTTAACCTGGGTGGGCATGTGTCTGCTTTCACCAATTAGAATACAACGGAAGTGACCGTATGTAATCTCCCAGACTAGGTCATAAAAGACCATAGAGTTTCCCTTCATTTGCTAGAAGCTTCTTTCTTGGAGTCCTGAGCCTCTAGGTAAGAAGTACTGCTACCCTGGGGATGCCATCTTGTGCGGAAGCCTGAGCCGTGAGGAGAGGCTGTGAGTAGGCACTTGATTCAGCCCAGCCCAGGAGCCCGAACTGTGAATGAAGAAGCTTTTAGATGATTCCCAGTCCCCAGCTTGAGTTTGTCTAGCAGAGGCTTCAGACGTCATAAAGAAGAAACAAGTCATCGCTGCTGTACCTTGTCCAAAATCCTGACTCATGGAATCTGTGGTCACAGTTAGATGGTTGTTCTCTGCCAGTAATTTGGGGTGGTTTGTTATATAGTGATAGATCACTGGAACTGAAGGTTTATGGGACATTTTCACTCTTTTAACTTACTTTTCTGGAAACTTCAAGATTTTCTATTGAGTTGGTCAAAAAGTTTTTTGGGTTTTTCTGTAATCTTTCAGGAAACACTAGAATGAACTTTCTGGCCAACCCAATATTATGGCATACATTTTTTATTATTATGAAAATATTTATAAGGAGGTATTTGTTGAGTGGATATAGAGAAGAAATAAAGAAGGAGAATGAAGTAAAAGGAGAGAGGGAGGGAGAAAGGAGAGGGTGAATCATTTTTGTGAGAAAGCCTCGACTCCATCCCTTTCAGTAATCACAGAGCTCAGACAAGCTTCCCCTGGACGTTTCTCTCCTCTGTGACTCATTCTTTCGGGACTTTACTGCTAAAGGACACAGCAGTAAATGACTGAGTTAGACAGCTGGCTGTGGGTCTGTGTGTAGCTCGTTCAGCCCTTCTGAGCACATTTTCTTACCTGTCAGATGCTGCTGCTGCTGCTAAGTCACTTCAGTCATGCCCGACTCTTAGTGACCCCATGGACTGCAGCCTACCAGGCTCCTCCATCCATGGGGTTTTCCAGGCAAGAGTACTGGAGTGGGGTACCATTGCCTTTTCCAACCTGTCAGATGAGGCACATTCAAATACACAGACGTGGAATGCGGAAGAAACGGGAAGTTTCAAACCCAGGGAAGTTCCTCTTGCTCCGTTAAAGGGTCTAGAAAAAGGCCTGGGGGAAATATTAGGAAAAGGGAACTGCTTCCGACCAGCACCCACCTGGGAGTGCTCTATGTGGGCTGCCATGGGGGCCAAGGTGCCAGGGACAGAACAGGGAGACTGGGGACTCAGGCAGGGATTGGGGTGCTCAGTCCCTCCAGGAAACCAAGTGATCCTCCTAGAAACCTTTCACCCCTGCATTCTCTGAATGAAGTCATTCAGAGAAGGAAACCCAACCAGCCGATGTTTTATGCATGGTCCGGCCTTGCCAGCAGCAGCAGGTCTCCCAGGGAAGTATTATTATTATTATTTTTTTTTTCATGGTAAAGACTGCTTTATTGATGGCAGCTAATACAAGTCAATAAATATTGATCCCCAAAGAACTCAGTTATGTATCAGATTACTGGTCCACAGAGAGCTGAATGGAATTGAACCAACTGATTGCTGGCAGGATAAACTGAAGTCAATCCTGCTTCTTGGGAAATGAAGCCACAGCCAGTTCATACATGGCATATGCCGTTCCACCAACTGTAAGAATCATGGTGGCTCTATACAGGAGGGCATCAGCTATCCCACCCTTCAGATGCACTGGAATTCTATTATCCTCCTGAAACAGCTTTTGTTTCTCTGGAACCTTGTTTTCAAACTGCCTGCGTGAAGCAGTACTTATGGTCCTCTTAGCAATCTGACGGAGAGCCAGAAGATTCCGCAGCATCTTGGCTCAGTTACTGCCCCACCAACCGTGGCAACTGACCACCACCAACGAGCAGGGAAGTATTATTTTAAGTCAGAGCGTGTGAGTGAGCTGGGAGCTTGAAAGTAGCAGGTTGGTCACCCACCTGTCCACCCCTCATTCCAGGACCCTGGGTGGCCCTCAGCAATGTTAACCCAAACTGTGCCCAGCACAGAGAGAGCTGGCCTGAGCCACGCCTCCACTAAGGGAGCGGCTGGGGTCTTGCCCCTCAAGGCTCTCTGTTGTGCAGAAACTAGAGGAGCTGTCCACTGTGACACCTGCGTGACCACCTCCCATGGGGACCTCAGGCCCTCCCTTCCCAGGTGTTGGCTCTGGTAAGGCTCAACTCAGGGGAGGGGGACAGGCATGCCTCTGAGATTTTGTGTGAGAGGATGTAACCTTTACCAGCCTTTTGAAATTGCTGTGCTGCTGCAAACTGCTCTGACTGCTGGGAGGGGGGTACCTTTTTCATCACCCCTAGCTTCCTCCTGGGACAGTAGGTAAACTATTTCAGGATTGCCACTGAATCCTGGGTAATTAGCATCTTTTCCTGTCAAGTTTCCAGGTCCCCCACCCTGCCTTGCTTTCAACTAAGTTTCAGCTGTAGCGCGGCTGGCGTTTATTGAGTACCTACTCTGTGCGGAGTCCTTCTGTGCACATCGTCGTTTTAAATCCACACAACCCCTGGTTAGGCACTGCTATGGGCCTAATGTTTGTTATGGGGAAACTGAGGCTCAGAGAGGAGAGTGCCTTGCTCGAGGTCATATAGTGAGTTACAGCAGAGCTGGACACAGATTCAAGCCTGCCTGACCCAAAGGAGTGTCCTCTGCACATTTTGAGTCTTGACCTAGAGCTTCTTTAGGTTAGAAGTCAAACCCCACAGCTCAGAGGTGTTTTTCCTACACTCTTCCCTTTCAATAAATAATCAGAAGCTACAAAAGAGAGTCCCTTGGACAGCCAGGAGATCAAACCAGTCAGTCCTAAAGGAAATCAACCCTGAATATTCATTGGAAGGACTGATGCTGAAAGCAAAACTCCAATACTTTGGCCACCTGACGTGAAGAGCTACATCATTGGAAAGGACCCTGATGATGGGAAAGATTGGGGGCAGGAGGAGTAGGGGGAACAGAGGATGAAGATAGTTGGATGGCATCATTGACTCAACGGACATGAGTGTGAGCAAACTTCATGAGACAGTGAAGGATAGGGAAGCCTGGCCTGCTGCAGTCCATGGGGTAGCACAGAGTCAGACTCAACTGAGCACTGAACAACAGCAAAATGTGGAAACAGAAGGAACCATGGAGATCACCTCTTTTCTGCTGTTCATTTCTCAGAAGGAGAAACTGAAGCCCAGAGAGAGAAGAGCCTTACTCGAGGTCGCTTGACGCCCCAGCGGGCAGACTCTATTCCGGGGCTCCTTCTATTCCAGCTTATGATATTCCATCATTTTATCTCCCCCGCCTCTGTCTGCCTGTCAATAGGACCAGTCACTCGAGCTCCAGTCAGGGATGTGAAGGTTCTTAGTGCCCAGATGGGGCTGATTCCCCTCTGCTGGTCCTGTGAGTCCTCTGCCCCTTTAGACAGGTTAGTTACAGGCTAGGTCAGAGATAGGGGCTTCACTTGAAAAGTCTCCCCAGGGAGCCCAGCCTGGTGCTTAGGGACAGCCTCGAGGGGTGGGAGGGGGGAATGGAGGCTCAAGAGGGATGGGATATAAATATAATTATGGCTGATTCATGTTGTTGTGTGGCAGAAACCAATGCAACATTGTAAAGCAATTATCATTGTTAATGTTCACTTGCTAAGTTGTGTCCCCTTGTTGACTCTTGGCAACCCCATGGACTGCAGCCCTCCAGGTTCCTGTGTCCTCCACCATCTCTTAGAGTCTGCTTAGATTCATGTCCATTGAGTTGGTGATGCTATCTAACCATCTCATCATCGGCCACCCTCTTCTCCTCCTGCCTTCATTCTTTCCCAGCATCAGGGTCTTTTCCAGTAAGTCAGTTCTTTGCATCAGGTGGCCAAAGTATTGGAGCTTCAGCATCAGTCCTTACAATGATATTCAGGGTTGATTTCCTTTAGGATTCACTGGCTTGATCTCCTTGCAGTCCAAGGGACTCTCAAGAGTCTTCTCCAGCACCACAGTTCAAAGGCATCAGTCCTTTGGTGCTCAACCTTCTTTACCATCCAACTCTCACACCCATACATGACTACTGGAAAAACCATAGCTATGACTATATGGACCTTTGTCAGCAAAGTGATGTCTTTGCTTTTTAATACCCTGTCTAGGTTTAGTCAGAGCTTTCTTTCCAAGAAGCAAGCAATTATCTTCCAATTAAAGAAAAAAAAAACTAGAGGCTTGAGCAATTGAGCCTGCAACCTGAATGCTTCTGAAAAACGCTGGAGATGTAAGCACAGTTTCTTGGGCCTCATCACTATAGATGATTCAATAGGTCTTGGTTGAGGCCACAGTATCTCTGTTCAAGTAACTATCAAGCAATGACTGTGACTCAGATGACATTTCAGAATTGCTTGCTACATTAAGAAACTATTTATACTAAATGCAGCAAGTAGTCAGGGTTTTTAGCAGAAGATGCATGGAAAGGTGAGTAGCAGGGGACTCAAGTTCTAATTAGTAAAAGCTTTTCAGAAGACAAACTCAGCTCCTTGAGGAATATAGGAAACATTATCATAAATAACATCTATAAATATAATTGTATAGTGTTTACCTCTTTAATGTCACTGATACTTGGGGCTAAGTAAGACCTGGCTCCTCCTTAATTAAAATAGCCTGCTACACACACACACACACACACACACACACACACACAAGAAATGTCTCATGTTTAGGGCCTGACTAAAAGCAGCTCTGAATTATCTCTGCACGAGTGACCAAGGTCTGCACCAGACAGAAGCCTCTCCAGGTCTTTTAATGAGAAAGAATTCAATAGAAGGAGTTGATTATACAAGAGATGTAAGAGCTGAGAAGCCAAACAGAGAAAGACAAGAAAGCCAGGAGCCTCACAGGGGCAGGAAGTTGCTGCCACCCCAGGGCTAGAAGGAGAGAGAAGAGATGGTCTTCCCAGAGGCTGGGAGCTGGGGCCAAGCTAGAATCTGGGTGGGGACATTCTGGTGGGGATGGGATCAGAGGCCCAGCACAATCTCTGTTGGAGACACCACAGGGCATACAGAGACAGGAGGGGAGATGACAGGAGAAAGACCTTGACTTTTCCCTCCTCTCACTCTCTGCAGGGCCTTCCATTGGCCAAACCAACCCAGAAGCTCTCTGGCAAAGGAAACATAGTTCCTGAGACATGGAGAAAGGCTAGGATCTGGGTTTCCCAGGTGGCACTAGTGGTAGAGAACCTGCCTGCCAGTGCAGGAGATGCAAGGCATGTGGGTTCGATACCTGGATTGGGAAGATACTCTGGAGGCAGGCATGGCCACCCACTCCAGTGTTAGAATCCCATGGACAGAGGAGCCTGGCAGGCTACAGTCCACGGGGTTGCAAAGAGTCAGATGCGACTGAAGGAACTGATTGCCCACTGGGATCCGGGATCAATGGGCACAAGGTCATCAGCATCTCTGGGGAAACAGCATGGAGGCTGTTCAGTTCAGTTCAGTCGCTCAGTCGTGTCCAACTCTTTGCGATCCCATGAATCGCAGCACGCCAGTCCTCCCTGTCCATCACCAACTCCCGGAGTTCACTCAGACTCACGTCCATCGAGTCCATGATGCCAAAAGCCATCTCATCCTCTGTCGTCCCCTTCTCCTCCTGCCCCCAATCCTTCCCAGCATCAGAGTCTTTTCTAATGAGTCAACTCTTCGCATGAGGTGGCCAAAGTACTGGAGTTTCAGCTTTAGCATCATTTCTTCCAAAGAACACCCAGGGCTGATCTCCTTCAGAATGGACTGGTTGGATCTCCTTGCAATCCAAGGGACTCTCAAGGGTCTTCTCCAGCACCACAGTTCAAAAGCATCCATTCTTCGGCACTCGGCCTTCTTCATAGTCCAACTCTCACTTTCATACATGACCACACAATCATCAAATGTTCGCCAGCGACTCACATGCAGTCACTCCACTTACCCATTTATGGACAAGGAAACAGGGGCACAGAGTAACAAAGTGTCTCAGCCAGGCAGCAGGGGCTCTGGCTTTAGCTCTGACGTGGGGTTTTAATTCCCTTCCCCCACCCCTGCTTGCTGCAGACACCCTCTGGGGCTGGTCTCCCACCCTGCTCAGGGGTGTGGACTCTGGGTTGAGTGACTCTTAGTATCAGGTGGTTGTTAAGTGGATCATTTCCGCATCTTACAGCTGAGGAAATGGAGGTGCAGACAGGTCACTGGACTCTCCCTTCCCAGTGCCCCTGATCACCTAACTCGTTGGCAGCAGTGCTGGGCATTTGAACCTCTCTCCTGGCTCCAAAGCACAAAGTCCTTAACTCTCAGGCTTGTTGAGGAAGGCAGACATGGGGCCCCTGACTGCATCTCGGGTGCTCCCTGGAACCCCTTCTTGTGGCCACTGTCTGCCTCCCCTACAGGTCCTCTCTAGCTCATTAACTCTGCCTGGAAGGCCGGCGGGGGTGGCTCAGGCATGACCCACACGCCCAATTAGAGGAATTCACAATGTCGTTTATTTATCAATGACTAAAGTTCATTTGATCATGAAGGATGGAGCCCTAACTATTCTCCGAAGCCACTGTTGTCCCTCAGCTGTGCCTTTGATCTGCTAATCCCGAGTTTATAAGGTTAGGGGATAAGCGGGCGGAACGAAATTCTTTTCTCTTTCAGTCCACCTAAGTGGCCATGAAACGCCCAGACATCATAGACCTCCTGGGCTCCCTTGGCCTCCTCGCCTGGATAGCTCAGATGGTGCATGAAGGGGGCCTCCATCTGGGGATGGGGTGGCGCTCCTCATTGGATCTTCCTGCTTCTTCCTTCTCCTCTTTCTTCCCTTCCTTCTCCTTCGCACACCAGCCTCTTCATGCTGACTTCAGCCTTGGGAAAGTCAGAAGCCAATCCAGCCAGTGATCCGGCCGAACTTTTGGGACCCACCCCTTTCACCCCATATGTTCTTCCAAGGGACTTCCCTGGTGGTCCAGTGGCTCAGACTGTGTGTTCCCAACGCAGGCGGTCAGGGGTTCAATCCCTGGTCCGGGAACAAGATCCCACGTCCCACAAACCATTCCATCTGGAGCCCTATGGAGGCAACAGAGGCTCTGGACCCGGTAGAGGAACAAGAATTCAGACCAAGTGAGCCCCGCCCATGTGTACTGTGTTTATAGTTCAGTCTGTTGTGGAGTGTGAGAGATCTCTAGTCAGATCATTGGGGTATAAATCCCAGCTCTGGCCTGTTAAGGGACCTTGGACAGCTGGTTAACCTCTCTGAGCTTCCATTTCTTTATTTATAAGATGAGGATAATGATGGTACCTACCATAAGCAATTTAACTCTCACTATGAGGTATCTCAGTGGTAAAGAATCTGCCTGCCAAGCAGGAGACTAAGGAGACTCAAGTTCTATCCCTGGGTCAGGAAGACCCCCTGGAGGAAGAAATGGCACCCTACTGGAGGTTGGAACACCGGCAACCAATTTTCTTGCCTGGGAAACGCCATGGACAGAGGAGCCTGGCGGGCTATATTCCATGGGGTTGCAGAGAGGTAGACACAACTTAGTGACTAAGCCACACGAGGATGAGATGAGGACACCTACAGCTGGTGCAGAATAAATGATTAACAAAGGGCACCTGTTGTGACGGTTTTTGCGAGCGTCCATAATAACGAGGACAGCTTGCCTCTGGGCAGTGTTGCTCGTGCATCTGTTTGGTGGTGGGTCTGTGGCTGTCGTCTGCTTCCATAAATTCAGAGTCAAACTAGGAGGACCCCGCTAAGTGGCTTAGACAAGTGCTGGGAGAGAGCTGCCAGGAGGAGGGCCACAGAAGAGAAGACGGCAGGTCAGAGGAGGCCAGGACCACTTTGAGGTCATTGCTGTTGTCAGCTGTTCAGTCGTGTCCAGCTCTTTGCAACCCCATGGACTGCAGCACGCCAGGCTTCCCTGTTCTTCACCATCTCCTGGAGCTTGCTGAACGGACTTATGTCCATTGAGTTGGTGATGCCGTCCAACCATCTCATCCTCTGTCATCCCCTTCTCCTCCTGCCCTCAATCTTTCCCAGCATCAGGGTCTTTTCCAATGAGTCAGCTCTTCCCACCAGGTGGCCAGAGTATTAGAGCTTCAGCCTCAGCATCAGTCCCTCCAATGAATATTCAGGATAACAAAAAAATTATTAAGATCATAACAATTCGTAAAAGCCTTTATATATAAAAGAATTTCAAGGGCAAAGATTGGACCTAGGCCCCCTAAACTGGGATGGGAGGGAGGCTGGTAGGGGCAGAAGAAGTTCTTCAGGGGTCTGGGGGCAGTGTGCTATCCTCATTCTGCTTCCTATCTGCCTGGAGTCCTTGGCCAAGTCCCCTCACGTGTGTGGATGATATGCCCTGTCCTTGCACATGCTTCTGTTTTGCTTTAAAAATAACTTTGCTTATTCCTTGACTGTGTCGGGTCTTTGTTGATGCGAGGGCTTTTGTCTAGTTGCAGCAAGCAGGGATTGACTATTCTGCAGGTGTGGAGCTCAGGCTTCTCATTCTTTCGTTGTGGCACACGGGATCTAGGGTGCTCGGGTTCAGTAGCTGTGGGTCCCTGGGCTCTGGAGCACCGGCTTGGTAGTTGTGGCACACGGTCTTAGTTGCCCCCTTGCACTTGGGGTCTTCCTGGTTCAGTTCAGTTCAGTTCAGTCACTCAGTCGTGTCCGACTCTTTGTGACCCCATGGACTGCAGCACACCAGGCCTCCCTGTCCATCACCAACTCCCGGAGTTTACTCAAACTCATGTCCATTGAGTTGGTGATGCCACCCAACTATCTCATCCTCTGTCATCCCCTTCTCCTCTTGCCTTCAATCTTCCCCAGCATCAGGGTCTTTCCAAATGAGTCAGCTCTTTGCTGACCAAAGTATTGGAGTTTCAGCTTCAGCATCAGTCCTTCCAATGAACATTCAGGACTGATTTCCTTTAGGATGGACTGGTTGGATCTCCTTGCAGTCCAAGGGATCAGGGATTGAACACAGGTCTCCTGCATTAGCAGGTGGTTCTTTACCACAGAGCCATCAGGGAAACCCTGCCACTGGTTTTAAACTGTACTCTGTAAGCTCTTTCAAGCCAAGACTCTGCTTTATTCATTTTCATGTAACCCACATGTCAGCAGAGGGCACCCCATTTATAAGATGGACAGAACATAGACTCCCACCCTGTGTTCACATCTTGGGGTTGGGGAGTGGGGTGGGTGGGCCACCACACCCTCCTGAGATTCCTGCGAATCCTTAGGTGTCTGCGTGTGCTGTCACTTCTGGTCCTGACTCCCTGCTCCCTGACCCCTCCCCTCACTTGCCTCTCTCCCCCATGACTTTCTTTACTTGGCCTTGTACTAGCCCCAGAGTGGACCCCATGTACCCCCCAGAGCCGCTCACATGTCACTCCTTTGCATAGCCAACTTGGAGGGTTGGCAGTTTCAGGAGGAGGAATGGTGAATTACAGAAATTGACAAGTTACAATCAATATTAATTATCCTTCTCTGGAAAAGCCCCTTAGCTATGGCTCCTACGGAAGTTTTTCACTCTATCTGGGCTTCTGCCATAAGCCCCACTTTTTCTCCAGCTTACCTCTAATCCCTTCTAAACCCTTGTGCAGAACAACCGAATTCATCATCGTCTTCTGGGCATGACAAGATCCCACCTTTGCACACAAACTACCCCAGCAAGACATTTTCTTATACAAAATTTTATCTTTAAGAGAGCCTTTGGAACAAACTGTTAAATAACTTTTCTTTTTTCCCTTAACCCTTTTACCTGCACACCAGGGTGTGCAGGTCGGTCTGCCCTCATTTGTAAATAGGAGCCACCGTCTTTACCTTTCCATCTCACTAACCATTTTTTTTTTTTAATCAAAAGGGAATAGCAAACAAGGAAACAGAAGGGCCACACAAATGTTAGAATACTTCTTATAATAAATATTCCATGCTGATAAAAATGGCACTGTAAAACTTTGCAAGAACTTTGGTTTCCTCGGTTTGGATCTCCAAGTAGGAAGTTTTTGACCTTGCTGACAAAATAGCTCTTTGCTCTCCCCACCGCTGAGATTTGCCGGATGTGGGAAGGATGGCAGAGAGACTCTGAGGTCCCCTGTTAGAGAAAAGATGCTTGCCCCCGTTTCATTTGGTCCCTCTGCAGGGTGGGGTCTGTTTTATTCCTTTTTTTTTTTTTTCTCTCTCTCTCTACCATATGCAAATCTTCCTCTCAGCTTCCCTCACAGCTTGATAAATGATTGGTTCTCGCTTTCAACATCAAGAGCAAGGCATATATTTTTCTACTTATGCACAATTCTGTGTCTAAGTTCTTGGGCACTGAGAGAAAACAATACAGTTCTCCTGCAGGAGGTAGGCTGTGTAAATATATATTAGTTTGGGGAGAAGGAATGAGAAATGATAAAATATTCAGAAAGCGGTCTGTTCTTGAGGGATGTTATTCCACACAGCCAGGGAGCAGATTAATGACATCGTTTGCAAGGAAGGGAGAACAGTTCCATAAAATATGTATTAGTGGGGTTGGTGGTGTGATGGGCGGAAGTGCTCAGGCTTGGCCCTGTGGGCCCCAGCCTCAGAATCAGATACCCAGTTTTGCTCTCCTTCAACTAGAGCTCCCAACAACTGGCTCTGGGGCGCTGGATGATGAATGCTCTGATGAGGGATGCGCTGGCCATACTCAGCCAGATGTAGGGCAGTGAACGGGTTCTTCGATAGAAGTACTGAGAGGAGAGTTGGGAGGCTTGGCCTGCCTCTAACAAGCTGTGTGGCCTTAGACAAGTTACTTAACCTCTCTGGGTCTCTGTTTCCTATATTATAAAGTGAGGAAAACTAGATGATTCCTAACAGGGCTTGGGTACATAACAGGGGGTGGGGAGGGGAGTCACTGGGAATGAAGCAAGCTGGGAAAAGTTGTATTTGGGAGGCCTCAACATCTGAGAGTGTACTGAGTATGGCTGGAAGAAATTCTTTGATAAGGCAGTTGAGGGTTGGAGTATAGGTCCTGAGATGCCCAAGTGAGGCACAAGTGATGGTCCCCAAATTGCATTCTAGTCCTCTTAACTTTAGGATTTTGTTTGGCTGAACAGAGGTGCAAGTTTGGGGCCAGAGTGGAATTGCTTAGAGGAATGGCCAAGGAGAGAGGGGCTGAGGGTGACTGACGCAGAGTGGCTTCTCTGCTAAGCAAGAGCAGATAGATATTTACTTTTTCTTGGCCTGCCTGAGGGGCCCGCATGGTTTGGTCTGATTCTCATCTCTTAGGTTACTTCTGACTCAGTGCAGAATTCTTTGTCCCATTCCTACCAACTCCCACCAAGCCTAACTGCAGAATATAGCTTTTATTCCATAGGGCAGCCTCAGTTTTCACGGGTTAGTAGTAAGAAGTTTGGACACCGGTTCCATGTGTTGGGGATGCTGGCAGCAGAGACAAGGCTGGGGGAGCCAGTAGCGAGCTTGTCACCACAGGTGTGACGGGTGTGGTGGAGCCTGGCTCAGAATCCCCCCATACTGTTCCTGTTCAGGCCGACCTGTGGCGTCCTCTGTGACCCTTTCTGGATGCTTCCTCTGGCTGCTCCATGGAAGTGCGGGGCAGTCAGCATCGCTGGGATCAGAGTGCAGCCAGTGACTGAGTTTCTCACCCCTCTGATGGGGTGCCTGGGGTGATCTCTCTGCAGTCCCCAGGGGGAGTGAGCCCCGGTTGCCAGTTGCCTTAAAGACGATCTGCTCATTACAGCTTCCTCCCCTTCTCTCTCTCCCGTCCTCATACCCTCCCTGGTGCTTCCTGGAATTCCCTCCCAGATGAACTCTGTGTTTCAAATCCCAGTCTTAGGGTCTGCTTCTGGAAAGCCCTGCCTAAGACAACAGATGTAACAGAATGAAAACAAATTACAGGATGGGGGTTTTAATGAGCCATTAACATGGTCCATTCACTCTCAGTCCCAAGGCAAGACAGCTCTGTCATATTGCCTAATCCTGGGATACTAGGGAATCCATCCAACCACTCCTGGGCACATAGCTAATTTTTTTTAAAGTAAAAAATGTTATTTCCCCTCTTGATAAGCCACTTGCAATTTTCCCACTGTAAAACAAAACTGGCATGGTTTTCACAGTTTACTAGCTGATTCTATATGCTTTTGACAATTTTTGATCTGTTTTGGATGTCACAGTGTCTGTGTGGGGATGGGGGAGGCAGACCCCTGGAAACTATACCTGCTCATGGTCCCCCCGACCCAGCCCATAGCCAACTGTCCCAAGAGGGAGCCTCTGACCCTTTTATATGTCACCACCCACCCCAAGCCCAGAGGAGAGCTGGCTCCATCCGGGGAGAGTGACTGTCTCAGGCTGGGCCAGCTCAAGGTGACTGAGAGTCAAGGATAATGAAAGTTCGGCAGGGGTGCGCTTGTGAGGTTGGCTCAAGAGGTCTTTCCCAGGTGGGACTCTTGACGGATCTAAGATTTTGCACATGAAGTGTGTGCTGGTGCACACTTGAATCTCTGGAAAGTCTTGTGGGAGAGAGGTAAGATGAGCCTCAAGGTGCTCCAGGGATCCAGAGGGTGAGGAGAGAAGGCTATGGACTTGGTCGATCCCTGGGCCTCTAGAAGCTACTGGATAGATGACAGGTTCAGGCTGGATGCCCCTCAGAGTTGCTAAGTCATGGTGACTTTCTCTGGGAAAGCTGGGCACAGGGAGCTCTGAGCAGACTGGCAGGGGGCTGGGCAGGTCCCAGGGTCCCTTGGACATTGTGACTATCTTTTGGAGTGGCTGGCCAGTGCTGGTCAGGTATACCTGTGTGCACTACCTATTTAAGATGGAGGAGGGGTGACTTGGGCAGGTGCTGATCCAAGGGTTGGGGTAAATAAAAGAGAGAGCTTGCTTTTTTTTTTTTGAAGTGGGAACCCCCTGGGATTTCGTACAGGCATCCCATCATCCCAGAGAAGGCAGGATCTCTTGGGTTCATTGTAAAGTGCCTGCTGCATCAATAAAACTCTTGGCTTATTAGTATTTAAAAAGCCCCAAGGTCCCCTCCCCTCATCACACGTGTGCAGTCACATTGGGCTCCTGTGATGAGGGATGAGGCTGGTAGATTGTCACCTGCTGGGTAGTGTTAGTCACTCAGTTGTGTCTGATTCTTTGCAACCCCATGGACTATAGCCCTCTAGACACCTCTGTCCATGGAATTCTCCAGGCAAGAATACTGGAGTGGGTAGCCATTCCCTTTTACAGGGGATCTTTCCAACCCAGGGATCGAACCTCGGTCTCCATCATTGTAGGCAGATTATTTACTGTCTAAGCCACAAGGTACTGCTGGCAATTTCTACTGTGGTTGTGATAGAATCATGTGATACCTCTGTAAGTTTGGCTGCCCAGAGTTTATCTGGTGTATACCTATGGCCGATTCATGCTGATATATGGCAGAAACCAATATTGTAAAGTAATTACCCTCCAATTAAAAAGAAATTAAAAAATGTTTATCTGGAAGATGAGTCCAGGGAACAACAGCAAAGGGATAGTGAGTTGAGAAAGGGAAGGCGACCACATAGTGTGGTTCTCAAGCTTGCTACCTCTGAGGACAGCTGGGGTGTACCTTGCTGGGGTGCTGTGGGAGCTAGTGTAGCACTTGCCTCTGGGTTACCCCCCCTCCCCTTGTATGAGGCAGCTGGGATATTGATACACTAACTCCCCTTGGACAGAGCTCGAGAGCTTGTTCTGGGGTGGTATTTTTCTCCTGTGAGTGGAGTGGACGTGTGGGGGTCTGGCCACTAGAAAAAACCTCCAGGCAAAGAGATATGGGTGCTGGCAGCTGGACAGACCCAGAGTTACGGGAAGGGAGGCGACAGCATGTTCTAGACACCTGCCCTAAAGTTCTCCACTGCTCCACGCAACTTAGCCCTGAACTTCGAGGCCCTGGCCACCTGGCACCTCCCATCTTGCCAGCCTCACACTCACCCTACAAAGCCTCTTCAAAGGGGACCCTGAGACTTCTGCGCTCCTACACCGCTTTCCCTCTCTGGAATGCACAACCTTATCCTCTCCATCCTGTAGAGTCCTCCTCCTGCACGGATCAGAGGCTTCCGGGAGCTAGGCCATCTACAGTGCCCACTTTGTCCTAACCAGGGGTGGGTCTGGTTGGTGTTTTCTTTCCCAGCATGTAGCTCGCTTTCCCAAAGAGACAGCGTGCTTGAGTCTTACACAGCTCTGAGTCTCAGTGCCCAGAACAGCATCTGACATACTACGTGTACAATAAAAGGCTGTCGTGGCTGCTGAGGATATGAGGATGATGGTGGTGAAGGTCACGAGGTCTCCAATCAACAGGTCCTGGGCTCACTCCATAGCCAACTTGCTCTGCTTCTTCTGACAGGTCACTTAATCTCTCTAAATCTGTTTGGCCATAGCATACTTGCTAGCTATTCTAAATGGTTCCCTTTTTCCTCCTGGGGGACTCAGCTCACCTACGCTTCCCTGCCTCCTGGATGGTTAGGAGCACCCATGGGACTGAGCTCCAGCAAATGTGCATGGCAGAGGTGATGCCCCCACCGCAAGCTTCTCCCTAAAGCCTCCCAGGCATGATCCTTCCTCATCTTTTTCTGTCTGCCTCTAAAGACAGAAGAGACCTGACCTCCATCACCAGGGGAGCAGTGCTGCCCGGAGGGGACCCCACCCCCAGATGGTTCCATGGGCTACCTGCTGAGTAGGAA
This sequence comes from Ovis canadensis, assembly GCF_042477335.2. Classification (NCBI taxonomy): domain Eukaryota; kingdom Metazoa; phylum Chordata; class Mammalia; order Artiodactyla; family Bovidae; genus Ovis; species Ovis canadensis. The sequence goes on from NC_091258.1 coordinate 32,045,803, forward strand.
ATAAATATTTTTTGGTGATAAGCCACTGACATTTTAGGATGATTAGAGCGGTTTGTCTACCTGTAATAGTGTAGAAATATTTAAATGAGAGTGGTGTCAATGTCGCTTGGCTGTTGCCATCTTTAAAGATACAATGTGTTTCAAACATGCTGTACAAGTCCACTAGGGCTGCCACAAAGGACCATGGACTGGACGCTTAAACAGCAGAACTTTATCTTTCAGAGTTCTGAGGGCTGAAAGTCCGAGATCAGCATGGCTGGTTTCTTCCGAGGCTTCTCTCCTTGGCTTGCAGATGATTGCCTTTCCCTACGTCTTCACAAGTCTTCCATCTGTTTGTGTCCAAATATCCCCCTCTTATGAGAACATTTTTCGGGGCTCCAAAATCACTGCAGATGGTGACTGCAGCCATGAAATTAAAAGACACTTACTCCTTGGAAGGAAAGTTATGACCAACCTAGATAGCATATTCAAAAGCAGAGACGTTACTTTGCCAACAAATGTCCGTCTAGTCAAGGCTATGGTTTTACCAGTGGTCATGTATGGATGTGAGAGTTGGACTGTGAAGAAAGCTGAGTGCCAAAGAATGGATGCTTTTGAACTGTGGTGTTGGAGAAGACTCTTGAGAGTCCCTTGGACTGCAAGGAGATCCAACTAGTTCATTCTAAAGGAGATCAGTCCGGGGTGTTCATTGGAAGAACTGATGCTGAGGCTGAAACTCCGATATTTTGGACACCTCATGTGAAGAGTTGACTCTTTGGAAAAGACCCTGATACTGGGAGGGATTGGGGGCAGGAGGAGAAGGGGACGACAGAGGATGAGATGGCTGGATAGCATCACTGACTCGATGGACATGAGTTTGAGTAAACTCTAGGAGTTGGTGATGGACAGGGAGGTCTGGCATGCTGCGATTCATGGGGTCGCAAAGAGTTGGACACAACTGAGTGACTGAACTGAACTGAAATGAACTGATGAGAACACCATAATATGGATTAGAGCCCACCTAATGACCTTGTTTTTTCACTTAATCACCTTTTTAAAGGCCCTGTCTCCAAAGACAGGCACATTCTGGGGTCCTGGGGGTTATAAGACTTCAACATACAAATTTGTGGGGACACCATTCAGCCTAAAGCAGATGCTTGGAGAAAATTCTCCCCCTTCCACTCCAGGAAACTCTAAGACATCCTCGTAACTAAGAGTGATGTTTGTGAGACTTCCCTGGCAGTCCAGTGGTTGAGAACCCGCTTTGCAATGTAGGGGATGCAAGTTTGATCCCAGGTCACAGAACTAAGATCCCGCATGCCGTGGAGCAACTAAACCTGAGGACCGAAATTAGAGTGTCCACCAGAGAGTCCGTGCACCACACTGAAACATCGGCATGAAGCAACAAAGGCACAGCTAAGACCCAGCGCAGGCAAAGAATGAGGATCGCAGCACATCCAACTTGCTCTGAACTGTGATGTCCAGAAATGTCAGATGGGCCCTTAATTCAAAGGCTACACCTTGAGGGAACTGCAGAGAAGACTTGGTGACTCTACGAGATGAAATTCACCAAATGCGAGGGCTGCTAGGGCAGGAGAAGCCTGAGCTGGGCGTGGGGAGAGCGACAGCCAGACACACCATATGGCAGTCTTGGCTGTGACCCCATCGCTCTGGGGGACCCTGGAACAGTCACTGAGCCTCTCTGGATCTTGGTGACGTCATCGGTGACATGCCTACTTCTTCTCCTTGGCTCTTTTCTTTCTCCTGCCTCCAGCCTGTACTTCAGCAGGGCTTTAGGGGAGCAAGTCAGAGTAATGACATCAACCACAAACAATTTCTTGAGCGCTTACTAAGTGTCAGCCACTTCACAGAGCACTCTGGGTGAGTTATGTCACGGCCTCCTCGCTAAGTGGGTTCTCTGGTTATCTCCGATTGAGAGTGGCCCAGATGGGTTAGAGAGCCTGCTCAAGGGACACAAGCGAGAGGCAGGGCTGGTGAGCTGGGTTATTTGGTTGATAAAAGTTGCGGATGTTGCTTCCTCAATGTGGGAGTCAGGAACTGGCTACACCAACTGTGCTGGACCCTGGCATTTTTATCCACCGCTTGGGCTGGAGCCTGCCTTCATTCTGCCCTCAGGAGAAGAAAGCCCGCTCCAGCTGCCTTCGGAGTTCATCCTGAAGCCTGGCTGCCCTCCCTGTCGCTGTGCCGGCGGCAGGGAGCTTTCATTCAAGTGGAATTTAGCCGAGGACTTTTGTAGCACTTCATTTACATGTATGCCAACAAGCTGAAATGTGCAGCAACCTTGGAACACTTTCAAAGGCAGGAATAATTCCTCTGAAATAGGTCTTCCGAAAGCTTTATCTTGTCCTTTCTTTTTTTGTTAATCTTGGAGCCCCTTAGCATGTCAAAGCAATTTTTCTAATGTCACATCTCCTAGACATTAGCATGAAAGGGCTTTAAGAGATGATTTGAGAAAGAATAAATGTTGAATGAGCATTTATTATAGAGTCGTTTATGCTACATTTGCATTTTGACTCCGTTTCTGCCAGGCGGGCTGGAGAAGCGAGCTGATTTGAAAGTCAATGGCGTCTAAACACGAGACGCTACAACTCTGTTTACACTCAGCTGTTTCCTCAACATGTTAATTTACTGAAAGAGAAAATTTCATTAGGCCGATGTGTCTTGGGGAATGAGATTAAGCAGAGTTGTGTGTCTTAACACTGAGATAGAATTCCCATCAGGACTGACCCCCATAATCAGGAGATCGAACCCACGTCTCCTGCATTGGCAGGTGGATTCTTTACAGCTGAGCCACCAGGGAAGCTATGGTCTGGAGGCCATGGAGCAAAAGTAAGAGAAGCTCATTTTAAAGCTCAATTTCTTTCTGTTGCTGTGTGAGTCGCTCAGTCGTGTCAAACTCTTTTCGACCCCAGGGACTGCAGCCTGTCAGGCTCCTTTGTCCATAGGATTTTTCAGGCAAGAATATTGGAGTGGGTTGTGATTCCCTTCTCCAGGGGATCTTTCCAACCCAGGGACTGAACCCAGGTCCCCGGCCTTGCAGGCAGATTATCATTTGAGCCACCAGGGAAGCTGGTTTCTTTCTGTGCACCTATCACACTCATTAGCGGTGTCCTGTCTCTTTCAGGAAGCTGGCCAGGCCCAAATGGCATAATGTGCAGTGGTTAGAGTCCAGAGAGTGAGTAAGGCTGCCCTGGTGTGACCAGACCCAGGCAGAGTGATGGTAATCACTGTTTCCTCATCTGGGACATGGCCACAATAGCTGTCTGCATCTCCTAGGGTTGATACGGGGGTGAAATGGTAGATAGATATTGTCTAGTATAATGCTAGGCACACTGGAAGCGCTCAGTAAACATTAGGTGCTTTTAATATTTTTCATGATTTTTTTTTTTTTTTGGTCTGCAGAACTTGGTAAAAGTTCCAGAGAAACATAGTTGGTTTATGCCAACTATGGGCTTGTCCATCTCTGAAAGAAGCTCTTTCTGTGGGTTCCAACCATAGGCAGGTGGGATGTAAGTGGGTTTTGGGACTGATGGGCAGCTTAGGGGTTGCTTTAGGCCGTGTGTGTGTGTGTGTGTGTGTGTGCATACCCACAACAGAAAGGGAGAGAGGTATCAGCTATCAGCTAAACCCACTGAAGGCTCTTGAAGCTTGGGTCTGCACCCTGGGATCTTTCCAGCTCTGGGTAAACCTCTGTCATTCAAAATTCCCTGAAAGGTCTTTTCTGTCTGTCGCCCCACCAGCTCCTCTTGTTCATCTTCACCAAATTTTGGCACTTTGTGGCTCATATGGTTAAGAATCTGCCTGCAAAGCAGGAGACCCCAGTTCGATCCCTGGGCTGGGAAGATCCTCTGGAGAAGGGCATGGCAACCCACTCTAGTATTCTTGCCTAGAGAATTCCATGAACGGAGCCTGATGGGCTACAGTCCATGGGGTTCCAAAGAGTCAGACATGACTAAGTAAATAATACTCACCTTCATGTTCAATCAAGTTTGTGGCAGTTTTTTGAACTAGGTTTTTAAAATTAATTAATTTACTTTTGGCTGCTCTGGGTCTTCACTGCCGTGCCTGGGCTTGCTCCGGTTGCGGTGCTCCGGCTTCTCATTGCAGCGGCTTCTCTCGTTGCGGAGCGTGGTTTCCAGGGGTTGCAGGCTCCAGGAGGTGCGGCACATGGTTTCAGGAGTTGTGGCACACGGGCTTAGTCGCCCTGCAGCACGTGGAATCTTCCCAGACCAGGAATCGAACCCATGTCCCCTCCAGATTCCCAATCACTGGATCACGAGGGAAATGTGAACTCGGTCTTTAAAAGCCGCCTTACCACGTTCCAAGGCAGCCTTAAATGGGGGGGCCCAATCTGTGCCAGCTGGGAGGGGCTGCACTGGCTGCAGCGGAGAGCCCTGCCCCCTGAGCAGGACCTCTACCACCCTCAGCCCCACCTTTCTGGAGCACAGGAGCAAGTCTCCTGCCCAAATAAATCCCCCCTTCATTCCACAGGTGAAGGCAGCCGAGCCTCAGAGGGGGCTTCCCCCACCCCTTGTCACACAGCAAGTCAGTGAGATAAGCTAGGCCCAGTGTCCAGGCCTACAGAGGCTGGCCCAGCACCCTGGGCAGCCTGCAGGCTTCCTCTCAACCCTGGGCCATTTCTGCTATAGGACTGGTTCTATCTGTTGCTAAGTTGTGACTGACTATTTGAGACCCCATGGACTGCAGCATGCCAGGCCTCCCCGTCCTTTACTATCCCCTGGAGTTGGCCTAGGTTCATGTATCTTTCTGGAATAGATACCAAACCTACTCCCGAGGCCAGGTCTGCTTGGCCACTGCTCTTGCTGTCATCCATAATCCCTTCCCTGCCTTCTCCTACCCACCCTGGGAGGAAACTCCCCTAGTTCGATCCCTGGGTCGGGAAGATTCCCTTGGAGGAGGAAATGGCAACCCACTCAAGTATCCTTGCCTGGGAAATCCTATGGACAGAGGAGTCTGGCAGGTTAGAATCCATGCTCTTTCAATGAGTCGGACTTAGAACACACATCTCCCAAAGGACCTGATCCCAGCCACCACCCTGAGACACTGCACAGCACGCAGCGTGCCTGTGAAGAGAACCATGGATCGTGGGACAAATGTTGTTCAATGTCCCACCAAGTTTGGCAGAATCAAACCCCAACTCTGCCACTAATCAGCTGTGTGACTCCGAACAAGTCGTCTAACCTCTCTGAGCCTCTGTTTTCTTCTTGTAAAAAGTAAAGTGAAAATTTCTCATTTCAAGTCCGACTCTTTGCGACTCCATGGAGTGACTATAGCTCGCCAGGCTCCTCCATGGGATTCTCCAGGTAAGAGTTCTGGAGTGGGTAGCCATTCCCTTCTCCAGAGGATCTTCCCAACCTGGAGACTGAACCCAGGTCACTTGCATTGGAGGCAGATTCTTTACCATCTGAGCCACCACAGAAAGAGACAAGTTTCTTCCCATCTTTGGCCCTGTTTCCTCTTCTAGAAAATTGAGGTTGGAACATCTATTTCTAAATTTCCATTGAGCTCAGCAGGCCTCAGATCCCCCGGTGCCAGGATTGGGATTTGCCCCCCTCCCTCCCTCTCAGGGGGGAAAGCAGGTCCCACTAAGGCCCCCACCTCACAAGAAAGGCCCAGCGCTCCTACAGCTGATCTGCAGCCTGTGGTGAATCGTCCTTGTTCTATAGAAAAAGAAAGAGGGAAAGACTGCCAATCGGGGGCTATCTCAAAATACAATCGTAAGTTTTGGCTCAGGAGGAGAGAGAGGAAGAGAGAGGGAGAGACGGAGAGAGAGTGAGAGAGAGGGAGAAGAAAAAAGCCCACTTCAAGGCCAGTTCCCCTCCCCGGGCGGGAAACCTGTGTGTGTGAGATGAAGGAAGCAGAGCGGAGGCAAAGGCTGGCCTTCTGATGGAGCATGTGGTGCCCACTTTGAACGGTGGCCTTTGTGCCTGCCTATTCAGGGCGGCCTCAGGACAATGGGGGGCAGACACGCAGGGGAGGACAATGATGAGGACATCACTGCCGCTTTGCATTCCCTTTGAAGTGGCTCTGCCCTGGCCCCCCGCTGGCTCCAAAAAGAATGCTTTTGTTGCCCGCTCCAAAGATGCTGTAAGATGCTGTGGAAAAAGTAACCGGAGGGGATCTGCTCGATTAAAAAAAAAAATTAAAGATAAGAAACAAATCAAGCCTGCCACGTGGGGGCTGGCGGTAGCTTTGAACCCTGAGAAGAGAAGGGACATCGCGATCCAACCTTTTATCTCCCTAGGGGAAGTGACTGGCTTTTGAAGGGCCCTCTCAATGGGAGCGGAGGCTCGGTGGGTGGGAGCAGGGGGCCAGGGTGGGAATTCCTAGCCTGCTGGGGTCTCCCAGGAGGGTCTGCAAAGCTGGAACTGGGACACTGAAAGCCACAGTTCACTCTAGTTGCTGTTGCTTGGGCAGAAACTGAAAGAGTAATCGGGTTTACTGAGTTAGTGTGTGCCAGGTATGGGGGGGGCGGTGAGTGAAGTGAAAGTGAAAGTCACTCAGTCGTGTCCAACTCTTTGCGACCACATGGACTAGACAGTCCATGGAATTCTTCAGGCCAGAATACTGGAGTGGGTAGCCTTTTCCTCCTCCAGGGGTCTTCCCAAGCCAGGGATCAAATCCAGGTCTTCCTCACTGCAGGCAGATTCTTTACCAACTGAGCTATCAGGGAAGCCCCCCAGGTATGGGGGGGGTAGTGCTTGCTTTATTGCTTGTGTGATTACCTTAAAAGTGCTTCACTCTTAATCATGGCGTGAGGTGGAGGTTAACACCAGAATGATCTAAATCAGGAATCCACGCTGTTGGGTTCAAGGCTGCAGGAAGCAGGCTGAACAAGGAGAGCACTGGGAAAGTTCCAGGGGGTGCCATTTGTACTGTGGTTTTGGGTGTTACTTCCTGGAGCTGTGTAGTGTACAACCTTGCATTTGGACATGGTGCCCCTGACAGGAGTGGTTAAGTAATATATGAATTATCCCCACCAGGAATCTGCATATTCAAATATTGTTATCAAAATCAATATCAAGAATGTGTTTATTAGCCCGAGGATTGTTGGGAGTAGTGTCTTTTTTTTTTTTTTTCAATATTGGTAACATGAATGGAATTTGAGACTGGTGTTTGGTTGGTAAGGTTGTACAGGCCTCACTGTGAAAAATGAGATACAAGGATCTGGGAAACCCAGCAGTCTAAGACCAGCTTTGCATCATGTCTGACTCACTGTAAATGCCCTCAATTGTTATAATTATCCCCACTCTACTGCTGAGGAAGCTGAGGCTCAGAGACGTAAAATAACTTGCCCAAACACACGCCCGTGGTAAATGGAGTGCCAGATTTTGTGACACTCTTGGGCTCTTGAACCCTGGCCTACCCTGCCTTTGAGAGGGAGACTTTTTCAGTTGGGGCAGTAGCTAGGTCAGATGGTGACTTTATGTGGCCTTCAGGCCACATGTACCAAGGCCCCCTGCGCAACAGGACCTGGCACCTAGATCATGAGCCAGAAGTCCCTCGGAACTTCTGGATCTTCCCTGAGCATCTGGGGAGCTCTTCCTGCCTGCCACCCGCAGAGGTTGCCCTCAGAGGCTTTTTCACAGGAAGTATTCATGGGGCAAGACCAAAGAAGGTCTTGTATTGGTGGGCAACCCTCTGGATCCCTTCTGAGCACTTCTGAGCACCTAGTCCCACTTCGGTATGCCCTCAAGAGCCAGAGCCCCTGGGGCTCTCCTTTGGACGACTCCTAGAGGGTTGTCCACACCGCGGAGAGTCTAAGTGCCTGGGAATTAACATGCTCCACCAATACAGGTATATGAAAGCTCCCGGGCCCCAGTTGGGAAAATTCCCAGGTGGAAGTCACCCTGCAGAGTCCCCTGTGGGGTCAGTTTGAAGCTGCCCTCTTGGCGGGGGTGGGGTGGGGTGGGGGGGTTGCCTGAGATCACAGTGTTCTTGGTCCTGCTCTTCCGCACCCTGTTCCTCTCCCATCCCCTCACCAGTCTCCCCGGGAGCACTTCCCAAACACATCATGTGTGCCCGAATCCTCACCTTGGGGTTGGTCTTTGGGCTACAGACCCAAGACGGCTGCACCCACAAAAAGCCCATGAGGCAGGAGAAGGCCCTGGATGGGCACCAAGTCACCAAAGCGAGGCTTTCCCCTGGGCAGTGAGAATGTAGCAGGTGCTTGGAGAGAGTTGGAAGCCATGTGCCCTGCTCTGAGGGGCCACTGCGTGAACTGGCTGCCTCAACTGCCTTCCCTGATCCCCCCACTGATGCTCTCGGGGGACTCCTCCATTCCCACCAGTGAGTGAGTGGCTGAGTCAGGACTTGAACTCAGGTCTTTCGTCACAAGCCTATGGCTTAGAAACAAATGTCACTGCCCTTCCCCCACAAACAGCCACACGCATTAACTGTCTGCAGGCTCCGTGCTTGGGACTTATCCAAGTACCTCATCTTCCAGGTTCCGACTCACTGCCCCACAGGTGACCAATGGACTGAGAGAAACCCAGAGGCCACATCAGGGACAGAGACCATGAGCTCTGCAGGAAGCAGAGGATGGAGAGAAGGGAGAGGGGACCTGAGAGCCTGGGAAGGCTACAACCCCAGGAGTCCAGCTTTTCCTGCCTATCTGTCTGTCTGTCTGCCAGCTGGTGTCTCTGGGTAACCAGCCCCTTTCCAATTCCCTGGCAACTCCGGCCGCTCTGGCCTGCTGGCCTCCTGGACAGGCATCTCTGTCTCAGTCCCTGGGTCTGTCTCTTTACAGCGCCCCAGGGTTACAAGGAGCCTTCAGCGGTTCTCAAAGCCAGAGACCTGTTTATCCTCAGCTCCTGGGCACCCAGCAGCCCACAGGTTGACATGGAAAGGCAGTCTGTGTCTCCCCACCCCTCCCGTGGGTGAAGCTCCTGCTCTCAGGGACTTCCTTGCACCCCTGGGGACTGCAGCCCAGAACCTGAGAAGCCTACTCAGCCCAAGCTCCCCGCCACCTTGAGAGAGAGAGCGCCTGAGAGGGACCCTTGTCTGCTGGATCCAGGGTGTGCTAAGTAACTTGCCAGGCGCTGCAGGGGGCAGGAAGAGAGACATAGGGCTAGCTCTCTGCACTCTGGAGCACTGGACCCAGGATACAGGCCTGGCAGACATCAAGCCTCCAGGAGCAACTAGATGACAGTGGTCAGTAGGTTGTGTTAGACTGGCAGGAACTCAACAGAGGGAGAGGAAGCCTGTTCTCGGGTCAGGAGGGCTTCCTGGAGGAGGTGTATGAACCAAGTTTTGATTCCTGGAGCCAGCGGGCTGTAGAGAGGATCAGGAAACCATTGCTGCCTTTTGCCACACTTCTGCCTCACACAGCCTGACCTTGTGTTTAACCCACTTACTTCCCACAACTCCGCAAGGTTTGTCCTTTCTTGATTCTAGATGGGAAAACTGAGGCATGGAATGGTTATAGAGCCACATAGCCAGTGACTGGTAGGGTCCGGGTGGGAGCTGTCAGTCTGTGGTGGGGCACACAGACCCTGCAAAGGAATGAATCACTGTCATTCAAGGCCATATGAGCAGCATTGTGTGGGTTTGGGGACTTCCAGAGGGCTGAAGTCTTCATGGAGGAGGAAACTTTCAAACCGGGCTCTTGCAGCATGAGTAGGAGTTTGTTTAGGGCAGAGGCGGGCACTCCCGGCAAAGAGAACAAATGATAAAGCATGGAGGTCATAGAGCAAGGAGGAGCTTGTGAGTGGTTTGGGGGTGGCTGGGCAGTGAGCTGGAGGGCGATGAAGTTGGGGACAGCATGTAGCACATACTGGACACTCAAAACATTTATTGAATGAATGAATAAATGAATTGTATCCCCAAGGTCTGTTAGTATATAGGAGTTCCGCAAATACTGGTTAAATGAACGAACCAACTGTATTTCCCTTGCCTAGCACCAGTGCCTGGCACCCAGGCATTCAGTACATATTTGCTGAAATGAACAAATGAACTAATGAAGCGGTGAGGTAATGGAATCAGCCGAGAGGGAGATGACTGGCCCGGCCTCATTCGGACGGTCAGCCTGCGACTGTGCCATTCAATCCCGGCCGCCCCTGCCCCCATCGGTGAGCGCTCTAACGCGGAGCAGATGGCGGGGGCGGCGCGGGCAGGCCGGGCAGGGCTGTGAGCCCAGGCGGCGGCAGCCGGGCCTGATTAGGGCCCCCTCCCGCTGGCGGCCGCTGGCGCTTTGAAGTGAGCCGCTGCCGGGCCGCTCCGGCCGCCTGGCCGTCCCTGCCGCCAGGCCGTCGGTCCGCGGCTGGCGGCGGGGCTGGCGGCGCGTGTTTATCCAGGTGCGGGCTGGGGGCTGGGCGCGGGGATCTTCTTTCCTCCAGGCCCATCTGGGACTTCAAAGCGCAGCGCAGGGCTCAAAGGCGGCCTCGGGGTGGGGGTGGGAGTGGGGGTGGGAGTGGGGGTGGGGGGCTGGGGCGGGCGCGCTGGCTTCCTGCGCTCCGCTGGGCCCCCAGACCCGCGGGGGTCCTGGCACCGCTGTCCCCCACTCCCATCCCGGAGAGCGCTTTATTGAGCGCCTACTGTGTGCCAGTCCCTGTGCTCAAGTGCTGCTACGCGTGTAGGATGTCCCGATTTTTAACTACATCTTCAGAGACAGGCCAGGCTATGATCCCCATTTTACAGGTGAGAAAACTGATGCTCAGGGAAGTCAAGGGCTTGCCTGACACCTCTGCGGCAGCTTGTTACCCACCAGGGCCTCTCTGCAGCCCTGCCTTTAGGAGCAGCCCCCTTCCGGTTCCGTCTGAGGCTTAGCCCTCCCACGTGTAGACACAATGGTTAGAGTTTAGTATAAAAGCAGGGGGCTGGTGTGTCTTGAGCTCCTACCTGTGCCAGGTGTGTGCCAAGCTGCTAGTGCTCCATCTGCTCACACCACCCTGTGAGGTGTGCACGGCCACCGTTGTCCTAATTTCAGAGAGGTCAAGAAACTTGCTTAGAGTCACACAACTGATAAACGCCAGAGCCCAGATTTGGACTTAAGGCCAGTTCTCCAGAGTTCTCCCTCTGCCCATCAGATTCCACCCCACTTGCTCCTCGGAGCCTTCCCAGGTAGCCCCAGCTCAGAGCTCTATCAGTCAGAAGAACAGCCGGTAGGATTTAGTTATCCACACCCTCTATGCCTCTCATCTCACTCTCAAGCAGCTGCAGTGCTGGCATCATCGGGGATCTTGTTAGAAATGCAGAGCCTCAGGCCCACCCTAGAATATACAGAAGGAAGTCTGTATTTGAGAAGATTCCCAGTGCATTAAAGTTGGAGGGGCACTGGACCATAAGGCCATTTTGGCTAAACGTCTGTTATTGTCCCCGTGTGGGAACCTGTCTTTAGGAAGTTGTTCCTCCCTCATCAGACGGGGAGTTCCCCAAGCTAAGAGCCGAGCCTCCGCCGCCGCCGTCAGACCAGAAGTGACTGGCAGTGGTGCTGCGTCCCTGGACAGGCTGGGATCCCTGCCATGACAGTGTTGGGCCTCCCCCACTAAACCGGGATCTTAGCGGAAGCCGAGATGGTTTTTCGTTCCAAACCAGGAGCCTGCCTGAAACTAGAATCTCTGGGACCCCCCGCCCCTGTGAAACCTGGCTCTTTTGGGGTTTGGGAGCCACCTGCGAGGAGAGGTGTCTGATATTTATGCCTTTCCAGAGGATGGAGAAGCCTGGTGTGGAAGTATGCCTTGACCCCGGGAACCTCATGACCCGCCTCCTGGCCCTGGGTGTGCCTGTCTGAGGGTCCTGGGGGGGCATGGTAGGGGAGAAAAGGCAGATTCCAGCCACAGAGGGATCGTGTGTGTTGCCTGACGCCAGGCCTCCTCTGGGTAGGCATTTGTCCTTGTGTGTCACCAGGGACCATTCAGGCGGCAGGAAGCCTGGGCGAGCGCAGGAGTGAGCCTGCTGGCAGCGGGAGGGTATTTTTAGAGCTTTGACTGACAGCTCTTTATTAAGCTGTCGCTGCCTCTATCCTGCCTGCACCCCCACCCCCTCTGGCCTGGATAAAAGAGAAAGCACATTGTCATTTTGTTAAGAAGACGGTCCTGGCAGCCCTTCCTTGGTCCCTCGCCCACGGACAGGTTATTTCTCGCTGTTTCTGGGGGTCCAGGCACCCCTGCTGGCACTTCCAGTGTGCCCTGCAGCCTGACCCCTCACACACCTGGCAGTGATAAATGGCTTCAGCGTCGCTGCCATCACCTTGCACCCTCTGATCCCGCTCACTTTGTTCTCTTTTTAAAGCCAGTGGGCGGGTGGCAGGGGGGCTCTCTCTCTTCTTCCTCTTCTCCATCAGCCGTCTCCTGGATACTTGCAGGCCTGTGCTCTGATACCACTTGAAAGGGACTGCGACACTCAGTTATCTGGTCTGGGAAGTCCGGCCATGAGTTGTCTGTGCTGACTGGTGGAGTATGTCGGGTGGGAGAGCATGCTTGTGTGTGTGTGTGGATGTGGGCATGAGTACTGTGTGCATGCTCCTTCAAGTTAATTTTGCTGTGGGGTAGGAAAGCTGTTGGGTTCTTAAAAATTGATCTTGCAGTGTGTGTACAACCCTGAGTGTGTACATGCATAGGGTGTTTGTGTCTATGTGTGTGCATAGAGCTGGAGATGTGTTACTGTGTGTGCCTTTTAATTACTGCAGCTTTATAATTTATTGTGATGTCCAGTAGGGTAAGAATGTCTCTTTCCCACTACACCCAAAAACATCCTCTGTTCTTTAAAGACTTTTTCTTGATGACTCAGTGGTTCTACTTTTAGGATTATGCCCAGCAGGTTTGTGCATAAATGTGGATCAAAAGACAAGTACCAGAATGCTATTTGCAGTCTCTCCAAGCTGGAAACTATCCAAATGCCTGTGAACAGTAGAATAGATACATAGTGAGATAGTTGTACATTGGGGTATTACACAGAAATGAAGATAAGTGATTGACAGCTGAAGCAACAACATGAGTGAATTGCACAATCGTGTTGAGTGAAAGAAACCAGATACCAAAAAGCACACATGGTATGATTCCAAGTGTAGGGAGTTCAAAACCAGGCAAAGTTCATTAAGATAGAGACCTTAAAGTTGGTAATGACTGCAGGAAGGGTACAAAGAGGTCTTCTGGGACAATAGTCTGTTTGTTGATCCAAGTGTTGGTGAAATGGTGATTCACTTTGTAAAACCTCATTGAGCTATATATTTCTAATTTGTGCGCTTTTCTGAATGTATGCTATTCTTATATCATAGTCATTCTTCCATAGGATTTTTAGAATCAGCTGATCAAGTCCAATGAAAAGTGCTGTTGGGGTCTTGTTTGGAATTGCATTATGTTATGGATTAATTTGGGAAGATGTGTCCTCTTTACAACATTGATTCTTTTCCTCCATGGACATGGTATATCTCTCCACTTCAACCCCTTCATTTCCTCAGTGAAGTCTTCTGGTTTTCTCTAGAGTCCTATGAAGTTCTGACTGGGTTTGTTCCAAGGCACCTCGTGTACTGTTGTTATATGAAGGGGATTTTTTTCTTTTATGTTTTAAAATCTTTTTTTTAAATTGTGATGAAATATACATAAAATAAAAATTTCATCTAAGCCTTTTTAAAGTATAATGGTTTAGTGGTATTAAGTATATTCACATTGCTGTGTAACCATCACCATCATCCATCTCCGGAAGTTTTCATCTCTAGGAAGTTTTCATCTTCCTAAACTGAAACTCCGTTCCCATTAAACACTATCCCCTCTCCTCTCCCATCCCCCGCCCCTGGAAACTACCGTTCTACTTACTGTCTCTATGAATGTACCTATTATATGTACCTCACAAAAGTGGAATCAGACAATGTTTGTTCTAAAACTGGCTTATTTCACAGTGGTTAAGTCTGTTCACCCAGGATATAGCATGTGTCAGAATCTCATTCTTTTCTAAGGCTAATTCTGTTGGCTGTACATACCACGTTTGTTTAGCCATTCATCCATCTGTGGATACTTGGGTTGTTCGTACCTTTTGGCTATTGTGAATTATTCTGCTATAAACACTGGTGTTTGGGTCCCTGCTTTCTATTCTTTTGGGTATATGCCCAGATGTGGAATTGCGGGATTATATGGTAATTCTGTGTCTAATTTTTTGAGAAACTGTCCTATTGTTTTTCACAGTGGCTGCACCATTTTCCTTCCAATTTATTTTGCTGGCGGTAGGGAAGCTGTTGGGTTTTTAAAAATGGATCTTGCAGTTGTGTGCATATCCCTGAGTGTGCACATTGCACAGGGTGTGTGTATGTGTATGTGTGGTGGTCACACTAACAAGAGCATCACCTTTAGATAACTTAGAATGCTTCTGACTGCACAGCCCAGAAACCCCACATCCAAGTGGCTTAAAGAGCCAAGAGCTTTACTGTTTCACCCATCTGGGAGTCTAGAGGTAAGGTGGGTTTTGGCCACGGTAATCAGCAGCCCAGTGATATCATTCTGTCTTTCTGCCCCACCACTCTTAAAGCCGGATAGTTGACACTCTCTCCAGTGAAAAGAGTGGCCACCAGTTTCTTTGGCCATGTCCAGGTGGCTCAAATGTAAAGAATCTTCCTGCCAACGCACAAGACATAGGTTTGATCCTCGGGTTGGGAAGATCCCCTGGAGGAGGAAATGGCAACCTACTCCTAAAGTCAGTCTGAATGATGCCTACTCCAGTATTCTTACTGGGACAATCCCCCATAGACAGAGGAGCCTGGCGGGCTGCAGTCCATGAGGTCGCAAAGAGTCTGACACAACTGAGCAACTGAACAACAACAGATTAAAAAAAAAACCAGGGTGGTGTAGTGGACACTGTGGTGTGCAATCCAGGGGGCCCTGTAGGATGGCAGCTCATTGCCTTAGCTGTGGAGCGCTGGTGGCTAATCCCTCCCCCTGGCAGCAGGGAGCACCTCTGCTCGTGTTTATGCCGCCACTCCAAATGAATGTGGACTTTGTTCAATGAGTGGTTTGAGTGCCATACAAAGGCTAGACTCTGCCTTAGCTTGGGGCAACTCTGAAGGGCCTTCAGGAAGCCTTCCGTGGAGTTGCCAGAGGCCTCTGCTCTAGCTGGAAGACAGCCCACTCCTCACTCTGCCCAACCCAGGTGCCTTTATTCTCAGGGTGGGGCCCCCCGAGAGGACTCCCAGCAAACACATGACTCTTCATCTCATCACCTGGTTCCTAGGATGCAATCTAACAGAGGTTGTCTGTACTAAATTTAAATGAAAGAACTATTTTAGAATGTTCAAATTTCCCATTTTACAGGCAGACACACATACATTTGGGGAGAGTCTAAAATATTGCAGGGTTTGGAAGAAGAACTGTTAATTTAGATGATGACAGATCAAACTAGGTATCTTCAGTTAGTTTCTTTCTTTCTTGATGTTATATAGATAAAGGCACAGCTCCCATTTAAAAACACTGCAGATTTATGATACACAACACTTATGGAGCATTTGCCAAGCACTTATGTATAATTCCCATCTTGTCCTCACCATAATCACGTGGGATTGTAGTGTTATCATGGGTGTTCATCATATTGTTATCACTGCGTTTTAAGGCAACAGAAGTGAGACTCGGAGAGGTAAGTAACTTGTTTAAGATCACACAGATGTGTCAGGGTTTGATTAGGAAAGTAGAACCTCTGCAAGTAATACAAAAATGGATTTATTATAGACGTTCGACCTTACGAGATTGTTCAGGCTGTTGCCTCTGTGTCTGGGGTTGAACCTAAAGTCAGTCTAAATGATGCCTGGAAAGGAAAGCTGGATTTGGGTGAGAGCAAGGACAAATTAGAAGCATGTCTGTCTCTCACCTTCTCCAACCTGGGTGCCAAGGGTGACCTGTGGGAGAAGCTGGAGTGCTTCACCACAGAGCTGCACGCACGCCTGGCCCTGGACCAAAAGACGCAGAGGGAGATCTGAAAGGATCTGGAGAAGCCGGGGGCTGCCCTTGCAAATACAGATGACCAGCAGATTGCTGGCAGCCTGAGCAAGCCGCCACGGGGCCTGGGGCCCTGTGTGACCTTCGGAGCCTAAGAACATGGCTGCTGCTTCTCTCCCACCTTCCAGATCTCACACATGAGGTCTGTTTTGGCCAGCACTACCTCAGACCCATAAGGAAGTTCAGGGACCACATGGTTCTAGTTTAGCCAAGCTGATGCAGTGTGAAAGGATGGCAGTCCTAAGGGGTAAAGCCAAATCCTGTCTTCTACGGAAGCCCACAGGGTATGATTTTCACTGTCAGAGGGTGTAGGTAAGGGGCCGATGGAGAGGTGGGGTCACACAGCTCTGGGGCCAGTCATTGGGTGAAGTGACCTGGTGCAGCAGTAAGGAGCTCTGGTTGTCACTCAGTTGCAAAGTCATGCCTGACTCTTGGCAACCATGTGGACTGCAGCATGCCAGGCCTGGAGCCTGTAACAAACTTGAAGAGTGCATGCCCTCTCTAAAGCGGGGTGACCATTCCTCAGCTCCACCCAACTGCAGCTATTCAGAAATGTGGGAGTGGTATGGCCAGATAATCTGATTTTTGTTTTTTTTCACTATAAACTGTAGATAGTAAATTTGGAGTGTGTGTGTTCATATGAACTCTGCCAATTTGAATATGTTGGCAACCAATTTGGCTTTTTTAATTTGTTTTATTTTGTTACTTCTTATTTTGATATAATTTCAAACTTAGAGGAAAAGGTTGCAAGCATATTATAGGGAACTTCCCATATAACTTTTACCTAGCTTTGTCATTCTCTTCTCCCTCTCTGTCTCTCTTTCACTCTCTCTCTCACACACATGTATTCAAATATGTGTACATTTTTTTTCTGAACTGTTTGAGAATAAACTTTCCCTTTATTCCAAATACTTCAGTGTGTATTTCCTAAAAATGAGAATTTTCTCCTACATAACCACAGAATAATTTTTAAAATTTGAAACGTTAATGTTGATATCATACTATGATCTAATCCACAGTCCAATTTCAAGTTCTGTTTTTTTTTCCAGTCAAGTATCTAATCCAGCATAGTGCAGAACATTTTTGTATATGACACTGTATTTACCAATTTGAATTTTTAGACATCACTCTGTAAGCCAAATAAACTGACAAGGATTGGATTTGACTTCTGGGCACCCAGTGCATGACTTTTGACTCTGGTGATGTCTAAGGGTCCTTCCTGTCCTGGCAGATTCTCCCCAATATGCTGGCTTAGTTGTTGGGCTCTTGACTGAAGACTTCCCCATTTTCTCATAAGCTTGGGAGGCAGCCCCACTCTCTGGCTGCAGCTCCCAGGCCAAGATGGCTCCTAGACCCTGGTTACCTTTCTTTCCCCTGGTTTTTAGCCACATCTCAATCAGGGAGATGCCCTGACTAGACTCAGCCAGACAGAAAGGTGTGATCAGATTTAAGGCAAGGACTGGACTTTCTGCATCCCTTCCTGGTGCATCCGATATCCCCTCTTTCCTGCATCCTCTAGCTGCTGCTGCTGCTAAGTCACGTCAGTCGTGTCCGACTCTGTGTGACCCCATAGACGGCAGCCCACCAGGCTCCCCCATCCCTGGGATTCTCCAGGCAACAACACTGGAGTGGGTTGCCATTTCCTTCTCCAATGCATGAAAGTGAAAAGTGAAAGTGAAGTCACTCAGTCGCATCCGACTCTTAGCGACCCCATGGACTGCAGCCCACCAGGCTCCTCCGTCCATGGGAGTTTCCAGGCAGGAGTACTGGAGTGGGGTGCCATTGCCCTCTCCGCATCCTCTAGCTATGTGAGTGCATTTTTTCCTTGCATTATAGAAAATAAGTTTTATTCTCTCCTATGAAAACATCCTTATATTTACTTTTGCACATTCATAAATGCAAAGTACTCTTGGAAACTATGTTTTTCTTCCCCCCTATTTGGCTGCACCTGGTCTTAGCTGCCACATACAAGATCTTTGTTGCTGTGCATGTCTTTTGTTGAAGCATGTGGGGTCTAGTTCCCTGATCTAGTTCCCAGGGATTGAACCTTGGGGCCCTTGCATTGGGAGTGCAGAGTCTTAACCACTGGACTACCTGGGAAGTCTTGAAAACCATGGTGATGCATTTTTCCATCAGTTGGCCGTCCTCACTTTCTTTTTTCCTCCTCCCTTCCAACTTGTGCTTGCAAGCTAGAGGTATCCTCCCAGGTCTCTGTCCATTCTCATATAACCACATATACTCACATCAGACACATGCATAGACATGTACATATGTACCATTAGAGGGTCTTCTCCATCATTGTTTATATGACCAAAACAAGATATTAAGGGGGCTCTCTGTGTTTTGCTCTTCTCCTTGGTGGTCTGGGAGTCCCTCGGTCCAGCCCTAATTCATTCCTTGTGCAGGCTGAGGAGTAGCCCAGGCGGTGCTGAGCCGTCATTCAGTCAGTCATTTTCTCCGATGGCCACTGAGGCTGTGTATTCGTGGAAGTGAGCTCCACTGTGGCCACAAGGAAGCTGTGACATTGCAGTGGCCTGTTTACTCCTTGTTCCTGTCCCAGTGCAGTGCAGTTGTTCAGCCCTGGGATGGTGTCCCCTGAACAGGGACCCAGGCACTGGGTGGTCACTGCAGAGGGGAAGAGAGTGAAGTGGGACTGTGCAGGGGGCTTTACAGCCACACATCACTTCTTCCTTCCAGTCTACTAGCTAGAACCCAGTCACGTGGTCCCAACCAAGCTGCAAGGGAGGCTGGGAAACCAGGACTTCCTGTGTGTCAGTCTGCCATGCTTTAAAAAATTTTATTTATTTATTTATATTTATTTCTGGATGTGTAGGGTCTTCATTGCTGTGCAGGCTTTGCTCTAGTTGCAGTGACCAGGGGCCACTATCTAGTCATGATACACAGGCTTCTCATTGCAGGGGTCTCTCTTATTGTGGAACATGGGCTCTAGGGTGTGCAGACTTCAGCAGCTGTGGCTCCCGGGCTCTAGAGCACAGGCTCAATAACTGTGGTGCAATGGCCCTAGTGGCTCTGAGGCATGCTGGATCTTCCTGGGTCAGACCCGGAACCTGTCTCCTGCACTGGCAGGCAGATTCTTTACCGCTGAGACACCAGGGAACCCCTGCCATGCCTTCTGAGGGTTTAGAAAGCATGCGTGTTTATCCTTGGCTGTGGCAGGCGTGTGTTGTGGCGTGTGGCATCTTTCGTGGCAGGGCTCTGGCATCTCTCTAGCGGTGGCATGTGGGCTCCAGAGTGTCTGGGCTCGGTAGTTTGTGGCACGTGGGCTTAGTTGCTTCGTGGCATGTGGGATCTAGTTCCCCGACCAGGGACTGAACCCACGTCCTCTATATTTAGAAGGCGGATTCTTAACCACTGGACCACCAGGGAAGACCTTTGAGAGTTTTTTTTTCCATTATGAATAATAATTCAATAAACATCTTTTGTCCTTTGTCCTTAGGATATGATAGCTTAATTTCTATCAGGTAGGTTTCCAGGGTTAGGATTGCTGAGTTAAAGGAAATCAATATATATATATATATTTAAATGCAAAGTTTTCATGTTACTCCTTAAGTTTTAATTGGTGTTGCCAAAGTTCTCCCAAAAAAGACGATAATAATTTAAATCTTCAGCAACATATGAATGTAGCTTTTCCCTAAATCCCTGCCAGCAATTGCATTCTTGTTCTTTTAAATTTTCCTCTGTGATATCTCCTTGTCAGTTTAATTTGCATGTCCCTGACCACTAATGAGTGTGAGCATCTTTTCATTTGTTTGTGGCCATTTGGCTTCATTCTTTTGTGAATTGCCTATTCATGTCCTTTGCCATAATTTCTTTTGCGTTGTTTGCCCTTTTCTCTTCACTTTGTAAGAGCCCTTTGTGTATTATAGATAGTAACCCTTGTCCTCTGCATCACAAATATTTTTTCCTAATTTATTGTTTGTCTATTAACTTTGCTTATGGCATCTTTTGCCTTACAACAGATGAGCATTGTTATGTAGTCAAACGCATCTGTCTTTTTAATTTCTATATTCCAGTTTTGCATTCTTAGAAGGCCTTTCCTGACTTGAGTCCTTTAAGAAGTTGCTTTTCCTTGATGGACTGAACTGGAAGAGTCCCTCCTCCCCGCTCCTGAGTATTTGCAGCTGTCCTTGCTTCTCCTGGCCATGTGAAGACCAAAGGCCCAGATTTAATTCCCACAAAACTTTCCAGGTTTTTGGTAGCTGAGCAATCTGGGTCACACAGATGGAAGTCAGGGAGGCAGTGTGAAGTGAGAGGGACCTTGGGCTTAGAATCTGACAGCCTGGCTAACAGAACTGGTTTTGAGTTGCCTGTGTGACCTTGGCTGGATCACTTGGCCTCTTTGGCCCTCAGTGACCTCACCGGGAACATGGTAACCCTTTCCTGCTGCGAATCTCAGATGATAAAATGAAAGCTCAGGTACTCTGCAGGTTTTGAAATGCCGTTCAGAGGTTGAGATGCAAATATAATGTGACACCTGACAATTTCTGAGTCTCAACAAGAAGTGACTTTACACTCCTCATCTCATTTAATCCTTAGCAATTCCAGATCATAGGTCTCATTACCCTCTTCTTAGAAGCCCAGAGTGGGTAAGTTACATGTCCAAAGTTGCACCACAGAGGAGCTGCAAAACAAAAGATTCCAGAATTTGGAGCTGCTAACCCATGTGTGTGTGTGAGACACAGGTTTCAGTTCAGGAATGTGAAGTCAAGTGGGCCTTAGGAAGCATCACTATGAACAAATCTAGTGGAGGTGATAGAATTCCGGTTGAACTATTTCAAATCCTAAAAGATGATGCTGTGGAAGTGCTGCACTCAATATGCCAGCAAATTTGGAAAACTCAGCAGTGGCCACAGGACTGGAAAAGGTCAGTTTTCATTCCAATCCCAAAGAAAGGCAAGGCCAAAGAATGCTCAAGCGAACGCACAGTTGCACTCATCTCACATGCTAGTAAAGTAAGTAATGCTCAAAATTCTCCAAGCCAGGCTTCAACAGTATGTGAACCGTGAACTTTCAGATGTTCAAGCTGGATTTAGAAAAGGCAGAGGAACCAGAGATCAAATTGCCAACATCTGTTGGATCATCAGAAAGGCAAGAAAGTTCCAGAAAAACATCTATTTCTGCTTTATTGACCACGCCAAAGCCTTTGACTTTGTGGATCACCACAAACTGAGGAAAATTCTTTGAGAGATGGGAATACCAGACCACCTGACTTGCCTCTTGAGAAATCTGTATGCAGGTTAGGAAGCAACAGTTTAGAACTGGACTTGGAACAACAGACTGGTTCCAAATAGGGAAAGGAGTACATCAAGGCTGTATACTGTCACCCTGCTTATTTAACTTATATGCAGAGTATAACATGAGAAATGCTGGGCTGGATGAATCACAAGCTGGAATCAAGATTGCCAGGAGAAATATCAATAACTTCAGATATGCAGATGACACCACCCTTATGGCAGAAAGTGAAGAAGAACTAAAGAGCCTCTTGATGAAAGTGAAAGAGGAGAGTGAAAACATTCACAAAACTAAGATTATGACATCTGGTCCCATCACTTCATGGCAAATAGATAGGGAAGCAATGGAAACAGTGGCAGATTTTATTTGTTTGGGCTCCAAAATCACTGCAGATGGTGATTGCAGCCATGAAATTAAAAGACACTGTTCTTGGATGAAAAGTTATGACCAACCTAGACAGCATACTAGAAAGCAGAGACATTACTTTGCCGACTAAGGTCTGTCTAGTCAAGGTTATAGTTTTTCCAGTGGTCATGTATGGATGTGAGAGTTGGACTGTAAAGAAAGCTGAGCACTGAAGAATTGATACTTTTGAACTGTGATGTTGGAGAAGACTCTTGAGAGTCCCTTGGACTGCAAGGAGATCCAACCAGTCCATCCTAAAGGAAATCAGTCCTGAGTATTCATTGAGAGGGCTGATGCTGAAGTTAAAGCTCCAATATTTTGGCCACCTGATACAAAGAACTGACTCATCTGAAAAGACCCTGATGCTGGGAAAGACTGAAGGTGGGAGGAGAAGGGGATGACAGAGGATGAGATGGTTGGATGGTACCACTGACTCAACCGACATGAGTTTGAGTAAACTCCGGGAGTCAGTGATGGACAGGGAGGCTTGGTGTGCTGGTGTGCTGCAGTCCATGGGGTTGCAAAGAGTTGGACATGACCCAGTGACTGAATGGAATGGAACCTCTGTGTGTGTGTGTGTGTGTGTGTGTGTGTGAGAGAGAGAGAGAGAGACAGGTTGGCAGGGAGAACTTTACAGTATTTTAGAGAGACTATGTAGAACTTGAAGGTTAAAATGAAAAACACAGGAAATGCTATTAAACACTTTGAGTGTTTACCGGTGATCTCAGATGGCCTTGGCCTGAGACAGCTGGGAGCAGGGCTTGGGTTCCACAGACTGGGCTGGGTCATGGCCGTGAAAGCACCAGATCCTAGCCACTAGGATGGTAAATGACAGCGGTAAAGGCCAAGGGCCCTGGACTTCAGCTCTGCAGACAAAAATTCCTACAAAGACAGACAATAGGGAAGCAAGTGAAGCATTTATTAGGAGGAAAAGAGTACAATATGTGTGGATAGACACATGGGTGGACTCAGAGGGAAAGTCCCTGTTTTGGGCCCTTGTGGCAGTTTGAATTATTTTTACAGGGTATTTCTTCTGGGTTTCCTATGGCCAATCATTTTGATTTGCCTGGTTCACAGTCCATATTTGGTATACCTCAGGACCCTCCTGTGTATGCGCATGCATCTCTTAACCAAGATGGATTTACTGAAAAGGTGTCTGGGTAGAACGTCCCTTGACATGGCTCCCTTTTGGTCTCCAAGGAGTCTTTTCTGTGCCTGTGTGGTCAGGAAGGTCTCCTGACTTTGAGAACAAGAAATATGTGATCTTGACAAGGCCCAGACTCCTCCTTTAATTGTCCTGCTATTCTAGTCTTGGAGTTTTGGTCAACAGGGAATGAATTTCCAATTGGTTTACTCTGGGGTGGGGGGGCATCTGCCTCCTGTCTCACTGGGAGGAACATCTTCCCGATATTAAAAGTTATTAAAATCTATCAAAATGAACAAGGGTGGTGTCCAGCTAAGACTGGGGCCAGGATGGGTGCAGGCGAACCCTGATATATACGAGCAGCGGACCTCTGGGCTGGGGAGCTGGGAGTGGCTGTGCGCTAAGGCACTACAGGTCTGGGGCTCATGGGGCTGAAGTGGAGGCGGGGGCACAGCTGTGACCTAAATATCTGAGGAGTGGAGATTCACGTTGATTTGAGGTGCACACGTCCACAGACCCTAAATCCCTTCATTGGAATGGCAGGTACTGTCCCATAGACTGACTCCCCTTTCTTGATAATAAAACCCTAATTAGATGGTCGTGTCTTCAGGGGAGACTGGCCATTCTCCCAGTCAAGGAGGTTGATCTTGACCAGTCTGGGCCAATCACAATAATACCATTCTCCTGGGCAGAGAGAAACTTGTGATGCAATTCTGGCCAACGAGGGGCCCCGTTTAGCTTGAAAGTGAGGCTCAAGGTAAGGATGTTTCTTTTTTCTACCTTTGGACATTATTGTGTAAGGATGCGATGCAGGGCACAGTTGCAGCCATCCTGTAACCATGAGAAGAAGGACCAGCTCTCTAAAGGTGTCAGAGCAGAATAAACAGAAACATGATGGCAAGGAGTGATGATGCAATGAATTGACCACATGTTTTGTGAGAGGATACATTTCTCTTGTTTAAGTGACTTTCAGTTTGAGTGTTCTGTTAACTGCAGATAAATGCAGCCTATCTTGGGCTTCCCTAGTAGCTCAGATAGTAAAGAATCTGCCTGCAATGCAAGAGACCTGGGTTCAATTCCTAGGTTGGGAAGATCCTCTGGAGAAGGGCATGGCAACCCACTCCAGTATTCTTGCCTGGAGAATCCCATGGACAGAGAAGCCTGGAGGGCTGCAGTCCATGGGGTTGTGAAGAGTCAGACACGACTGAGCAACTAAGCACCACACTGCACTGCAACCTGTTTCTGTACATTTCGCTGAAGTAGGAACAGACTCAGAGTGGGAAGGTGAGGGAGATATTATCTAGTTAAGATAATTGGCAAGTACTTTAATCTCAGGACTGCTTTTTTTTTTTTGGCTACATCACATGGCATGTGAGATTTTAGATTCCCAACCAGGGAATGACGCCCTGAGCACTGGAAGCAGTCAGTCTTACCCACTGGACTCCCAGGGAATTCCCTCTCAGAAATACTTTACACTCTTCAGTGTATTGAGGACCCCAAAGAACTTTTGTTTATGTGGATTAAAGCTATCAATATTCACTGTATTAGAAATTAAAACTGAGAATATTTAAAAATATTTATTTGCTAATTTTTAAAAAGTCCTCTCATACGTAAATATAACTGTTGAGTGAAAAAGAGCTAGATTTCCCCAAGCAAAAATGATTTGGTAAGAAGAATGGCATGATTTATTTTCACTTTTGTAACTCTCCAAATGTCTGGCTTAATGGGAGACAGCTGGACTCTCCTATTGGCTTCTGCATCCAATTTGTTCCAACATCACATGTCCCGTAGCCTCTGGAAAATGCCACGGTACGCTCATGAAGGGATGAGAGGGAAAAAGGCAAATAACGTCTCAAGGTTTGTATTCGTTGTCTGTGGCTGCTGTAACAAATGACCTCAAACTTGATGACTTACAACAATAGAAGTTTGTTCTCTCACACGTTTGGATGCCAGAAGTCTGAAATCCAAGTGTCAGCGAGGCCATGCTTCCTCCATGGACTCTGGTGGGTGGGGGGGACCCATTCGTTCTCCCTCCCAGCCTCTGGCGGCCGCCGGCACTGCCAGGCTCCCAGCTGGGTCACCTCAGCATCAGCCTCCAACTGCACACCAGCTTCTCCTCTGTGTGTCCGTCTTTTAAAGAAATTTTTACTTATTTACTTATTTCTGTGTCGATCGCCGGCTCAGCGGTACAGAATCTGCCTGCCAAGCAGGAGACATGGGTTCTGTCTCTGGGTCAGAGACCATCCCCTGGAAGAGGAAATAGCAACCCATTCCAGTGTTTCTTGCCTGGAAAATTCCATGGGCAGAGGAGCCTGGCAGGCTACAGTCTCAGTTCAGTTCAGTTCAGTTCAGTTCAGTCGCTCAGTGGTGTCCGACTCTTTGTGACCCCATGAATCGCAGCATACCAGGCCTCCCTGTCCATCACCAAGTCCAGGAGTTCACTCAGACTCACGTCCATCGAGTCGGTGATGCCATCCAGCCATCTCATCCTCTGTCGTCCTCTTTTCCTCCTGCCCCCAATCCCTCCTAGCATCAGAGTCTTTTCCAATGAGTCAACTCTTCGCATGAGGTGGCCAAAGTACTGGAGTTTCAGCTTCAGCATCAGTCCTTCCAAAGAACACCCAGGACTGATCTCCTTCAGAATGGAATGGTTCGATCTCCTTGCAGTCTAAGGGACTTTCAAGAGTCTTCTCCAACACCACAGTTCAAAAGCATCCATTCTTTGGCGCTCAGCTTTCTTCACAGTCCAACTCTCACATCCATACATGACCACTGGAAAAACCATAGCCTTGACTAGATGGACCTTTGTTGGCAAAGTAATGTCTTTGCTTTTCAATATGCTATCTAGATTGGTCATAACTTTCCTTCGAACAAGTAAGCATCTTTTAGTTTAATGGCTGCAGTCACCATCTGCAGTGATTTTGGAGCCCCCCAAAATAAAAGTCTGACACTGTTTCTACTGTTTCCCCATCTATTTCCCATGAAGTGATGGGACCAGATGCCATGATCTTTGTTTTCTGAATGTTGAACTTTAAGCCAACCTTTTCACTCTCCTCTTTCACTTTCATCAAGAGGCTTTTTAGTTCCTCTTCACTTTCTGCCATAAGAGTGGTGTCATCTGCATCTGAGGTTATTGATATTTCTCCCGGCAATCTTGATTCCATCTTGTGCTTCTTCCAGCCCAGCGTTTCTCATGATGTACTCTGCATGTAAGTTAAATAAGCAGGGTGACAGTATACAGCCTTGATGTACTCCTTTTCCTATTTGGAACCAGTCTGTTGTTCCATGTCCAGTTCTAACTGTTGCTTCCTGACCTGCATACAGGTTTCTCAAGAGGCAGGTCAGATGGTCTGGTATTCCCATCTCTTTCAGAATTTTCCACAGTTTATTGTGATCCACACAGTCATAGGCTTTGGCATCGTCAATGAAGCAGAAATAGATTTGTTCTGGAACTCTCTTGCTTTTTCTATGGGGTCTCAAAAGAGTCAGACATGACTTAGCGACTAAATGACAACAAAAATCTCATAAAGTCACTTGTCATTGTCCACAGAGATAATCCAGGTTGACCTCCTTAGCTCAAGATCCTTAATTACATTTGTAAAGAGGTTTTTTTTTTTTTTTTCCAAATAAGATCCCAGTCACAGTTTCTAAGGGTTAGAACATTGGAATATCTATTGGGGGACCACCATTCAAACAACTACAGTATTATAAAAATAATTTTACCCTGCGGACCCCGTGAAAGGATCATGGGGAGTCCCACGGTCCCTCGGTCACACTTTGAAAACCTGGGATCTAGTTCAATGGTGTCCATACACACATGCAGAAGTAGTCCCCAGGCAAACAGTGGAAGGGGGGCCAAATATGTTTTCCTAAAAAACTGGTGAAAATAAAGTTCCCAGGGAGAGTCCTAGAGGAACGATTCCAGAAAAAGAGAAGATAAGTGTCTGGTGTGTGAGCGAGGACTCAGGCCTGGTGAAAGACTGGGGCTTGGGGGACCACGGCAGGTGAAGGGCATGCCTAGCTTGGGGTTGTTTGCTGGGTGAGACTGTGATATAACCTCCTCCATCATCCTAAAATCAGCCAAGGCTGGTGTCTACAAAGATTGATGCTAGAAGAGACAGAGTGGCTCCTGTTTGGGGCAGGAACTAGGCAGGATGTGGTGGGTGGGTTGGTGACTGATCCATCACTGACCAGCTCAGATTAGGACTCAGAGGGCAGAGGTGATGGAGAAAACATAAGAAATGCCCCGTAGATTGTGAGAGGGCACCCATTCCTAAGGTCCCAAGAGCTGGTGGAGAGATCAGCCTGGCTGTTTGGTACTTCAACCAATACCCAAGTTGTTGAACCATTCATGGAACCAGAAACCCAGGGAAAAGCCAACTCAGACATTTTCCCATGTCCTACCTCCCCGAGGGGCTGGTGAGTGGTCTTGGAACCCTCGAGTCATGTGGATCACATTTTAAAAACCACAGATTTGGTCCACCCCTCCCCATTTTACAAATGGGGAGTCATAAAGAAAGTGATTGATTATTATACAAATGCCCCAGATACCCAAACCCCACAGACTTTTTTTAATATTTATTTTTATGTCTTGGGTTGTACCAGGACTTAGTTGCAGCACGTGGGCTCTTCAGTGCAGAGTGCAGGATCTTAGTTATGGCATGTGAACTCTTAGTTGTGGCAAGAGGGATCTAGTCCCCTGACCAAGGATCAAGCGGGCCCTCTGCATTGGGAGCAAGGGGTCCTAGCCACTGGACCACCAGAGAAATTCCCCCACAAACTCTTTTATGTCAGAAAAATCATCTTTAGACTAAAAAAAGAAAGCTGAGTTGGAAAATATCTGCAATGTATCCAAAACGCAAAAGATGAATACCTCCAATATGTGAAAATAAATTCAATATCCTCAGCAGACAGAAAAACAGGCAAAAGGCACAAACAAGTGACTTGGTAAAGAAATATAGATGGCTAACGAATATGAAACAAGCTGTTCAACCTTACTAAAAAAATGAAAGAAATGAACAAATATCTACAGTAAGCTATGATTTTTCACGTATCTTTGTGGCCAAGACAGGCAATTCAAATAATTGATAGTATCCGGCTTTACAAGTGTGGAAGGAAAATTGAACTTTTGTGCTGTTGGAGGGAGAATTAATTGGTATAGTCAGACAGAGGGCAGATAGAAAATGTGAATCGAAATGGAAAGTGGGCCTATCCTTTGACTCTGCAGTCCCACTTCTGTAAAATGGGGACAATAAAAGTCCCTATTTCAGTTAATTGTTGAGAGGCTCAAATAAACTAATCCATAAAAAGCATTTAATACAGTGTCTGGCAGAAAGAGCTTGAGAAATGTTAGCTACTACTAGGAATTTCTCCTAGAACACAAGTTCCCACATGCAAAATGATGTGTGTGTAGGGTATGGCCTCTGCGGTTTTGCTTTCAACAATACAAAAATGGAAAACAAATTGATTGTTCATCAAGAACTAAGGAGGCTAATTCCATGAGAGTGATGCTCCCTGCGGTTGCAGGATGAACCAGAAAAAGATATGAAGGTCCTGACTGATACTGTTTCTTAATCTGGATGCTGGTGACAGATGTGTTCACATTGTTAAATTTATCAGGCTGTATCCTTGTGATTTGTGCCCTTTCCTGTACATATGGTTCCACTTCAACAGGGAGTAAAAAGCACCTATCTGTATTAGAGAATGATCTCATCTAAATAAATATGTACTCGTATACATATAGAAACAAGTCTAAAGGGACATGGCTCCATTATATTTTAAATGGTTTCTAGGTGGGAGTAGGAATCATTTTTATTTTCCTTTGTGTGTTTATCAATATTTTCTGATCTTCAATGAGTGTGTGTTGCTTTTATAATCAGGGGAAAACATAGCCACCATTGTAAGTCTTTGGTTGTAAGAGTCAGAAACTCAGCTCAATCTTATTTAAAGAAAGAAGTGCAATTAATTGGCACTTGTGACTGAACATTTGGCAATGGATTTTGTTTCAGGCCTGGTTACAGGTACATATGAGGTCATGGGGAAGCTGTTCCATCCCATTTCTCAGCCTTCTTGGAGTTCATTGGTCAAATGGATCCCAGTGACCACAGCTGCTGTACAATGCAGAAGAAGAGCCCTCCAAGGGCCTTTGGGAGGAGGAGACTGTTGAACTGGGCCTTGAATAGTGGGAGGGCTTTCATGGGCAACTGAGAGAGAAAAAGGTTTCTCTCTGGAGTCCAAAGCTCTACAAAGTGCCGTGTGCACGGTAGTAACATGAGCATCTCAGTTGGTTGGAGTATGAGGCTCCTTATTAGAGACAAGAGTGAAAATGTGGGTTAGGGTTTCACCATAAGGCTCCTTCAGTCCTAGGGGCATAAACCAAGTTTCTTTAGTCTTATATGCTGCAGAACCCCTATTCAAATGGGAATCATCCAGAAGTGTGGGTTTCAGGCACAGCTGGTTCCAGGTCCTCAAAGTATATTCATTATCAGGACACAGTCTCTCTGAATCTCTTTATCTTGGGTGCAGTTTCCTCTCTTTTGACTTTATTCTCAGAGTGTACCTCACTGGCAGCATCAGGCCCAAATGCTATTTAGCAACCCCAAGAGACCAGGTATCTTTTCCCCAGCAATTTCAGCCACAGCTCCAGGATCTATGCTCACTGGTTTACCATGGGGAGTTCATTGGTCAACAGGGAAGGTGGGAACCAGGGGTTATATCCATGGGTCCAAGTGAACAGAGCTGTGGTCATTCCTGTACCAGTCGCTGTGTGCATTTTATGCATGCACAGAAACTATGTGTTTATGTGATTCCTATACCAGGCACTGTGGCTGGGGGCATACTGTCTGGAGAACTCCTGGACCAAGGGCTGGTCCACACAGGTGATTCATACAAGTAGCTCAGTAAAAAGGCACTGTGATCAGATGACGAGAGACTGCAGGTAGGCACGACTGCATCCAATAAAGGGATGACAGTCTCCTCTGGAGGCAATGATTCAGGCTAGCCAGAAGTGAGACAGCCTTTCAGTGTGGAGGGGCACTAGGACAGGAAGTCCAGTTTCCCTTACATCTCCTCTCCCCCCAAAGCCAGAAGCCCAATAAGACTGGGTGCCATTCTTGTCCACCCTTGCGTTCACCATGCTGCCTGGCACTTATGGGTGTGTGTGGATTGCATTTCATGAAGTCCATGTAGTGACTTCTGTTTTAGCCAAATCTCTGCCAGTTACAAGTGACAAATACTCAGTTCAAATCGACATAACCCAAAGTGGGGAACTGATTGATTCTCATGTAATTGTCTTTGGGTGTATTTTTGCTTCAGGTATGGCTGATTCAACTGCTTAATAGATGCCATCAGGTTTCTCTCTGTCTCTTGGCACCCTCTGTCTTTTTTCCATGCTTTCTTCAACTTGGCCTTATTTTCAGGCCTGGTCTTGTGAGGTGGCAAACATGGTCCCTAGCAGCTCTAGGCTGACATCTTAAAAGTTTACTAACCCCAATGGAAAGCAAATAGCCATTTCCCAATGATTCCACCAGACTCTCATTGGTCCGGCATAGTCCAGCTCTGAACCAACCACTGGCCAGGGGATGAAAGCTCTGATTGGCCAGTCCCAAAACATGGACTCCCTAAAGCTACAGGTGGTTGAGGCTGGTTCGCTAAAGAAAATCAAAGTTACTGGAATAATGGCTGTTATCCAAGCAAAACTAACATGCATCCACTCACACCGACATCAGACCTTTGGGTTTCCCTGGTCTGGGGGGACCAGGTGGAGCCAGTAGCTCTGAACCCACAATTAACACCCTTTTAAGGAAGGACCCATGGCTCCTACCTCCAGAGACTCGCCCTGAGTGGGGCTATGAAAAGAAAGAACAGGGGGAAACCCGTCATCGCTCCCCTTTGGAGTTGCTGGTGCCAAGTTTCTGGCTGAGTCTCTCTTAGAAGACTGGATCACAAAGCTCTGGAAATGGGTGTTTGGGATGGAAACACAGACACACAGTTAATTACGGCGTCCTGCTCGGCGCCACCCTAATTAAGGCAGTTCCCTGGTGGAGGCCAAGATTTAATGTTTTCTTTTATAGTGCTTGGTGGCAAGAGGGCAGTCCTGTCCTCTCCCCTTGCTCTGATACATCCCTGTCTGGCTGACCGAGAGCTGGGTGGAGAGGGTGGCCTGGCTGGCTGGCAGGGAAATGAGAAGGCCTGCCTAGGCCCTGCTGGAGGGACCCAGCTGCCCTCCCAGAATAAGGGACAGGAGAGGTGGCTGGCAAAGCGAGGGGGCAGAAATGTCAGTCCTGGGCAGCAGTCCTCCTGCTGGAAGTGGTGGTGGGGCAGAAGTGTGCCACCTTGAAGGGAAATGTTAGGACTCTCTTGGCTCTGGAGCCCTCCAGGAAGTGGGAAATGGCTTCTAGAGGGCTGGCCAGGAGCACGGTCATCTCCTGACGTCTGATTCCATGACCCTCCCTCATACAAATAAAACAAGCAAGACCTACTGCCAAAAAATATGTGGAAAAGTCCACAGAATCTCTTGAAACAAACAGCATTTTCCTCTCCTATCCACACAGTGGGCTTCCCAGGTGGCGCTAGTGGTAAAGAACCCATCTGCCAATGCAGGAGATGTAAGAGACGTGGGTTTGACCCCGGGGTTAGGAAGATCCCCTGGAGGAGGGCATGGCAATCCACTCGAGTATTCTTGCCTGCAGAATCCCATGGACAGAGGAGCCTGGCAGGCTACAGTCCATGGGGCTGCAGAGTGTCAGATGCGTCTGAAGCAACTTAGCATGCGTGTGTGCACACGCATCCACACTGTAGAATTTTCCACTCTCCACAATGAAGAATTTCTACAACGTAGACTCTATCCACAATATAGAATTCACTGGATCACAGAGCCAGCAGGGACACAAAAATCATATAGTAGGTGAAGAAGTTGAGGCCAAAAGAGCAGTGATTTTTTTTCTCAAGATCCCAGAGTGTATCTGATTCATGTAGGTGATGGCTGGCAAATAGATCTCACCTTGAGTGGCATTGCTGAATGATTGGACAGCTAGAGGCTCCGATGATATGAGTCTGAATTCTTCATGTTCAGTGGGGAACAGATACATGATCGATTAGTGAAGTCTGTCGTGGGCCCAGGCGGAAGGTGGTGGTGAATGTGCCCAGGTTCTGCCATCCCTGTTAGAGGGGTGCTCTGAGATGGGCCCTGAAAATCGGCCAACTTGAAGGGTTTTGGCTGGATCGAGAAGATAAATGTCAAAATGGGTTTGCTGAGAGAGATGTGAAATCTGTAAAACTCCTCAGTGAACCACCTTCAAGTTACCATGAGGGATGGATAGTCAGGGTTGAAAAACGGGAACTTCCAAGGTTTTTCACTTTAGGGAATCTTCTGATGAAGCTTGGGCCAGGAGCATTGCCTGGACCCAGAGCTGAGAGTCCCCTAGTTCCTCTCCTTGAGGGGATCCGGATCAGTGGTCTTGGTGGTAGAGTCCGAGATCCTTGGAAGAACCAGCTCGTGTGTGGAGACGTCAGTCTGGGATGCTGGTCACAGAGCACTTGAACTGAAACGCCAGAGCCCAAGGCCTGAGAGTCTATACACCTAAATTCTTCTCCTGCCTCTGTTATCACCACCTTGTACCTGGACCAAGCCTCTTTCTCCACTGAACTCCATCTACATGATGAATGAAGGTCCAAGTGTTCTCACAGGTTCCTAGAAGCTCTCACACTTGACCAAATAATCTAGTTTTTAAAAAATATGCTAGCAAATTTTACCACTTCAACCACTTTAAGTGTATAGTTTTGTGATTTTAAATATATTCACCCCATTGTGCAACTGTGCACCTCCAGGACTTTTTCATCATACCCCACTTTAACTCTGTACACCCCAAATAATAACTCTTGATTTTCATGTGCCCTTGGCCCCTGGAAACCACCATTCTACCTTCTTCCTCTATGAATTTGCCTATTTTAGGCACATATAAATGGAATCACATACTGTTTATCTTTTTGCGGCTGGTTTACTTCACTTAGCATAATGTTTTTGAGATCCATCTGTGTTGCAGCATCTGTTAGACTCTCTTTTTAAAGAAAAAAGGCTGGATAGTATTTAATATAGTTTTAAAAATTTTAATATTCACTTTTTAAAGGCTGAATAATATTCTCCTGTAGGTATCTACCATATTTTGTTTTTCCATTCATCTATTGACGGCTACTTGGGGCACTTCCATGTTTTGGCTATTGTAAAATAAGGTTGCTGTGAACATGGGCAATGTTCACAGCAACCAATTACAAATATCTGTTTGAGTATATACCCGGAAGTAGAACTGCTGGATCATATGATAATTCTATGTTTAATTTTTGAGAACTCACCATACCATCTTCCACAGTAGCTGCACCATTTTACATCACCAACAGCAATGTACAAAGGTTTCAATTTTTCCACATCCTCATCACACTTATCTTCTTTGTTGCCTTTGATAATAGCCATCCTAATGGATGTTATGCAGTATGCCATTGTGTGAATTACATTTTCCTTGGAGAAGGAAATGGCAACCCACTCCAGTACTCTTGCCTGGAAAATCCCATGGACGGAGGAGCCTGGTGGGCTGCAGTTCATGGGGTCACAAAGAGTCGGACACAACTGAGTGACTTCACTTTCACTTTCAATGATTATTGATGTTGAACATTTATACGGGCTTATTGGCCATATGTATATCTCCTTTTGAGAAATGTTTATTCA
This sequence comes from Ovis canadensis, assembly GCF_042477335.2. NCBI lineage: Eukaryota > Metazoa > Chordata > Mammalia > Artiodactyla > Bovidae > Ovis > Ovis canadensis. The sequence continues at coordinate 32,079,263 of NC_091258.1, forward strand.
AGTCTTTTGCCCATTTTTAAATCAATGCTTATTGGCCATATGTATATCTCCTTTTGAGAAATGTTTATTCAAGTCTTTTGCCCATTTTTAAATCAGATTGTTTGTTTCTAGCTTTGTTGTAATCTCCCAGCAGGGCCCTGGAAGATTGGTGCTAAAAATGGTAATTTTCTTTTCCTGGTTTATTGAGGTATAACTAATAAATAAAATTGTGATATATTTAAAAGGAACGATGTGATGATTTAATCTATGTATGCATTATGAACAAGGCTTCCCCGGTGGCTCAGATGCTAAGAATCCCCCTTCATTGCAAGAGACCCAGATTTGATCCCTGAGCCAGAAAGATCCGCTGGAGAAGGGAATGGCTACCCACTCCAGTATTCTTGCCTGAAGAATTCCATGGACAGAGGAGCCTGGTGGGCTACAATCCATGGGGGTACAAGGAGTCAGACACAACTAAGCATAGACACACATTCACTGTGAAAAGTGTCCCATGATCAAGTTACTTAACACAACTATCACCTCACATGCTTGCCTGTTGGGTGTGTGTGAGAGAAAATGTCTAGGATAGATTTTTCTTAACAAATTTCAAGTATATAATACAGCATTGTTAACTATAGTCATCAGGCTGTACACTAGATCATCAGAATTTACTTATAACTGAAAGTTTGTACCCGTTCACCATCCCCTCCTCATTTCCCCAACCTCACACCCTGCACCCATCATCCTGCTTTCTGTTTCTGTGAGTTCGACATCTTTTTAAAGGTTCCAGATATAAATGAGATCATACAGTATTTGCCTTTCTCTGTCTAGCTTATTTCACTTAGCCAAATGTCCTCTGGAAGGTTCAGTCTCTTTTCAAGGCTGAATAGTATTGCATTGTTCAGATGCACCACGTATTCTTTATCCATTCATCTACTGATGGACACTGCGTTGTTTCTGTGCCTTAGCTATTGTGACAATGCTGCCATCACTTTAAGAATGGTTTTGTTTCCTTTGGATATACACCCAGAAGCGGAATTGCTTGATCACATGGCATTGAGAAAAGAGACTTGCTCTGCTCTAGTGTGTGTGTGTGTTTCATCCAGGTGCTACTCCCTGGCTCAGGGATCAAACCTGGCATTGAGAAAAGAGACTTGCTCTGCGCATGCGTGCGCGCGTTTGTGTCTGTATGTGTGTGTGTGTGTGTGTGTGTGTGTGTTTCATCCAGGTGCTGCCCCTAGATTTAATTAGAATTAAATCTAATTCTAGATTTAATTTCTTGAGGAAACTCCATACTGTTTCCCATAGTGGCTGAATCAATTTACATCCCTGCCAATGGTGCAAAAGTTAGGAGGGGTAATTTTTAAAAATTAATTTATTTGGCTTCATTAAGTCTTAGTTGTGGGTTTGATCCCTGGGTTGGCAAGATTCCCTGGCATAGGAAATGGCAACCCACTCCAATATTCTTGCCTGGGAAGTCCCATGGACAGAGGAGCCTGGCAGGCTACAGTCCATGGGGCTGCAGAGAGTCGGACACAACCGAGCACCTGAACACATGCAGGTCTTATCTGCAGCACACGGATTCTCTAGTTGCAGTGTGAGTGCTTAGTTTCTCTGCAGCTTGCGAGATCTTAGTTCCCCAACCTGGGATCGAACCCACATCCCCTGCATTGCAAGGTAGACTCTTAACCACTGGATCACCAGGGAAGTCCAGGAAGGGTAATTTTTGATGGCAGAAGGAATACAGATGGAAAGGCTCAAGCTGAAATAACAGAGCAGGCTTGGTTTCTCTCTGTCTGAGCGGTCTCTCCACTCCTGCCTCTGTGGTGCTGGCTTCATCCTTGGGTTTCCGGTGGTGTCTGCCCCTCCCTGGCCCTTGTTTCTCCAGGGCCTTCTCTAGTATCACCAAAATAGATGGAGCAGCACCTGGATGAAACACACACACACACACTAGAGCAGAGCAAGTCTCTTTTCTCAACTGGCCAAGCTCAGTCCGGGGCCTGGCTCTCACTGGGCTCCTCTAGAAGCAGGGATGGAGCCTCAGGAGCATCTCTGCTCCTTGCACAGGGACTGTTTCTGCCCCAAGGAATGGAGCCCCTCGATAAAACTGTCAGAGACTCTAAGAATAGGGATGGTTACTCTACAGTGAGCCATAGGGACTGGAAGGGTGTTCAGAGTGCCCAGCAGCTGTCCCCAGAGGGCTCTCATGGAGCCTTCAGCTCAGAGGAACCATCCAGAAGGTGACTCTCCCGATGCTGGCTGGAGCCCTCACTATGCACAAAGTTTCTCCCCATCTCATGTCAGCTTTCTCCTAACTTCTGCTGACGCAAGGCCCCCACCCTCTCATGGCCCCTTCTCTGTCACAGCAGCTCAGCATCTAGTCCCCTCATGCTTCCCAGGCCAGAGAAAAGAAACAGACTGGCTCAGCGTATTAGACCCCGACTGAATCCAGACGGCGCGTCTGCTCTCAGCCCTCAGCCCCTTGCTCTGTCCTCAGCCAGAGTGGCCCCTGCAGTGGTCCGGCGGCTCCTCCAGTCGGAAAACCCTGCCTCCCATCCTTGTCACCTCATCTCTTGGCACTGCTGACTACCTCAGCTCCCCCGGGGCAAAGCTCTAGCCTTGGCATGGCTGCTGCTGTACCTGCTCAGGTGGGAGAAACCTTTGGGATTGATCCGATGGGGCCCAGGGAGGCACTGGCTTCATGAGCGGTGGCCTGGAGGGGCTGAGTGACTCGTGGAAGAAGAGTGACCGCCCTCCCCGCCCCCATGAGGCAAACCTGGACGAGGGGGCGTCGGAAAGTGAAGTTCCTCACCTGTCCTCCCCTGACAGACTCCTCTGAGAGGCAGGGCTTCTCTGCCTCTTCTCTGGAGGCGGGCCCACCACGCAGGGCTGGTCAACCCGCGGGATCTCCTTGGGGTGCTGGAGCCAGTTAGGTGACGCTTACATCTGAATTATGCTTTCCCTCTCCCCCCTCCGCCGGGCTCCCTGGGAAGCAGTGTCTGAGATGGAGCTCGGCACACAGGCACGTCTTGGGGTGCGCTCCTGCCAGTGCGCCGGCTAGGTAGAAGCAGGGCCCGGTGGAGGGAGCAGTGAGCTGTGATGTGGTTTCCTTGATGGGAATCCTGCAACTGGCATGGCCTTCAGAGGTGTCCTGAGTTGCAGTCAGAGGTCAGGACTTTTAGCCCCTGTGCTTATTAGCTATTTGATGGACTGTTCCAGGAAGGGGGGCATGACCCAGGTAACTTCGGCGAAAACAACTGTAAAGAGGGCTGGCAGCTGGGGGCCGCCTTTCACCAGCACTGCCAGAAGCTGGGGAAGAAGTTCTTCACTTCTGATGGGGATCCACCACGCCCTTCTTCCTGCCTCACTTCCTTCCCCCCTCCTTCTTGCTTTCTTGGGATTATCTCTACCCATGACGCATTAGGAGGTAAGTCTGACCCAAGTTCTGCTTTCTGGGGAATCTGGGGTAAGACATCCACTAAACCACCCACCCATTCCTTTGTATTGAGTTGTATCATAGGCTGTTGGCTAACCTATGACAGAACGTCCCTTAGGTCAGGTGATCAACTCTCGACCAATCATCTCACACCAGCGGCAGAAGGGGCCTGACATCATTCTCTGGGGCTCCAGGGACTGACTGTCTCCTCTTCCTTCAGCAGGGCAGGCTCAAGGACTGACCTATCCCGTATAGCTGGGTGCCTGCTATTTGATGGGACTTTTCAAGGCACGGGGGAAGGAGAGCAGAATGACTTAGGTATGGTTTCTGTTCAAGGGGTCACAGTCCAGGGGGAGTCATCCACCTTTTCCTCTCAGAGCCCTTGCAAGGGAATCCCAAACGGTGGTAGAGGCAAACACTCTTGGTTCCCTGCTAGCCCTCTTTAGCCATTCCCACCTACCCTTGAAGTCTCAGGGGGTGACTTGTTCTAAACTCATTATGGTGGCCAATGCTTGGTTCGATCTGAACATGGGAATCAGAATTACTGAGCTGCATTGTGACTTTCTGAAAATGCTGCAGGTACGATATGCCCTTCTGTGGGGGTGGGGAGACATGGTGGACATGTGGAGGGTGGCATCTTTGATGATGTCACGTCCTTCCCCCTCCTGCCCCACCCACAACAACCCTGGCTCTGGGATTATAGTTTTATGAGGTAATTACATCCTTATTGCAGCAGCTAAGACCAAGGTCTCTGAAACCTGACTACCTACCACTTAGTAGCCGTGTGACCCTTAGCAGGTTGCTTAAGCTCTCTTTTCTTAGTTTCCTCATCTATAAAATGGACGTAAAATAAGACCCATAAAAAAGCCACTGAGGTGGCTCAGTGGTAAAGAAATACACCTGCCAGTGCAGGAGATGCAGAAGATGCCAGTTTGATTGATTCCTGCATTGGGAAGATCCCCTAGAGGAGGAAATCGCGATCCACTCCAGTATTCTTACCTGGAGAATCCCCTGGAAAGAGGAGCCTGGTGAGTTACAAGTCCATAGGGTCGCAAAGAGTTGGACATGAATGAGTACGAATGCACAGAAATAAATCTAAGTTAACTGGAGCGGGTTGCCGTTTCCTTCTCCAGGGGATCTTCCCAGCCCAGGGATGGAACCTGGGTCTCCTGCATTGCAGGCAGATTCTTTGCTGTCTGAGCCACCAGAGAAGCCCTAATAGGTAGACAGAATTGGATTAATCATAAACCTTGGTTGATGACGTGCCACTGGTATGTTTTTACCTACCGCTCAACTCAAAATTCAAAAAACAGAATATTACCAATTGTTGTTGCTCCCCTGACCATCCTAGAGCATGGCCCTGAACTCTACGTTTATTATTTGTGTGTGTGTGTCTGTGTGTAGTTTTGTCACACATAAAGGTACATCCAAACAGCATATTGCTTTGTTTTGTCTGCCTTTGAGCATTATAAAAAGGATACACACCATGTGGCCTTCTGGGAGCTTTTCTTTCTGCAAAGACCCTTTTATTTGGGGGTTTCTGCTCCTCACTTCTGAAGACAATCCAATCATCTGGCAGCTTCTTGAAGGGAGAAAGAAAAGCTCCCTTTCAATGGATGAGAAACACAAATTAGGTCTTTTCTTCTTTCTCATCCTTCATTTGGCTGCAGAGGTATACTGTCTCTCATATGGATCCTTCCAGAAATGCCTTCCTTCTGAATTTGTGTGTGTGTGTGTGTGTGTGTTTGGGTCATGTCCTTCTGACTTGGCTGCCCTGCTTGGCACAGGGTCCAGGTGTGAGGGGCCAGAAGATGTGACTCCTCAGAGACCTGGTCCATGTGGCGAGAGCCTGTGGCCCCTGTGGAATTTTTCTGAGGTTTCTGAATCCCCACTGGGAATCATTTTCCCTTTTCCATCCCAAATATGGACTGGGTTCTGGAAGGCATGGGAGAACTAATTTGAGGCGGGTATAAACACTTCCATGCTGGTGGAACCCTGGCCAGCAGGAATTCCAAGCCATCTGAGAAGTCTGCCAGGCTGGAGCTGGACTCTGGCTGAGACCTTCTGGTGTAGCTACTTTTAGCTGGGAACATTTTTTTCCCAGACTGTAGAAAGCCACACTTGAAGGATTACATTTACTCAACAAAGACCCCAAACTGACCGGGAACATTCTCCATTGAGTTGGCTATTTACACGCCTGCCTCCCAGATACTGCCTTTCTGGGGAGTGGAACCTACCTACTTGCTAAGACTCAGCACTTGGAAGGCATATAAACCTAGCTCTACCCCTGGGTCTACCTCCTGTGGATTTTGGGCCACTTATCTGATGTGTCTCAGTCTGCTTCTGCATCTGGAAAGTGGAGATCATAATAGTGCTGTCTCAAGACGTGTGAGGATCAAGTGAAGTCATCATGCATATGAACATACTTTTACATGAGAGTGTTTGTACCAGTCAGTGCAGGCAAGGCTATGCTGCAATAACAAATACCCCTCAAAGCTCAGTGGCTTAACACAGCAGCAGCTTATTTTTCACTCTGGTAAAAGGTTTGCTGATGGCGTTCGTCACTCCCCAGGGCAGCATTCCCTTATGTACGACACATGATCCAGAAGGTCAAGTTCTTGTTCCACCATTTCAGCAGGAAACCCCTATGTTCACTGGAGCAGAGAAAGAAAGTAACTAAGAAGTTAAGCTGCACACTTTAGATGTCAATTTTAAATTGACCAGAACTAGTCACAAGGCTCCATGTAACAGCAAGGATGCTGGGATATAGGATTTTTTCTATGTTCAGAAAGGAAGAGCCAACCAGATATTAGAGAGCCCTTGTAATATTTCCCACGGTGTTCAATAAACAGTAGTGTCCCGCCTTCATTTTCTGCCCTCAAGGAGTTCAGAACTTGTTCAAGGTGATGAGATAGAGAAAGATGAGAAAATAAACATATTTTCTTAATTTCTTAGAAGCCTGCAGTTCTTTGCATTTAGTAAGAGGTTTTTATTTTATTTTATTTTTTCCAGCCTTATTTCCATAGTCTCCTGGGGAGGGTTTTTAAGCCAGGAAATGAAGCGCTGAGGACTTGCTCAGTGACTCGACTGGCAGGTGTCAGAGCCAGCTGGCTTTGCAGAGGAAATGCACCTGCACCAAGCTCCAAGGAGAGCAAAACAAGAGGCTGGAAAAAAAAGAGCATCCCACGTGCCAGGCATCAAGCCAAATGCTATATGTGTTGTCACTCATGTGGTTACAACGAGTGCCTTGATTTTACAGATGAGGAAACTGAGGCTCAGAGAGCCAGGGTAGCAAGCCCGAGAAGGGAGGGCTGAGGGGGGCCTGGGACCGTCTCTGGCTTGAGGGTCAGGCACGCTAGGGTCCACCATCATCCCATCTGCTCATGCTATGGCTGAACAGGTGGAACAGAGGCAGTTTTTGGCAAAAACCCCAATGTGACAATACCCAAGAGGTGCTTAGCAAAAATCCAGAGTGCTCATGGGAATTCTCACAGATAAAAAATTTAGAATTAACTTCTCTGTAGTGTAGAAGGAGCCAGTTGCCCCTTTGGGATAGAAAGAAGTTGGGGAGAGAGGGAGGGACTGTGCAGAGTGAGGGAAGGGGCTCTCCATGCTGAGCTCGTGGGTTGGCCGATATCAGAATCAAAGCCTGCTTTCCTTGTTATTCGGGGTAGTTGAGCCCCAGAGTGGGGAAGGGTTTGTCCAGGGACACAGAACCAGGAAGCAGCGGAGGCAGGTGAGAGCGTCAGTTCTCCTGATGCTCTTTTCCTCCCGTGGCTGCCTCGGGGCCAGAAAGAAGAGGAGGTGCGGGGGCCCCAGTCGACAGCAGCTCCCAGCAAGCCCTGTGTGCAGGCGGTACTTGCCCAGGTTGGTCTGTCCCTGTAAGCCCACCACATTACAGATGAGAAGGGAGTAGGGGAAGGGCACCCCCGCCCACTTCTGTCCCCCAAGTATCCCATTTTCCATGAGAGGGATGAGGAATGTATTGTCATGGCGCTTGTTAAGGTTCTGATAAGGTGGAAGAAACATCAGGCCCAGAGGCCTAAGAAGATGATCAATGGGGGGAATCTCTGTTTCTGTTTCTTGTTTCTCCAACCAATGCACCCATGAAGCAGGCCTCCCCACCAGGCCCTCCCCAGGCTCAAGCTCCCTGTCTGCGTGTGGCCTGCTTCCCAACCCCAGAACTTGGTTTTGCCAGGAGCTGAGATTTAGAATGCTCAAATGTGGATGGGCTGCTTGCAGGCAGAGGTAGGGGGCGCTTTGATCCCTGAGCAGGCACGAGCTGGAGTGGGCCCCGTAAGGCACCCTGCAGGGTGTCCCACCATGCATGGCATGCCTCTATGCCCCTCCGGATCCCGCTGTGTGGCCTAGCAGCGCCAGCTCTCCAACGGTGCCTTCTTCTGACTTTTGCTTGGGTTTGGTCAAGGAGGATGCATTGGGGGATGAGAAGGCGGCAGGAGGGAGGTCCTTTCCCTGCTTCTCTCCCTGCCTGGCCACAGCGCCTGCCTGACTGCCTCTTTGAATGCCACCCTTTCTGGGTCCTGGTACCTGCTCCATCATCCCCTGTCCTTTCAGGCCTAGCTGTGGTACCCACTCCCCTGTACTCCCTGTCCCCAAGACCTTTCCAGTTCTCCTTCACCTGTAAAGAGCCCCACTTTCCCTTTGGAAGATGCTATCTGTTTCCGGCAGGGATCAGACTGATACAAACAGGAAGGATGGGATGTCGACCCCTTAGACCCCGTCTTTCCCTGAGGCCACGGTTCTCAGGTCCCAGGGTCGCTCTGCCTGCCCACGTTTCCGCCAGCCTGGCCCCTCCACGTGCCAGGCCTGCGCCAGGCTCCCGCCAGCCTTATTTATTTATTGAACAACATGCAAGCTCAGTTTCCTTTTGTGTTTAATGTGTCAGCGTTTCAGTGGATTCGGACTTCAAGGCTTGGATTTTGTTGACAATAATGAGATCACCCAGACAATTATCGTTTGATTTTTCAGTTTGCCAGAGAGGGGAAGATTAAAGAAAAGTTAAGAAGCTTGGCTGCTTCCTGTTATCCATTTGCTGGGAGGGGTGGGGGTGGGGTTGAGGGGCTGAGAAGAAAAGAAAATCTAACTGCTTAAAAATGTCCACATCGGGTGACATGCAGACTGTCTGCTCCTCCCAGCAGGCTCCCGGTGTCTGTGATGGTCCCACGTGGGATGACCCAGAAGACTCCTCAATCCCCAGGTGCTTCACCACCTCAGGCCACAGGGTCTGAAAATCCATTGGCTCCAATATCCAAACCCCTCTGGCTTAAATCCTCCAGAGAGACTAGGAGACTGGAATTCAGCAAACCTTCGTTATTATTATTGATTGAATTGTTCTTACTGTCTCAGCTCACCACTCATTGGTTGACATGGGAGGGGGTCACGCCTCCAGCCTCAGTTTCCCTCTGTGCAGTGAGCAATGGTTGAATGAGACGATCCAAACCTACCTCAGCCCTGATTTCACCGCTCATTCCTCCCCCTCATTTGTGTGGCTGGACTTTTCAAATGGGGAGACCCCGAGAAGAGGGTGCTAGGTGCCAAGGGGAGGAGGAGGGTGCTGGGGAGATAACAGGTGCTGGAGTGTTCCTACTTTCCAGCGCGCCCTCTTCACAAGACCCCAGCCCCAGAGAACAGGTCTCAGGTGGGGACTTCTGGAGCACACGTTCCAAGGGGCAGCTGTGCTGGGGAGGGCAGGGCGAGCTGGAGGGTCTCCTTAATCCTTCTTTCCCTCCATGTGGGATTCCTAGGGGGACTCTGCTGTGAACTAACCCCACCGACTGGCAGAATATGGCTTTGAAGTTCAGAAAGACCATCCAGAAAATGGCTCTACCTCTGGAGATGTTCTCATGCCCCCTCTACATCTCGTGCCCCTTTCTAGAACACCGCAGAGACCCTTGCTCCAGTTGTTCTCACCTTTCCCTTGCTTAACATCTTCTCTCACTCCCCACCGCCTCCCTGTCCAGCTCGGATACCTGTGTGGCCTTGCCTCCCAGCCCCTTCTCCCCCAGCTCATCACCCTTCGGTGACTCCCAGGGTGTTCCTCTGCTGGTCTGTCTAGGTGTTGGCACTTTCAAACAATCTGCTGCATACGGGTTGTTAGAAGGTGACCACTGGGACAAGACTGTCACTGGAAAGAGAGAGGGAGAGAAATGATGGGAGTGAGGGGTGGGGTTAAGAGAACCCAGAGCCTTTGAGCAAGAATGCTAGACAAAGGGGAAAGAAAACTGAGGTCCAGAGAAAGGACAAACCCACGCCTCCCAGCCTGGCTCTGAACTGCAGGCCTTCATCCAGGGTTTGACTCCCCCACCGTGGAATGAGGCAAGCGAGGGCAGTATACAGAGTTCTTCATAAAGTTTTTTATTTTGAGAGTCTGTCTTTTCTGTTTTTGGTGTTTAAATGTCTGTTCTTGGGACCTCCCTGGTGGCCCAGGGGCTAAGACTCCACACTCCCAATGCAGGGGACCTGGGTTCGATCTCTGGTCGGGATCCCACATGCTACAACCACCGAGTTTACATGCTGCAACTAAAACCCACTCAGCCAAATAAATAAATAAAAATAAATAATATTATAAATATCCGTTCTTTTATGAAGTCTTGGTGAAAATGAATAATTGCTGATTTCCTAATGTACTTGCTTGGCATAAGATTTAAACTTACAAGTTGGCAATGTCAAATTGATAAGCCAAGTTTGGAGGAGATTGGACTGTTGCCTCTTAGCCAATGTCTGGGAACATCTGCCTCCCAGCGTGCTGAGAACACACAGATCAGCATATATTGAATTCCTCTCCTGACGGGGAGCTCCCTACTGCTCCCCGCAATGTGGTTCTGGGAGCACAGGCTTAGAGCAGACAAGGCTCAGGGCCCCCACTGGCCCAGGCCAGGGCCTGCAGGTGTACCCAGAGCCCCATGTGGGAGGGATTTCACAGTCACAACTCAGCTGCTCTGATTCCTAAGGCCTTACATCAGTGTGGACTAGAAAATGAAGAACCGGATTTTTCCAGCCCCGTCAGTGACTACGAGTGATTTTTCACTTTCCTTTGCTGTGTTTTACTCTTGTCTGCATTTTACAAGGAGCAGAATAACATTTACAGCCACCTCCAATAAATCATCTCGGTACTGAAAAAACATAGGCTTGTAAACCTTTGCTGTCCAATGGTAAGAGTAATAATTGCTCATGGTGCTGAATTTTAACACCCAAGGAAGGATGATGAGAACGTTTCCCCCACATTAGAAAATGGCCAGCATTTGGGGTCTCTCCATCCTTGGGACCACTTAGAAATGAAGGTACAACTGGCTGTTTTGTGGACAGTCGCGCAGGGGAGGTGGCAAGCACTTTTGCCCTGGGAGGACCCTGGTGCAGAGACAAAGTCGGCTCCCCCGGGGGCTCTCCTCTCTCTTCTGTTCACCCACCCATCCCCTGCTGACCTCCGCGGACACCAGTGCCAGTGTGGCAGGGAGCTCTCCTGACGAATACTTGTGAAGCTGAATAAAGAAGCAGCAGAGGAGTCAGTGAGGTGTGCCGCCACTCCTGGCCCCCGGGGGGGCTCTGACTGAAGGATGACAGACGGGGGTTTGTTTCTTTCCGTTGTTTGGCTCAAAACAGAGTTAAGGCTCCTGATCGTCTCAAATGACCTGAAATGGTTTCCCAAGCAACCTGGGTAGACCCTGGGGGGTGCACCCCAGGGCATTCGGGGGCCCTGGGCCTCTGGGTCTGGAGGCCTGCCCGCCCCTCAGCAGCCTGACACAGATTCCAGAAGGGCAGCAGATGCCTGGTGCTGAAGGGCTAGGAGTGTGGGTGAGGGCTGGGCGGGGTGCAGAGGGTCCAGCCTGGGCCCGGGGCTTTGTCTGCAGGGGCAGCCTGGAGGAAGTGGCCTGGGGTCGCTGTGGACAGTGATCAGACAGAAGAATGGGATCATTCTTCCAGAAAGCTGAGTGCTCAGAGCTGGGGTAACCCTGGAGGCAGGGGTCCTGGCTACCCTTTGCCCCAGGCAGGGAAGGCTGGGGGTCAGGGCCAGAGTATGGCTGAGGGGTGTCCTGCTGGAGCGGCTGGTCCTGGAGCCCCTGGAAGAGGGGCTAGTGGTGGCAAGCCACGTTGTTTGGGGACTGGGGGATTTAGGGCCTGGAGGTCAACAGGATGGGGAAACTGAGCCCCAGAGAGGAGCAGGGACTCTCCTCATCTCCCTAGTGAATCAGTGGCAGGACTGGGAAGTTAGGCTGGGAGACTCCAGAGGCCTGGGTTTGAATACCAGGCTGGTGGCTGATGAGGCGTGTGTGTGAGCCATGGGGCCACAGCTTCTCTGTCTGAAAGACGGAGATAAGCATAGTCCTCTGAGGAGCTGACGCAGGAGGCAGGGCTAAGATGTGCAAGAGGGCTTCTTTCCTTATTTTTCACAACTGACTCTGAAACCAGGTCTACACGCTCCTGCTTGTCCTTCATGGCCCCTCACAACCACCCTCTCCTCCTCCCTGCTCCTCCACTCAGCTTCTTGGGAGCACTGTCCTCACTGGAGCACTGGCTTTTCTCACTTCCATTCTCACCTCCAGTCTCTGTGATTGCCCTTTCAAAATGTGTGACTGGGACTGAAACCTTTCTTGCAGTTCTGGGCAGGGGTTGGTCAGTTGGGATGAGAAGCAGCACAAACTCCCAAGGATCTGAATGACTTGTCACCTGGGTTAAAGACTGTTGAGAGTGGGTGGGGTCTCTGCAAGAAATCAGCGTCTCTGTGCATGTCCTCCATGTTAGAGTTCCTGTGGTGGTCATTGTATGTACCCCCATTTTACAGATGAGCAGACTGAGGCCTGATTTGCCAGAATCACTGTCTTTTGGATGTTCAGCATCTGTGTAGCCCAAGTGCTCCAGGCCTAGAGCTGGGGCCATATTCTGTTTCTCACCTTGAGTGGGCACCTCAGGGGCAGGGCCTGGGTGCCTTCTGGCCGGGGACTGAAAAGGCATCTGGCTGCCACAGCTCTGTGGGGTCCCAGGTTCAACGGTATCATCAGGAGGTCTGGGCATTTCCTTTCTGCACACTCTAGTGTTCTGAGCACATGGAGGCCTGGTGCCCAGAAGAGAGAAGATGCCAGCACTGAGGCATCTTGATTGCTGTTTTCATAGCAGCTCCATCCTCAAACAGGGCAGCCCTCAATTTCCTTATAGAAACTGGGCCTTGAAATCACCCTTCCAGGGTGCCTACCTCCCTGCCAGGTCTGTGAGGTCTGAGGAAGTATAAACCATTCCTGCCCATCTTCAAGACGGTGAGGCCTCAGAGAGGTCTGAGGTTTTTCTCCCCTGCGAGCTCCCAGAAGACCCCATCTCCACGCACTCACTCATGCCGCTAAAGTACAAGTTCCCACTGAGCCAGATCATGGAGGTTCAAGCAACCAGTGGTCCTGAATCCAGAGACACTGTCAGACTAGGCCACTTCCATAAAGGCAAGGGAAGTCCTGTTCAGCTAGGCACCTACAGGGGCTGCTTCACTCTCCTGGACCACTCTCTAAGGGGTGAGTCTTGGAAATGCTGTCAGCTTTAAGGAAGAGAGAACACAGCAAGCAGGGAATCTGACCACTAGGCCACTTGCTATCCCACATAAGGGAAGCCCAGTGACAGGGTGGCTCCATATTGGTCTGTAGTGTCTTTGACACCCAATTCCTATCCCTGTGTCCCCTCCACCACTTTCAGCATCTGCATGACTTCTTGGCATGGCCCATCCTCCTGGGCTCAAGATGGCCACAGCACCGTTAAGCATCATGCGCTCCTGGGCCGCCATCTGGGGTACAGGAAGTGACTGGCTCTCTCTCCTGTGTCTCTTCGAGGGAACTAGACCATCTGCTAGAAATACCCCTAGCCCATCCCGTACTTCTTCCTGGGCAGAGCTGAGACTAGGCTGGCTCAACACCCGTTATTAGTGACAGAAATAGAATTGCCATGATAGATTTAGATTGGTTGATTTGTTCTGAAGTTGAAGGCCAGACTTCGTCTAAAATCCATTACCTTATACCTCTACCTTGAGGAAGAAGAGAGAATTCTAATAACAAGCAATCAAATGTATTCCTTTAAATATTAGTGGTAAAGCCTTAGTGGTAAAGAACCTGCGTGCCAATGCTGCCGATGCAGGAGACATAAGAGATGGAGGTTTAACCCCTGGGTTGAAAAGATCTCCTGGAGGAGGGCATGGCAACCCACTCCAGTATTCTTGTCTGGACAATCCCATGGACAGAGGAGCCTGGTGCACTACAGTCTGTGAGGCCACAAAGACTTGGACACGACTGAAGCGACTTAGCACGGCACGGCATATATAGCATATACATATATATATATGTTTTTTTTTTTTCAGGTACACACACAGTTGTTCATTTTTTCATTTTTATTTTTTAACTTTTTATTTTATATTGGAGTATTGTTTGATTAACAATGTTGTGATAGTTTCAGATAGATAGCAGAGACTCAGCCATACATATACATGTATCCAATCTCCTCTAAACTCCCCTCCCATCCAGGCTACCACATAACATTAAGCAGATATTTCATTTTTAAAGCACCAATTTAAAAACTGGTACATGTTACTACTGGCACTTTCTTAATTGCTTTGGGTTTGTTTTTGTAGGTCTTTTCCTTCTGTCCTGTTTTCTTCCTATAGAAATCCCTTTAACATTTGTTGTAAAGTTGCTTGCTATGCTGAGCTGTGCTGAGCTGCCCAGTCATGTCCAACTCTTTGCAACCCTGTGGATGGTAGCCCACTAGGCTCCTCTGTCCATGGGGATTCTCCAGGCAAGAATATTGGACTGGGTTGCCATGCCCTCCTCCAGGGGATCTCTCCAACCCACAGATCAAACCCAGGTCTCCTGCATTGTAGGCGGATTCTTTACCATCTGAGCCACCAGGAAAGTGGTGCTAAATTCTAACTCTTGCTTGTCTGTAAAGACTTTGATTTCTACATCAATTTTGAATGAGTTCCTTGCTGGGTGGAGTAATCTTGGCTGTAGATTTTTCCCTTTCAGTATCTTAAATATATCTTGCCATTCCCTTCTGGCCTGCAGAGTTTCTGCTGAAAGATTAGCTGTTAATTGTATGGGGTTTCCCTTGTATATTACTTGCTGCTTTTCCCATGCTAAAGAAACAATTTAAAAATTATTTTAAGAATTCTGATTATGATGTTGCCTGTTGTTGTTCAGTCATTCAGTCGTGTCTAACTCTTTGCAACCCCATGGATTGTAGCATGCCAGGCTTCCCTGTCCTTCACTATCTCCCAGAGTTTGCTCAAACTCATGTCCACTGAGTCAGTAATACCATCCAACCATCTCACCCTCTGTTGCCCCTTTTCCTGAGATTTTCCTTAATTGGTTGGGTCTCACCTGGGCTTCCCTGGTGACTCAGTCGATAAAAGAATCCTCCCACAATGCAGGAGACCTGGGTTCGATCCCTGGGTCAGGAAGATCCCCTGGAGGAGGGCATGGCAACCTGCTGCAGTATTTTTGCCTGGAGAATCCCAGGGACAGAGGAGTCTGGCTGGCTGCAGTCCACGGGGTAGCAAAGAGTCAGACACGACTGAGCAACTAAGCTCATACTTGGGCTCCAGGTTGGTTGACAGCTGTCCAGGAGATGCCAATATGTGACTGGGTTGAGGACAGAACATAAGGCCCCTGGGCTCATTCACATCCCCACTGCTACCACAACCAAACCTCAGTTTTATTTTCATCTTTGCCAATCCGATGAATGAAAAACAGTACCTCCCTGCTTTTTTAACGGGCATTTGTCTGGTTACTTCAGAGTGTCTTCCATGACTTTCTCCCCACCCTCTTGCCCAGCTCTTCCCTCCCACAGCCAGAGCCCTTTCATACTCCTGTCTCACAGGGTCTCCTAGAGGGTCTGGGGGACGGGCAGCAAGGGGTGGGGTCTATTTCCCATTTTAGGGAAGTGGGCATGAAGACCCAGGAAGGACCCAAGGTCACACAGAGGAGAAGTGGTAGAGGTGGGTTCTCATGGAGTCTTCACATATTGGTCCATCCCTGTTTCCAAGACGCTGATAGTTTCCAAACTATTTTAGGTGAGGAAGGAAGTCTTTTTGGACATCTTCCATGTAACCCTAAGTGAATACCAGAGAGAAGGGCTGTCACTGGGGAGTATGATTGAAAGTCATGCCTCTGTCTCTCTGCTCCTTGAGGGCAGGGGCTGGGCTTCCGTGGTCCCCCTTTTGTTCTCCGTGACACCCAGGACAAGCCATGGGCTGCATTCGGCTCATGGCGCTGCTTTGTTTGGCTCACAGAGTGATTTTTATTTAATTTTCCATGTTTTCAGTTCAGTCGCTTAGTCGTGTCCGACTCTTCGCGACCCCATGAAATCGCAGCATGCCAGGCCTCCCTGTCCATCACCATCTCCCGGAGTTCACTCAGACTCACGTTCATCGAGTCCATGATACCATCCAGCCATCTCATCCTGGGTCGTCCCCTTCTCCTCCTGCCCCCAATCTCTCCCAGCATCAGAGTCTTTTCCAATGAGTCAACTCTTCGCATGAGGTGTCCAAAGTACTGGAGCTTCAGCTTCAGCATCATTCCTTCCAAAGAAATCCCAGGGCTGATCTCCTTTGGAATGGACTGGTTGGATCTCCTTGCAGTCCAAGGGACTCTCAAGAGTCTTCTCCAACACCACAGTTCAAAAGCATCAATTCTTCGGTGCTCAGCCTTCTTCACAGTCCAACTCTCACATCCATACATGACCACAGGAAAAACCATAGCCTTGACTAGACGGACTTTAGTCGGCAAAGTAATGTCTCTGCGTTTGAATATGCTATCTAGGTTGGTCATAACTTTTCTTCCAAGGAGTAAGCATCTTTTAATTTCATGGCTACAGTCACCATCTGCAGTGATTTTGGAGCCCCCAAAAATGTTTTATTAAGGTATATTGTTTATTAAGGTATATTGTTTAATAAGGTATAATAATTTTGTTGTATTAATATAATTTACAGATAGTAAAATTCACCCTTTTTAGTATGCACTTCTGTGCATTTTGACAAACTACTTCTGTAAGCAACGCATAGATCATCTCCATCACTTCCCCAAATCCCCTGCGTACTTTTTCTTAGTCTATTCCTGCCCCCCACCCCCAACCCTTGGCAACCACTGATCTGTTTTCTATCTTTTGCCTTTTCCAAAATGTCATGAAAATGGAATCCTACACTAGCAATCTGTTGAGTCAGAGCTCTCTCACTGGACAGTATGCCTACTGAGATTTAGCAATTTCGTTGCATGTGTGGGTGGGTCATTCCTTTTCTTGCTGATCAATATCCCATTACACATATATATACCATAATTTGCTTATCCACTGCCCAGTTGAAGGAACATTTGGATTGTTTCCAGTTTTGGTGATTACAAATAGGAAGACTGTCATCAGTATACACTTACAGAGTCTTGTGTGAACATACATTTTTATTTCTCTTGGGGAATACCTAAGAGTGGGATGACTGGGTTGCATGGTAAAAATATGTTTAGCTTTGTATGAGAGTGCCAGATTGCTCCCAGTGTAGCGGTGCCCTTTTGCATCCCCATCAGCAATGCTAAGATTTCTAGTTGTTCTGCATTATTTGTCAGCACTTGGTATTGTCAGGTTTTTAAATTTTATTTTAAGTTATTTATTTTAATTGGAGGTTAATTGCTTTACAATACAGTAGTGGTTTTTGCCACATCGACATGAATCAGCCACAGTTCTACATGTGTCCCCCAATCCTGACCCCTCCTCCTGCCCCCCTCCCCACCCCATCCCTCTGTGTTGTCCCAGTGCACCAGCTTTGAGTGCCCTGCTTCATGCACCGAGCTTGGACTGGTCATCTATTTCACATGTGGTAATATACATGTTTCAATGCTATTCTCTCAAATCGTCCCACCCTCCCCTTCTCCCACAGAGTCCAAAAGACTGTTCTTTATATCTGTGTCTGTTTTGCTGTCTTGCATATAGGGTCATTGTTACCGTCTTTCTAAATTCCATATCTATGTGTTACTATACTGCATTGGTGTTTCTCTTTCTGCCTTACTTCACTGTGTATGATAGGCTCCAGTTTCATCCACCTCATTAGAACTGACTCAAATGCATTCTTTTTTATAGCTGAGTAATATTCCATTATGTATATGTACCACAACTTCCTTGTCCATTCATCTGCCGAAGCACATCCAAGTTGCTTCCAGGTCCTAGCTATCTATGGCTGAAATGAACATTGGGGTACACGTGTCTCTCAGTTGTGGTGGGTACATAGTGTTATCTTATCATGGTTTTAATTTGCATTTCTCCAACGACTAATGATGTGGAACACCTTCTCCCATGCTTATTTGCCACCTATATATCTTCTTTGGTGAAGTATTCAGATCTCTTGTTAAATTTGTTTTCAATTAGATTTTGAGAGTAATTTTTATGTTTGGGTATGCTATAAAGTGGTTTTAAAAATCAAAATCTGTTTATAAGAAGTCAAGAGATTTCATGTGAAAGTTGAATCTGACAAGGTTGAGCCCAGCACCCCATGTGGCAACAGTGGCTGAGGCTGGAGCCTGCGTCTTTACATGGGCTGCGTCCTGCTGCCTCTTTATTGCCAGCCTGGTTCCTCTGGGTATGTGAGTTTGAGACCTTCGGAACGCTTTCTTCTCTTTGACCAGTAATGTGTGTTGGCCACATAGACAGCGCCCCCTAGGGCTGAGTTCAGGTTTTGCACTGTTTTTCTTTCCATCTTCCCACTCACCCCTTGCATGGGATGGAATCCCCCAAACCCACTTTTTCAGATAATCACAAGCCCCCTCCTTATGCCCTCTGGTTCCTTGATGTTTCCCACTTGGCCACCATCTTTTGCCATTCAGGTGGCAGTTTACATGAGTGGCGCCCTCTGGAGTTGTGCAGTTCACAACATACACTGCCATGAGCACTAGCCAAGTCCTTTGTCTCTTCTTAGCTCAGGACTCAGGTCTTTATTGTTCACTCACCAGGTGAGAGGATGCTGTGTAGCTGAAACCAGAGCCTGAAGTTGTCTCAAGACAACCCCACCTTCTTGGCTTTGGTTTTAAACTGATAAATTCATTGTGATGATGAAACTGGACCAGTGATCCTCAAGCTTTAGCATCACTTGGAACACTTGTTGAAACACAAATTGCTGAACTTCACCCCCAGAGCATCTGATTCAGCAGGTCTTGGAGGGGCCTGACAATTTACACTTCTCTAGAACTCCCAGGTGATACAGATGCTGCTGGCCTAGGACCACGCTTTGAGAACTGCTGTCTTGGGTCTTTCCAGAGTGAAGGAAAGTGATTCTGAATGGGGGAGGTTGATCTGGGGAGAGGAGGTGATGAGAGGAAAATTAAATTCCCTGAGGGAGGAAAGGGCTGTGTGGAACTCTCAAATTCTGAAAATAACATGATGGGACCTGGAGACAGGGCTGTGGTAGCCCCTTTGAGAGAAAAGGCCATATCTAGGGTGGCTGGACCGAGACCCCAGGCCTAAGCAAAGATCCCATGCCAAGAAGTGGCTGAAAGTATCCGAGCTGCAACCTCTGAGCAACCCTGTGTCCAGCTCTGCCTTAGTTTGAGGACTGATCAACAGTGGCCAGGGACAAATTTCTAGTCAGGCTGCTGGATGGGTGCTTGGAATCAACTTTAATTTGATTTTAGAAAAATAAAATAAGAACTTTTTTTCATATCTAGGATCATGGAGTGAAATTCAGACCTGCTCTAGATGATTTAGTTGTAAGCTGTGATAAACCTAGACAGCATATTAAAAGGCAGAGACATCACTTTGCCGACAAAGGTTCCTATAGTCAAAATTATGGTTTTTCCAGTAGTCATGTATGGGTGTGAGAGTTGGACTGTAAAGAAGGCTGAGCACTGAAGAACTGGTGCTTTCAAACTGTGGTGCTGGAGAAGACACTTGAGAGTCCCTTGAATAGCAAGGAGATCAAATTAGTTAATCCTAAAGGAAATCAACCCTGAATACACACTGGAAGGACTGATGCTGAAGCTGAAACTCCAAAAGTTTGGCCACTTGATGCAAAGAGCTGACTCATTGGAAAAGACCCTGATTTTGGAAAAGATTGAGGGCAGGAGGAGAAGGGGACGACAGAGGATGAGATCATTGGATGGCATCCCCGACTCAATCAATGGGCATGAGTTTGAGCAAACTCCAGGAGATAGTGAAGGGCAATGAAGCCTGGCATGCCGCAGTCCATGGGGTGTCAAAGAGTAGGACATGACTTAGTGACTGAACAACAGCTTCTGTCTCCACAACTATAGAGTTTGCCACTGATAAATAATTCTGTCTTTCCTAAGCATGTGCAGAAACTGATGGTGGAAGGACATCCACACATGATAAAGAAAATTAATTTGTGGATACCCTACAAAGTGGAATAGTCAAGAGTTGGTTGAAATGACTGCTTGTTCTCCCTGTCACGAAAGCTTTCTAGTGTAATATAACAATGATGGTAAAAGCTCTAGCCAGGTGCTGGGGCTCTGCTACATTGGGTCCTATCTGCAGGGATCTCCAATTACATTATTTATTTTGAATCTCCCCAAAGCCCCATGAGGTAGGAATTTATTTCTTCCACTTTATGAATAGGAGAAACTATAGTTAATAACTTGTCTAAAAGCACATGGCCAGGGGCAGGGGCAGGATTAAAACCCAGCTCTGTCTTACTCTGTTTACCTGGGGGATTATATGGCTGTAAAAACAGATAATCTCTCAAATCACTTTGAGAATAAAATGGTGCTCCACAGAAAGGATATGGGGTGATGGTCAAGGCCAAGGGCTGGGGGTGAGGCCGTGAGACCTGGACACGGAGGCCTGTGGGGCGATCGGGCCTCAGCATCAGTTTCTCCCTGCTCCATCTTTCTTTCCTTTCAGACACTTCATTATCCCATTTGTCTGGACTGGAGTCTACAACTGAACTCCAATCTCTACTCCCCAGCAGGAAGGATCTCATTGGCCCAGCTTGGGTCAGGTGTCCACTTCTGGTCCAGTTGGCTCTTTCAAGGGAGGGCTTAGTTGGGGCAGATAAGCAAGGCTGCAGATGCCTTGCAGGTAGGGAGGTCCTCTGAGTAGGTGGCCCCCATGTTGTGTAGGAGAACCAGAAGCTCCAAAACATAACCGTCCAGCTCATGATGAACCCAGAACAGAACCAACCAGCTAGGCAGACCTGGTCTAACCTTTGACCCTCCTGGGTAACCTTGGGCAAAGTCCTTGAGTCTCAAAGCCTTGGTTTTCTCTGTTGTAAAGTGTAGAAACTATAACCCAGCACCAGGGATTGTTATAGAGAGTAGATGATGTGTACTCAGCTTCTTACATAATAATAGATCCCAAAGTGTTAACCTCAAGGGTGTCTATATTAAAGAAAGGTAGTTTTCTTGTGCTTTTCTCTTCCAAAGTAGTCATATTGATCATAACATCAAAATAAGAGAGGATAAATAATTGCCAGTTCCCTTTGTCTTGTAATTTCTACCTCTCAAGTCTATCGTTAGCCTTTGTGTGACCTCAGGCCACTTATTTGAATGTCATGGGATCTCAGTTTTCCTGTCTGTAAAATGGGCACAACCTTTCCTCCACTGATTCCTACCATCTCCAGTGGCAGGGCTCAGGTTCTGGCCCAGGGAACTTCAGGGGAAATAATAGTTTAAAAGCAAGTGTTAAAAAATAAGAAGGTGCCTGAAATGCCCCATGGATGCCCCTCGGATGAGACAGTAACCTTCAGAAAGCTGGTTAGCTCACTCTCTCTGCAGAGGCCCAGTATTGACAGGTATTCGAATGTTAAAAAAAAAAAAAAAAACTACAAAGAATATACTTTATTTCTTTAAGAAATATTTAAGCATCTGCTATATTAAAAATTTAAAAAGTATTAAAATTAAACATTTAGATAAAAGGTCACCATAGCGGTCAAATAAGACGTCCCTCGGGGGCTTCTCTCGTGGTTCAGTCAGTAAAGAATCTGCCCACAAGGCGGGAGACCCTGGTTCAGTCCCTGGGTCAAGAAGATCCCCTGGAGAAGGGAATGGTAAACCACTCCAGTATTCTTGCCTGGTGAATTCCGTGGACAGAGGAGCCTGGCAGGCTACAGTCCATGGGGCTGCAAGTCAGTGGCAACCTAGTGACTAAACCACCACGGGGCCGGGAGGGCGGGGTGTGCTGCCGGTTTGCAAGCCCTCTTCAGAGGCCGGCAGAGAGGTCTGGGGTCTTATTCTGAAGGCTCGGGCCAGAGCTTGAGTGGTCTGAGCCTCTGGCCAGGCTACAGCATCCCCCCCTCCACAATCTCCTCCCCGCGGGTGCCAGGGATGACTTCAGCTGGAAGACAAAGGGGCCTTCATGTTCAAAGGCCGGCAAGACGGTTCATCCTCCGTCCTCCACAAACAAACAGGGTGGCTTTGATCTGGGCGGGGGTGGAAGCGGCAGCTCCAATTAGGAGATCAGCCCGTGACTGGGCTAAAGAATGTTTGTAATAAACTAAAAAGATCTAAGTGGCGGTAATGAAGGGCAATAGAACAGTGGTGTCACTTGGGATTCTCCAAGAGCTGTCCCATTTGAAGTGGATTAACTGACTGGTACGGGATAGGATCGGGGCCAGTCCCCAGAGGCTCTGCCGGGACTCTGCCTCACCCCCACTTGGCACAGGGTGGGCGCTCCTAGGTGCACACGGAAGGGCTCCCAGAGGAGCCTATTTTCTGAAGCATGTCCCCCTCCTCACCTCTGTAGATACTGCCCCTTCCACCTGAGTGACCACCATCATCAGTCAAAGCAGGGGAGTCCAGGCCTTCCCCAGGGACCCTCCTGTGGGGAAGACACCTATGCTCTCCCAGCCCTGTCCCCGTCACCGGCTGTAGGCTGCCTCACTCTCTGGAGCCTGACCTGTGGAGTTGGATTCTGCTTTATAGCAGGACTCAGGCTTTTTCCTGCTAGAAGCATCTGTAGGAACCCTCACAAATGGAAGGTGGCCCATCTTCCTCAGCCCTGACATTGATTGTACTCATTGCAGGGGAAGGTGCACAGGAAAGACTTTGAGTTCTAGTCTACGGTTTGGTAGGTTAGCTCACAAAGGTGTAGTATCTCCAACGTGCCAACTGCTTGACATTCATCATCAGGGCTGCTGCAGACGGTTGCTCAGGCTGTGCACTGCACAAAAAAACCACCCGTGGTGGTTTAGTCACTAAGTTGTGACTGACTTGCAACATCATGGACTGTAGCCATTTACAGTCTAGGGGTTGCCTGTTTCCATCATTCCATGTTACTTCATGATAATGCTTCAGAGAACTAATTTTGGTTCTCACATGAAGGAAGTGAAGCTCAGAGGGGTTGAATGATATCCTCCAAGCAAGATGACTAAGCTGGGAATGTGGGTCCTCCTGGCCTCTGATGTCCTTATGTTACCGCTACAGGATATGACGTCAAAGGTGACAGCCTGGAATCGATATTTATTTAGTAGACACTACTCCAGGGATCGGGGCTTTCCTGGTGGTGTGATGGTAAAGAATCTGCCTGCCAAGGCAGGAAATGTGGGTTTAACTCTTGGGTCAGGAAGATCGCCTGGAGAAAGAAATGGTAACCCACTCCAGTGTTCTCACCTGGAAAATCCCATGGACAGAAGAGCCTGGCAGGCTGCAGTCGATGGGTCTGCAAAATAGCTGGATGTGACATGGCGAGTAAATAACAGGAAAAACAGATTCTAGGGCTCTGTGACATGAAGCCATTGGATCCTTACATATCCTGGCGAGGTGGTCACAGGGATTATCATCTTCACTTTACAAAGGAGGAAGCTGACGAAGGCTGTGGATTTGAAGTCATTTGGACATTTAGCAAACAGAATTGCAGATATTCGAACGAAACATGCTGGACCCTTAAAGCCTTTGGTGTTACCCACTCTGCCATCTTGTCATCGTGACTACCTCATGTCTGGCTACTTGGTCTGATTTTTTGGTCTTTGTCCCTTCCCCACCCCCGGCCCCCGCCCCTCCCCACTTTAAATCAATGATTCCATTCATTTGAGAAGGCCTGGGGTGGGGAGACTATTTCTTCTGTTCCAGACCGCATTTATCTCTTCCATGTGGGCAGGGACACCAGAGCAGGAATTACCTGGGCATGATGGGGTTTTCCTCCTTCTCGGCACCTGAGCGAGCCATGCAGTCTACGTCTCCCTGCTCCATGTGCCTCCCCCTCGCTCCCTCAGAGGGGTCCTACTTGTGGGGGGAAAGCCCAAGGATAGTCTGGACTTTTGCACAGTGTATAAAGTAGAAGGCAATCCTTTCCTTGGCATGGAATCCCTTTAGATTTATTGCCTCTGTTTCTAACTAGTAGCTTCAGCTTATTCGGTATGACTCGACATCCATTGCACCTGCATTATCAGTGAGTGGAGGTAATGGGAAGGTTAGCTTTGTTCCTGCCTCCTCTGTGATATGAAGAGCAGTGCTTTAAGAGTTTAATTCCCTGAGAAGACCACTGTCTCCCATCCTCCTGGTTGGGGAGCAGGGAGAGGGATCAGGGTGGGGGGTTCTGGGGTTGTGACTGTCATTTAGCTCTTAAAACAGAGGAGATTTCTGAGCCCACGAGGTCAAGCTTGTTCCTCTCTGGGCAAGCACAAGCAAATCCAGGAGGCCACTCTGAAGGCAGCTTCAGAGACACAGAGGTGTGTGTCTCTTACTGCACTCAGTGGCTAGGTCATGTCTACCTCCTTGCGACCCCATGGATTGTAGCCAGCCAGGCACCTTTGTGCATGGAACTCTCCAGGCAAGAATACTGGAGTGGGTTGCCATTTCCTTCTCCAGGGGATCTTCCTCAGCTAGGGTTTGAACCCACATCTCCTGCATGGGCAGGTGAATTCTTTACCACTGAGCCACCAGGAAACAGAGAAGGCAATGGCAACCCACTCCAGAGTTCTTGCCTGGAGAATCCCAAGAACAGAGGAGCCTGCTGGGCTGTCGTCTATGGAGTCTCACAGAGTTGGACACGACTGATGCTACTTAGCAGCAGCGGCAGCAGCACCAGGAAAACCCAACTCTTCTCATTGGCCACAGATTAAAATCCATCAGACTTTTGAGTTAGGTTCACAAAGTCATACCTCTGCCTTCCCACAAGCCAACCATACTGCCGAGTGTAAATCCAAGCGGACTCAAAGCACAGTGAAGAGGGTCCCTGCCCTTTCCAGAATTCTGGGTGCTGAAGGCTCCCTTGTCAGCAAATTCCATCTGGCATTCCCACCCACACTGGGGAGGGCAATCTGCATTACTCAGACCCCTGATTCAAACGTTAATCTCATCCAGAAAGTTCCAAACAGACACACCAAGGCTATGTTCCATCCATCTTTGCACCCTGGGGGCTCCCCTGGTGGTTCAGATGGTAAAGAATCCACCTGCAATGCCTGGGTTCAATGCCTGGGTCAGAAAGATCCCCTGGAGGAGGAAAGGATAACCCACTCCAGTATTCTTGCCTAGGAAATCCCATGGACAGAGGAGCCTGGTGGGCTACAGTCCATGGGGTCACAAAGAGTCTGACAGGACTGAGCTCCTAACACTTTCACCCTGGAGGCCAGTTGAGTGGACACATACAATTCACCATCACCACCTCCCACGGAAGCTGACTATTTGAATGAAGGGATGGATATCTGTCTCTGTGCTTGTTGGCTTGGCATTGCTGGGGGGAAAGTTTTGTGCAGAGAAAGGCATAAGCCACTCTGTACACCACTGTGGAGACTCTGGAGGGTCAATCTGACTGTGCTGCAATTTCACCATCCACTGAGGAGCCCTTGGAACCCCCTAAACTGCACCCTGAAGTCCCCTAATATGACTCCCCCTGCCCAACTCCTCAGACCCACCACCTGCAACCAGTCCTGCTTACCCTCACATCCAACCCTGGAGCCTCAGTCCTGGGTGCTCCCAGATGCCTACACCTCCCGCTGACACCCCCTTCCCTCCTGCCTCCCAAGTCCCCTCTCTCCCTATCCCCCTGGGCGGCTGGGGTGGACTTCCACATGTTCTTCTACCATCGTAGACCCATGGGGTGTTGAAACTGGCCAGGATCTTTAGAGATGGACCTTCTCCTCCAGTCCTCCTTTCCTTCCTTATAGCCGGGCAGCTGAGCCCTGGGATGGGGAAGCCACCTGCCTGTTGGCTGCCCTGACCCTCAGGCCTGGGTCTTCTTGTGTGTGCCCAGGGGACAGTGGGAGGGGTGGGCAGTGAGGTGAGGGCTGTGGGCCTGATGGGGAGATAGGATGTAAAGAATGCAACTGGGGATGGAGGCGGGGCAGGTAAGGTGTGAGTGTGAGCTGTGGGGTAGGTGGCAGATATATATGTGCTGTGCACCTGAGTAGGTATGTGAATCTGTGCGGCTCCTACGAAGTGACCCAAGACAGTGGATACTGGATGGGGGAATGGGGGTGGGGTGGGGGGGAGGAAGTGGGGCAGAGGCCAAGCAGTGTCAGCCGGTTAATAGCTCAGACTGTTTCTCCAGCGTGCTCGTGATGGGTGTGAGCTCTTTACCCACTTCCACACGTGCCTCACTGGGGGCTTCCAGGGGGCTGGTCTACTCCAGGATCTTCTGGAAAGGGTAGGCTGGGTGTAAAAGCTTACCTGGGGCCCTCCTCTGAGGGGTGCCTGTCTGGAGGCGAACCCGGGCTCCAGCCATGTCCAACCATGCTTATCTGTGCCCCAGCTAGCACTCAGCCCTTCAGGGCTTCATTTCTCTCATCTGTTCGAGAAGGGGTGTGCCATCCTGGAGGCGGTTTCCAAACACCAGTCTTCTATGCCAACATCTGCCCCCCTCCGGCCTTGGCAAAACCAGAAACATAAGGACAATGCAGTGGGTTGTTCATAAATCTAAACGCATGCAGTTACTGGGCTGTGCTTTCTTCTGAAATGACGTCCTTCAGCTTTTTGATATTCAAATGCCCTTTTCAAAATCAAATGATAGAAGCTGTGTGTGTTGTGTGTGTGTGTGTCTGTGTGTGTGGGAGTGTACACATGCATGCTTGTATGCTTATAGAAAAAGACAAAATAGTGAAAGGCAGGGCATATCAAAGTGTGGTCTGAGAATGCCTGGGTCGCTGTCAGAGGGCCTACAAGGTCAGAACTATTTTCATAATAACACTGAAATGTTATTTGCCCTTTTCACTGTGTGGACTGATTTGCATTGATGGTGCGAGAGCAATATTGGGTAAGTCTGACTGTGCTGGCACGTGAATCAGGCTGTGATACACTCGTGGTAAAACAAAAAACGGAAAGAGATGGTTATCACTTAAGAATGTCCTTGAAGCGGGAAAAATGGATTGATTTGTCAATTTCTTCACCTTTGAGTACAAGCCATTTTCATGTTCTATGTGGCCAGTGCATAAAGCATCTGTCCTGGGCATCTGTCCTGAAGAACAGTAGTTGTCTTAAAGAGAAGTACTTGGGCGATTGTCTGCGTTGTGAGCTGGCCTAACTGAGCATCATTTTCACTTGGGAAGAAAAGGCTAAGAGAGAAATTATAGTTATTCAGACTTGAGACCTTTTCGCCAAAAGGAGTGAAGCATTCCTGTCACTTCAGGAGAAAAAATGGACCATGTTTGCCAATGATACAATTCAAGCTTTCAAGATAATGGATGTTTGGACCAGAGTGGGTGTCTGAAAAAGCTGTTCTTCCCTCTCTCCTGCTCTCAGTTCTGTCCATCTTTCCTCCCTTCTTGGTGGATATTAGCTTCTCACCCCAGCTGGCAAAGTCTCTGAGGATTTGGTGTGAACTGGGGGAGGAGATGTCTGCTAGGGCACATGGTAAGCGGCTTTAAGAACAGTCCTCTCAAGACTTCCCTGGTGGTCCAATGGCTAAGACTCTGTGCTCCCAATGCAGGGGGCCTGGGTTCCATCCCTGGTCAGGGAACTACATCCCACTTGCAGCAACTAAGACTCAAATAAATAAATATACAAATAAATATTAAAGAAAGAACAGTACCCCCCCCCCGCCCCCCGCAGGGTATGGCAACTTGAACTAGGTAGAAGGTTTTTTTTTTTTTCTCTCAGGTGAAGCTTAAGTTGGGAGGTGGTCTGGGAGTGGAGGGCAATTGGGTAAGTGGTCCAAGCTACTTCCATCTTGTCTTCTGCCCATCCCCATGGTTAATGCTGGATCTCTACCCTGTGTCGACGTGCCAACCTGCAAAATGAGGGAAGAATAAGGTGAAGGGCAAACAGACAGCCCCTCTGCTCTTGTGCTGCTCACACAGGGCCCTGCTTAGCTGCAAGGGAGGCGGGAAAATGGAGCCTGTATCTGTGAGGCCATTCTCTTACTAACACCAGGAAGGCAGAGTGGATAGTGGGGGAAAGATAGCTCTTTCTGCTACAATGGGAGTGGTGTAGGATTAGGAGAGGAAGATGTGGGGATAGTAAGAATGTGGCATGTATAGGTCAGGTGCAGAGACTCTCAGGTGAGAGTCCAGAGATGTTACATAGACATGGTACCCCAGGATTACTACCTGTCTTCACCTTGTCAGGCTCTTCATGTGGTCTAGGACAGATGCCTTCATGCTTACCCCAAACTTGTTAGGTTTAGAGGAGACCTCATTCTATCAAAGGGGAGGCTGAACCCCAGAAAGGGAAGACTCACAATGACACACAGCAAGTCAAAGGTGTCACTAGAACCAACTGTCCTCCCCCAGCCCACTGCCTTCCTTGTTGAGCCACTCAGCTCTCTCTGCTCCCTCCTGGACTCATCAGAGGACTCTGTACCTGAGCTGGCCACCTGATTCCTCATCCTTTGTCACCTTGCAAAGCACTGACTTAGTTAAAAAGGGAAAGGAGGGAAGCAAACCTGAAACCCACAGTCAAAAAGAAGAACAAGCAGAGAGATGTAGCTTAAGGAAGATCATCCAAGAAAGGGATTTTCCCAACCTGTTTCATACATCACTCAGGATCTGTTTGGCTGCACGTGCAAACATTCCACACACACTTGCTTACATAATGAGATAATATATACTCACCAATTCCATATTTTAGGGTAGGTCACTTTCAACACCACTCTCCTGTTATCAACTGCTATGTCACTTGAGATGTCTTGTTGACAAACTGGAGCAACAAGTTCTGACTAACCTGAGCCTTTTGGGGGCTTTTATTGAAATAACCCTGGGGTAATACGGAGGATTGAAGATGGTGCTGAACAGCTGGATCTGGAAGTTCTATTTCAGAGGATGTCAGAGACAGGGGGTCTCTACCTGATGTTTTTGTGGCAGTCACCTTTCACCCCTGAGCTCAAGGCCTAGATCTGGGGAAAGGAATTTTGTTGGTACACCCACCTGGAGCTTCCTAGGTGGCACTAGTGGGAAAGAACCCACCTGCCAGTGCAGGAGACATAAGAGACACAAGTTCAATCCCTGGGTCAGGAAGATCCCCTGGAGAGGGCATGGCAACCCACTCCAGTGTTCTTGCCGGGAGAACCCCACGGGCAAAGGAGCCTGGTGGCTACAGTCCATGGGGTCACAAAGAGTCGGACGTGACTGAAGTGACTTAGCACGCACACACGCATGCGCATGCGTACCTCTACCTTATATCAGAGAAAGATGGGGTGAAGAGAGGGAGCTATGTCTGACAGACAAAAGCAATCACTACCACACTTTCCAACTCCCGTGGATGTGCTCTGTCATCCATGTTTATTTCATGGATTGGTTATGGCTTTTTTCTCAAGTTTAACTTATAGACATGTGTCTAAACTCTACTGGCATCTTTCTAATGGAAGGTAGCAAGTACTTATAGCAGTTAGAAAACCTTGCTCAACACTTATTAACTCTATAACCTTGGGCAAGTTACTTAACTTCTCTGGGTCTCCATTTCTTCATCTTCATTTTTATTTACAAAAATCTTATCTATTTGACTGCTCTGTGTCTTAATTGCAACACATGAGATCTTTTTCAGCCATGGCATACAGCATTTTTTCTGTGGCATGTGGGATCTAGTTTCCAGTTCAGTTCAGCTCAGTCGTGTCTGACTTTTTGCGACCCCATGAACCGCAGCACGCCAGGCCTCCCTGTCCATCACCAACTCCCGGAGTTTACCCAAATTCATGTCCCTTGAGTTGGTGATGCCATCCAGCCATCTCATCCTCTGTCATCCCCTTCTCCTCCTGCCCTCAATCCTTGCCAGCATCAGGGTCTTTTCAAATGAGTCATCTCTTTGCATCAGGTGGCCAAAGTATTGGAGTTTCAGCTTCAGCATCAGTCCTTCCAATGAATGCTTAGGACTGATCTCCTTTAGGATGGACTGGTTGGAGACCAAGTATCAAACCCAGGCCCCCTGCATTGGGTGTGCAGAGTCTTAGCCACTGAACTGCCAGGGAAACCCCAATTTTTTCATCTTGAAAATGGGGATAAATATTCCTTGCATGGCAGTTGAGGTAGTTAAAAGAGATAATTCATGAGAAGGTCTTGAAGTAGAGTGAGCATTCAAGGAAAGTCTTCCAGAGGATAATTTCCCAGTTCAGTCCATTCAGATCCTTTCAAGGCCAGCTCAAAAATGACCCTTCTCTGAGGCCAGTCCCTAAGCTCCAGGTGGGAAGTGGCATCTCTTTCCTCAGCACTCTGACCCACTTGATCCGTCCTTCTCTTCTGATGCTGGGCAGAACCTGGAGTCATCTGTGAATGTGCGAGGCCTGAGGTCTTCCCAGGCACTGAGGCCAGTGTCTGGCGCCTGGTGGGTGCTGAGGAAGTGCTGGGAGAATGCCTGAGCAAGGGAGTATTTTGCCAATTGTGAAAGCCCAGCCTGCATCTGAACCCTCAAAATATGAGTAGTGGAAATACCACTTGAGCTTGGGCTAATATTTGTGTGCAGCCTGGCCCAGCCCAGGGCTTGCTGGTGAAATGCCACAGAGCAATATATGTCTGGGTCAAAATCCCTAATTCCTCAGACTGGGATGTCAAACATGGAGTCTCCTATTTGGAAGTGCTTTGCCACTTGACAGCTCCAAGAAGAGAGTCTTGGAACCAGAGTGGGCGAGCAGAGGCAACCAGAGATCTCAACAACCAATGTCCGTCAGTGTGGGAGTATCACTACCCCAGCTCACACAGCTCATGTGACTCCAGAGCTCCTCCGTGGGAGTGACCCCAAGCTACTCTCTGGAGGACTTTGCTTGATAACACATCCTTGTTTGATAACACATCCTCCCTTGGATATCTGTGCCCTAACTGATACCTTCTCTTTCTGGCCCCCCTACCCAACCCTCTACACATTTTCTTCTTTTGAAATCTGCTTCTGGGAACCCAACCTAAGAGAATGGAGAGGAAGGGAAATTAAAATAAAAAA
Source organism: Ovis canadensis (assembly GCF_042477335.2). Taxonomy (NCBI): domain Eukaryota; kingdom Metazoa; phylum Chordata; class Mammalia; order Artiodactyla; family Bovidae; genus Ovis; species Ovis canadensis. Next base: position 32,109,947 of record NC_091258.1, read on the forward strand.
GACTGGGACCTCCCTTGTGGTCTAGAGGCTAAGACTCCAAGTTCCCAATGCAGGGTGCATGGGTTCAATCCCTGGTCAGGGAACTAGATCCCACATGCTACAACTAAGACCTGGAGCAACCAAATAAATAAATATTAACAACAACAAAAATTTAAAAGTCCTTATTTAGCCCATGGCCTAGAAGTTATGTATTGCAATATTTATTTGAGAAATATTCCTGTGGTTTCCCCGGTGGCTCAGATGGTGAAGAATCTGCCAGCAATGCAAGAGACCCAGGTTCGATCCCTGGGTCAGAAGATCCCCTGGAGAAGGGAATGGCTACCCACTCCAGTATTCTTGCCTGGAGACTCCCATGGACAGAGGAGCCTGGAGGGCTACAGTCCATGGGGTTGCAAAGAATCGGACATGACGAGCAACTAACACTTTTCCTATAGCACTTTCTATCTGCTGGAAACAGTCAACAGTTTTACAACTGTGAACTCATTTCTTCTTTGTAGGGAGTGTGGAGGTTCAGGGGAGGTTTGTGGGGATTCTGGCTGCCTAGAGTCTGATCCTGTCCTCTTTAGGAGTCCCACCTGGTCTTTCTCTAGTGGTGGTTAGTGTGTGACTGCGCCGGTGGGGGTGCTTCCCTCTCTAAAGGAGCAGGAGAACCCAAGATCCCCTCTCTGCAAACAGTGGCTTAAAGATCCAGTGCCCAGAGTCCAGGTCCCTAACGGTGCCCTCTTTTTCTGACTGTGTCTCTTCTGACCCTGGTCTCATCTGCTTGACTTTTCTTGCTTTCTGCCCATTCTCTCTGTCTGATTTTACAGCTACCTCTGGGTGCCTTTTATGTTAGGGTTCATCAGGGTTGTATTCTGTCTTAGCACCCAGACTCCTGACTGGTTCAGAAGAGAAAATTGAAAAAAAAAAAAAAGGAAACAAAAGGAAAAAAGAAAAAACAAAAACAAAAACAGAGGAGAAAGCTGGGAGATGAGGCCAGAAGGATAACTGGGAGCCAGACTGAAGAGCATCTTGAATGCCAGTCTGAGCATCTGTGACTTCATCCTTTGGGCCAGTGGTTCTTTATCAGAGATGTGCTTTGGAATCACTGGATGTATTAGTTGAGATATGGTAGCTCAGATGATAAAGAATCTGCCTGCAATGCAGGAGACTGGGGTTTGATTCCTGGGTCAGGAAGATCCCCTGGAGAAGGGCATGGAAACTCACTCCAGTATTCTTGCCTGGAAAATCCCACGGACAGAGAAGCCTGGTGGGCTGCAGTCCATACGGTCTTACTGCAATGATGCTGTGTCACCAGTGACCCCTAAGGGATAGAACAACAAATTTTTCTCACTACATTTCTGTAAATCAATCAGGTCCAGGCTGGGGGTTGGGTTCCTATCTCTCATGTTGGGACCCAGGCTGAAAGGGTGGTGGTCATCTGGCGCCCACTCTTCCACAGTGAACGGCAGCAGTGCAAGAGGGAGGAGCAGAAATATGCAACACCTTCCAAGGTCTTGTCTTGGAACTGGCACAGTGTTGCTTCTGCCCGTATTCAACCGGGTGAAATAAATTACACAGTCAAGCCCACTGGTGTGAGAGACTTCCCTCTGCTCATCAGGGCTCATGGTAAAGGCAGACAAGGAAGAATCATGGACAAATAATTTAATCTGCCACACCAGCCGTGTTTTTTCTCCATCTGATACCCTGATTCCAATGGCACATCTGTATTTAATAAAGCTGCCCTGGTAATCCACGGCCTAAGTACTATTATGGCCAATGAGAAGCTGTTGAAGGCCTCAGAAGAATGACACCCTCAGTCCTGGGCTTGGAAAAGAACCCTTGAGAATAGACGAGTGTGGAGGCTTGGAGATAGTTAGCAAATGGTCGAACAGGGGAGATGAAAGTTTGATTCTGGTGTTCAGGTGTTTATCGCTGTGAGACAAACCACCAGAAAACTCAGTGACTTGACCATTTTGTTACCTCTTGTGATTTTGAGGGTTAAATGGGCCCAGTAGGGTAGCTCCTCTGCTCCGTGTGATGTGGACTGGCATTGCTGTCGACCGGGGACTCTTTCATGGCAGACATCAAAGATGGCGCACTGCAATGGCTGGTGGTTGTGGCTGGCTGTCTGCTGGAAACTGAGCTGGCGCTGTTGACTGACACAGATGTATGACCTCTTCATGCGGCTTGGGCTTCCAGCATTTCAGCTGGGTTCTGGGAGTGAATGTTCCAGAAGAGAGCATTCCAGGTGGGAGAAAACAAAGCTGCCCATCCTCTTAAAGGCTAGGCCCAGCACGTGCACAGGCTCGCTTCTCCTTCACTCCACTGGCCCAGCAGTCACAGGGCCAGCCTGAACTCAAGGGGGAAAATAAAGACCTCTGCTCCATAGGGAGAGCGACAGACCACGTGTGGCCATTTTTAACCAATCACACCTGGACAGTGGCAGTGTGGAGGGAGAGAATGCAGATCCAAAGGAGATTTCAGAAGAATGGATGGGACCTGGCACCTTATTGGTTGTGAAAGGATGTATTGGGATGCCCCGAAAGCCTGGAAATGACTTGTTGGCATGCCCTATTCAAACCCTAAGGTCAGCCTAGGGAACAAGCCCTCTGCCATGTGTTAAGTGTGTTTGGGAAGGAAAGATGACTGGCACCTTCACCCGGGACACCTACAGTCACTCCAGTGACATCAGGCAGATTAGCTGGGCTCTTTGTACAGCTCTGAATGAAGAGGCCACAGGACAGGTAGATTTGGATAGTAAGGAGGTAGGAAAGGAAAATCACTGGATGTTCTTGGAAGAAGGGGGTTGCAGAAGCCAGACTAGGATGTACTGTGGGCAGGTCAGGAAGAAGGAGAGAGACTGGCTTCTGATTATTCTGAAAAGTAAATTTCTTGCCATCTCATCAGAGAATAAATTATTTGCTCTCAAGGGTGGCACCTGGCCTCCTTCCAGGAATGTCAGTTGACCAGGGCATCTGTCTTAATGCTGACACCCTCTTCATGGTTTCCCTTCATCCCTGGAGGCCCATGAGCATCTGGAGAGAGAGGTCTTATGGTTCTCAGGAGAGAATCTTAGAATCATTTTTCTCAACATCAAGACCAAGCTTCAGAGGGTAGCCCTGGGCCAGGTATGATATATATATTTTTATTCTTTTTTCAATGAAAGTATCTTTCCTCCTCTGGCTTCCTCACCAAGGCAGCTTTTCTTTCCTTTTTAGACCAGTTTTCCTTTCTGGTCTCTAGGTCACCTGTGTTTCAAGGTCAAGGACGACTGTTAACCTGCTTCTCAGATTGTTCACTCTCTCATTCCTGTGTCTCTACTGTCTTCCCTTTTGCTTTCCCAGGGGTCAATTTCAAGAGGTTGAGTTCATCCATTCAAAGACATTTCCAAAGATCGAGCTTGGCTCTGAATGAGCTGGACTATCCCAAGAAGGTAGCTGAGTTGGGGAAATGTGTCTGTGTACAGTCAATCCTACTGTTCTTTCTGAAGAAAGAAAGGGGTTAGATGTGAGGAAAATTACGGAGGCAGATGCTCCGAGACTGAGTCCCAGGGGCCCCACTTATGGATCATGTGACCTTGGGCAAGTAATTTGATAGATTTGAGACTCCCCACCCATAAAGGGAAGGTAAATACCTCTTTGGCAGGCCTTGAGTTCATGTATCAGAAGGGTGGAGTTATGAAGACATTCTGCCTTCCTTAGGTAAGAGAATGTCTCCTTTTCCCCCTTACTTTAGGGGACTTGCTCCTTCTCATTGAATATTGTCATTGAGATGGGGCTGCCAATCAACTCTATCTGGCCACGAGGTTGGGCGTCTGATTCAAGCTGGACCCACCAAGTCTTGAAGGTAAGAACTCTCCAGGGCTCCAGCTGGGGGCTAAAACAGGAAGAGAACAGCTGACCTGTGGAGGAAGAGGAAGAAGTGGAGGCTGTGGCTGAAGGATGAGCAGGAGGCTGGACTGGGGAGAGCAGGGAGAGGGGCCAAAGCAAGAGGACAGACTCAGGAGGCCCCTTGGGTGCCTGATGAGCTGGCCAGATGCTGGAGCTCAAGAAGGAATAGGATATGAGATAAGAGGGCTCCCTAACGCTGCCTTTTGAAATGCTGGCCCCTATTCCTATTTTTTTGTGTATGGCTGCATCACATAGCTAGAGGGATCTTAGTTGCCCAACCAGGGATCGAACCCATGCCCCTACAGTGGAAATGTGGATTCCTAACCACTGGATCACCCAGAAACACCCTGTATATAGTTGTTTTTAAGAACAGAAAAACTGGCAGCTTGATTAGCATTTAAGTCTTTTCAACATTTGAATGATCTTCATCTAAAGTAAGTAAGTAAGTGAAGTCATTCAGTCATGTCCAACTCCCCGAGACCCTACAGACTGCAGTCTGCCAGGCTCCTCTGTCCATGGGATTCTCCAGGGAAGAGTACTGGAGTGGGTTGCATTCTAAAGGAAGAGTATCTAGAATGTTACATGTGCCTTAAAACGTTGCCTTGTATGAAGGGGACCTTGGGCTTGAGAGTGACTACAGCTCTGCTTTGATTAAAGCCCTTTAAAAATGTCTTATTGCTGTTTACTTCCCATTCTCCAGGATTTTAGTGAGGCTGAGGAGCTCTGTAAAGGTTATTACTAGCCCTCTGTATTTTCCCTTGAACCACTTGGGCCCCCAAGAGCATCCTCCTACAAAGAAGGAGGTTAAGGGTCTAAGGGAGGAGCTGGGAGCAGAGCAGGTGGGGCTCCCAGACCTGTCAGCTCGTCCCTCCTCTACCCTTTTCTTTCTGAGGCCAGCGCCATTTTCTTAAGGCCTGACCTGCCAATCTTGGATAATGAGTTGTGACCAGCCCTCCTCCCCAGCACCCTCCCTGAAGCGATCCAGGGCAATGGATAGAGGAGCCCTGGCCCCCCTGCTCGGGGGAAGAGCAGCCCAGATGGAAGGCGGCAGGCTGGGCGGGCCCCATTCCACTTCACACTGTCTGGGAGCTCTATCCCATTGCTCTTATGTTGCAAACACGAAAGGTCAGCTGGCCTGCGCAGCCCAGTGAGTTCTTGGAAAGGGCTGGCCTGATGCCTGATGGCAGCAGGAACCATGGGAGGCTTTTTGCAGGAGGAGGGCATGGCCCTCCGCAGCACAGTTCCAACCATGGAAGGTTACAGAGATGATGATGATGAGAGTTAGGCAACATTAGTGATGGCGGAAGCTTACCAAGAGCCCAAGCCGAGCTGGGAGCTGTCTACTGTTTATAGATGGAGGTGAAAGTGAAAGTTGCTCAGTCGTGTCCGACTCTTTGTGACCCCATGGACTATACAGTCCACAGAATTCTCCAGGCCAGAATTCTGGAGTGGGTAGCCTTTCCCTTCTCCAGGGGATCCTCCCAATCCAAGAACTGAAGCCAGATTTCCTGCATTGCAGGCAGATTCTTTACCAGGTGAGCCACAAGGGAAGCCCGAGAAAACTGGAGTGGGTAGCCTCTCCCTTCTCCAGCGGATCTTCCTGACCCAGGAATCAAACCGGGGTCTCCTGCAGTGCAGGCAGATTCTTTATCATCTGATAGGTGGAGGAAGTGAGGGTAAATAGGGGCTCAAGTTTACTCTCCTGGCAGGTGAGGAAGGCAGAGCTGCCTTGTTTAGCCTAGACTCCTGCTTCACTTGTTTCGGGGATGTTAGAATTATGTCTTAACTACAATCCCCATTTATAGACAAGAAAACTGAAGGCAAATATTGGAGCCAGGAAGTACTACGTTCAGCTTTGCCTCTCTCAGGTACCCATGGGAGGCAGATGGTCTGGGCAAAGGAGGAATTTTTTTCTTCTCCAGATCCAAGATTTGTGCTGGGAAGAAGGCTCTCAGGAGAGGCCCTGGCCACAACATTCTTGGACTTTATCTGTACCTTGACGAACACTTAATTTGTTGTCATTTGTCCTACCACAGGGTTGGCACGTACAGTTGCACAAGTTATACACTGCACAATACCAAGTGTTATGTGGCACAAACCTGGGAGACCTATCTTGCAGCCCATGAAACAGTGGAGAGTAGTGACCGCATGCAAGAGCTCGGCTAGCAGGGCATCTAGCCTCTGTCACTGTGTTGGTAAATTCTGTTATTCTCCTTGAGAATCCCTGTGAAGCAACAAAATGCATACAACCCTTCACACAGAGCCTGGGAATAGTGAGCCCCCAGCATAGCCTAGCTCGCCACATTTCTGTCTGCTTGCCTGGACTTGAGGGAGTCCTTTCTGATTCATTCCTGCATCTCCTGCTTCCGGCCTAGTCCTGGCCCACTGGAGGGACTTAGTACCCATCTGCTGAGAGATTGGAGGAGTAATGTTAACGGCAGGGTGGCGTTTGGGGGACACGGGGGCAGGGGGCATGAGTCTGCCATTATCATCCTGATTTGCCCTTTTAAAGAGAGCCTGGATCTGGTCTGAATCATTGCCTTTCCCCTGCCTCGCCTGTCTCCACTGTACATTTTCTCTGGATGCGTTTACCTAAGCAGAGGGTGAAGCAGGTGCCCAGGGGCAGGATCCCAGGAGGAGTGCATGTTTCATTTGGCCTACATCATAATTTATATGTTTTTTTTGAACTAACTGCCAATGTTTGAAAATTTGGAGATGTCACCTAGAAACATGGATTTGCAGCTACTCCTGAAAAACTGAAAGATCTAGCAACTCAGGGTCCTTGAATGGAAACTGGCGTGAGCTGCAGCTACCCTTTTAGACTGGGCAGATGCCACCAACTCTGTGGCTCAGATGGTAAAGAATCTGCCTTTAATACAGGAGATGCAGGTTCGATCCCTCAGTAGGGAAGATCCCCTGGAGATGGAAATGGCAACCCACTCCAGAATTCTGGCCTGGAGAATCCCATGGACAGAGGAGCCTGGTGTGCTACAGCTCATGGGATCACAAAGAGTCAGACATGACTGAGTGACTGACACTTTCACTTCTTTCTTCTACCTGTCCAAACCCCTCCTTTGTCTTTTCCCCATTCCCCTGGTGAACCCATGATCACCGGCTCTGTGGAGCTCAGAGGCATCTGGCAAACCACAGCTGTGCCAGGGTCTTGGTCTGTGTAACCTCACCAGCCAGACTCAGCCGAGGTGCTCTCCAAAGGTGCCAACCAGCAAGCTGATGCTCATTGCCCAGCCTCCACTGTAAGCGTCCTGCCGACTTTCTGGTCCTCCCCTGCCTCCATCCATCCAGCGAGGCGGCTGCATTGTTTTGGAACGCAAACATACACACATTATTAGAACCCCAGATCAAAGGCGGCGTCCCACAGCCTGCCTCTCAATGGTCCCTTTGTGCAGACGGAAGCCTGTGAGAAAGAGTCAGAACCCAGGGAGGGAGGGAGGGGTTGGGGAAGGGGGCTGAGTACAAAGATACTTGTCACCCAGAGAGGTCTGCAGACGAGGATGTCAAAAGAGGCTCCAGGTGGAGGATGCACCCCAGCTCTCTGCTGGAAGATGCAAATGAAGAATTCTCTGTTCTGCGGAGGAGAAAACACTCGGCCCTGTGGTTTCAGAGGGAAAGGACCACAGTAGTAGCTGGGTGTATGAACACCTCCATCTGCCTTCCTGCTCTGGCTGGGGGTAGGTGTGATATGGCCAAAAGCTGCTGGGAGCCATAGGGTGGCAGTGACCTCTCTTGGGCACAGAGTCAGAAGAAACACAAATGATGTGGGAGGGGGGTTTAGAGAACTCTGGGAGATGTCCAAGGAGAGATAGCATCACCTCTTCTCAGATGGGCCCCTTTGCTGTCGTTCCTGTCCACAACATACCTGTCTAAAGCCCCTACTTGTGCCAGGCACGGGGTGCTGTGACACAGGCCCAGACATGGCCAACCTGGGGAGGGTGCGGAGCTCTGCCGATCACAGAGAGCTGGCCTCCACGGGTCCCCAGCCGGCTGCCCGGAGCGCTTCGCACACATTGTCTCCTTTATCTCCAGGGCTGGTTTGAACAAAGAACTGCTTTGAGACTTCAGATGCTGAGCCAGGAATCCTGCCTGCTGTGGAATGGGGGCGGGTGGCAGGGGTGGGGTGAGCAGGTAAGAGAAGGATTTACTGAGCACGGCTTCTCTAGGAGGGGAGCTGTGTAGACAGGATGGAGGTCAAGGGTTGCGGAGCTGCGGAGATTCCCAGGAGATGGGCAGATACTCGCCATCCCCCAAACTTGCTCTGTCCTTGGCCCTCTTCTGTTCTCTGTCTGCACTCAATCCCCAGGGGAGCTCATCCAGTGTTGGGCTTTAAATTCCCTCTCAAGGTTTATGACACCCAGGTGTAGCTTTCAGCCCGCAGCTTCTGAACCCTAGGTGAATGGATCCAACTGCCTACTTGATCTGACTGCTCAGATACCCAACAGGCCTCTCCAAAGAACACGTTCAGTCTGAGTCCTGAGCTCTGCAGACAGCGCCCACCGTAGGCTTCATCATCTCGGTTAGTGACAGCTTCCTCCTCCCAGCCGCTCAGGCCATTTGAGCATCTTCCTTAACTCGGTTCTTTCTCTTCCACCCCACGGCCAGTTTATTACCTAGTCTTGTCGCCTCTAACTTCCAAGTACATTCAGCCCACGACCTCTCACCTCCTCCACTGCCAGCACCCTGGTCTCAACCACTCTGGTGTCTCGCCGAGGCTGCTGCCGTCTCCTCTGGGTGGGTCTCCTTGCCCCTGCCTGATCTCCTCCACCACCCCTGTCTTCCCACTCTGCTCTCAGCTCAGCAGACTTGTCACTCTGGTTCACAATCCCCTAACAGCAGCCATCTCTCTCTAGTAAAGCTGACGTTCTTGCCAACACCCACAAAGTTCTCAAGGGAAGCCTTGTCCCCTTCCCACCTCATCTTCCCCTCCTCCCTACTTTCTCTGCTTCACAGCCACCGACTTCCTTGTTTGCAAAACATTCCTGGCAGGTCCCTGCCTCAGGACCTTTGCACATGCTGTTCCTGCTGCCTGGACCTCCTTTCCCCTGGCATCCTTATGGCTCCCTTCCTAATTTTCACATCTTTGCATAAAGACTACCCTCTGGCCCCTTTATCTAAAATTGCAACCCCTCTCCTAGTATTTCGTCTCCCTCTTTCCTTCTTGATTTTCCCCATAGACACACCAAATATTGTCTGTTTTGTCAACATAAAAGCCTGGTGTAAAGTAGACCCTCAAAAGCCTTTGTTGAATGACGTGGTGAAAGAGAGTATCTTTATTTCTCAGGTCCCTTTCTCCTGATGTCTTTTCCTCCTTCTTCTGCCCAGTACTGCAACTTACTCAATGAAGAGGCAAGTTCTATAACACTAGTGGCTGTTGAGAAGACTTTACTTTCTAGAGTCTTGAATGCAGTCTACAAACCAGCAGCATCAGTCTCATCCTGGAGCTTTTTAGAAAGCAGATTCTCAGGTCCCATACCAGACTGCATTTTTAACATGATCCCAGGGGATTCATATGCACATTAAATTCCAGGGAACTCTCATCTAGGCTCTTTGACACTAGCCCAAGACGGGGGTACCAAGGATCTCTCAGTTCTGGATAAAATACATAGGCAGAACCAACAAGATTAGGAGCTGGGTACAGGCAGCATCAGGGACCAAGACATTCTGTCTGTCTCTCTGCACATCTTTCTTCACCTGGCTTACCATCTCTCTCTCCGACAGCTCCTACCCCTGCTTCTTTCTGCTTGTTCATCAGCCCATATGGATGCCTAAGCAGCTGCTCCAGTCCCTGGGGCTACGGAAACTACAGAGCCTTTCAGCTTCAGAGATCACCAGCAAGCAGCCCCCAGACCCTGGGCCTTGCTAGTCAAATTCTGCAAAGAGATCCTAATTGGTCAAGCTTGTGGGTTAGGCATCCAATCAGCTGTGGCCAGGGGGTAAAGAGGTCATGTGTACCAGCATGGCAACAGGGCCGCCCTGAAGCTGTGCTCTGTGAAATGGAAGGAAAAGAAGGTGATGGTGGTGGAGGAACAGGAGAGGGAGGCGAGGCTAAACTAGAAGGGAAGGTAGGTGAGGCAGGCAAATACTACAAGCTTTGCAACAGTGATGCTCTTCCGTCTTGCCTCGAGCTTTGGCCTTAAGAAGCCCCACATGGAGTCTCATGTGTTGTAGATGTCTGACTGTTCAAAGGCATGGAGGTGGATGCATGTGTTCTGAAACACATTAAATGCACACCATTACACAGATGTGACTACTCTTTCAGGGAACCTCCCCACACTGGCTCTGTCCCCACTGAACTTTCCTTCCTGCCACCCTTCTAGGCTAGGTCCCTGGATTTAGCACTTGGAATTTCAGATTGGAAGGAACCTTAGAAGACACCAAGTCTAGCATTTTCCAAAGACTGTCCCATGAATGTTCGTTTTCACTTGTGTTTCCCGAAAGGGTTCCCCAGTCCAGTGAGTTTGAAAAAAAGCTGCTTAGGATGCCCTCCTTTCAGAGACTCACAAAGCTGGGGCACTCCCTGAAGGTTCTGACAAGTTCTGCAGAAGAGGAACTTGTCTCTCTTTGCTAGGCCAGGGCCCACAGAGCTCTTTCTTTCATGTAATAAGAGCATCTCGCAATTCTGGTGTTCAATGGACATCCTTTTGGGAAAGACTGATCTCTTGGGCCCTTCCTTCTGTCTTCTGGTTGAGCAGACTGAGTATGGGGATTAGGCCCAGGTTGTTACTGAAAAACAAAGTCTTCATAAGATGGGAGTTTCTGTCTCCCTTTTGTAAAAGAAGTCTGGAAGTAGACAGAGTGGTATTGAGGCTGGAAGGGCTTCTTAGAGGGGCCTGGAGAGGAGCAGAGAGGCAGGGACTGGAGGAGACCCAGCCATGCTGAGGCTGGGCTGTCTCTCTCCCTCCTCCAAGGTCACCCGGGATGCCTGCATTCTGAACTTGCTAAAACACTCTTGACCCAGGAGGTGTCAGCAACACAAAAATTCAATTCAGTTTTATCAACATTTAGGCGCCAAGAGCTGTCCTTGGGGTCTCTTTCCTCTAACACCTGGATAGAGTACCCCTGGTCCAGACGCCCCTCCGCTCACCTCCAAGGACTGATGCTGAGGCTGGTGTTCCTCCTGGCTCCCTCTTGCTCCCATCTTTCCCTCCTGATGAACATCTCCACTCTGAAGACGGTGGCCTGATGACCTATGGATGGATGATCTATGTTTGGGCCATCTTTCTGCTTCCTTCCTTCTGTCCTGTGCCGTTACCCTGGAGATGCGGTCCAGGTTTTGCCAAGGTTTGGAGGGATGAAGGCAATTCCAGCACCGAGCAGAGCAAATGACAACTGCCAATCACATTTTAGTCTTCACTGTCCTGAAAACGGATTGACTGTCCCTACCTCACTGGATTGCCCCTTCGTGGGCCCTTTTATTTGTCGCTTTCTTCTCATACTAGTTCCTTTGTCCCTCTTTCCTTCTCTTCCCTGGTTGCCATATTGAAAATTCCTGCAACTTTTTCATGTAGGACAGTTTTTGTCTTAATTAATTAATTTATTTATTTTTGGCTGTGCTGGGTCTTCGCTGCTGCGTGTGCTTTTCTCTAGTTGTGTGAGCGGGGGCTACTCTTCGCTGTGGTGTGCAGCTTTTCAATGCAGTGGCTTCTTTTGTTGTGAAGCCCGGGCTCTAGGGCTCGTGGGCTTCAGCCTGCGGGCTTAGCAGCGGTGGCTCCTGGGCTCTAGAGCACAGGCTCAGTAGTTGCGGCACATGGGCTTAGCTGCCCTGTAGCATGTAGGATCTTCCTGGATCAGGGATTGTATTTGTGTCTTCTGCACTGACAGGGAAATTCTTTACCACTGAGCCACCAGGGAAGCCCCATGCAGGACAGTTTAACTCTCCTATTCTCACCCAAACCAGGCTTTCTTGGTAGCTCAGACAGTAAAGAATCTGCCTGCCAATGCAGGAGACCTGGGTTCAATCCCTGGGTTGGGAAGATACTCTGGAGAAGGAAATGGCAACCCACTCCAGTATTCTTGCCTGGAGAATCCATGGACAAGAGGAGCCTGGTAGCCTATAGTTCACAGGGTTGCAAAGGAGTTGGACACAACTGAATGACTAACCTTCCCCACCCCCTCCACACACACAGAGTCCGAAAACTTACCAGGCAGCTGTGGCATGAAGCAACTCCAGGGATCTAGGGGGAGCCAGCAAAATTTGGACATTCATTTTTTTTCTTTAATATATCCCAGCTCATATTCTTGGAAGCCCTCGCACCCTCTTATTGACCACAACATGTCACAAGGTAGAGATGGGACTGGGTGGGCTCCTCTAGTTTCATATAGAGCACCTCCTATGGGCAATGCTGGGTACTGCATCTCGACGTGCAAGTCAGGCAAGAACCCAACTCAAGGAGCCCTAACTCCAGAAGGGAAATTTAGCCCCATCCTTAAAAAATAAGGAGTGCTAAGTGGAGAGAGAGGGCGGGAGGGAACTTGACTCTTCAGAGTGGTCAGACTTCTTCAGGCAGGAAGGCCAAGAAGGGCTTCTTCTAGGAAGTGGCATTTGAAGGGGACCAGAGCAGATGGCTTAACTTGGGGACAAGCATGGGACAGCCAACCAGGGTGATGAGTGTGTGTGTGTTTAAACCTCCCAGCTCCATGTCTAACAGATTTCACCTAAACCAGCCTTGCTAAATCTCAAGCCCCATGAAACCCATTTCTGTTATAATCTCTCCCTCTTATCTCTTCCTTGCCTTCCTTCCCCATTCTCCTCCCTCAAAGGATGGGAAATCTTCAAAGAAAAAGATGTGCCACTGTAAGTATACGGCCCAGGAAGTGGGCCAGATAAATTATTAAAACACATAAAAAGACAGTGAGTCGTAGGGCCAGAAGCTAACAAAGGGCGAATAGCCATCCCAGGTGGATGGTGGGCTGGTGGCCTCTGGGGCACCCCTCCTCAGAGCTCTAGACAGCCTGAAGTTTCAGCATCAGGCCCACCTCTCTTGTGTCTCCCCCTAGGGCCAGGTTGGTGGGGGTGGGGATGTCACATTTCCTATAGCAGTGAAGCCCCAGGCGCCTGCCGGGCTGGGAAGGGCCAGGCTGAAGGTGGAGGGGGAGCTTTGTGTCTGGGCTGGACATTTGGGATTTACTTCCCTCAAGACTCAAAGCTGGTAACTGCAGAGTTTTAGTTCTTGCTTTTATCTCTTTTTGAACTGTAAAAAGAAATTCCCAAGGGGATGAGGGGATACTTTTTTCTCATGCAGGAAGAAAGCCATGACTGGTTAAAGGAAGTAACCAACTTTCTGAGCACTGTGAGAAAGACCTATCCAAGTTTTGCTTTGATTTAGATGCACCCTGGCACCAGTGGGGGGTGGGGGTGAGAGAGACATCCAGCATCCCTCCCCCCTCAACCAAATTCCATTTCCTTCGGAGGGGTCTGCAGGAAAGCTCCTACTGGAATTCAGACACGCAGAGCCCCCACCTCCCTCTTACTTCTGATCCCTGGCACCCTGCTTTGCTCGTTCATTCTCCTGCTGCCCAGAGGTTCTCACTTTGGCACTACTGACACTCGGGGCTGGATCAGTCTTTCAGGTGGCTGTCCTGTGCATTCTAGGATGGTTAGCAGCAATCCTAGCCTCTGCTTACCAGATGCCTTCAAACAATCCCAAATGCCCCCCAAAGTGCAAAACTGCCCTCAGCTGAGAACCACCGCTATAGCTGGTGATGCTCGCGAACTTAGCATACTATTTGCCCGTTCATTATGCTTGTTCTCAGCCTTCCTTCCAGTAGAGTGCAAGTTCCGTGAGACTGGGGATTTTTTTGTTTTGTTCACTGACGTATCTTAAGTGCCTGAAACAGTGCTTGTCACACAGCTGGCACCGAATCAGTATTTGTTTCCAGGTGGGCGAGTCTGTCTCTAACAGTGGAATGTTAAGTTTGGACAGTGTTGGGACAACACGGGCAATGTAAAAACAACATGGGCAATGGAATCAACAGGATTGGGCTCAGTTCCTAACCAGGTCACTGACTAGCTGTGTGACCTTGGGCAAGTGACTTCACCTCTCTGAGCCTAGTAGGTTTCCTCTTTTATAGAAGAAGTACGGGCCTGCATCAGACAGTGGTTGTGTAAGAGTTATACATAACTTAAGACAATGGCTGATATACAGCAGATACTGTATTCATGCGTGCTTAGTCGTTTCAGTCATTTCCAACTCTTTGTGACCCTGTGGACTGTAGCCCACCAGGCTCCTCTGTCCATGGGATTCTCCAGGCAAGAATACTGGAGTGGATTGCTGTGCCCTCCTCCAGGGGATCTTCCCGACCCAGGGATTGAACCCATGTCTCCCATGACTCCTGCACTGGCAAGTGGGTTCTTTACCACTGGTGCCACCTGGGGAGCCCCAGGTACTGTATAGAGAAATGCAATGTAAAATGAACAATAACTATTTTTTTTGGGGGGGGGTGGTCCCAGCACTCCTCAAATGGAACCAGCTTGCTGTGAACATTAATGTACTTATAAGAGGAGCCTTCATTTCTCTGCAAAAGGGGATGTAAATAGCAAATTTGAAGGATGGAAGTAAGACACTGTTGGGTGAAGGGATTTATGACTCTAGAGGGCCGCACAGTCCCCAATATCCTTTGGAGACATGTAGATGCTGCAGAATTGTGATGCCCAAACACCTGTGGCCATCGATCCCTTGCAGTATGGCTCATCTGGGTTGAGTTATGGTCTAAGTGTAAAAAATACCAGATTTTAAACAGTGCAAAACAAAGAATGTACATCTCATTATATGTTGAAATTGAAATATTTTTGATCTATTGGGTTAAATAAAATACATTAAAAGTAGTTAATGTTGCTTTTTACTTAAAAAAATGTGGCTACTAGAAAATTCGAAATTACATATGTTGCTCACATTATCTTTCTATTGGGCAGTGTCCCTCTAAGGAGTTGGCAAAAAGGACAGAATTGAGCCTCCGTTTTACAATCTGTAAAACGGAGGCTCGCACAGAGAACTCAGTCCAAGGGGCAGCGCTTTTCTTCTCTCTTAGCACAGGGTTTTCTTTTCCCACGCCCAGACTGCCCAGTACCAGGCCGAACTTAACAGGCCTCCAGTGTCCCCAGCAGAGCAGGCGTGCTCTCTGAGAACCACAAAGGTGGAGTGGAACCCCTTGATGTCGCCCTCCTCTCCGCAGAGACCTCCCCAGACAAAACAAACAAGTCCTTGGGTCTGGCGAACTGCAGCGGGGAGCGGAAACCCAGGAAGATCAAAGGCCCAGCGGTTACCCCCTTCCGGGCCGCACAGCTGGCAGCGCGCCCCGACCCCCTGGCGGGCACCCACGGGCCCGGGAGGAGAGGACAGAGCGATTAGCTGGCAACTCGCGGCTTTCGGACACTTGTAGCCGCCGCGAGCTGGCTGGGTCCACAGCTGGCCGGAGGCGCAATGGGGGCTTCTCCTGCACAACCAAATCAAAGCCTAGAGAGAGGTTCGGAGGAGAAGCGGGGCGGGCTTTGGGCGGGGAATAGCGAACATTTTCTGCCGAAGCCCGACCGTGCAAGACTTGGGAAAGGGAAACGTTGCGGGCGCTCCGAGCAGCATCTCGTCTCCGACCTCAGTTTCATCACCTGTAAATTGGAGCCGCAGAGTCCAGTCCGCTTCCAGGAAAAATCGAGCGCAGGGAACACATAGCTCCGAGAACAGCGCTGTGAGAGGAGCAGTTGTTCTACAGCGGGCAGGACCCAAGAGGGTGTCTGTCCCAATATTCCTACTGACCAGAGCTCCTCCGCCTCCCTCCACCACCCAACCCCACCTCTGGTCCCCAGTCCCGGGTCCCTCGCCCCCGGCCCGGGTCGAAGACCGAAGCCTGGAGGGGGGCGCTGTGTCCAGCCCTAAGCGCTTCTCCACGCCCCGCCCCCAGCCCGCCGGCCCCGCCCCCGCTCCGCCCCCTCGGCGGCCCGCCTCGCCTTTGATGCGCCGCGCCCGGCCAATGGGCGCGCGGGGAGGCGCGGGCCGCGGCGGCGGGCTGGGGGCTCGGCTCGCCCGGGCGTCAGTCCGGCCGCGGCAACAGCGGCAGGAGCGAGTCGCGGCGCCGCCTCGGGCTCCGCTCAGCTCCGGGGCCGCTCCAGGAGGAGGAGAGCGAGACAAGGCGCGGCGAGCCTTCAGGGCCCGCCGGCCGGGCGCATGGCTTAGGGACGCCCCCTCCAGCCGCGCCCCCAGCATGGGGAAACTTCACTCCAAGCCGGGTCAGTGTCCCCGCCCGCGCGCCGGCCCCCTGGTCCCCGCCGCCCTCGTCCCCGCGATTGCTAACTCTCTGCCTCTCCTTTCTTTCCGGCTCCCGCCGCCGCCGCCGCCGCGCGCGTTGTGCCTGCAGCCGCCGTGTGCAAGCGCAGGGAGAGCCCGGAAGGTAGGGGAGCGCCGGGCACGGACCGGGGGGAAAGGTGGGGGCTAGACGGGGAAGCACCGCGGACTGCAGCGGAATGGCCTAACCCGCGGATCTGATTACCAGGGCCGCCCCCACCCGTTACTCCAGCCACCCTCTCCTTGGAGCACACTTTGTGTCCCCCTCTCTGCCCCCGCTGCCCCCTCCCCGCTATCCAGTACTTTCTCTTCTGACCTTCAACCCCTCCCCTACGGCACCCCAATTCCGCGCTCACTGCCGCCCCGTCACCAAGAGCCTGCCTCCTCTCTTTTTGGTCGTCAGCCCCCACTCGGAGACCTTGGCTCCTGCGCCCCTTCTCCTGACCCTCAGGTCCCTCTTCCCCTCGCCCCGTGTCCGTCCCTCCTCTCCGCAGTCCTGGCCTCTGGCACTCGCTCTCCTGATCCCCAGACGTGTCCCTCTTGGCTCGCCTCTAGGTCCCTGCTCTCGGGGCTTCGCTTCGAGAACCCTCTTCTCCTAATTACCTGCGTCCCTCTCTCAGGATCGTGCGCAGCTCTTAGCACCCTCCTGGTCCCTTGCTGCCTCTGCCTCGCCCACTCTTTCTCTCCTCTCTCGGGTAACTTTCAGCCTAGGGGCCAGACTCAGGGGCTTCATGTCGTCCCCGCCCCAGGTGACAGCTTCGCTGTGAGCGCCGCCTGGGCTCGGAAAGGCATCGAGGAGTGGATCGGGAGGCAGCGCTGCCCGGGTGGCAGCTCGGGACCCCGACAGCTGCGGGCGGCGGGCACCGTTGGCAGAGGAACTCGGGTACGATCCCCACTTACCTCCCTTTCAACCTCAGAGATGGGTCTCCATACACGCCCCCCCAGCCAACTTTTAGCACCTCTTGGCACAACTTATAAGCCCAGAAATCCCTTAGGTGCCCCTGCCCCACCAACATGACCCTGCACACCCCCTGCCTCGGGGAACCTTACTGGTGACACAGATGGAGGGGCCAGTTGGGGAGCAGAGGGCTGCCTGGGGGGAAATGTCCTAGGTGAGGTGGGCCAGTTGATGGGGAACTTGTCTGTGCTGGAGGGATTCGGGACTTGCTCTGATTTCTTTCTTGTTTCTGTGGCCAGCATTCAAAGGTGGATTTGGAGTTGCGCTAGGGAAGAGGGAAGGTTGTTGGGGGAGTCTGGGTGAAAGGCAGGACTGTGCTACCCTCCAAATGTGTTCCAAGTGTCTATGGCATTCATCAGTGCCAACTGCCTTGGAGTCCCAGTAGAGCAGCCAGTGATCTGGGTGGGGGCAGAACTTGGGGGTTACTGAGATCTGGGAGACCCCTTGGCTTGGTGCACAAGGAGAGAGAGGGCCTCATTGTGCTCTAGTCTGGCCCACCCCCAGCCTTCACCCAGTGAGTCCCTGTGGCTGGATTTGTTCCTAGGGGAGTAGTAGGTGTGACAAGGGAGTGAGTGAGTCCAGCCGCAGCTCCTGGCCTGGGACTGGTGTTCACAGATGTCCTATGGGCTCTGGAACTCTGCACAGGGCTTTCAGATGGTCTGCGTGGAACTCGAGCAAGCCAAGGATCAAAGGATGAATCAACTTTTTGATGTGACATTTAATTTTTTTTCTTAAACTTAGAGGGGAACAGACTGAGTTTCAGGTCTGGTTAGTCCTTTGGTCTTGTTCATAGGCTGGGGAGGGGCCAGTGGAGTTTTCAGATGTGTGTGTGTATGTGTGTATGTCTGTGTGTTAGGGTGGTGGGATCTGGACTGAGTATAGTCAGTTGCAGGAGGTGACCCTGTGGATAGGTGACTCTTGTGCATGTAAGAAATAACCTCTGTATCTAGAGGAAGCTCCCATCTCCTCCTACACTGTCACTGCTGAGCAGGGGGCCTTCTCCTCTCCATTTCTTTTCATCTGCTGGCTAGGTTAGAATTGAAGCTACTGTCCCCTAGTAAAGGCCAGCGCTGGGTCGGGGGAGGGGGCTCTGCAGTTAGGGCCCTTTAAAAACAGAAGTACAAACTTCCCTTTCTTCCCCCCACCATTTCCAGTTTTTGATCTCCTTATTTCTTTAAAGCCCAGCGAAAATGATCCCATTTAGCCATATGAACAAATGCATTTTGCAGCTCAAGACAGAGGCCAACTGAGTGGATTTCCATTAATCAAGTTTTGGGTTTTTTCAGCTTGTTTATTTTTACAAAGTATTCCTGCAGAATGACATTTATTTGCAGTCCTTTTTTTTTTTTTTCTTTCCTAAACTGCCAGGCAGCTTGCTCCATGCTTTAGGGGAAACTTGAAATACAGCGAGGGCTTACTTCAATTGACTTTTATCTTCAAAGCCATAACAAATGTTACCCGCATGTTTTTGGTGGGTCTCCTTGGCATCCAATCCTGGAGGATGGGAGGGAGGAGGAAGGAAAGAGAGGAAAACAAAAGTCTGTCGTTTTTAATTAAATAGTAGTGTTCCCAGCAAGAGGGATGTGAGCCAGTAAAAGTTGCCATTGGGGAAAATGGGGGAGGGGGAAGAGGGGGCCCCAGCTTAAGTCTGTGGCTTTGGTGAAGTCACGGGAATTTTGTTGCCTGGTTTCTTCCCCCAGCTGAGGACAGCATGGGATGGGGCCTGCCCCCTGCTTTCCCAGCCCCCTCTCGCAGAGAAATGCTGAGGGGTCATTAGTGTTTGTTCAAAGCACTTTTGAAGATGTGAGCCCGAGAGCCATCAGTGTGACATATGCTGGGTGGTGGAGGGTGGGCCCTGCCATCCAGGATATTCAGAAGAGAGAAACTCTGCCTCCTTGGGAGTCATGCTTGGTGACTGGGACCCGGACGCCTGGTTTCCCCCCACTGCTGGCCTCATTCCTGAGCCTGCAGAGGTGGAGTTGGCCGAGGGAGAAGCCAGGGTGAGCCCAAGGTGTGGGGCTGTCCTGTGGGTGCCTGCGAGGTGATTTCAAGTAGTACTTAGAGGAATAGTTTTTATCTTAACAGTTACATTTTTTTTTCCCTTTTTACCAGAAAAAAGAAATAGCTGGAACATCAAACCCTTGATTTCATGGATATTATTGCTTAGGATGAAGCTAAGTTGAAACAGATAGTCTGAAGTCAGTTCTGAGAAAGATGTTAAGTACAACTGGTCAAAACTGTGACTGAGAAAGAATGCCCCCAGTTTAACTTTGAGATATTAAATGGGATCACAGTAGGCAACCCCCGGTCTGTTTAGTTTCCATGAGTTCTAGGGGCACGGAAAGGGTGGCTCTAGGTTCTTCCATTATCTCATCAGGATGTAGGAGGGTGTGGGCTCCAAAGTGTGCTTCCAAGCGCTGGCAGAGCTTCACCCCCACCCCCCACCCCAGACCTGTCCCTGTCCTGGGAATGGCTTCTATCTCTACTCCATCACCCAGCCTTTCACCAAGGCAGCTGGGGACACATTCCTGGCTCGTCCAACCAGCAGTATTATTATTGCAAAGATAACTACTATTTATTAAGCACCCATGTGTGTCAAGCATTTTGCTTACGTTATCTTAATCCTCCTCATAACCCTGTAAAATTGCCAGCCAGCTGGTGTAGACTCTGGTTTTCTTCCTTTCTGGAGTACTTACTAGTACTTTCCCGCACCAGAGCATCTGCCTGGAGGGGGTCGCACTTACTCATCCCTAAGAGGTGGCACGCTGGCCAGCTGCCGAGCACTTTGGGGTGAGGCAGGCAGAAGCGTGAGGGGCCCCTGCTTGCCCTCTTCCTCCCTGAGGGGGTCTGAGTAGCTTAATAAGTGTTTAAGGTGGGTCTTAGTTTCATGCAAGATCTTGGGATGTGAGAGGGTGACCTCATCAGCAATTAACCCATGCCTACCCTTCCAAAAAATAAATAAATAAATGAGGTCAGTCTCGGCCACAATAGCTTGTCACCTTGTATAAACCATTTTACCTTTGTCTACCTTAAGGAGCTCATCTGCAAAATGGGTGTAATAACCTGCTCATCCCTGGCAGAGTTTTGGCAGGTAACTCTTCATAAAGCGTAGAACCTGGGGAAAGCCAGGCAGGTTCCTGAGGCCCTGGGAAGGTGGAGATGGGGGCCCAGATTATGAAACGAGAGGCTTCCTTCCCCCATACTTTATAGCCTCATTTGGAGGGACACAGGTTAAGACATCTGCCCTTTCAGTGGTACATGATGAGCTTCAAGGGAATATGAGCTCAGAGGAGAAAAATAAGGAGACATGCAAGCTGTATGAGTTCTACAGAAGATGAATGATACATGAACAATTTGTATGCCAGGCAACTGTGTGCTAGATAATTAGACATTGAAGTAAGCATAATAATCTCAGAGATAAAGGATATTAGAAGCATGAAGCAGCAACAGGCATTGACAAAAGGAAAGCAATTGGAAATGTTGGATCTGGAAGATATAATGGGTAAAATTAACAAGTTTAGTAGATGGACGGAGTAAATGGACACAGATATTGATAGGAGACCACTTGGAGAAGCAGAATCTGCGTGTCTGTGAACACTCCTGTAGCATGCACGTGCGTGTGCATATATGCACGTTGACCTCCGCATTTAAGACCATCCCCTCCCCCAACCCCCAGTTTGGCCCTTTTGTTCTTTTATGGCAAAGTCGCCTGAAGAAAACAGGCTGAGCACTTTGGTGCAGGCAAGCCTGCCTCTGGATCAAAGGTGGCTGCCAGGCGGTTTGGTAATTTGATTAGGGGCACCTTGTGCATTTTGATATTTGGGGGAGATTGGGACGGTGCAGGCATGGTGGGAGCCTGCGGGGACGTATCGGGCTGGGTGATGAGATTGGAGGCTGGCCCAGCTGCTGCCTGAGTGCTGGATTCCAGGGGAATTACCCTTGAATGATACCAGTTGGCACAATTAAAAGGCCCCATGTCTTCACCATATGGAAAGTGTTAGGCCTCCTTACGTGGTTTCAAAGCTATGTGCCGGGAGGTGGACTTGACATTTGAGGTAGAGCATAAATTAAATATTTGGTGTTTCACAATTAAAAGATGATTTGCTTTGAGGCTAGAGGAGGCGTTTGGGCTTCCACTCACTGGTTTCTTTGAGTTCTCCACAGAGAGTGCCCTCTGCCTGTGGCACCCAGGCCAGCTTCATAGCCCCACCTGGCAGCTTTCTGGACCCGTGGGGGATGGGGAGGAGAGCAGGGGCAAGCTGGGGCTGGGCAGAGTGCCAGCTTCTGGTTTCCGGTAGATCTGGGTCCCTCAGAATGGTGGAAAGTGGGCAAGGTGTCATTCTGGATACATTAATGCGTCTCTGTGACGGGGTCTCTGGTAGAGGCTTCGAGGAGTGTCTTATCCTCCCTACAAACCTTTTTGTCCTTGAGAAGGACTCTGGTTCCCCAAATCAGGCTGTTATGTGTGTGCTTTCCCTCAAATTCAGAAATAAACCCTCTACATTCACACCTTGTGCAGACTGTCGTAAACTCAGTGGGAAGCTAAACCAGGAGACAACCGCATATGTCCCACAAACTTCTAGACTTGGGGAATGTTTAATCCCCTCGCCCCGTGGGAGTGTCAGAGTGAGGCGATAATGCGGGTGATGACTGGACAGAGCATATTCCTCCTCATACCAGGAAGCTTGGGCACTGGGCTCAGGGGTCAGACTGTTCCTCTGAAGCCTTAAAGCAACAAGGCTGAGCGGTCAGCAAAGGGAGAATCACCTCCTGAGGAATCTGTCTTCCTTGTGGCAGTCCCGGGGCATGTGGTGGGCTCTCATGATAAATTTGCTCAGTGAATGAATGAAGAATGAATGGAGATGGATTAGGTCACCATCACTGCCTCTTCCTCCTCCGGCCAGGTAAAGCTGGAAGCAGGAATAAACGACAGGCTGTAATTCGGCCTTTTCTCCCAGACTCTCAGCTGTTCATTCACTATGGTCAATAATGGATTGTTACTAATTATGAATTCCCTAGCCAAGACAGGCATTGAGGCTACAGTGGCAGATCACAGAGACGTGGCGCCTGTCCTCCTGTGGCTCCCAGTCTAATAAAGGAGATGAAGAATAAGCGTGTGCGCAGTGCACTGGCAGACAGTGACACTCGTGAGAGGCTGGGCCAGTGAGGAAGGAAGTGTGGAAAGAGGGGATGGGTTTGTGCAGCAGGAGCTCGGGGAGGCCCCAGCACATTAGTGTCCGTGGTTGGGTTGAGCCCTCGAGAAGGGGCTGTGGGCTCCAACTGGCTGTGGGTCTTGTGGGGTCTGAAACTCTCTGGTGCTCGTTCTTGCTACAAATTTTAGATTTTACAAATCCCCCCACAGTTTAGTGGTTCTTGGCACATGTGAGCTCCCTGTCCCTCTGGACAGGTGGGTGGGGTGGAGCCGGCCTGGCAGCCAGCCTGCTGGTCCAGACACTGGCACGCTCTGTAGAGCGTGCAGTGTCATGCCCAGGGACTGGGGGACATTGCCCCAGCTGTTTGGGTGAGGGGTGGCCCCTGCTGCCCTCTGTGGGAGGAAGGTCAGAAGCCCAGCTGTGGGTGGGATGTGGTGCCTGAGCCATGGGATTGGCAGAGGGAGGCATCCCAAGGGCCAAGGGGTGTAGTGACATGCCAATCCCAGGGGAGCCTGTCCTACCCCAGAATTGCTGTGAGCCTGTGCTGGAGGGAAGAGGGTCTCCTGCCTCAGTTTACCAGATGTGTCTGAGGAAGAGGAGTGCATTGTGACCCTCTGGGCAAGCAAGGGGCAGGAGCCCATAAGGAGATCTGTGGGCCCCGGGGAGTCAGGGACCCCCCGACCCTCCTTATGGGCTTCCTAGGTGGCCCTGGTGGTAAAGAACACCTGCCTGCCAATGCAGGAGGTTTAAAAGACACAGTTTTGCTCCCTGGGTCGGGAGGATCCCCTGGAGGAGGGCATGGCAGCCCACTCCAGTACTCTTGCCTGGAGAATCAATCCCATGGATAGAGGAGCCTGGCGGGCTACAGTCCATGGCGTCACAAAGAGTCAGACACGACTGAAGCGACTTAGCACACACACATACACAATCCTCTTTGCTCGAGGGTTCTTGCAACCTCACTCACTGTGACTGAAGGTTCACAACTTTGGAATTTTTAGGTCACTTGTTGGATTCCAAAGCAGGCATTTCAGGCTGCCTCCCTGACTTCCCGCTCTCTTTTCTACTCACACATGTTCTTTTTGTGGCTCTTGTCTCTCACAGACATTCTTTTTCTTCCTCTCACTCTCTCTCCTCCTCCTTTCCCCTCGCTTCCCCCACTCCCCAAGGAAGGAAAAAATTCAGACTCTCACAAACAAAATATCTGCCATTCCATCCAAGGGAGAACTGAGGCAGGAGCCCAGAATATCCTGGAAGAAACGCCAGAGAGAGCTGAAGGCCTTGGTTGTTTAATCTGGAAGGCAGTCTTTGATGTCACCGTGCTCCGTTTATCCTGGGAAGCTGCCTGCTTCTTTATGGCTCACTTCAGACTCTGCACATGAAGAATGGCTGAGTTCCTTCAGGAGCTGGAGGAAAAGGCTGATCACTCCCCAAAGGGCAGGTTTGGTGATGCTGCCGCTGCTGCCAAGCCCAGGTGGGGTGGAGAACCTTTTCTAAACAAGCATTTACAGAGACATAAGTAATTCTTTAATAACTGCCCAGGAAAGCAGAGGGGGCTGTTTATCCATGTGGTACTTGTCACAGGGCTTTGCGAGGGAGGCCTCAGGTCCCTCTGCTGAAGTCATCTTTCTCCCCAGCAAGACAGCATGAGGAGCTCTTACCAGGGGACTCTGCCCACCGGGGTGTGTCCTGGATGTGTGTTTGCTTTGAGGGCTCCAAGAATTGCTCTGGGCTTCACTTTCCTTACTTATTGAGCTACGTGGGCTGTGGCCTATGTGTGGCTGACACCTTTCAGAGGAACCCAGGGTAATGGGTGGGCTTCACAGTGGTGTGTGGCATCAGCTGAAGCATCCTTCTCTTCTCTGGGCCTCAAATCTTCTAGCTGAGAAGTAGGATAAAATTTATTACATTTATTGCAATTTGGAAACTTTGTATTGAATGCCTTCTATTCAAGTCATTTATGCATCTGTGCAACAGAAATTCAGTACTTACTTTATGCCAGGTATACATCTGCCCTGTCAGTAGGCATGGTCCTTGTTTTCATGGACCTTACATTCTAGTCGGAAAAGAAAAGGGTTTTTAAAAACAAATTACACAATCTAAGTCATGATTTATGCCTCAAAGGAAAGGTTCTGGGTGCTTTGAGAACACTTAATGGGAATCAGACCTAATCTGGGTGGCTGTTCATTCCACAGATTTTTGAGTGTGGTTAGGATGTTGTGGAAATTATGAGGAATAGAACATACTTCCTGCCTCACAGAACTTAGAGTTTAGTGAAACTGAACTTTCATCTTTGAAAGTTTTTCTTATCCATTTTTCTTATCCATTTTTCTTATCTTATTGCATTGGTTAGAATATCCTTGACTGATTCATAACTATTAAGTATGATCTTCATTGTTTAATTAATTAAGAACGCTTTCTTTATCTCCTGACTTGCTAAGATTTTTTAAACCAGGAATAATTATTGAATTTTATCAAATGCTGTTGGAGTATTGATGGAGCTGATGATTCTTTGCTAATATAATGTGTGATTTATATGAATGATTTACATTGCCAGATTTCCTAGAGTTTAAGTTTCTTTGCATTCCTAAACTAAATCCTTCTTTCCCGTGCTAGACTGCTGCTTTAAAATATTATTATATTTGATTTGCTAGGCTTCCCAGGTGGTGCTAGTGGTAAAGAACCCACCTGCCAACGCAGGAGACATAAGAGATGTGGATTTGATCCCTGGGTCAGGAAGATCCCCTGGAGGAGGGCATGGCAACCCACTCCAGTATTCCTGCCTGGAGAATCTCATGGACAGAGGAGCCTGGCAGTCCAGAGGGTCACAAGGAATCAGACACAACTGAAGCAACTTAGCACATATTTGATTTGCTAATACTTTACTTTGCATTAATATTCATGTTTGATTGGCTCATGTTTGAAAAGTTATCTCCTGCATAATGACAATATTTAGGGAATGTTAGAGAATGTTCTGGGCATTCTCTGAAAGTCTGAAAGACTTTCTTTAGACACTTGTAAAGTCCAGAGCAGAGAGTGTGAACTGGTCCAGGGTCACAGGTGGTCTCAGAGGAGCTGTGATTTAAGCCCAGAGTTGCATCGGGAGAGGGGTAGTGCTGAGCGAGGCAAGGGGAGAGAACATGCAACGGCCACATGAGGGTCTGCTGGACTGACCCACCACATGGGAGAACGCCCTGTAGTGAAGTGGGCCGTTTGAGATACTGATCGAAGTTCAGCTGGCTGAAGAGGGGTCATGGCCTGGGCCTGGGGGCCTTCTTAGCCATGCTGTGGAGGTTGGTCTTTGTCCAGAGGAGAGACAAGTGTGTGAGGGGCCAGCAGGACAGAGGTAAGCCCTTTGATCTAGGGGAAGAAGGAATGTGGGGAAGGATGGGCTCTCCCTTGTAAAAATACTTCAGAGGATAAAGAGGAATCAAGTGACTAATTCTATGGGCTGAGGGAGAGATTTTGGAAGGTCTGCCTCGATCCAGGCACAGCGCTTAGTTCTCAAGGGCCGCCCAGGGGACTCTTGAGGGGGCCACAGGTGGGTGAAGGACCGGGAGGAGTAGAATAGAACAGGTGGTGTCGGGGGTGGTGCCAGAGTGAGGACTCTGTGGCCCAGTGTCCTGGGTTCAGATCCTGCTGCGCCGTTTTCTGCCTGTGGGAACTTGGGCACAGTGTCAAACCTCTGTCAGCCAGAGATCTAGCGGGAAACAGAGCCGCCCTGGAGAGTCTAAGTGAAATTAGCTTCCAGAGGTATGGGCAGCATTCAGGAGCCTTCATGGGGTCTAGAGGTACCCAGTGTCTGGTGGGTCCCTGGCAATAGGAGGAAGCTGTTACCGCCCCCCAAGGGCAGAAAGGGCCAGGGAGGATGTGTTGGATGTTTTGGATTGGATCCATGTAGGAGTCACAGCTGAGGATGGGTGGAGACCAGGCAGAAGCTATAAAGATGGAGGATTAACTGCAGTCAGAGATACGGTACAGAAGTAGTGAGGAGGTGCAGAAGAAGCACGCCACCCCCATCTCCTAGCATCCTCCAGTTTCTTGCCGGGGCCTCCCGTTGGCAGCTGAATTCAGAAGTCAGAGACTGGGAAGCCCTGGTGAATGGGTGCACAAGGTGGTCTTCCTGAGGGCGCAGAGCAGCACAGGATGGGGGGGCAGCGTGGGGGATGGGGGGGCAGGTAATGGATGAGGGTGGGAATGAAATAGACTAATCAACTCTGTGCTTGTGCTTCCTCGTCTGTACAGTGAGGATGATGACAGTGTCTGCTTCACAGGGCAGCTGTGAGGACTCAGACTGTAAAATGGTTGTAATATGGGACGGATGGTAACTGTGTAAGTTCGCTCTTACTGTTACAAAACCAGGAAGAGACACAGGGTTATAGAGATTGGAGGAGGTGTTTTTGAAAGACACGGCATGTCAATACAGCTCTAAGGATGGTAAGGCCGAGACCAGGGGTCAGAATCTAAAGGACCTGCAGGGACCAGAGGAGTCATATTCACCAACTCGTCAGGCTGGCTGGGAGACAGCCGGGAGATGGGGAGGGCTTGGATGCCCTGGGGAGTACATGTGCCGTGTCCAGGGAGCAGCGCCCCTCAGCCTCAGCCAGCTGTTGTCATGTGGAAATGTGGCCTGGTGTTGCCACATCTTTTGATCATTAAGAGAATCCAGCCGTCTGGAGTTTTATGTGAGATTTTTCTAATTTAAAAAATTATCGTCAACTACATAAAAATTTTCAAAAACACTCTTTTGGGTGGACCCAGACAGCTGGATATGGCCTGGCTTGTGACTATTGATTTAAACCTACAAGATTTTGGTGGGGTATGACTGTGTGAGGGATAATAGCGCATACAAATGGATATTAAAATGCCTCATACTGTACATGCGTTCTTTACATTATTATTCCCCTGTATACAGCTGAGAAGACAGGCTCAGCAAGTTAACCTCCTGAGCCCAGCCAGGGAGGGTGGATTCAGGCTGCCTCCAAGGTGGAGGGTACAGCCCAAGCCAAGGCTGGGAGCTGGGGAGTCATGGATAGTATGTTCCAGTTGGTAGAGAGAAGGATGGGAGGGCAGGTGGGGTAAGGACAGTGTAGATGTCTTTTGTGCCCCCTTTTATACCAATGCCCAGAGTGTGCCCATAGTAGGTGTCAGGAGTATGTTTAGAACTTTGAGAATCAGACTTCCCAACTCTCCCAGCCGGGTGGCCCTGGGTTACCTGATAGCTTACCGCAGATCCTCAGCTTTCACATCTGTGGCGGTCATAATTTCCTACCTTGTGGAGTCATTCAGAGAGTGAAATGCGTTCACTCTGGTAAATCAGGGAGGGCAAAGCAGATGTCGCCCCTCCTCTTGCAGCTGTCTGGTGTGGTTAGTGGATGCTCACCCAAATGTGCACCGCATGTGATGAGGGGAAAGAACAGGGCGTGGTAAGAGAGAATGAGGAGGGGTTCTCCTTTGGTTTAGGGAACTAAGTTGTTGAGTCCCAAAAGGGTAAATAGCCAGGTGACTAAAGGTTTGGTAAAAACAGCTCAGACAAAGGGTTTGGGAAGTGCAAAGGCCACAAGGCGTGATTGCCGAGTAGGGAGTCTTTAACCCACTTCTGGTGTCTGGCTTAGGAAAGTCCAGTCCCTGAGATGTTCAAGTAGAAATGCAAGGTCCAGTGCAGGGGTGGGTGGCTCTTGGGGGTTGCGGGGGGTGGGGGATGCTATGTGTTGCAACTTATTTTGAGCCCTTGTCCACCTGCTGCAAATCTTCTACAGTTTTATATATTTTTTATTCATGTCTGATCCCTCCTGATTCTCTTCCTTCTAGCTGAGTGCGAGATAGGGGAGAACCTCGGGTCTCACAAAAGCCTGGAGCTGATTGGCTGGTCTGCCATGTGCTGCCCAAGCCCCCAGCCTTGAGCTTGAGGACAGAGCTGGGGCCCTGGAGAGGGTGGCGCAGAGCCTAAATGGTGCCTGTCAGCAGGATGGGCCTGGCCACCCTCAGGCCACAACTGAGGCTGGGGAAGACCCGAGCCTCCCAAATGTGTCTCTTACTCCAGTAGCCTGCACAGGCTGGGGGTGGGAGGGCTCTCACGCAGGCTTTGACTCATGGCAGCTCCACCTGAGTAGGCTTGAGGGTGCTACTTTGGGGTACCTTGTTACAGGGCAGCTTTTGACCCTGACCTTGTTTTAGCCTTCTTTCCCCCAGGGATCTAGATAGACTTCAAAAGCAAATGATGATGTCAGAGAACTACTACAAACCAGGGAGGAAGTTGCCTTCTAAGTGGGTGCTGGGAGCACTTTTCTTGCTCCCCTGTCCTGGAGATCTCCAGGAACCCACTGCCCCAGTCAGTCTTGGGTACATGCCTCCTTACTTGGGGTTCTGTGGCTGCAGCTTCAGTGTGGTTGTTAAGTGCCTGCTGTATGCTGAGCCCTGTGCTGAGCCATGGGTGCAGCATTGAGCATCTGCTGTATGCCAGGCCCTGGGCTAAGAGTGGTCACTACGACTCCGTTCTCCCAGCCCCACTATGAGGCAGGTACTACCATTATCCCATTTTACTGCTGGGGAAACTGAGATTTTAAGGAAATCTGCCTTCTTGCCCAAAGTCACTTGACTTGGAAGTGGAATCTTGCTCTAGCAGGATTCAAATTCAGAGCAGTCTGATTTGAGAGCTGTCTTAACTCATTATAGGTGAGTTTTTTTTTTCTTCTTAAACTGTGTCTTATAAGCCCATTCATGGCTCTTGAAATCTATGTAGTGACCGGTATTAAAAAAAATGAAATAGACAAAAACAAAAATAAGAGAGAACATCCTGTGTAGTAATAGTAAATGTTGCTTTGTGTTACTTTCTGTTTAGTTGCTAGTCATGGACAGGCATGTCTATAGACGACAGATAGATATGGATATACAGACATGGATGTCCATACCAATAAATAGATACATAGATCTAGATACGTCTATAAAAAGAAAGAAAGTGAAGTCATTCAGTCGTGTCTGACTCTTTGTGACCCCATGAACCAGGCTCCTCTGTCCATGGAATTTTACAGGCAAGAGAAGTGGAGTGGGTTGCCATTTCCTTCTCCAGGGAATCTTCCCAACCCAGGGATTGAACCTGGGTCTCCCACACTGCAGGCAGATGCTTTACCAACTGAGCCATCAGGGAAGCCCAGATATGTCTCTATCTAAATGCATATCTATACCCAAACCCATATATACTGAGGCCCATTATAAAGCATAATTCTTATTGTGGGTCACCATAAGTGTTAGAAAACACTGGTGTTTGGTCACTGGTCTAGACTCTGAGTTTGAATGCCTGGTTTCGGGACCTAGCCCTGCTTCTCACTGGCTGTGTGACCTTGAGCAAGTTCCCTAACCTCTCTGAGCCTAAGTTTTCTTTCTTGACGTCAGGGCTTCTTGGTTTGTTGACAGTTTGGTCAGAACAGATTTCCCAGGATTTCCATGGTTGCTGTCTTGTACAACCACTCCCTTTGCTTAGGGCACGAAGAGGGCCCTTGGGGGGTCCCATGTCCTCTGACCTTAGAAACCAGCCTCTGAGCATGACAAGCAGCAGCTGCATCCTGCAAACTCAATCCTTCTGGACAGAAAACTGTTTGGGGAATCCTGAGCCCAGCTTAGCCATTAGGTGTCTGCTGTGACCTCTCCTGGCCTTTACTTCCTCCTCTCAGAATGTAATAAAGAAAAGATGGATGTCTAGGTTATGTTTTGTTGTGTAACAAATTAGTCCAAAACTTAGTGCCTTAGTCATTTTGTGATCTGCTTAAGATTATGCGGTTTGAGCAGGGCTGGGCAGGGACACCTGGCCTCCAGCTCCCTGTGGCCTAGTTGGGTTGGCTCCAACAGCGAGGGGCCAGCTGCCACAGGCCCACTTGCCTCATGCCTGGGGCTTCGGTTCTCTTTCAGGTGGCCTCACCGCAGGGTTGGCTTGGGCTTCCTCATAGCATGGCAGTCTCAGGGCAGTCAGACTTCTCATATGATGGCCAAGTTCCTACAAGTGCAAAAGCGGAGACTGCCAGGCCTTTTAAGGATTTAGACCTAGAATTGGCAGTGTCACATTCTCTTTGTTAAAGCTAGTCACAGGTTCAGCCCAGGTTCAGGGGAAGGGACTACACAGGGGCATAAATACTGGGAGATGTGATAGAATGAAAGAAAAGTACAAGTGAAAGTGTAGTCACTCAGTTGTGTCTGACTCTTTGCAACCCCAAGGACTGTAGCCCACTGGGCTCCCCTGTCCATGGGATTCTCCAGGCAAGAATACTGCAGTGGGTTGCTATTTCCTTCTACAGAGGAATCTCCCTGACCCAAGGATCCTACCCGGGTCTCCAGCATTGCAGGAAGGTTCTTTACCATCTGAGCCACCAGGGAATCTCCAGCTGTGATAGGTTGGGGGCCATCAGAGTATTTTACCAGGAGGGAGGATGTGGTCTCCTGGAGAGGAACTGCTGACAGCCTGAGTAAGAAAAGGTGCCCATTGGACTTTGGGTCCTGGTGCTCCCAGTCCGGTTTGGCAGGAGCTGTCTTGGTGGAATGATAGCGCAGGTGAGATTGGCATGGGTCCTGAAGGGACTGAGGAACACGTGCACGGGAGCAGAAGCACGTACGTGTGAGAACATCCATGGCTACGTTATTTGAAAGAAGGAACACTTATAGTAACTCAAATATCCATCACAGAAGATAGGCCAGTAGACAGTGGTGTAGCCCTTCCATTTCAGGATCTCTCTGCAACTGGTAAAACCAGGTTGAATGAGGGCTACATGCTGATAGAAAGGAGGCCCTGAGATGCTGTTGAATGAGCAAAGCGGGAACAAAACATCAGCATAAAGTGGCCCTGTTTTTTGCAGTATACAAAAGTCTGTTCAGGCCTGTGTCTGTACGTATTTGCTGATGTACATGGAAAGATCTGGA
Organism: Ovis canadensis; assembly: GCF_042477335.2. Taxonomy (NCBI): domain Eukaryota; kingdom Metazoa; phylum Chordata; class Mammalia; order Artiodactyla; family Bovidae; genus Ovis; species Ovis canadensis. The sequence continues at coordinate 32,141,124 of NC_091258.1, forward strand.
ATAATACACTGTCAAACTCTGTTTCCCTGAGGCGTGCAGTGGTGGGAGATGGTGAGGAGAGAAGGAATTCAGTTTTCACATTATACATTTTTACGTTGTTGACTTTTTTCCCCCAGTGAGGAAGTACCACTTTGTATTCTTCAAAGAGCCAATACATTTAGGAGAAATGAGAAAATAGCACACATAGACAGCTCTAGGGATATGCTTTTCTAGAAGAGATGGAGAGAGATGCCAGTAGCTGGAAGGGGTTGTGGGGTTGGGATGGACTCAGGGTAGTGCCCTTAGGGGTCCCTCCCCAACCAAGCCCTCTATTTCTTTTCTGGCAAAGCCAGAGTCTTCAAAATTCACAAGGGCAGAAGCTTCAGGGGGGTGGTTTGTGGCTAAGTAGGTGTGAACTTTCTCTGTGTGGATGAGTCAGGACCCTTTGAGTTTTAAGCCTATCTTAGCTGTTTCCTACAGAGGCTTCTTATTGACCTCTGTAATGGGGAATGGAGAGGTCGGGAGGGTGAATTGAGTTCACTCAATTGTGTCCGACTCTTTGTGACCCCATGGACTGTGGCCCATCCAAGTCCTCTGTCCATGGGATTCTCCAGGCAAGAGTACTGGAGTGGGTTGCCATGCGCTCGTCCAGGGGATCTTCCTGATCCAGGGATCAAACCCAGTTCTCTCACATTGCAGGCAGATTCTTTACCATCTGAGCCACTAGGGAAATCCAAATTCAGGAAAGCTGGGTCCTAGAGCTCCATCCAGCTGTCCCAGGGTGGCAGCTTCTGCTCTCAGCTCTGGTTTCTTTTGGGTCAGCTTCTTTCTTGGGCTGACTCTCCCTCAGGTGGTGGAAATTTGGCTCCTAGCAGTCTGGGCTTCCATCTCCAAGTAGAAGATAGTTTCGACCAAAGTTTAGGCTGGGATCCTGTAGTTGTGACTTGATCCCATGGCCATCCCAGAACGAAACCCTCTGCTTCTGCCAGTTCTGGGTCACATGGCCACCCTGGAGTTGGGGCTGGGATCAGAGCCCCCTCCCCACAAACCGCAAGGTCTGGGATGGTGGGGGTGGGTGGTTCCCTAAAGGAAAACCACCTGTGAGAAGAAGACTGCAGAATGCGCAGTGGGTGGATGGAACCAACATCTGTGCTGCATGTAAAACACACTGACCGCAGCTCCAGCCAGCAGCTGGCAGGCGTGGGTGGGGATGAGGCAGCCTGACAATTAGCTAGCTATCTGGGGAGGACCATTGCTTGCCATTGGCTCTTGGAAGAGCATAAGTGGTTTGCCATGCAAATCTAGAAGGGGGGCTCCTTCATGCAGTCCCCATGAGTCATAGCTTTCCTTTCAAGCTCCTAGCCTCTCTGTGATGAGCATGGTTCAGTTCAGTTCAGTTCGGTCGCTCAGTCGTGTCCGACTCTTTGCAACCCCATGAATTGCAGCATGCCAGGCCTCCCTGTCCATCACCAACTCCCGGAGTTCACCCAAACCCACGTCCATTGAGTCGGTGCTGCCATCCAGCCATCTCATCCTCTGTCGTCCCCTTCTCCTTCTGCCTCCAATCCCTCTCAGCATCAGAGTCTTTTCCAATGAGTCAACTCTTCACATGAGGTGGCCAAAGTACTGGAGTTTCAGCTTTAGCATCAGTCCTTCCAAAGAACACCCAGGACTGATCTCCTTTAGAATGGACTGGTTGGATCTCCTTGCAGTCCAAGGGACTCTCAAGAGTCTTCTCCAACACCACACTTCAAAAGCATCAATTCTGCGGCACTCAGCTTTCATCACAGTCCAACTCTCACATCCATACATGACATAATTAGGTGATCCTTAACCCTCAGGGGGTAGGTAATAAGATGCTTCTGGGAATCTGCTATATCAGATGGTGTCTTTCTCCTTAAATAAGTGCTCTTACACCTTGACCCCTAATTTCAGGGCACCTGTAGCCCCCAGGTTAAGAACTGCTGCCTGAGTTTGTATGAATATTTTAAAAACCTCATCATTTAACTTTTTTTTTTTCTTATATGGGTCTTCTCTACTCCAGGGGGGGCACACAGCTTTGGACCTGGACTTCCGATCTGGGTTTGTACTGAACTGTATTCACTTTGGGTTTTAATTTCCTTAGGGAAAAAGCACTCATCTCTTGGAGTCATTTCAAGGATTAAACGAAATAATGCATGTTGCGATTTAAGGTTTAGCATGCAGTCAGCACTCAGTAAACATACTCAGTAGTCCTATAAGACCTCTCTGGAGCTGCTGATTCCCAGTGAACCCAAGCCATCTCTCTGGGACCCAAGGCAGCATCTGGAAGGGGCTTGGTTGCTATTTGATGGATGAAGAGGTTCAGAGAGAACATCTTTGTTCACTCAAGAGTTCCCTGGAGTGATTCTTTTCCATTTCCAGATGGGCAGACTAAGGCCAAGGAGATTTCAGTGACTTATCCAGCCGTCTTGGGGTGAGTGTGAGTTAGCTGTGAGCGGTTTTCCATTCTGATCTTAGGACACCTCTCACTCATTTTATAAACTGTGCCTCCTGCGTGGCCATGGTCAGGCCATGGACAGGTGACAGCTCACCTGTGCATGATGTCTGCTTGGTGGAGGTCCCCGATCTCAGCAGAGTCCTTTCTGGCCCCCGAGCCCCAGCCAGTGGTTCCGCTGCCCACCTGGCTGGACACTAGGTCTCAGGTGGTAGGTATTGTTCTGCAGAAATGCAAACTGGTGCTTTGCTTTGAGAGTATTAAGACACAAAACCCCTGTGGTTAACAGCAAATTAATCACAGGGTTAAGGAGGAAATTTCTGGGGAGACATGACTTCATGAGCTTGTCATAAAGTCTGTCCCTGCCATGTTTCACTCTCCAAGGTTTTTGACTTTCAGAAAAGGAACTGCAGATAGAGTTACCAAGTTTTACAGAAATATTTTTACTGGGCAGAAGATTGCTTTATGGTGAGAGCCAGTTATTTCAGGAGACAAGCAAAGAGCCCTTTATTCTCACGTTCTGTGGGAGGAAAATATTATGCTAGGAAGCCCGCTTCTTGGATGGGCCATTTGAGAGGCTGGGCTACATTTCTGGAGCTGGGAGTAGGTGATATGAGATGACGCAGGAGCCTAGGGGGCGAGGGGCTCCTGGGCGTACACCCACCTTCTCTTAACCCTCCCTGGGGATTTGGGACTTGTTAGGTGGGCAGAAGGGAGCCTAAGCTATAAAGGAGGGAAGTGGGGTGGCAGAGAAAGGAAGAAATAGGGTTGCACGCCAGTGTGGGAAGGCCCCCAGCTGGAGAGCAAGCCTGGGGTCAGCTGGCTCTCCCATTTACAGGCTCTGTGACTCTGGGTCTTTGCCCCTCTGAGCTTCCATTTCCATTTGTAAGTTGAGGATAGCAGAGTTGGGGATAACAGAGTTATCCACCTCATGGGCACGTGTGAGTATTAAACGAGATCATCTCTGTCAAGTACTTACTTGTTTGCTCAATCCATGACGTCCAGTGGTGATTGTCAGAGGCAGGGAGATGGGCCTTCCTTACTCATATTGCAAAACCAACTTATCCTGGAGCTTCCTTTGCCTTGGAGTGCAGTGGGCATATTTCCTGAGTCCCGAATGAGACTCCTGGTTGGATTCCATGGTGGAGGATTGGAAATCTGGGTCACGCCAGCAAATTGGAGATTTATGAGCTTCATTTCTTGAACCCCAGTCTGTACCTCAGCTCACGGAAGGGACTGTTCTTTCCTGGAAATTAGGGAAAAACAGCATCGGCTTGATTGTACTTAAGGAGGATGAGTTTGACCTTTGCGGATTAAGATTTCATTCCCCCCTCCCCCCACGATGGGGAAGAAGGATGCCTGCCAAGAGTTCTGTTTGTGTCTGGAGCAGCCGTGTGCCTGATAAGGAGACGGCATCCCTGCCTTCTTCTTGCTTCTGAGCATAATCCCTTTTAAGTTGTGCAGTTGGAGAAGGTTGATTTATTTCGTTCTCTTCCTCACCTCCCTGTCGTTATTTAGAATGTGAGGGAGAGTTTATCTTGCTCTCCAGGAGATCTATCGTTTCAGCTTTGGAATGGTACCCAAGTTTACAGAATGGAGTCTGGTGCCCAGAGCCTTCTGGTAAATATTTTGGGAAGGTGGATTCCTCTGGCATTATGGCCCGCGGGTTGGGCAACGGGTGCTTTACTTGATAATGGAGCTTGGACTCTCCTCATACAGTGCCCCGCACATGGGCTACTTGCTAAGGCACCTAGTGCCTGGATACACTGTCTGCCTCTTCAGAGTCCCCTTGACTGTGTCTTCTGCCAGAAATCCGTGCATTGCTTGTTCATTCCTTGCAAATGCCCCTTCTCCATCCTCAGAAGCCTGGCTTCCTCCTTCTTTCTCATGCAGCCTCCACCACACATTTATAAACCCCCCAAAACCTTCCCTCCGGTCCGCCCTTCTTGTTCCTAAAAGCCTTTGCATACTTTCTGATGCCTGCTGTGCTCTGCTCTGGGTTGGCCAGGTCAGATGGGGGGGCCCTGGACAAGATCCGCGTTTTCTGTCTCAGTTTCCTCATCAGTAGAATGGGATGATGCTGTCGAACCCCTCCTCCTCCCAGGCTGAGTGGGAGGGGGAAAGATAATGGGTGTGAAGTCTCAGGGCCTGGAGGGCAGTAGGGTTTGGTAACGTTTCATACCCACCCCCCTCAGCTGCTCAACAGTTCTCAGTCTTCATATCTCCTTGAGAACATATTAGCGTGGTGTCTTGTCCATAGGAGGCCTCAGAACACAACAGTGGGACCTGCTGGTTAGGAATGGTGGTGACACTCCAAAGGGCTCTTTGATTGAAAAAAGCCTCTCAGAACATTATTTTCAAGGCTTCTGGGAAGGTAGACAATATTACTTTAGCAGAGTGGTTGCAGCACGGGGGACACCGTCCACTTTGTGGCCACTAGCCTTACACGGCTGTTGAGGACTTGAAATAGGGCTGGGCTGGGTTGAAAACATCCAGCAGATTTCAAAGGCTTCATGAGAAAGCAGAATGTAAATTTTTCCTTAATAATTTTTATATTGATAACAAATGATATTTTGAAATGGCAAGATTTTTGAGATTTTGGCTTAAATACATTATTAAAATTAATTTCACCCATCTCTCTCTCTCTCTCTTTTTTTTAATGTGGCTACTAGAAAATTTAAAGTTACACATATGGCTTACATTCTGTTCCTACTGGGTAGCCCTAGTATAGATTCCAGACCATTCTTAATGGTGATGACATTGCCCCCGTATATACACATACATATGTATACATACATTCAGAGAGACAAAAAGTATACCTGTGGTATACCTAAATTTCATGTGGAAGTGATTAGGAAAAAAAGTGCAACTAGGCTAAGTATGGGGTTGTTGTTGTTCAGTTGCTCAGTCATGTCTAAATCTTTGCGACCCCAAGGACTGCAGCACACCAGGCTTCCCAGTCCTTCACTGTCTCCCAGAGCTTGCTCAAACTCATGTCCATTAAATCAGTGATGCCACCCAACCATCTCATCCTCTGTCGTCCCCTTCTCCTCCTGCCTTCAATCTTTCCCAGCCTCAGGGTCTTTTCCAATGAGTCGGCTCTTCCCACCAGGTGGCCAAAGTTTTGGAGCTTCAGCTTCAGCACCAGTCCTTCCAATGAATATTCAGGGTTGATTTCCCTTCAGATTGACTGGTGTGATGGGTAGGGACAGATAATGAAGAATAAGAAGTGCTCCAGAAAAAAAAAAAAAAAAAAAGAAGTGCTCCAGAGAGCCAGACCTGATGCAGATGCTGACTGCCACTTATTAGCTGTGTGACCTGGAGTAAGTTCCTTAACCTCCCTGTGCCTCTGTTTCCTCACTGGTGAAATGGGAGGAAGAATGGTACGAACACCACAGAGCTGTTATGCAGGTTGAGGACTTGAAACTCTCAGCTCAGGACCTGACACACACACAGCAGTTCATGTGGCAGTTAGCACCATTGTTCACATTGATATGTAAGAAGTGAGGCTTCTGGACGCAGAATGCAGTCAGACATCCACTTCCAGAATTTACAGGGTGACCGTAATGTCTGTTAGCCTTGGTTTTTCCATCTGGAAAATGTGTTGCTGGGGGCACTGTAACATCTCTACAGCACTTCGTGCTGAGCAAGGAACATGGCTAGGGGTACGCCCCCGCCAGGCACAGAGGGGCTCAACACTAAGGGCTGGGCACCGGTGGTCTTCTCCAGCTGCCTGGCAGACCCTTCTGGCTGTGTGGGCGTGCAGCTGTCAGGGCTGGCCAGGGCTGCGCTGGGCAGCTCTTCCCTGGGGCTGCCTTCAAAAGGAAAGCCGGGAGGAAGGTGGAGGAGGAAGGAGGGGCTGCCCATTAACTGCCTGCCACAGACAATTGGATTAAAGGTCCCTTTCAAGGCCTTGGAAATTGTCAGTGACATGGGTCCTGGCTTGGGGACTTGCAGACGGCAGCCTTCCAATAACTAAAGCAAATTCCCTCTTCTGAGATCATGATGTGAGAGACACAGATGCTGAGGCTCTGCCTTCTGTGGGAGGAGGTGATGGAGAAAGGCCCGCAGAGCAGCTAAGATGAGGATGACCAGCTGGCTGCACAGCTGGGTAGACCCGGGGTGTATGTACATGGCATCCTGCGGGGGTTGTATGGAGGCCTTGGGGGATTCAGGGCGACCGGAGACCTGGATGCCACTGCTTGGCGCTGTCTCTCCACATTGCTCAAGCATCCAAACATAAACTGTCTGAAAACTACCCTCTTCATCTTCCTAGGGACCTGCGAGGGCTCCAGGCCTTCCCGGCCCGGTGACTGGCCCTCTGTTCACCTGTTGTTGTTCAGGTCAGAACCTGGAGGTCGTTCCCAACTCTTCCCTCCCTAAACTGAACAGCCAACAGATGGACAACTTTTGTCAACTCTTCTCACTGTCCCCATCTTGGTTTAAGCCATCATCATATCACTCCTGGAGGATTCCACCAGCCTCTGATTTTATCTTCTGTGGTTCAGCCAGGCTGATCTTACAGAACACAGTGAGGTTTTATAGAATCACGCTCCTGTCTAAATCCCCTGCTGTGGCTTCCCAGGCCCTTGAGTGGAATGTTGAAATCCTTCCTATACTCTGTAACACTCCCCATGATTTGTCCGCTTCCCACCGGAGGAGCCTGGTAGGCTGCGGTCCATGGGGTTGCTACGAGTCAGACACAACTGAGCTACTTCCCTTTCACTTTTCACTTTCACACATTGGAGAAGGAAATGGCAACCCACTCCAGTGTTCTTGCCTGGAGAATCCCAGGGACGGGGGAGCCTGGGCTGCCGTCTGTGGGGTCACACAGAGTTGGACACGACTGAAGTGACTTAGCAGCAGCAGCAGCACCTCTCATCTCCTACTGCCTTCCCTTGAGCTCCCTCTGTCCCTGTGACTCTGGTCCTTTTTGGAACTCATCCATCATGCTTCTACCTCAGGGCCTTTGCACAGGCTGGTCCCACTACTTGGGGTGCTCTTCTCCACACTCTTAGCTCGGTTTTCCTCTACCCACCTTTCAAGATGCCACTTCCACATCACGGCCTCAGAGCAGCTTTCCCTGAGGCCCCACTTAGGGCCAGCTCCTTTGTCACTGCTGTTCCTTATGGGAGGGGTCCCCAGCCCCTAGGCTGTGGACTAGTGCTGGTCCTTGGCACCTCCTGGGCCACACAGCAGGAAGTGAGTGGTGGCCTGGCGAGTGAGCCAAGTCGCATCTGCCGCTCCCCATCACTCCCTATCACTTGCATTACCACCTAAACCATCTCCCTACACTCGACCCCCTGTCTTGTGTGGAAAAATCATCTTCCACAAAACTGGCCCCTGGTGCCAAAAAATGTTGGGGTCTGCTGCCTTGTAGCACCCTACTCCTTCCACTTCCTTGGGGACCACTGGTCATTGAGTTACTACTCACCTCCTATAGGAACATCAACTCTGCTGTGAGGGGACAGTTTTTATTATTAACCCCCAGAGCTCCATGCCTAGCATGGTGCCTGGCACATAGAAGGGATCCATTCATCAATACCTGCAGAAAGAAATTGCTTTGCTTATGCCTTGCCCACGTTCCTTCCCTTCTCCGGGCTTCAGCTATCCTGTCCATAAATAGGGTTGTGGAGGTTGCACTCAGTTACTAGTAAGTTACTTCAATCTTGAACTTTTTTTTGGAATTAACGAGTGCTTTTTCTTCCACCCCACATGTTATTTGGGAAAGACTGGAGGTTGGGTGTTCCAAGGTCATGCGCTCCACCCCCTTCTTGGTGCGCTAGCTGGGCAGGGACTCAGAGCATCCACTGGGGGACCATGGGAAACAAATTCTCTGCACAAGGAGCCCATCCCTAAAAGTGGGTGCTCAGTTTCTCTTAACCAGCTTAGCAGCAGCGTGGCGTCAGGGCTTGAGTGTGCCTCTGGGTCAGGCGGCGCTGGATCCAAAACCAGTCTCTGCTGAGCCCAGAGAATGTGGAGGTTGGAAGGGGTGCTGCTGTGCCGGTCAGAAGAGAGAAGGAGAGTGGACTCTGGAACCGGATGAATTTGGATCTGGAGTCAGGAGCCTGGTGGGCTACAGTCCATAGGGTCACAAAGAATCAGATATGACTGAGCTACTGAACACACACACACAACCACACACACACACCCATACACCTCTACTGGTTGTGGAGTCTCCCTCATCTCTCTGGGGCTTTAGTTTCCCTACCTGTAAAATGGGACCACTGGTTGACCCTCCTTTCTGGGGTTGGTGTATGAATTCAGTAAGGTCGTGAACCCCGTGGTCTGGCATAGATAGATGGTGCTTGGTAAAGCTGCTCCTATTATAACTCCTAACTATTCCCTGCAAGATGTCTTCTTATGAGGAAGAGGAGATAGAAGAAGGAAAAATCTTGCTGGAAGATTTCTTCCCCCTCTGGACAGATGTTTGCTATTTCCCTCCTTTCTGGAAAAGCCCCAGCCCCATCCTTCACTGCCACTGCCCACCCTGTACCCTTATCTGGTCACCAAGTAACTCGTCAATTTCTCCAGATGCAGGGTTGCTATGGAGACCTCCTGATGCTGCAGTTGCCCTGTGGCAAGTGGATGTCCCTGGTTTCCCCCTCAGGCCTCCGAGACTATGGTCAAATGTTACAGGAATAAGGGGCAGGCTCCGTCCGTGTGGAGATTCTGGGTGTCCATTCTCTCCTTGATCTGCTCTGCGGGGGGCAGGGAGGGTCATGGCGGAAAGAGCCAGAGAGTACTTTCCAGGGTCAGGTCAGAACTCCACCTGGCCTCTGCCCCACAGGAATGCCCCTCGGGGACTCTCATCTTGTTTCAGGTCTGGGAGAGGGTCCCATCTGGACAGCCCTTTGGAATCTGAGACTCTCTGCAGATGTGAGCTTCCTGGGGGGATTAACACCCTCTGTGAGCACAGCCTCTGGGCCCTCTCGAGTTTTTCTGGCAGCTGTTCCTAAGACTGTCTCTTGTGCACCTGGGGAAATTAAACAAAGAGTTACTTCTGGGTTCAGCCCCTGGTGATTCTGATTCAGTAGGTGTCTGGAAATTGGTCAGGCTCACAGCCACAGGGGCTGAGGGCAGGCAGCAGCCCAAGGCAGGTCAGGGTGCTGTTACCCCAGACGGGGGAAGGATATATGGACATAGGGTGACTGCTGTCAACCCTCTGTGTCTGCGGCGCAGCTCAAGAGTCACCTTTAAAAGTATATCTACGTGTGTGTATATTGGGTTGGCCAAAAAGTTCTTTCAAAACTCAAACCAGTGTATACAGATACCAACCCAATATATACAGATACAATACATACAATATATACAGATACCTTTCCAGCTTTTATTTGTGCCTTATCACAACTTTTTGAGGGAAGCATCCTCACTCCCATTTTGCAGATGGTGAAACTGAGGCCCTGAGTAACAAGGTGTCTTCTTCCAGGTCACACAAGTGTTGTGTGACCCTATTCAGGACTGCCCGTGTTCATTCTGCCTCGGCACTGCCCTTCTCGGGACTCAGTGTTCCTGCCTATCAGATGGGTATCCTACACCGACTTTGGCCACCTCCCAGGTGGGCAGCACTTGGAGAGTGGGGCTGGGGATTGGAACCTGACCTGTGTGAGTCAGCCCTCCCGACCGAGGGTGAGCTGCTGGAAGTCAGAGCTGGGGGCTGTGTCCTGGGAGGGCCTGTTTGGTTTGGTTGACATTTCTGAGGGATGCGGTCCTCACTGGTGCTCTGGCCGAGCAGACACAGCCGTCTCCCCCCAGGGACTAAAATTAGGATTCCTCGGCTCTTGGCTGGGCCTCCTCTTGTCTTTGGAAAGGCTCCATTTCGTTCCCCCTGCTGCCGGCGGCGGCCGAAGCTCAGCCACAGCCAAATGACTGTCCTGCGCGGTCTCCACTCACACGCTCCGGCCTACATTGATCTTGTCGGAGTTAATTAGCGGCTGGCCCCACAGGCCTGGCCTCCAGCGGGCAGGAGGAGCGGCCGGGGTGTGCCAGGACCCAGGGGTCCCCTGCCCACACCCCTGCCTCACGGCCGCCCCAGGCAGAGAGGCCCTCCGAGGGAGGCTCCGGGGTTTTCTTTGGCACTCAGGGAACTAATGGCTCCCTCTCCCTTTTCTTTGGAGCCCTGTAAAAATAAAAAGTTAAAAGACCCTCAAGTTTGAACAGGAAAACCAAATACATGAAACCAAGCTGTTTCCATGTGGGGGCCACGGACTGTGAACACCCAAGTTTGAAACTTCCTCTCGTCAGAATTTATGGAAGCCTTGGAAACTTTTCCTTTTCCCTTTAAACATCAGAATTGGCTCAGGGCATTCTTTAAAAGCATAACCCCGGTGCTGCTCACAGCTTGATTTAATACAGCTTGAATACAATAGTAACTTCTGAACCCGCTCTCTTCAGAGAGAGCTGGAAAGTTGTTTCATGACACCAGTAAGTAGGTTTTTTTTTTTTTCTCTCTTCTCTCTTTTAGCCAAAAAGTATATTCTAAGATTTATTAGATTCTCTCCTGCCCTCCCCCTAGTAACCCAGATTTTCACTCGAAGTAAAGGAAACTTGCTTAGAACAAGTTCTCTAACTAAGGGCTGGGAGATACAGAGCCCAGTCCTCTAGGGCAGTGTTGGCACTAAAAGATTCATCAGTGCCCAGAGGCTGGTTGTTGTTGTAGGGGGTGGTTCATAAGTATCTGCTTGGTAGACCAGAACCACACAGGGTCTGGGCTCCAGAAACATCGGCAGGAGAGTAATTGTATTTGGGGGAGAGGAGGTTAACTGGGGGCAAGGATGTGAACAAGGAAATTCAGTTTTCCTGCAGAGGGAATCTGTTCTGGGGATGGGTTTGTCTGCCTGTGTTCCTGGGAGAGAGTGTTTGCAAAGCCTGTGAGGTGGTGACAATATTCCCCCAGAAATAACTCAGATTCCTTGTCTGTCTCCACCTTTGTTGTGTGAGCCTTGCAGAGGGCTCTTCCAGGCTGTGGGGGCTCTGAGCTTGGTCTGTAGGGAGCTCAGGGCCTTCAGCATTGGTAGCTGGGTTATGTCCTTTCTCTTCTTCCTTCTGGATGTAGCAGAAGCTCAGCTGGTAACTGGCACACAAGTGTTTTGGTTCTCATCGCCTAAGCAGATTATTTTTAATAAATTGATTGGCAAAATTTAAAAATTGGGACATTTCACACAAGAAAGTCCAGATATGAGAAGATGGAAGATCTGAGAGCACCAGGCCTAAATTTTGGCATGGCCAGCCACTGCCGCACCCTAATTTAGAGCAGGGTTTCTCAGCGGGATCAGGGGACATTTGGCAATGTGTGCAGACATTCTTGGTTGTCACCAGTCTGGTGGGTGTTGCTATTGGCATCTGATCTGTAGAGGATAGTCGTTTTTTAAATTGTTGTTCAGTCACTCGGTTGTGTCCAACTCTTTGCAGCCCCATGGACTGCCGCACGCTAGGCTTCCCTGTCCTTCATTATCTCCTGGAGTTTGCCCAAACTCATACCCGTTGAGTCGATGATGCCATCCGACTGTCTTCATCCTCTGTCACCCCCTTCTCCTTCTGCCCTCAGTCTTTCCCAGCATCAGGGTCTTTTCCAAGGAGTCGGCCCTTTGCATCAGGTGGCCAAAGTACTGGAGGCCAGGGGTGCTGCTAAACCTTCTACAAGGCATAGGACGGCCCCAACAAAGAGTGAACTGGCCTCCATCGCTCCATCTTGCTGGAGGGGGGCCATGTTTTGCTCCCACCAAACCCACCTCTGGCTTCTAGAGGATTCTCAGCTCCTGAGATTGGTCACTAGCTTCTTGGCTTATTCTTGCCTTTTGTTTAAAGTTGAAACTGTGTGGTAATTTGCCCTCACTCCCCTCAGAGCCCTGCCCAGGCCTTAGATAAATGGATGCTTGGTGGCTGGCAGGTGGGTGTACTGCTAAGCACGCCCCAGAACCACTAGGAGGAGCAGCTTTCTCCACCCTCCAACATCAGATCACATAATGCCATCTGGCCACTCACCCCTTTCCCCTCTTCCAGGCTACAAAGACAATTCAGACTGCCAGTGATAGTAATGCCTGGTGTAAATATCGATAACTAGTGACTAGTAAGATTGTAGGAGAGCTGGGTTAGAGAGCTAGTTTTGCATGGGAGCCTCCCAGGTAGGCTGCCTACCAGGGAAGTTCCACGGACAGAGGAAAATGGCAGGCTACAGTCCACGGTGTCGTAAAGAGCTGGCCATGACTTAGTGCCTTAACAGCAGCAGTAGCAGCAACTCCCAGGCAGGCTCAGGAAACAGCAGAGTTTGGCCTGAGAAAAGCTGTGGGTTGGCACAAGACCCTCTGCATTGACTGGTGAGTCTGGCCCCCAACCCTCGCCTCAGCAGCTTCTTTAGGAGGTACCCACTGTGGTGAGTGATCCAGAAAGTGATTTGTGGGAAAAGGTGTGAAACACCCCAGTGCAGGAGGGGTTGATGGAAGGGACAGGAGCTTAGATCAAAATCTGGCTTTGTCTCTCCCAGCTGCTTGACCTTGGACCAGTTCCTGCATCTCTGGACCCCGTGGTCCTCACTTGTCAATGGAGACTATAGGAATACCCTTCAGCAGGTTATTGGGTGGGTGGGCAGACTACACTTGGAAAATAGCTATTTTTTTTTTCAAAATAACTTTTCATAAGGTATTCTTGATCAAGGTGGTAGGCATAATTAATCACCCAGGGGTCTTAAAGTTGACCTCTGTTTAGGGGCTTTCAGGAGGGCTGCATGTAGGAGGCAGTGGCTGATCTGACTTAGCAAGGTGGGTTTTTCTTGTATCACAGAGGCCTTGAGCTGCTCACCTTGGTGAGGATCTCCTCTCTCAATCCATGGCATTTTCCTTTCTTTCTTCTCCTGGTTTAGATGGGGTCACCCTAGTTGTTATAGCATTGGAGAAGGAAATGGCAACCCACTCCAGTGTTCTTGCCTGGAGAATCCCAGGGACGGGGGAGCCTGGTGGGCTGCCGTCTATGGGGTCGCACAGAATTGGACACGACTGAAGTGACTTAGTAGTTGTTATAGCAAAGATGTAAGTGACCTAACACATAAGAATTTTCTTTATTACTCATGTACCAGTCAAAAACAGGTGTCTTTAGTTGGAAGTTGACTGTCACCTATGTGGTGGTGGTTTTGTGGCCCAGGCTCGTTCCATCTTGTGGCTCATTCATCTGCTCCTCTGAGTCCTTTCTTCCATCTAGTGATGGAAAGAGAAGTGGGAAACTCTATGTACTACTGAAGATCCCTGGCTGTGAGATGTCCCATGATGTGCTGGGAAACGTAGTCCTGTCTGGGGCAGCCACCTCCCAGTGACAGTCCCAAACTGTGGAGGGGGAGCATGAGCCCGTGAGCACAGGTGTCCATGCCTGACGCCACCCCAGCTTGAGTCCTGTGCCCTTTGCAGGGGCTGTTGGTGCCTGGGTTTCTTTTTCTGCTGACGCCCTCACCTGGCTGTCTAGCTCCTGCTCCAGAAGTGCCTGCCTCTTTTCCATGGGAGTGGTGTTGCACCTCGGGGCTGCTAGCGCTTCGTTGAGCAGTTCATACCCAGGTTCCAACTGGATGCCCTCTCTGCCACCTCTGTGGTTGTCCATCTGATTTTGAGGAGTGTATGAGACTAATATTGGCATCCCCAGTGACTCAGTGGTAAGGAGTCTGCCTGCCACGAGGGAGACATGGGTTCAGTCCTCGGGTTGGAAAGATCCCCTGAAGGAGGGCATGGCAACCCACACCAGTATTCTTGCCTGGAGAGTTCCATGGACAGAGAAGCCTAGTGGACTACAGTCAGTAGGGTCTCAAAGAGTCGGACACGACTGAAGCGACTGAGATGCATGCAAGGAGATGAATATACCTTCCCTCACTGTTCAGAAGATGCCCTGGAGGCCTGAGTCCTCCTGGGCAACTTGGGAGCCAGATTGGCTGCGGCACAGGCTGTGTCTCGTCACTGCTCTTGTGACATCTCCTCCTGTCAGGAACGCAAGACTTGCTGTGTCCTTAGAGGAAAGTCGGTTTACATCCATGGGCCTCGTCTGTGAAAACAAATGAACCTTCAGAGGAAGCGCTGGCTGTGTTATCACAGGGGCCATTCCAAGGACCCAGCGAGCCTGTGATTGTACTCCTACTCCTGTAGCCTGGCCCTGCACCCAGGTTTTCTGTCTGTCCCCTTCCTTGGTAAGCCTTTCCAGGTGGCCTTTTTGTTTTTATTTTTCATTTGGGAACAGATCCCATTTCTGGAAGTAACCTTCGCATTGTGATGCCATGAAGGTTCCCCTTGATGGCCTGGCCACTTTGAGCCCCCACTGTGTGCAGGGCTCATAGCTCACCGCGTGTCACATGTGCCAAGGTGAGGAGAGGGTCCAGGAGCCTTTGCAATGGCACAGCCTGCATCTTTAGGAAGCCTTCACTGCATCTGGCATAAGAGCAGGTACACATAGGGAATGCCGTATATGTGCTGGGTGAATGCAAGGGACAGTGCCCCAAATGGCAAGCATACTCAGCCCTACAGCCCTGCTTCCCAAGGATGCCCTGGCCAGAGAAGCTTGGAAGACAGGAGACAGCACCAGGTCAATGACCACCCTGCTCTCGTCCTTTTGGCAGATATTACAAGTTGATGGGCCATATCTGGCCCCAAGAAATGTTGTATTTGATGCAATCAAAAAAAAGAAAAAAGAAAAAAAGGACTTTTCTGGTGTTCCAGTGGTTAAAATTTCACTGTCCAATGCAGGGGTGTGTGGGTTTGATCCCTAGTTGGGAAACTAAGATCCCATATGCCTTGCATTAAAAAAAAAAAAAAAAAAATCCCTGAAACATAAAACAGAAGCAATATTGTAACAAATTCAATAAAGACTTTTTAAAAATCCACATTTAAAAAAACTTAAAAAAAAAAATAGAGCCAACACTTAAAAAATGGAAAATTTTATTTAGAAGTCCAGATTTCTGACTTCTTGTTATTTTTTTTTCCCCTTTTAAAAATTGAAGTATAGTTGATTATAACTCAGTGTTACATGAGTTACAGATATACAACACTGTGATGTGGACACTGGCATCAGTTCAACGGGAGCTAAGTGTGGCCAGGGCTCGGGGGGCACACGCCAGAGCCCCTCAGCATCCACCAATACTGTTTCTCTCTCTCCTGGCCTTCATCACTGCCGTGCATGCATTTCTCCTATGTTTCTTTTCAATAAATGTTTCAATTTCTCTAAAAAAAAAAAAAAAACCAAAACAGATTTCTCTCAGAGAAAGGGGAAAAGGTGAGCCAAGGTTGTTCTTTGTTTTAAGAAAATTGAGTGTATTTCTGTGTGGAGATGAAAGTTTCTGTGTGTTTACTATATAAATATGCAACCTGGCCCACTTCACTTATTTGGATAATTGAGTTCCTGTAGGATTTTGGTGATGACGTCTTCCCTTTGCTGATGTCCTATGCTTCCCATAGGACAGTATTTCCCAAATATAGTATCCTACTAGCGTTTCTAGGGAATAAAAGATCTTGTGCTAAAAGAAGTTTGGGAAAAAATTGATACAACAACTGATTAACCAAGTTTCTTTCCTGCAGGACTTTTCAGAGCTTTTGTATTGCTCAGGTGCCTTGTGAATCCCGAATATGGGGGTTTTAGTATAACTCAGTGTTCCTTCAATTTGGGGACCAGTTTCCCAAGCTCTCCGCTGAAATTTTGAGTTCCCCTTGCTGTGTGGGGTGCCAGCCGCTTGCTCAGAAGCAACTTGGATTGAGCAAGTTGGCTGAATAGCCAGTACCTGCTCTCTATAGTGGGTCTCTGGCTCTGGGTGCTTTGTGGGCTTCCACAGAGTGGGTGACTTTGTTTTTCTGATCCAGGATGATATTGGGCAATTTTGCAACAGCTCTTGGTTGCTATGAGCCTGCCAGGCTGGAGGAGTGGTTCCGGGGAGGGTGAATCATGGGGTCGGGAGATTGCCTGGTTGACCTCCCTGAGCTGTGCGTGCTGCAAGCTGTGTTTCTTGCCCAGGAACATGTTTGTCTCTTTGCCTAGCCATAGGAAGGCAACTCATGGACCAGATGCCAGCCTTGATCTGCTGAGTTCCCTGGGATGTTTCAGAGAAGGCCAGAGTGCGTTGCCCGCCCGAGTATGTCTCAATTAATTAGTCCATTTGAGCCGATGGGCCTCAGATCATGAATTTGGAGCTGTCTGCTAATTATGCCTCAAATGTGATTTTAGTTAAACGATTAAGGACTCTCCCGGGGCTGCCCTCCCTCTAGCAGTCCCTCAGGCCTCTGCTTAGGGCTCTTGCCAAGACGAGATTCTTTTCTGTCCTAGGGCCCAAGGGAGACCAGGTCGTGCCGGTGCCCATTTCTAGACTGAGGTCTTTGCAAAGAACATGGTGATCTCACACCTTCCAGATGTCCCTATGTGTGTCCAGGGATGGGAACGGTGCCAATCATGGGTTATCTCATACATTCATTCTGAACAGGACCTCAGGAGTCTCCAGTGACCTGGCAGGGGTTCTGGGGTCTATAGCCCACTGCCTTCACCTTGGTCTTCTTTCCAGACCTGCTGTGGTTCTGGCGGGAAAGCCCATTTGCTTATCCCATCCCAGGCCTGCTGCTTAGCGTGGATTAAGGTATAAGGTGAGTGACTCCTCCACTTCAGGATGTGGACTGATGTTGACCTGGGTTGTTCAGCCAAGTGGGCCACGTGTAGGAGGTAGGAGGTTGTGATGAATTAAAGTGGCTGCAACTTTTCGTCACCATACCCCCAACACCATTAAGAAGTGGGATTTATTCCCCTACCTTGAACCTGTATAGGCCGTGTAACTGCTTTCCTCAGAAAGCAGTGGAAGAAGCACCAAGAAGGCCTGGCAGCTCCTGCTCTTGTGCTTTTGAGAGCCCCAGGCTGCCCTGTGAGAAATCCAGTGACCTGGGTGGAGAGGTCACATGGAGAGAGTGAGGCTCAGAGATGGAATGAAGCAAGAGAGAAGCCCAGTTGTCTGTGTCTCAGCTGGGAGACACTGACCCTGGGGCTCCAGCCTCGCCTGCCAAGGGGCCAGACACGGAGTGAACTGTTTTGTGTGGTCCAGCCCAAGTGAGCTCCTGATGATGGCAGCGCAGCTTCCATCTCCCAGCAGTCACATGAGAGACTCAGATACAACCAGCAGAGTCACCCAGCTGAGCCCTGTCAACTCACAGCATCATGAGAGATAAGGAAGTGGCAGTTTTAAGCCACAAAGTTTGGGGCAGTTTTTTATACCACAGATATCCAAAATAGAGTCATAACTTAACATCAGCTTGCATGGGAGGAAACTGATGCATCCCCTGGCATGTGGTAGAACATTGTCTGATGAGTGCGGAAGAGAGTGGGGTCGGGGGTGATAAATGGTTCCATTGCACAGGTGTGTCAGAGCAACGAGGGTCACAGCTACAGATGTGGTCTAATCTCTTCATGGGTGTTTCCAAGAGTTCTAGGTTTCAGAGACTCATCTAAATAAACTCATTGGCAATCCCTCATTTAGCATGAACCCCTCGATTTAAATGGAGTTTTCATCCACAGTAGCATCACTTCACTTTGTTAATCTCAGGAGGTTTGTTCCCTATGTCAAAAGAGAATAGACAGTAACAGAAAAATATGTATTTGTGTGTGTGTGTGTATAGAAACATACTGAACTATTGCTGTGTAACAAATCACCCTAAGACTTAGTGACTTAAAACAACCATTAGTTATCACTTCTGTGGATTGGTTGGAGGAGTTTTATTGATCTGAGCTGGGCTAGGCTGATCTGGGTTGGGCTTACTGGTGCTTCTGAGGACAGTTGGCACAGTAGATTGGCAGCTGCCTGCTCTAGAAAAGAGCTATCTGACATGCGCTGACTGTCATTCAAGTGCGTGTCACTTTCCTCCAGCAGGCAAGCCCCAACCTTTCTCATTACAGTGGTTGGCATTCCAGAGAGGAAGTGGAAACCCCAAGTGCCTTATCAAGTATCTGGTTGCATCACATTTGCTATAGTCCCATTGGCCAGAGCAAGTCACATGGCTAGGCTCATAGTCAGTGTGGATGAACACTGCTGGAGCGGGTGCGTGCAGGGGGGTGTGAACCGATCGAGGCCATTAATGCGCTCAGCCTGCCACAGCTGGGCTGAGGGTGTTTTTTCCTGCCCACAGGCCCCGGAGTTGCCACTTTCTAAATGTATGTGTAATCTTTGTCATTATTCAGCCTGTTGCAGTTTTCTCATTCATAAAGTGGACATAATAACAGAAGGGATGTTGCAAGGGTTTAGAAAGCAGAAAAGTATAAAGTGTATAGCATAATATCTCGTGCACAGAGTGAAGGTCAGCAATTACTGTAATTAGAAGTGACCCTAGGTTACAGATACGTGCTAATTGACAGTGACTGGAGCTGGTTGGCTTCTCATCTTTGGCCTCCGTGAATGAGCAAGGGGTCTCTTCCATCTAGGGTGGCCCCTGCTGAGCTTGTCTGTACCTGACTGTGGATGGTAGAGGCCTCATGACACCGGAGCTCACATCCTTCAGCGGCTGTGCCCCGAGGGCTCTAGGCTGTCATCTGTAGATGGAAACAAGCCCCACATGCCCAGACTGCGGTCCCAGACATGGGGTGGGGTGCACACAAGCCTCCTGGTGAAGGGACCTGTGATGAGGCCAGGCGATGGCAATTTCCCTGGCTCCCTTGAAGAATCACGGACAGTGCTAGATTCGGGATGCGCTACTCTGGAGAACAGAGAGGGTCCTTTTTCATTTCTTTTTCCTTCAAACTTGGCCTTTTGAGGGATTTTTTTGTTCCAGGGTGGGGAAAATCTGTCTTTAGATTCCGATTTCGACCCCGCAGTATCAGCCACTATAGAGAGACACCGAAGGACGAGGAGAGGCAGCCAAGGCCCTTCACTGGCGTTTGTACCAAACACGTGGCTGAAGCGGGATCTGGGGACACTGGCAATTCCCGTTTGTCCACTTCGGAGCTGGCAGGACCTTGGTGGGAGTGCAGGAGAAGGCGCCTCAGCAGCTGGGCTGTGTCAGCCACGCGGAGACGAGGTCCTTGCCGGCCAAGGAATTCTGGGCCTAAGTCTGCAATGAGGCTGCCTTGGAAGCACGTCCTGGGCCCTGGAAGAATCTGAGTGCCCTGGGCAGCTGGCCCGAGTGGGGACTTGGGGCCGGAATGCCGGGAACTGAAAGCTGGCCTGACTTCTGAGGCCTAAGGAGCTGGCTCTGTGGAGGCCTCACTGCCTCCAAGATCCAGCCGCCCAGCTCTTACCCAGGCAGGGCCTTCCCCTCCTCCCTGTGCTGCCCACCTCAGCTATCAGGGTCTCCCATCCTTTCCCCTCTGTATCCTGGCCCCCTGGGCTGGACCCTGTGGTCTGTGTCAGTTTTCTTCTCTTCTCTCCTTAGAATCTGATCATTGTAATAAAAATGATAGCAGCAGAATCCACAGTGCTAACAGCCACCATTTATCCAGAGACTTCTGTGTGCCCGACACACCAGGTGTTTTGTTCATTATTTCATTGAGTGCACTAGTTCGTGAACATACTCAGCAAAGCTTTGTTTTACGAGGGTGTTTTGGCCTACTTTTTTTGTCTGTTTCAATGCAGTGCTTATTGCGTGCCTGGGACTGTTCTGAGTATGCTTCGTGAGATAGATGCTGTTACTGTCCTCATGTTCGAGACAAGAATCTGAGATACAGAACAGTCAGCGATCAGGTTCTGAGCCTTGGTTGAGCTGCCTCCAGGCCAGGACTGTGTCCCTCTGAAAGAGCTCCATGGGCTGACATTTTAGAAGACAAGTTCCCATCAGGGTTTGATGTTTTCACTTTGTTCTGTGAGCTAAGCCCAAATTGTGGGTACTTGAAGATGCCAGTGAGTGGGATCTGCTAAGAGAAAGCCACAGCCCATGGGTGAAGTGAATGGGGGCTCTTTTCCCTGTGTGAAAGTGCAAATCTCTGAGCCACAGAGGAATGGCCTTGCTTCAGAGCAGGTGAGGGGCGTCCCCAGTTAAGGGTCAGTTAGCTCTACCTCCTGTCTGAGGACCACCAGTGCCACATGTCTGGGATTCAGGATGAGGAAGGTGCTTGGGCCAGAGGGGTAACAAACGTTTCCATCGTCTGTTTGGACTCATAAGGCCACAGAGACTTCCTAGGCTCCCACGGACCATCATTATGTACAGGAAGCCCTTGATGGGGAAGGAGGGCATTCTTACCTTCCAGTCTTCCAGCAGATGTAGGAAACATCTTCCTGGCCTTGGAATTAAAGAGGAAAGTCCAAGCTATCAAGCTTGACTCCTTCATGAAGTAGGTATCCTCTCCAGTACATTTTATATAGAAGGCCACCCAGCTTTTGCTTGAATACCTCCCTGTGATGGGGAGCTCACCACCTCGAATGGCCTCTTTTTTGTTGTTGTTGGATGGCTCCAGCTCCTACAAGGATAGTTTTTGAGCCCTTTCTGCTATGAGTTCTGCTCTGCCTTCAAGGGGCATCCAGAATCGACCTTCTTACTTTGCAGAAAGGAAAAAACCTCCCACCCTCTCCTGCAGATCATCTGGGGTCTTCAGCTTGAGTTTCCACCTCTTCACCATTCTGTTGCTCTACCTCTCTGAAGCTGTGTGCTCTGCAGTAGCTTACTTAGTCTTCCTGAATCTTAGTTTCTTTATCTGTAAAATGGGGATTGCGATAGTCCCCACCTCATTCTTGCAAGGCTTATGTGAGTAATTAAAGTATTTAAAACAGGGCTCGGTACCTGCTAAGTAAACAAATACCAGTTCTAACTATGCAGTCAGAGAGGTTACTTTGTCAACAAACATCCATCTAGTCAAGGCTATGGTTTTTTCAGTATGTATGGATGTGAGAGTTGGACTATAAAGAAAGTTGAGTGCCAAAGAATTGATGCTTTTGAATTGTGGTGTTGGAGAAGACTCTTGAGAGTCCCTTGGACTGCAAAGAGATCCAACCAGTCCATCCTAAAGGAGATCAGTCCTAAGTGTTCATTGGAAGGACTGATGCTAAAGCTGAAACTCTAATACTTTGGCCACCTGATGTGAAGAGCTGACTCATTTGGAAAGACCCTGATGCTGGGGAATACTGAAGGCGAGAGAAGGGGACGACAGAAGATGAGATGGTTGGATGGCATCACCGACTCAATGGACATGAGTTTGAGTGAACTCCTGGAGTTGGCGATGGACAGGGAGGCCTGGCGTCACAAAGTGTCAGACATGACTGAGCAACTGAACTGAAATGAACTATGCAGTCATCAGTAGACTAGGGCTTCCTGAACTTGAATGTGCATATGAATTACGTAAGAATCATGTAAAAATCCAGATACTGATTTAGTAGATGAGGTGGGGCCTGAGACTCTGCATGTAGAGACTGCTGCCCCTCAGGCCACATTTTCAACAGCAAGGTGAGTGTACCCACTTGTTTACATACAAAGCTCATTTTCCAGGTGGGGTCTATCCTATTCTGGTGATAGTAGAATCATCTACAGTGATATAGATGCAATTCTTCTGTTAATCTAACCTACATTTGTATTACATAGGAGGGAAAAGTATTATCTTGAATATCAAGATAACTTCAATCCTCTAAAGTCACTGGTCTGAACTAGTGATTTATGAAAAAATTGTCCTGCACTTTGCATATAGCTTGATGGACCTGAAAGAACCTGAGGATCTCTGAGACATGACTTGTCTGGACGTCCATCTGCCCCTGGGATGTGTCATGTGACTAAGCCCAAAACTGAATCAGTAGAGGGAGTCCCAGAGGGTTCTATACAGCAGAATTGCTCAGGGCAAGGTGGCTAACTCAGGCTGGTGGTGAGTGAAGCAGGCCCGGTGTGGGTGATGGGTCAGCACCATGGTGCTGTTGGGATTCCCTGACGTCCAGGTGACTTCAGCATGGAGAGGGGCACCTGTGCCTATTTGTACTTTCACTGCTCAGTTCATTCAACTTACATGTCTATCTGAGGAGCCAATTTTTCTTAAAGATTTAAATGCTAGTTTCAAGTTGAATTCCCACAAATACGTGGGATTGCGAGTATGCATTTAGAATGACAGATCAAATAACCTGGTGGTGGATATCATAGTTACCAACTTTTTACTGCACTTGTAATGAAATCTATTCCAAAGCTATGGTGATGCTACAGCTTTAACCCATTGTTTCATTGTTTTTATATCTGATTCTGCTGGACCATGACCTGCTCTGGGCTGACATGGAATGGCACTTCAATATGATGGTTAGAGCACAGCCTAAAGCATGGCCTGGTTTTGAATCCCATGGCTGACACTTCTTAGCCACTTGGTCAAGTTTCTTAACTGCTTCAGGCCCCAGTTTCCTCACCTGTAGAATGGGGAAATAGTAATGAGAACCTTATGGTTGTTGTGATGGTTTAATGAGTCAATAATCGTAAAGCTCTCGGGACGGTGGCTAGCTCACAGTCAGTGCCGCGCAGCAGCTCGCCCCTCCTGTTTTGCTGTGATCTTGCTGTGCCTAAAAGAAATCTAGCACCTTCTCAGAACCCAGCATCACAGTTTCTTGGTTGTTGACTAGCCGATGCCTGGTGAGCCTTGGATCTGACTGCTTCTCCCAGAAGGATTCAAAGTCCTGCTCTTAGTTTTTAGGCTAAGCTGCCCTTCCTCCCAACCCCTTGAAAAGTAGTCATGATAGCAAATTTCAATCATACACAAAAGTAGAATATAGAAATGAGTCCCCATGAACCAGTCACTCAGTTCCACCAACCAATCAACTTTATTTAAATGGTAAAGTTTACTTGTGACTTAATAGGGCATTTAAAGCCTATATTGTCCTTATGGGTTTTCTTCTTCATTGACTTACTTATGCTTTTTAAAAATATATTTATTTTTATTTATTTATTTGATTGCACCAGGTCTTAGTTGTGACATGCAGGATCTTTAATTTCACTGATGCATGCGCAGTCTTTAATTGCTGCATGTGAGCTCTTAGTTGCAGCATGTGAGATCTAGTTCCCCAACCAGGGGCTGAATCCAGGCCCCCTGAATTGGGAGCACAGAGTTTTACCACTGGACCACCAGGGAAGTCCCTACTTATTTATGCTTAAAAACTTTATTTGTATTTTATTGTGGTAAGAACATTTAACATGAGAATAACTTAACATATTAAATTAACTTAACAAATTGTTAAGTGTCCAAGAATATGTTTTATTTGACTATTGGTATGGTGTTGTACAGCTGTTCTCTAGAGCTTATTTATCTTGCTTTACTGGAACTTTATGCCCATTGACTAGCAACTCTCCATTCCTACCCTTCCCCAGCCCCTGGCGACACCATTCTACTCTTTGAGTCTATGAATCTGCTTTTAAGTTCCTCATATAAGTGGAAGCATGCATTATTTGTCCTTCTGTGACTGATTTATTTCACTTGGCATAACATTCATCTATGCAGCTGGCCTATGTTTTTGCAGATTATAGAATTTCCTTCTTTTTAAAGGCTGATATTCAATTATATATATACTGCATTTTCTTTATCTAGTCATCTACTGAAGGAGACATCGTTTCTTCATCCCAGCTATTGCAAATAATCCTGTAGCAAATGTGGGAGTGCTAATATATTTTTGAAGTCTTGATATTTTAAAAGTACTGAAAGAAAAATAAAAACCTGCCAACCAAGAATACTATACCTGGCAAAACTTCTTCAGAAATGATAGAGAAATAAAATTATTCCCAGGCAAATAATAGCTGAGGGAGGCCAGTAGACCTGCCTTACTAGAAACACTAAAGAGTCCAACAGTGACACGATAATGTGAGAAAGTATAAAACTCATTGGTAAAGATAAATACATAGACAAATACAGAATATCGTAATAACAGTGGGGAGACATCCTGGAATGTGAAGTCAAGTGGGCCTTAGAAAGCATCACTACGAACAAAGCTAGTGGAGATGATGGAATTCCAGTTGAGCTATTTCAAATCCTGAAAGATGATGCTGTGAAAGTACTGCACTCAATATGCCAGCAAATTGGGAAAACTCAGCAGTGGCCACAGGACTGGAAAAGGTCAGTTTTCATTCCAATCCCAAAGAAAGGCAATGCCAAAGAATGCTCAAACTACCGCACAATTGCACTCATCTCACATGCTTAGTAAAGTAATGCTCAAAATTCTCCAAGCCAGGCTTCAGCAATACATGAACTGTGAACTTCTGGATGTTCAAGCTGGTTTTAGAAAAGGCAGAGGAACCAGAGATCAAATTGCCAACATCTGCTGGATCATCAAAAAAGCTAGAGAGTTCCAGAAAAGCATCTATTTCTGCTTTATTGACTATGCCAAAGCCTTTGACTGTGTGGATCACAATAAACTGTGGTAAATCCTGAAAGAGATGGGAATACCAGACCACTAGACCTGCCTCTTGAGAAAACTATATGCAGGTCAGGAAGCAATAGTTAGAACTGGACATAGAACAACAGACTGGTTCCAAATAGGAAAAGGAGTACATCAAGGCTGTATATTGTCACCCTGCTTATTTAACTTATATGCAGAGTACATCATGAGAAACACTGGGCTGGAAGAAGCACAAGCTGGAATCAAGATTGCTGGGAGAAATATCAGTAATCTCAGGTATGCAGATGATACCACCCTTATGGCAGAAAGTGAAGAGGAACTAAAAAGCCTCTTGATGAAAGTGAAAGAGGAGAGTGAAAAAGTTGGCTTAAAGCTCAACATTCAGAAAACTAAG
This sequence comes from Ovis canadensis, assembly GCF_042477335.2. Taxonomy (NCBI): domain Eukaryota; kingdom Metazoa; phylum Chordata; class Mammalia; order Artiodactyla; family Bovidae; genus Ovis; species Ovis canadensis. The sequence goes on from NC_091258.1 coordinate 32,166,237, forward strand.
ATCATGGCATCTGGTCCCATCACTTCATGGGAAATAGACGGGGAAACAGTGGAAACAGTGTCAGACTTTATTTTTGGGGGCTCCAAAATCATGGTAAATGATGATTGCAGCCATGAAATTAAAAGACGCTTACTCCTTGGAAGGGAAGTTATGACCAACCTAATAGCATATTCAAAAGCAGAGACATTACTTTGCCGACTAAGGTCTGTCTAGTCAAGGCTCTGGTTTTTCCAGTGGTCATGTATGGATGTGAAACTTGGACTATGAAGAAAGCTGAGCGCTGAAGAATTGATGCTTTTGAACTGTGGTGTTGGAGAAGACTCTTGAGAGTCCCTTAGACTGCAAAGAGATCCAACCAGTCCATTCTGAAGGAGATCAGTCCTGGGTGTTCATTGGAAGGACTGATGCTAAAGCTGAAACTCCAGTACTTTGGCCACCTCGTACGAAGAGCTGACTCATTGGAAAAGACTCTGATTCTGGGAAGGATTGGAGGCAGGAGCAGAAGGGGACGACAGAGGATGAGATGGTTGGATGGCATCACTGACTCAATGGACATGGGTTTGGGTGAACTCCGGGAGTTGGTGATGGACAGGGAGGCCTGGCATGCTGCGATTCATGGGATCGCAAAGAGTCAGACACGACTGAGCGACTGAACTGAATGAACTGAACTGAAAGTCACTTTTAGGGGCTCCCCTGGTGTCTCAGTGGTGAAGAATCTGCCTGCAATGCAGGAACTGCATGACATGCAGTTTCAATCCCTGGGTCGGAAAGATCCCCTGGAGGAGGGCATGGCAACCCACTCCAGTATTTTTGGCTGATGAAGCCCATGGACAGAGGAGCCTGGTGGGCTATTGTCCATGGAGTCAAAGAGTCGGACACAACTGATGCGACTTAGCATGCATGCACGTAAGTCACTTTTAATTCCAGTACAAAAGTTAGAAGACAAAGTATTAAAAATACCTATAACTAGAAAATGTGTTAATAAATGCACAATATAAATAGATGTAAATTGTGGGGACAACAATGTAAAATGTGGTAGGGGGAGAAGTAAGTGTTGAATTTTTCTATGTTTGAGTTTTTGAACCTAAGTTTTCAGCAACTTAAAATAGACTCTAATAACTGAGATATTCTACGTAAGCCCCATGGTAACCAGAAAGAAAATACGCACAGAAGCTACACAAAAGAAAAAAACGGAGGAGGAAAAGCATGCCAGTAAAAAATCCAATAAAACAGGAAAGAGGACGGCAAGAGGGCAAAAGAATTATGACTAAGAGAAGGCATGAGCAAAATGGCAATAGTGAATCCTTCCCTTTCCGTAGTTTCTTTAAATGTAAATGGATTCAAGTCTCCAGTCCAAAGACATAGAGTGGCAGAGTAGATTAAGAACATAAAAAATAAAGGAGAAAGCAACAACTGTGTGCTGTCTACAAGGAACTCGTGGGGTTTTGTTTGGTTTTGCATTTCTGTAGTCCAGTGTACCCAACAGCCAGCAAGGGGCCAGTGCTCACAGCCCTCTCCCCTGGCCTTGAGAAGTATCCGCTGCAACAGGGGCACTATGAAGGTAGGGCTGTGCCTTGCTAGTAGTGTCCTTAATTAGTGGGGCCACCTTGAGGGTTCATCTCCTGGGGCATGTTGGCTCCAGTCTGGGCCATTCCTGCTCCCCTCTAAAGGAAATGGGCAGGCAAATGATGTGGAATCCCTCTTTTGACCTTGGCGCTGTAAGTAACCTCTCCTGCCAGTCCAGCCTTTGTTTCTGGAAGAGGCCCAGCCTTTTCCAGGGCTGTTTGGCCCATCGTCATCTCCCCATATTGATCCCTCTGTACTTGTATTAACCTCATATAAGACTGGCATACCTCCAGTGGAAAAAGCAAAATTCATACCTTCCTATATGTAAAAGCCAACGAATGCTAAAGGTATTCAGTCATCCTTTTTGGTGGGGAGGGGAATCATTCTTCTTTTCTATGAGTACCTCTTAAGGTAGTTTATATTAACCTTTAGTTTTATTTGTTGAACCAACATTTATATAGAGCTTCTATATATATAAAGAATCTTCTATATATATATAAAGAGCTTATTTATATAGAGCTAGACACTGTTCTAAGCACTTCTTTATCTAATTTAAGCATCACAACGACTCCACGAGGTAGGTATTATTATTTCCCCATGACACAAAGGAGGAAACTGAGGCACAGAGAAGTTAACAACTTGCCCAGGATCTCACAGATGGTGACAGAGCCAAGACCCACAGCCGGGGCTGAATCTGGGCCCCACCTCACTTTGTGATTCTCTTGGCCCCTGCAACATCGTCTGAGCTCATGGCCATTAGGACTCCATCTTTCATGAAATTGACCTTGATAGGTATTAGTTTTTGAGATATCCGTAAGCTGAGCTGCTGGGGTCCTGCCTGGAGTGTTTTAGTGTTTTAGGTGTTTGCCATTTCTCAGTCTGTCTCACTTCCGGGGCAGGAAGTGTGGGGCCAGGGGAGCCACGTGCTGGGCTGATCCAGAATCTGATTGAGGGAAGCATTCAGATCCTACATATCGCCTTCGTTCTCCTCAAGGCGCATTTGCTCCTGAGAGCAGCTGTCTTGAGAGATGACTTTGTAAGCGGCTTTGTAAGTGGGCAAGAGCCCTTCAGGGTAGCCCGAAGACCAGAAGGATGAAGAGGTCAGGACCTGGCTGGGCTGGCTTTATTGTGAGCCGTGGAATCATGGACCGTTGAGCCCTGTCTCCTCACTTTGTACAAATAGTGAAAATGAGGCAGGGTGTATGGCTCCCAGGCTAGTATTCCTCCACCCCTGTAACCACTTGTCTCCCAGTGAGCAGGCCTGGGAAGGAAGGGCAAGGCTACAGAGGGATTTGAGTTGGTCAGGAAGGGGGAGCCGTTGAGGCCTGTAGAGCAGAGGAGGGAGCCTGTGGAAATAAAGTAGCGCTGTGGCATCCGGATGGGGGCGCGAGCCAAGCAGCTGGTCTGACAAAGTGTTCTCCAGGTAGCTGACCTCAGGCTGGGAGCCTGTGTGGACCGAGAACTCAAGCAGTGAGACCTCCCTGCGGTAAGCCAGGATTGCTGCGTGGGAAGGGGCTGAGCATCCCAAGGGGTCGCCGTCTGCTCGTGGGTGGAACAGTTGGGGCTGTGTGTGGGATGTCACGGCCTTGGTCTCAGGTTGGAGGGGCCCCTTTGCACCTGCCCGATTTGCATTCTGGGCAGTGACTTGGCTGTGTCTGCCGAGGACAAAGCTGGCTGGGGCCACGGGGAGACGCCGGGCCTGTGTTTTGAGCAGGAGCCAGGGCTGGATTCTGGAATAGGCAGCCGGCCTGGGTCCAGTCTCTGCTGGCCCCAGATCAATGAAAACTGTCGTGGGGCCAGTGCATCGTCGCTGCCGCCCAGGGACTGCTGAGCTGGGCGGAGCCTCCTGGGGCTGCCGTCCCCAGAGTCTCTGGCTCTGAGACCATTATTAGCGTGTCCTGGCCGGCTGGGGGCAGGCCGTATCCCTGCCCCACACCCTCCCCACTCTGTGATCCTAGTCCCATTTGGCCCTGCTTGACAGCTCACCCAAGCTGGGTTTATCAACACGAAGAAAATACAGGATTTGTAGAGAGGAGGAAAAGGAGGGTTAGCTGTTTACTTTTTTGGCTGCCCTTTTCTGTATTCCAGGCACTGCGCCAGGTCTGTAGGGCCTTCAGGAATGAAGAAGAAATGTACAGTCCTTGTCCTTGATGAGTTAGCCATGCAGGAGACTGGCCATCCACAAGGAGTAGTTGGAAAGACCCCTGAGGATAACAAGGGTGGCCAGGGTACAGAGTGGGGACCATACTGAGTCTGAGTGCCACAGGATAGTGCCTCCAAGAGGCGACATTAAAGCTGAGATGGAAGTAGCTAGAAGGAGAGAGTGGGGGGAGTGTCCTGGGCAGAGGGGAGGGGGGACAGGATGGTACACACTGACCGTGGCTCAGGAGGAGGTGGGCAAGGTCAGTTGAAGGTCCATGCTACCCCTGGCCTGTTTACCCAAGACAGTTCCAGCTGCTCCTGTTATCTTGGCCTGGTTCTTAAAATTGCCCCCTTTCACTCTCGGAAGGGTCCTGGCTTGGGCAGTGAAATTATATGGGCAGGCCAGGTCTAGGTACGAGAATCTTTGTTTTACCAATGAGGAAACTAAGGCTCACGAGAGTTGAGTTATTCATGCAAGGTCCTGGAAGAAGGACAAGACAGACCTGGGATGGGAACAGCCTGCCTGACTCGAAAGCCCAGGCTTTCCCATAATCCCACACGGCCTTGCACAGTGAGGTGTAAAGTTACAGACATATGCAGCTGAAATACTCTCTGAGCGTGGGTTCTGTGCCCACTGTTGTCCCAGGGGTGGGTGGGGTGAGAGGAGGCTGAATTGAGCAGAACTTTTTCATGACAGAGAACAAGCTCAAACTGGCTTAAGTGAGAAGGGGAAATTTAGTTGTTCATATAACTGAAAAGTCTAGGAGAAGCTCTAGCTTCAGGCATAGTTTGATCCAGATGAACAGTGTTGTCACGGCATATTCTCTTTTGTTTTACCTCCTGGTTCCCTTTCCCTCCGTGATGGCTTTTTCCTTAGACAGACTCTCCCTGTAAGGAGGTAAGATGTCTTCCTCAGTGTTAGATCCCTACTCTCATATCTCATTAATGTCACCAGAAAGAGAGCAGATGTCCTCGGGATTGCATCTCTTTGACCTTGGGCCAAGAAATTAAAAGACGCTTACTCCTTGGAAGGAAAGTTATGACCAACCTCGATAGCATATTCAAAAGCAGAGACATTCCTTTGCCAACAAAGATCCGTCTAGTCAAGGCTATGGTTTTTCCAGTGGTCATGTATGCATGTGAGAGTTGGACTGTGAAGAAGGCTGAGTGCCAAAGAATTGATACTTTTGAACTGTGGTGTTGGAGAAGACTCTTGAGAGTCCCTTGGACTGTTAGGAGATCCAACCAGTCCATTCTGAAGGAGATCAGTCCTGGGTGTTCATTGGAAGGACTGATGCTAAAGTTGAAACTCCAGTACTTTGGCCACCTCGTACGAAGAGCTGACTCATTGGAAAAGACTCTGATGCTGGGAGGGATTGGGGGCAGGAGGAGAAGGGGACGACAGAGGATGAGATGGCTGGATGGCATCACCGACTCTATGGGCATGAGTTTGAGTGAACTCCCGGAGTTGGTGATGGACAGGGAGGCCTGGTGTACTGCGATTCATGGGGTCGCAAAGAGTTGGACACGACTGAGCGGCTGAACTGACTGACTGACCTTGGACCATGTGCCCATACTTGGCCAATCCCTGTGATCAGGGATGTACAGAGTTCTCATTGGTCAGATCTGGGGACATGTGTCCTTCCTTGTCTGGTTAGGGGGAGAAATCAGTCCTGTCCACACCTCTTGGATGAAAATGGTGGAGGGGAAGATTTCTAGATAAAATATAGGGTGACTAGTTCAATTTGAATTTCAAATAAAGAGTATATTTTAAAATCTATGCAATGCTACGGACTGTAGCCTGCTAGGCTCCTCTGTCCGTGGGATTCTCTAGGCAAGAATACTGGAGTGGGTTGCAATGCTCTCCTCCAGGGGATCTTCCAGACCCAGGGATCAAACCTGCATCTCTTATGTCTTCTGCTTTGGTAGACAAGCCCTTTACCAGTAAGGCCGTCTGGCACTCCCTCTTTAAAAATATGGGTATATCCCAAGTACTGCGTGGCATAGGCTTATACTAAACAGTGACTGAATCTGAGGTTCAGACTTCACTCAGTGTCCTGTGGATTTTATTTGTAAAATCTGGCAAGCCTGTGAAGGGGTGGCTTTCTAAGGAAAATTGCATGGTTGCCAGAAGACAGAAGAGTGGATGCTGAGGGAAGAGGGGACGTTGTCCAAGTCACAGGTGCCCACTACAGAGGTGATGAAAGGGACCAAGAGCTTTGCTTCAGCCTTGGATACCCCCTGAAGACACAGTCTGTGAAGGCAGTCTGAGAGCTGTGGATACTAGCGAGGGAAGTCTGGTGGAGGGGTGGGGGCACCAGTTGAGGTGCTCAGAGAGGCCTTCCTGTACTTGAATTAGGCCTCAAAGAAGAGGAGGCTTTCTCAAAGTCGGGATAAGGCGGGTGGTAGGTGGGAGGAAATGTCCATTCTCAAGACTGCTCTTGTAGTCTGGTGGCTGAGACTTTGCCTTCCAATGCATGGGGTGTGGGCTCAATCCCCGGTCAGGGAGCTAATCTCCCAAGTGCCCGGCAGCCAAAAAACCAAAAACTATAAAACAGAAACAATATTGTAACAAGCTCAATAGAGACTCTAAAAATGGTCCACATTAAAAAAAAAAAAATCTTACCAAAAAAATGTCAGTGCTCACCTGCCTGCCACTTAGGTCCAAGCCCTGGCATGAAGACCCTTGGTCCTTGACCGTGCTGGCCTGGCCATGGAATGATGCCTTTGTCTGAGACTAATCAGCCTGTCTGTTCCCTGTGAATTCACCAAATGTATCAGGATTCCTCCAACTACTAGGCAGTTCAGTGGAGAGATAGCTTAGGTTCACAGAAACAGAAGCAGAGCCTGAGACAAGGATTGTGTGTCAGTGATTTCTGGAGGATGCTCTCCCAGAACATATCAGCAGTGGGCCGGCGTGGGGAGGGGGAGGCAGGGGAGAGAGGGGGGAGGAGCAGGCAAGGCGCAATTTCAGGCAGAGTCTTGGTTTTAGCCTGACCCTGTGGGTAGCTCTGGACTGTAAGTTGTGGCTCAGAGTCAGTCCCCACAGAAGGCATGGAAGCTGGGCTTTCATTCCCCTGCTCCAGGCAGTCGCTGGCCTGGGGCCACCTGGTGGAGGGTGGAGGGTGCGGGCTTGGGGTTCTCTGACTCTCCCATCAAAGCACTAGGGATTGTTCTCTGAGGAAACCTCACTGGTTTGGGCTGATGGCAGGGACTGTATGCGGAATGGGGGCTGGGGGGATGCAGAAATGGTAAATGAGACAGAGGGGTGAGTCTACATCTAAGAATCTAGAGAAGATGGGGAAATCCCTCATGTTGTGGACACCTCAGGGGTTTCTAATGAGAACAGTCTATAAAGGCTTGAGAAGTTCCACAGCAGAACCCCGGATCTTCCCCAGACTTCAGGGACCACTGGTCCTGCATGGACCACCTGGAGGGGCCACCGGTCCTGCATGGACCACCTGGAGGGGCCACCGGTCCTGCGTGGACCACCTGGAGGGACCACCGGTCCTGCGTGGACCACCTGGAGGGGCCACCGGTCCTGCGTGGACCACCTGGAGGGGCCACCGGTCCTGCATGGACCACCTGGAGGGACCACCGGTCCTGCATGGACCACCTGGAGAGTCTGGCCAGAGTGCTCCCACAGTGGCCTCCACTGTGGCATTGTTGAGAGACTCTGGTTTTTATTTCAACCCCTGTGAGGCCTCATCTTTCGTTGCCTGCTTTGGATGCTCTGGGTTCTGATCATGGCCCTGCTGCTCTTCAGTTCTGTGACTCTGAGCAGATCCTGTTGCTTTTTGAGGACTTGTGTTCTCCATCTGTACTCTGAGAGTCCTTAACCTCAAGTTTGCGAAAAGGCTCACTGTGCGATTTTGTCTGTGTGGCATTTTTCTGGGGGGACACTTTGGAGGGGTATGGACCTTCCTGAACCAGGGTGCCGGTCTGGCCCCAGCACCTGTGGTCTGGGAGGCTGGGTGTGCGTGTGGGACACGCCTGGCTTCCACTGCCCAGTGGACTCACACCAGGTATCCTGTCCGGCTGAGAAGCTGGTCCCATGAGGCCCTGGCCCTCCCACTGTACCATGTTGTTTCCTCCCCTTTCAGAGCCTCGGGCTTTTCATCTGTAAAAGGGGATGATAGCTGACCTTGGTGACCTCCCAGGGTTGTTGGGTGAGTCAGAAGACCCAAGGACTGTGATGGAACAAAGTGTAGCTGTGATGGATGGAGTCACTGGCGGAGATGCTGTCTTGCCCCCAGGCTTCAGAACATCCTCAGACCTTGGATGCTAACCACACAGCACCTCCCAGACCTCCACGGGCTTCCCAGAGGACCACTCTGGGGTGACGTAAACGTAGGTGGTTGACCAGACCAGAGAGGGGCTGCCTTCCTGATCCCCAAAACCGACTTTTTGTCTCTCCCTCCCTTCTTTCTTCCCTTCCTTCCTTCCTTGCCTGTGAATGGAAACTGCAGAATTCGGTGTGTAGCGGGTTCGGGGAAGGGAAGGGGGGCAGCTGCCACCCTCCCCCACTCCCAATAACAGCCCAGTTTCACATGCTCAGCTGGCCTTGTGCCATTTCTGGAATCAAAACCTTGTCTGCATTACACGAACCACAAAGAGGGGTCTCGCCAGCCCCTGACTTCCTATGTGTGCACAGCCAAAGGCAGTGAGAAGCAGTGGGTTTCCAGCAGTGGTCTTTTTATGGTCTGCAAGCTCAGCATAGCTGTGGGAGGGAGCAGCGGGGTCTGAGGTGCCGAGAAGCCCAGGGCTTCCACGAGGACTGGAAAAGCCCCCATGTCACTGCTGCTGCTGCTAAGTCACTTCAGTTGTGTCCAACTCTGTGCAACCCCATAGACGGCAGCCCACCAGGGCTCCTCCGTCCCTGGGGATTCTCCAGGCAAGAACACTGGAGTGGGTTGCCATTGCCTTCTCCGTCCCATGTCACTGGAGAGTTGTAAACCTCACCACCCACTGGCTCCAAGACCCTGTGGGCAGTCTCCCATGTGCCATTCCTTCTAGAACCAGCTCAGGTGCCCGCTTTTGTTTCCTCCCAAATGCCTGGCTGCTACTTCTGACTGTAGAAATCCTCCTGCACATTCATGGCAAACAACTGCAGACCTTGAATCCAGTGCCCAGCACAAACCTCTGGGAACATGCTGGTGTGGCGTTGGTCCCTCCACGTGGGCCTCTCGGACTACACGGCATGGAAACACGCAGATGATTTTAGCAGATGCAATCGGATTCCCTCTGATCTTTGGCAACTGCTTTTCTCTTTGACGAAAATGCGGGGTATGTCTTTCTGAGTCAGTAATTGTAGAGCCGTGTTTAGTCGTCAACACGTGTTCATGGTCTGCCTCCTCTGTCAGGCACTGCTATGTATGCAGAGGGTAGTAAGTGCCCCAGAGAAAAGCTAGGCGGGGAAGAGGGTGAGGGGGTACAGGTGGTGCTGCAAGTTTAAATAGGGGTGTTTGGAAGATCTCACCCAGGTGATGAGGCGACCAAAACCTGGAGGAGTGGGAGGAGAGGATATTTGAAGAAAAATTCCCAGGCAGAGGAAACAGAAAGGACAAAGGCCCTGAGGTAGTGCCAAGAGTGTTTGAGCAATAGCAAGGGGCCTGGGGTGGCTGGGGCAGAGTGACAGAGAAATAACAGATGAAGGCAGGGAGGTGTTGTAACAGATTGGGTGGGGCTTTGTGGGGCGTTAGGAGGACCTTGGAGAATGGGGTGGAAGGTGGGTGTGGAGAATAGAAAAGGGTTGTCATTGTCCTGCTGCACTGGCCTGGAGCGTTCGGTGCGTGCAGGGGAGGGAAGATGTGGTCTCAGGGTACCTTTTGAAGGCAGAGCCAACAGGATGCACTGTGGATTGAACAGAAGGGTTGAAGACACGTGGCAGGAGGACTCCTGGGTTTCTGGCCTGAACAACAAGAAGGAGGGAGCTGCCCCAGTTGGACACAGGAAAGAAATCTGGAGCAGGGCTGGGACAGTGTGGTCTGAGACGCCAGCCCAGGGGCTTGCTGGAACCTTTGGGTAAACAGGGAGCTGTGTCATTCTTCTTCATGGAACAAAGTTTAATTTCTTTTTTAGTGTAATAACACTACATGTTCTTGATTTAAAAAAGAGAAGAGAGACGACAGAGAACCCAGGCAGTCTGCAGACCTGGACAATGGGAAGGACAGCACCTCAACTCCCCAAGAATAGCTATTGCGTGTCCTTCCAGAAGTATTCCAGAGAATATGACTCTACTTTATAAACAAAACGGATCGGCTGTCCCGTACCTGCCTGCCCACCTAACGGCACTCACTCCCAGACGGTATCTTTAACTCTTCTGTTCTTTCATGGCCACCTCATATGTGATTCTCGGCGCACTCCTGAGTCACAGGCCCATTTTACAGATGTGGACACTGAGGTACAGATCAGGTGACACAGCATTAGCTATGATCCTGAATGAACTGCGTCCTCTGGGAGCCCAGAGGGGCGACCCTTGATTCTGTTCCAGTTTGGTGGTGGTGGAGGGGTGGGTGTTGGGAGTCAGCAGTCACACTAGAGCGGAGCAGGGGTAAGACTTCATCCAGCTGTCAAGGGGGAGAGGGCTCTCCCAGTGGAGAAAAGAGCACAGGTGGGATTTGGAGACTCTGAGGCAGGCAGTCTAGCTGGGGGAAGGGTGTCAAAGCTGGGTTATGGGGTTAGGGGCGGTGGGGAGGGGGATCAGGAGAGAGGAAGGCAAGCCTAATGTCAGCTAGCATCAGAGGGGCAGGAAGATGACTCCTGCAAGAGCTTCAAGGCCAGATGTAGTAGGCTGTGTGTGTGTGTGTGTGTGTGTGTGTGTATGTGTGTGTGTGTATGTGTGTGTGTAGCAGAAGGGTCCTAGAGTCTAGCCCAAACCACTGTTGTCTGGTTCTCTCATGAAACTGATGAGGAGTCTTTGGACATTCAAAATAAGAGAAGCGTACTCCATCTGTTTATTTACATTAGCCAGAAGCCAGAAGCCTAAATCTCTTACTCTCAAGGGTGAGAGAAACACCACACTTCCCCG